>NW_027256881.1:28173345-28770845 GCF_029215685.1 Pituophis catenifer annectens | reverse complement strand
GTGGCCTTTCCTGGATCAGGAGTCCCTGCCATCAGTCACTCAAACCCTGGTCTTTTCATGTTTGGACTACTGCAATGAGCACTATATGGGGCTATAATAACTAAATAGCCCCATATAACTATAACTATAACTATAACTATAACTATAACTATAACTATAACTATAACTATAACTATAACTATAACTATAACTATAACTATAACTATAACTATAACTATAACTATAACTATAACTATAACTATAACTGCCACCTGCTCTTCAAGCAGGAGTCCAGGAGAATTCCCAAGTTACGAACTGGATCTGTCTGGGGTAGTGCAACCCTATTCAGAACTAAACTTGCTAAAGTCATGGATTTTAAAGCTCCATGCTCCCAAGGCCATTTGCTCTTGTCAGGGTTCAGCTGACGGCTGTTGTCTCCCATCTAGGCCCCTACAGCCTCCAGGCACTATGAGAGGACAGCGACAACATCACTTGGATCACCAGGCATGGAGATATAAAGATGAGCATCATCAGTATATTGATGATACTTCAACCCATCTCACCCAGAGGCTTCATGTAGATGTTAAAATGGAGCGAAGAGAATATTGAGCCCTTGGACATGCTACAAAGAAGTGGTCATGGGCTGGGCTTCTCACTCCCTATTAACACAGATTTGGACCGGCCTTGGAGAAAGGCCTTACACCCACTTTACATTTATTTTCTAAGATCATTGATTTCTCTGATAATATTTAGAATAGAATAACAGAGTTGGAAGGGACCTTGGACGTCTTCTAGTCCAACCCCCTGTTTAGGCAGGAAACCCTACACCACTTCAGACAAATGGTTATCCAACATCTTCTTAAGTTCATTCGTTTGTTCAGGTTTGTACTTTCTGGTACTTTCTCCTCCTGTACTCAATCTACTTTAGTTATTGCTTCTTTCACTTTCCTTCTCTCTTTTGTCCATTTTTCCCAAAAGCCCCTCTTCACATTACAAATAATGCTCAGACACACATCCACAACCTCTTGTCACCTTGTACTCCTTTGTAATTGTTTCATTTTTCAACATGAAAAATCAATTCTGTAATGCTTCTAAATTTATTCCATTATTATGTGCCAGACTGTCATGGTGAAAATTTGTCTTTGTAGATTTAACACTAACTTGATGTCACATAATGTTAGTGTTAAATAAAAGCCTTGGTGGCGCAGCGGACTAAAGTGCTGTTAAGTAGCACTTAGCTGCCAGCTGCCTGCAATTACTGCAAGTTCAAATCTCACCAGGCTCAAGGATGACTCAGCCTTCCATCCTTCTGAGGTAGGTAAAATGAGGACCTGGATTGTGGGGGCAATAAGATGACTTTGTAGAAAAAAGAACACCGCTTGGGGGGGCTGAAAGCCCTACTAAGCAGGTATATACAAAAGTATGAAGGCTATTGCTTAACGCATTGTAAGCCTCCCTGAGTCTCCGGAGAAGGGTTTGATATAAATCAAACCAATAAATAAATAAATAATCAATTAACATATATAAGCATGAATAGATTTGCCATGACAACTTATTTCAAAGAAACACATTTTCCCCTAAGCAGATCAAACAAGCACAGATATCTCTTGGGGGCAGGGCAATTAACTAAATCAACAGTATGACTGAACCCCACTCCTTGCTAATGTGGCTTTCAGGCATGTAACAGAGGTGGAGACTTCAAAAGTGTGATTGTACCTTGACTTTTTTGACCACTTCTGCAAATGCCATTATAAATAGTCTGAATGTCAGCGATCCAGAAACCCCAACTCCAATTAAAAACTCAGAAGCAAGCATTTTCTCAATGTTCCATTTCTTAGAGTAGGTATACTGGCACATCTGGGAAAACCCGAATCTAAGAGTTCCAGATTTTCCCTCAGTAAATCAAAACCCCCAAAACCATCCCCTCACTCATCAGTCGATCACATGCTCCAATCACCATCCGTCCCATCTTGAAATATCACTCCAACCACTCCTTCTCCAGATGCAGGATTGTCCTGGCCTTGACCGAAAGGAAGAATGCTATTTTGTCTAAATACATTCCCTCTACTAAATCCCCCCTCCTACTTTCCCTACAAGAAGGTGGTAGCATGGAAGCTTCCGGGGCCAATATGGCTTCCAAAGCTGACACTGGATTTTTTTCTTTCATTCTTGGGTCTCTGAACTGTCCCATCATTTTTTCTATACTCGCTTGTCTAATTCCAAATAAACAACATTCCTTTGATCATATTACTTCAGAAGATGGCATAGGTTTTCCCCAAAATATTCTTGGTTCCTCATTATCACTATTCCATTAGGTGAATGCAACTACTACATCATGGGAGTAACAGAAAAATTTCTTGAAAAAAATTGATTTATATTTGCCATTCAACAACTGAAAGAAAGATTTAAACTAGATAAAAAGAGTTATGGGTTTGATTTTGTTAAAAATGAATTGGAAATCTTACTGTGTGCTAGTGATAAACATATTATTGCCAAGGTTTATAAATGTTACTGAAACTGAATTTGGAAAGTGAACATGTAAAACATTGTATGATTCAATGGGCAATGAACTTTGGATATAATGTGATGCTTGAACAATGGAAGAGTATGTGGAGAATATGTGGACAAAAATTCACACTAAACTATAATTTAAAAGAAAATTTCACTGGTATTTAATATCAGATAAGTTATCTAGAATGTATGAAGGTATTTCAAATAAATGTTGGAAATGTAAATGTAAAGACCTTTTATCATTTATGGTGAACATGTGATAAAGCAAAGAAATATTGGAGTAGGATTCATATTTTAATATAGAAAATTCTTAAAGCAAAGATAAAGATGAAACCAGAAACTTTTCTTCTGTGTTTAATGAAAAAAGATTTGGAAAAAAAATTGGAACTTTGATCTTATATATGTTGATGGCAGCAAGACTACTGTATGCACAAAAAATGGAAGGACATTTCAGTCCCCACCATGGACGAATGGCTACAGAAGCTGATGGGATTGACAGAGATGGCTAAATTGACCGTTTTGATCAAAGAAAAGAATACAAGTACTTTTGTTGTTACACTTCTTACCACTTCTGGACTTTGTGCTTGAAATGAAACTTTGATTTTGGGTTTTACTGATTAGATTGATTTGTTGTTATAGAAATGGCTAGTTTATACTATTATGGAAAAGTAAAATGTTGAGGTTTGGTGTTAATGCTTTATTCTATTGCAATAGAGGGAGCTGGAAGTCAACACTGTTTTTTTTTTCTTTTCCATCTCTCCTCCTCACTTTTATTTCCCCTTCCCCTTCCCCCTGTGTCCTACTATTTGCTTTTGTATTTTTGTATTTTATTTTATAATCTAATAAAATGGAAAATAAGTCTGTTAAATTTTTTTTTTACTTAAATGCAGTTGTGTTTTTCTTATACTATGTCCATTAGATGGCACCAATAGTCCGTAACAGAAAAGCTCCAAGAGAGAGAGACATGGCAAAGCTGTCCTTTTGAAATGTGAAAAAGGAAAAGTTGCAATGTTTATGCAGCATTTTGTTATGTGTGAACTGATTCTTTTGACAGCAATCCATCAAGAGTGAATTTTGGAGTTTTTCCATTAATATGGCTAGAAATTCCAATGGATTACTTCAAAAAACCTTGTTCCAGCGTCTTCATGCATGTAGTGTTTACTGCATAATCAGAGGTAATACAAATTTTCTAAAAACATAAAACAGATTCTGATTGTAGAAAAGAACATCTGGAAGGAATTTCAGGGCTTTTTTTTTTTTTTTTTTTTTTGCTGAATGAATACAATGGTCTTTCATAGTCTAATTGGAAACTCTAATATAACTATTCTCAGCTTGGTGCCTTACAGATGAATTGTTCTAAAATGTCCAGAGTTTCTGGCAGTGTATCTGTCCTCACATTCTGAAGACCCTAGATTAGCCCACACAGTTTTTATATAAGTAGCAAAAAGACATGCATGTCAACATTTCACAGAAATATAAGTTTAATGTGACACTTGGAGGTTAAGGAATTGTGTGAAAGGTAAAGCTAATAGGCCTTTGAGACAATTAAGAAGGTAAATTCAGTCAGGAGATAATGTTCTCATGTGGTAGCTAGATCTAGGACATCAGAAAAGGAGCATTTCACTTAATTGTGTTGCAAGAAATGTCCATCTTGGTTCAGTTCCAAGTGGGGACAAAGACACTGGAAACATGGAGACTGCTTGAAAAGATGGTTTAATGGTGGACAGGACCACATGGTTTTGAGGTCCTGGGCAAAAAGGCACATGGGTGAGAGAGAGAGAGAGAGAGAGATTTATACCCTCTGTTGGGCTTTGAATTTGAGCTTGTATTCTGAAGGAAATGGAGGAGACGAAGAAAACGGAGGCAGAAACGAGGCTGTAGAGCCGGACTACGTGTAAGATTAGGAAAAAAATCCTCACAAGCCTGCATTGCCAAATCTTTTTGTTTCAAATGTTAGATCTCTCCCTAATAAGATTGAGGAGCTGGAACTTACTATCTCTCTGCAGAAAAACATTCAGGACTGCTGTGTTATAGTCTTTACAGAGACATGGCTTAATCCTACTATTCCAGGGGAGGCTATTGAATTACAAGGACGCTCAGTTTACTGAGTGGAGAGAACCATCTAGGAAGAGCAGAGGAGGGGGACTTTGTGTTTACATAAATAACAACTGGATAATGGACACTCACTGTTCTCGTGATTTGGAGTACTTGGCAGTGAAATACTGCCCCTTTTATCTGCCTCATGAGTTTAACATTGTAATAACAACTGCAGTATATATACCTCCTGATGCTAACACGACCACAACCATGAGTCACCTGTTAACTGCTATTAGCAAACAGCAATAGGCCTACCTGGGTGGAATGCTGGTGGTTGCAGGTGATTTCAATCAAGCCAATTTAAAGAATGTCCTCCCAAAATTCTATCAATACGTAGACTGTCTCACTAGAGGGAAAAATACCTTGGATCAGGTATATAGTAACATCATGCATGGATACAGGACTATGCCTTTACCTCACCTGGGAGTTAGATCATATATCTGTGTTCTTGATCCCATCATATAGACCTCTTGTCACCAGAATTAGACCATCGATTAGAGAAATATAAGTGTGGCCAGTGGGTGCATCGGAGCAACTTCAAGATTGCTTTGGGAGCCATTTATTGTTATTTTTGCTGTTTGGGAAGAATAGATTTTCTTTATCATATTGGTGAATTTATTGCCGAATTTCATAGTTTCTAATTGTGACGTGAGGAATTTCCAATTTAGGTTATCGAAGGCCTTTTGTGCATCTAAAAAAATTAAGGCCAGTTGTTTATCTGAATTTGTTTCGTAGTATTCTAATACGTCAATTATTAATCTCAGATTATTTTTTATCTGTCTCTTTGGGATAAATCTGTTCTGGTCCGGATGGATATATTCGTTAATTATTTTCTTGATTCTTTCTGTAATTATTGATATAAATAATTTGTAGTCCACATTTAAGAGCGATATCGGTCTATAGTTTTTAATATGGGTATGGTCTGTCTCTTCTTTCGGTATCAATGTTATAATGGCCTCTGTCCAGGAATCGGGAATTGTGGCTTCCAGAAGTGCATCATTGAATATTCCAAGTAAAATTTCGTCTATTGGATGTTGGCAAGCCTTATAGAACTCTGCGGGTATACCATCCGGTCCTGGGGTTTTGTTTATTTTCTGTTTCTTCCTCACCTCTATCAATTCTGTCATCATAATCGGCCTGTCCAAAAGATCCCTATGTGACTCCTCTAATTCTTGGATGTCGACTTCATTGAGATATTGTTTGATGTCCTCTTCTGAAGATTCTTCCTGCTCATATAATTTCTGGAAAAAGGTTCTTGCTATTTCCTTTTTGTCTTTGTTCCTATAGTGTATCTCTCCTGTGTCGTCCTGTAGTTCATGGATTGTCTTTCTCTCTTTTTCTTGCTTCAATTTATATGCCAGCCATCGCCCTGTCTTATTTGCGTGTTCGAACTGGTTTTGTTTTACAAATTTGATTTTCTGCACAATTTCTGTTTGTGTGATCAAATTTATTTTATGTTTTGCCAAATTTATTTTTTCTTTGGTCCTTTTATTTAGAGGTTCGTTCTGTAGCTCAAATTCATATTTTTTGAGTTCCTTCAATAAGTTGTCTTTTTCCTGTTGTTTTGCTTTGTTTTTTTTCACCAGATATGCTATTGTTAAGCCTCTTATGTAGGCTTTCGCCGTATCCCATAAATTTTGGAGGGAAGTTTGTTCTTTGGTGTTAATCTCAAAGAATATTTCCATTTCCTTTTCTATCATTTGTATATATTCTTTGCTTTTTAGAATTTCGGTGTTCATCATCCATGTCTTCTTCTTCCGATATCCTTTCCAAACTAATTTTATCGGGTTATGGTCTGCCCATGTGTTGGTCATTATTTCTATTTCTTCTAGGTCTTTCTTGAGATCTGTTGACATCCAGACCATGTCTATTCTGGACCAAGATAGGTGTGGATTGGAGTAGAATGTATACTGTTTTTTATCTTTGTTTATTTCCCTCCAAGCATCCTGGAGGCATAATTCCTGTGCCATTTCCTTGAAGGTGTCTGGAAGAGGTTTTTATTTTTTTTATTTTTTATTTTTCCTGGTACTGCAATAGTCTTTTTCTGTATTTGAAATTGCATTGAAGTCACCTATGATGCAAATGTTCTCATAGTCTAAGTCTTTTACTCTATCATGTATGTTTTTAAAGAAGATGCATTGATTCTCATTTGGTACATAAATTGAAATTAATAATATTGTTTTTGATTCCGTTTGTATTTCAACCATTAAAACTCTTCCCTCTTCGTCTGTGTATATCTGTTTTATTTTTAGGTGTTTCCTAATGTAGACTGCAATGCCTCTTTTCTTCTGTTCTGCCAATGAGATGTAAAGGTTCCCTAATCTTGTGTTTTCTAATATCTGTTGGTGTTGTTTTTTAATGTGGACTTCCTGTAAGTTTATGATGTCCATTCCTAATTTTTGTAAGTTGATAAATATTTGGGTTCTTTTGACTGGGGCGTTTAATCCATTCATATTAATCGAAATCATCTTTATTTCCTGTTCCATTTTTCTTCCTATCTGTTTGTTGTCTTTACTTTCCTGGTGTTTCTTGTTATTCTTTGCGTTTTCCCCCTTGCTCCTTCTCTGGTGACCTGATAGAACAATTCCAAATAACAAAAGGAGTGAGACAAGGGTGCCCTCTGTCTCCCCTGCTATTCATACTAACATTGGAAATTCTCTTAAGGGAAATTCGAAGAGATAAGGAAATACAAGGTCTGAAAATTAAAAGGGAGGAATACAAACTCCAAGCCTTCGCCGATGACATTGTATTTATCACAGAACAACCAATAACAACGGGCACTAAATTATTAGACAAAATAGAGAAATATGGGAGAGCAGCGGGACTTAAAATCAATAAACAAAAGACAAAGATACTAACGAAGAACCTCACTAACCAGCAAGAAAAGGAATTAGAGGACGAGTTAGGTATACAAACAACAAAGAAGATAAAATATCTAGGAATATGGCTCACCAACAAAAGTTCATCAATTAGAGAAGATAATTATGATAAACTCACAGGACAAATTAAAAAAGACTTAGAAACTTGGAAAAAAATTACAATTATCTCTATTGGGAAAAATTGCTTCAATTAAAATGAACGTCCTTCCCAGAATGTTATACCTATTCCAAGTGATTCCAATAAAGCCGGGGAAGAATTTCTTCAAAGATTTTAATAAATTAATTGCGGATTACATCTGGCAAGGCAAGAAAGCAAGAATTAAAATCAAATACCTACAAGACTCAAGAGAAAGAGGAGGACTCGCGCTACCAGACTGGGAAACATACTACAAAGCATCAACATTGATTTGGACTAAGGAATGGATGGAACTTAAAAATAAAAGATTACTAAATTTAGAAGGATTTGATCTACAACGAGGATGGCATGCATTCCTGTGGGAGGGCACCGACAAACAACACGGATACTTCCAGAGACATACCATCAAACAGGCATTATACCACACATGGCAGGGCATCAAAAAAGCGCATTACTATAAAATCCCGGAATGGTTATCAACTATGGAGGCCCAGATTTACCCAAACACCATGGACAGCACCAAAATGAAAACATACAAGGACTTACTAAACAACAACGGGGAGCTAAAAACAAGACAAGAATTGCAGGAAACGAGTACAGACATTGACTGGTGGCCATACTTACAAATAAAATCAAGATATCAGAAAGATTTGACCCAATTCAAATTTCAAAAAGGCCAGAATGAATTAGGTAAAATCTTACAAGGACCACAGGACAAATTAATAAAAAAAGTTTACAATTATTTACTTGCATATAAATTAGAGGAGGAGGTGGTTAAAGACAACATGATAAGGTGGGCAAAGAACTTCGGCCATAACATCGAATTAGATAAATGGGAAAGACTATGGACAACAAATTACAAATTGACAATGTCTGTACCCTATAAGGAAAACCTGCTCAAAATGTTCTACAGGTGCATCTTCCCCCGGCCAGGTTGGCAAGAATGTTCCCCAACACATCTCCAACATGCTGGAAATGTAAGCTACACAAAGGAACCTACTATCACACATGGTGGACTTGCCCAAAGGCAAAACAATATTGGCAAATGATCAGAACACAAATAGAACAAATTATACAACACAAAATAGAAATGAAACCAGAAACCTTCCTATTAGGCATAATAACTGGACAATATGAAAAGGAAATAAAATATTTAATAATACATATAACAACAGCAGCACGTATAATTTTTGCACAAAATTGGAAGAGTAATGACATACCAAGCGAAGAGAGAGTAATTAGTAAAATCATGGAATGTGCAGAAATGGACAGACTCACAAAGGAACTTCAAGATAAAGAGGAACATGACTATTATCTAGTATGGGATAAATGGTACACTTGGTTGGAAGATAGGAAAAGGAAAAAGCAGGACTAGGAGGCAACCAGTAGAACCCAAAATAGATATAGAAATACAAATTACTTAATGTAGGTCAACAGTGATTTTAAAAAAAGTTTAGACACAATGAGAAAGACCTAATCAGGGAGGAATCAAAATACAAATGAGAAATATATAACAGATTACAGTTGTGATAACTTTGATAAGATATATACCTGACTTTTTGTTTATATGTTTTGTATGTCTTGTTATTACTTGTTTTGTTTTTGTTTGTATTTTTAAATAAATAAAAAACTTTTGAAAAAAAAAGATTGTTTGGGAGCACTGATTGGGCTCTGTTTGATGAGGACAATATTGATACTTACACTTCAACAGTACTGTTTTATATTAAAAACTACATTGATGTTGTCACTACCACCAGACAAGTACGGGTGTTCTCTAACAACAAGCCCTGGATAAACAGAGAAGTGTGTCTTTTATTAACAGCTAGAAATGCTGCTTTCCATTCTGGTGATGTGATACAGTATAGTGAGGCAAGAGCTAAATTGAAAAAGGGTATCAGGGACGCTAAAGCTACGTACAGACGGAGGATTGAACATCTTTTTGAGAACTCGGACTCTGATCAGGTCTGACAAGGCCTGCGACAAATCGGGACAAAGCAATAAAAATAGTTTGTCTAGCAGTAGTGACTCTTTGGCTGAGCAGCTAAATCAATTCTTCAGCCATTTTGAGGTGGAAACAGGAACGACCAACATTCCAGCATCTACCACTGATAGTACACCATTAACACCTACCATCGATAGACAACCAATTCTACTGCAGATCTCTGATGTGAGACACACTTTCCAGAATGTTAATTTCCAGAAGGCAGCTGGGCCTGATGGAATCATGGGACGAGTTGTCAGGGACTGTGCTGCAGAGCTAGCTGGAGTGTTCACGAATATTTTCAATCTATCCCTGTCACAGTGCTCTATCCCTACCTGCCTGAAGACATCCATTATAGTGCCAGTCCCTAAGCAGACAGTAGTGGTATCCCTTAATGATTATAGACCAGTAGCTTTAACATCTGTTGTCATGAAATGTTTTGAGAGGCTGGTGTTGAACTATATTAAGGCAAGTCTTCCATCTACTTTGGACCCAATTTGCATATAGGAGTAATAGATCAACTGATGATGCTATGTCTATTATTGTCCATACTGTACTGAATCATTTGGAACAACAGGGGACATATGTGAGACTGTTTTTTGTGGATTATAGCTCTGCCTTTAACACCATTTTACCCAACAGGTTGTTTCTTAAAATGTCCAATTTGGGTATAAATCAGAGGATTTATTTGTGGATAAAGGATTTTCTGACAGATAGGCCACAGTCAGTAAGGATGGGGTCTCACCAGTCCTCTACTCTGATACTAAGCACAGGAGCCCCCCAGAATTGTGTGCTAAGCCCTTTCCTTTATTCCTTGTACACACATGACTGCACCCCATTGTATAACATCAACACAATTATTAAATTTGCGGATGACACAACAGTGGTGGGATTCAAATAATTTAACAACTGGTTCTCTGCCCTAATGATTTCTTCTAACAACCAGTTCACCAAACTGTTCAGAAAGTTAACAACCGGTTCTCCCGAAGTGGTGGGGCTCATTAATAAGAACAATGAGTCTGCTTACAGAAAGGAAGTACAAGGGCTGACATTGTGGTGTAAAGAAAATAATCTTACACTTAACATCAAAAAAACTAAAGAACTTATAATTGACTTTAGAAGGAAGAAAGATGTACATTTACCATTGTACATAAATGGTGAGGAGGTGGAGAGGGTTGGTAGTTTTAAATTTCTGGGCATTTATATCTCGAAGGACCTCTCATGAACTATGAATGTTAACATGCTTGTGAATAAGGCACAGAAGAGGCTGTACTTCCTGAGATTTATCAGGAAGATAAATCTATCTCAGCATCTCTTTCTGTCTTACTATCACAGCACCATTGAGAGTGTCCTGACATACGGCATTCTTGCATGGTATGGGAGCAGCTCTGTAGCCGACAAAAATGCTTTACAGAGAATCATTAAAACTGCCCAGAATATCACCGGGCTCCTGCTACCAGCCCTGGATGACATTTTTGAATCTTGCTGTTTGAGGAAGTTGCATAACATTCTCAGAGACTCTTCCCATCCTGCTTACGATCTTTTTGGACTGTTGCCTTCTGACAGAAGATACAGAACAATTAAAACTCGGACCACACGTTTTCTGAATAGTTTTTATCCCAGAGCTATAATTGCACTCAACAATGAACTAAAAGGACACCATCAGTGAGCTGTTGGACAGCATTACTTGGTCTGTTGTGTGGATGTTTGGGTGGTTTGGGGGTGGGGAATTGTGGGGGGTGGAAGTGTGTTTGGGGATTGTTATGTGTGTTGGACCTGGTCTTTGGGTGTTAAGTGAATTTTGTTGTATGGGTATACTGTGTATACATGTACAATGACAATAAAGTTATTATTATTATTGGTTGTCAGACTCCCATTGGGCCATGCAGGGGTAACTTTGCAGGTTGTCTTTTAAGTCCCAGGCTTGGTTGAGCCTTGCTGGGTGATGCAATCTCCCCAGATGCCATGTGGTGAGTTCTGTTGCTAGATGGGTAGAGGGGTAAGCCTATCTTTGTTGGGTCTTGGGTGAGGGAATTTCCTTATGAATAGACCTAGCTATCTCTTTATCTCTTAAGCGCTGACATCTGCTGTGGGCTATTGAGAGTCTGTTAAGAGTAGTCTGCTTCCTGCCTAAAAAACGACAAAAGAAATGTCTCTCCATTTCTCATCCAGAGAGATATAATATTTTGCCTTTTTAATATTTCCTAGAATATTTCATTCTTCTAGGAGAGGAGTGGGTGCTAACTTCCTACAATTGGACATAGCAGAAGTCAATATTCTGCTTGCTATCATTTGCTCAAGATAGGACAAAGAAGCAAGGAGAACCTAAGAACATCCATGCAGAGGCCCAAATAATCTCTTTACAACCCCTATCCTCCCAATGATCTCTGAACATCTCCTGAAACCCAAAATCTTATACAAGCTATTAATAGGTAGCTAGGCTTTGCCAGATTAATTGTGTTGATTTAATTTGGAAAAATCAGGGCTTAAAAGGAGAAAATGAGTACACAAAATATACAAGGGAAGAAACACAGAATCAAGGTAAAAAGAAATGATTGGGGCATTCAGGGATAAAGTGGAGTGGATAGGTATTCCAGTTTATTTAGAAACAATTCTGGACATTTTATCCCTTTTTAATGTAATGCTTGCATTTCAGAGTTTAAAAAACCCAACAATTTGCCTGAGAAATTACTGATGTATGGTAGCCACAGTTAAACTCTTTAAAAAGTAGTTGCCTGCCTCCTAGTTTTGCAAAGTTATGAACTTGTACTAAGAACGGCTTCTGCTGCAGTTGCTGCTGACAGATAAATGGCATCTTCCAGGTGGCCACTAGATGGAGGCATAACCAAAGATATCCCAAAAGGCAAGGGAACTTTTGTTTTTTCAGTTCAGAAAAAACTTCTTGGATGGGAAGCGAAGCATTTTCAAAGTAAAAAAAAAACAAAACAAAAAACCAAAGTCCAGTTGCCTTTGAAAGGCACCTTTGGGACAATCATGACCTGGATGACTGAGAATCTTCATAGTCATAACCAAAGAAGTACCTATAGAAGACAATACTTTGTGCCAAAATTTCTGGGTAAACAGAAAGAGGAAGCCCTATTTATTTCTACTATCTCTGTATGGTAATCCCAGATAATAACCAATGGAAAACAGCTAAAGTGGATAAATTAACCATGGAGCTTAAAGATAGAGAGGAATCAGAGTATTACAAGAGTTGGAATATGTGGTATCAATGGCTGGAAATGAGATGTAAAATTGATGCATAAAGATGATATAGAAAGTATGTCAAATTGAAAATTATATATATTTATAAATATGATAAAACTTGTTAAAGGATAAAAGGAATAAGTATGTGTGTGTGTGTGTGTGTGTGTGTGTATATGTATATATATGTATATATATGCTACAAAGATGAAGAATAGATTAAATTGATGTTAATGAAGAACAAAAATAGAATATAGTAAAAGATATTATAGATTTAAAGGTGTACTTAATGTATAAAATAATAGGCCATAAATTGGAATTATAAAATTTGAATTGTTACTGATAGTTGAAAGCTGTAAAAATGGAAATGTGCTTTTAAAATTAAGAGAGGTTGAATAAAGACTATTAAAAAAAAAGGAAACAGCTAAAGTGTTATCATTCTTGAACTAATTAATAAAAAAGACTCAAACACCTTAAACTTTTAACATACAAAACATTTAGTAAACTATAGTATTGTTGGCAATACTGGCAGCAGATGGCAGCAGCTCATTGATTTTCACTGATTTGAAAAGATGAGTATGATCAGACCAGAGCAGTGTTTGGATGAGAATTCCAGATGGGTGGAAAAAATATCCTGGAAAAAGGCAAGGACAAATCACTTCTGTGGTGTTGCTCAGAAAGCTACGTAGATGCAAATGCTGGAATCTGAGCTTGCCTTAAGGGTGTCTTGAGAAACAGCAATGAATTGTTACGGAGTCAGGTGCAGTACATGTAGTCCTTGACTTACAACCATTCATTTAGTGACCATTTGAAGTTACACTGAAAAATGTGACCTATGACCAGTTTTCACACATATGGCCTTTGCAGCTTCCTCATAGGCAGGTGGTCATTTGGGTGCTTGACAATTGGCATGTATTTATAACAGTAGCACTATCCTGGGGACATGTAATCCCCATTTGTAACCTTCTCAGCTGGCTTCTGACCAGCAAAATCAATGGGGAAGCCAGATTCACTTAACGATCACAAGCGTAGTGATTTGCTTAAGAACTGTGGCAAAAAAGGTCATAAAATGGGGCACAACTCACTTAACAACTGTCTTGCTTAGCAGCAGAAATTTTGAGCACCATTGGAAGGAATGGAAGCTCATAATATAGGTACCCTGGGCAATTTATCTTGTTGGAACTGTTTCAGAGAGGACATAATTTGAAAACCTAGCTATTTATGTCCCCCGGCCTAGACTGATGGGGTAGTATATTTTAAATTTTCTAAAAAAACTTTTTTATTTTTTTGTGTATATTTGTTGTTTTTAACAGTCGCTTGGTCGCTTGTCGTTGTGAGCTGCCCTGAGTCCTTGGAGATAGGGCGGCATACAAATTTTATAAAATAAATAAATAATTTATTTTATTATAATTACATCTGCACTAGGCTTGTGGGGTGAGATCCATTTTGGGGTGGTAATTAAGGCATGAGGCTAGAAACTTTGAGACCATGCCTCACCCTCTGATAATTTGATTTTATTATAGTCTTTCTTTTTGTTTTATGGTGGTCACTAAAATTTGGCCCGGTCTACCCAGTGCGAAGAGGAAACATTGGGCCAGCATGGCTTTGGCCTGGTCTAGCCAGTGCGAAGAGGAAACACGCCAGCAGTTTGGGGAGTGGCATCAAGCTGGCCACACCCACTCAGTTGGCCACACCCACCCAGTCGGCCATGCCCAGTGAGTGGCGTCAAGGTGGTCACACCCACCCAATTAGCCACACCCGCCCAGTTGGCCACACCTGCCCAGCCCCCCGAGGTCAACCACAGCCCTGATGCGGCCTTCAATGAAATTGAGTGTGACATCCCTGTTCTATATGGAACTTACCTCCAGATGTGTAATTTACTTTCTGCAGTAGGCAATGACATTATTTCTTTTCTTTTTTTTTACACTTCAAATTATTTTGATTTTACCCCTTTATCATGCTACCTTTTCCCTTCCTTCCTGGCTGTTACAAAATATTCTTCAGTGAGTTGTCCTAATACCTTTAATTCAGTTGATTGGGTGAGTATCTCAAAGGTGCTTTTCCCAAAGGCAACTGGATTTCTTGGTTTTTTCTTTGGAAGCGGTTTGCTTCTCATCCAAAAAGCTTCTTCAGTGCTCAGGTTCTTGGATGAGAAGCAAAATGTTTTCAAAGGGAAAAAAACCAAGAAAGTCCAGTTGCCTTTTGGAAAAAACATCTTTGGGACAACCATGACCTGGATGACTGAGAATCTCCATAGACTGGGTGAGTATATATTCAGTTAAATTCTTAGGAGAGCCCCATTTTGCTCTCCATTCCTCTCTGATAATATTAAAAATCCCTTGAAGATGTTTCCCATAGAGGAACTTGAGTGGAATATGTTCTGTCCTCGTCTCACACACGCACACAAACAGACAGCCGGGGGTTAAATAAACTGGCAGACAACCAATTCTTCTGATAAGCTTGGCAGCAACCCAGTAGCTGCTTGCCAAGAACTTTACTCATAAACCAAAATACACACAGTCAAGAATTGTAAAGTTCGTAAAATAAATCCAAGGCCGATAATGTTGTTTCCAAAGATGCAATGTGACTCAATAGTAGTTAGTTTTGTCCGTCACAGAGTCTGAATGGCCACCTCACCCCGTTTTATATCCTGTGGGGTGTGGTCCAGTGACTCAGCTTAATCTCTGGCATGCCTTTTCTTCTGTTGCGCGCGCTTATCTCTGCGACGCTGCTGAGGATCCAGCCAAGACTCATTTCCCTCATCACGGTCCACCTGTGGCTGCGTGGACGTGCTTGGCCCCGGCCCTATCTCTTGCCCTTCGGCGGACACCGAAGGCATTGCCAGAGCGGAGGGTCCTGGAGAGGGAGGCCTTGCCAACTCCTCTCCTTCACTCTCAGAGTCCTCTCCTGCTGATGACACAGGATCAGGTAATGGAGCCACAACAGAATAAATCCCATTGATTTCTGTGGAACCTCTTGATATGCGAATATAAAGCATACAAGCAAAGATTCTCTTCAAGCTTGTAAATATTCAGGCTTTCAAATATTGTTAGAAATATTCCTGCAGTCTTGTTTGTATTCTAGAGTTATCAGGAGCTCTGTGGGACATAGGAGTTTAACTGAAATTGAGAAGGAGACCTGGGTTCTACTGGCATTCTGTGAGTGTTGGGTATATTAGATGTTCCCTGTTGATTCACCCACAAAGGATTTCATGGGGCCATACTTTTTAGTAAACAACTCTAAATTTTATTTTTATTCCCAAATTCATATTAAGAATAATAAGTGGTTAATTCACTTCTGTTTTTATATGTTCATCTTTCATGAGGGCCTGTGGCAAGACTGGTGGGGGGGAGGGCAGGGGTGGGTTCTACTTACCTTTACTACCGGTTTACAGCGGGGCCGCGTGTGCGCTCTTCTGCACATGCGCAGAAGCATTGTGATGATGTCGGGGTTGGTGGGCGGAGCCTCCCGCCAATTTTACTACCAGTTCTATAGAACCGGTCTGAACTGGGGGCAACCCACCACTGTGGGAGGGAATCATCTATAATCCAGAGAAATTGGCTCCACCCTCAAGGCAGAGTCCTGTCTAAGACCAATTCTACCATAAGCAGGGAGGAGAAAGGAGGAGATCACGAAATGTTCTACTATTTCCTCTCATTCAGTTGAATAAAAGAGTCCAGGGAAGAGTGAGAAATTCTTATACCTATCACAAAGGTGTCCCAAAGGTGCTTTTCTTTCAAGAGGCAGCTGGATTTTCTGGTTTTTCTTTGAAGATATTTTGCTTCTCATAGGAAGCTCAATGGAGAAACCAATGAATCGGTTTGATTGAACTTTGCTCTTACACCACATGAAATTAAGAGGAACCTCTAGACATATCTAATGGCTTTCCATGGGGATGCAGCCCAAAGTTGGACAGGACCAAACTTCTCTTGACTGTTATCCTGTTAGCTGATTCTTCCTGATGTTAAGAAGATGCAATATTAGGTTGATGTTTCTTTGTGAAAATGGAAGTGGTTAGGAAATTATTAGCAGTAAACTTTTTGAAGTTGTGTTTGAATGACATAAATGTAAATTCTCCCTCAAATTCTCTCCAGAGTTTGATTTCTGGACATGTTTATGTATTTTTGCTTAGGAAACAAAAAGAAGGAGCTTGCCAATATCTTCTCCTGGATTTTTTAAAAAAAATTCAGGTCTCCTATTGCTTGGGTTTCTGTGTTGCTTCCCATTGCATATCCCCTGGGGACCACATAATGTGAACTGAAAATAATAAAACTGGCAGCTCTTTGCTCAAGAACTAAAAGAAACAGGTGGAGGCTAACTGTATCTCTAAAATTGCCCTGAAGTCTATATATAATTTACTTGGACTTCAGTAACACATTTGATAAAGTAGATTACAACCTACTACTTGATAAGATAGAAAAATGTGGGTTAGACGGCATCATCACCAAATGGATTCATAACTGGCTGACCAATCACACTCAATCTGTACTCTTCAATTGAACTGCATCTTTATGGAGAGAAGTATGCAGTGGGGCACCCCAAGGCTCTGTCTTAGGTCCAGTATTCTTCAATTGGAAAGAAAGTCAATATTTAATATTTAATAATGTAGTTCTTTGTGGCACAATATATTGTTGAATACCAAGGAACATCTTCTGTGCTGAAATATAGGCAAAGATCACTCACTCCTCTTTTTATTATTATTATTATATTTTTAAAAAAAACAAACAAACATTTAATACATCAATCCCCCCTTATCTGTGACATCTTGGTGCTATCTTCCAGGATTCTTCTCCTTCTTCCATAAGTTTTTTCTATCTTGATCTTCATCTGAGCCATTCTAACAATAATCATCGAGTTTTTATATATAATTATAATGATTATAATATTAATCATTTATATCTCTTTTCCAACCAACGATAAAAATAATTCCATGTCTTAAAATATTCTGACTCCTCCCTATCCTTAATCAACAAAGTTAATCTATTCATTTCTGCACAATCTAAAAAATTGTTTATTACTTCGTCTTCCAAAGGTATTTTCTCTGCTTTCCAAATTTGAGCATAAACAATTCTTGCAGCTGTTATTATATGTATAATCAAGTAAATCTTTTCCTTACTAATTTTTTCTGGAAGGATATCCAATAGGAACAACTCTGGTTTAAATTCAATACGTTGCTGTATCATTTCTTCCAACCAACTCACTCACTCCTCTTACAGTCACATGAATGTAAGGCCTCTCTTAAAGAAATTACACAATATCTGCAATGCTCATTTGCCAAATTTTATTTCAATGCATAGATGTCTTAGAGTTTGATAGAAAGCAATTTGATTTATATAAAGAAAGGTAAAGCGATAGCAGGCAGTAATCTCAGGTCATAGGCCTTATCTTGAAGACATCCCGGGTGATAGATGGAGATGGCATTATTTTCCACGGTTGCTGTAGAATTGATAGAAAACAATAATAGATTGATCAAACTGGGTATAAGATTTTTTCTGTCACCTGACCCCAAACCCTTTTCTATCCTGCCCTTCTTTCTAACAGAGTTTCCCTTGAAACCAGGGTGAAATGCTCCCAGTTCGGACTGGATCGCCTGATCCGGTAGCGATGGCGGCGGGTGGTTCGGAGAACCGGTAGCAAAAATCCCTGCATCCCCCCCCCACCATGCCCAGCTGAGCCCCACGATCATCAGAGGCTTTTTTTTTTAACTTTTAAAAGCATTTTTTCTGCAACTTCTTCTGCCGAAAAAATGCTTTTAAAAGTAAAAAAAAAAAAAAGCCTCTGATGATGGCGCAGCTCAGCTGGGATCTCAGAGGCTTTTCAAAGCATTTTTTTCTGCAACCTCTTGGCCGAAGAGGTGGTAAAAAAAATGCTTTGAAAAGGCTCTGACGATCAGGCAACACAGCTGGGATCGTCAGAGCCTTTTCAAAGCATTTTTAAAACCACCTCTTCCCTGGAAGAGGTTGCAGAAAAAAATGCTTTAAAAGTCTCTCTGATGATCCCAGCTGAGTTGCCTGATCTTCAGAGAGACTTTTCAAAGCATTTTTTAAAACGATCAGGCAACTCAGCTGGGATCATCAGAGAGACTTTTAAAGCATTTTTTTCTGAAACCTCTTCAGCGGAAGAGGTGGTTAAAAAAATGCTTTGAAAAGACTCTGACAATCCCAGCTGCGTTCCTGATTGGCAGAGGCTTTTCAAAGCATTTTTTTGCATTTGCAGAAAAAATGCTTTGAAAAATTAAAAAAAAAAAAGTTGGCCATGCCCACCCAGTCATATTACTCCCCCCCCACCAAGCCACGCTCACAGAACCGGTAGTAACAAATTTTACATTTCACCCTTGCTTGAAACCCTCTTCCTATTCATGTCAAATCCTTGCAATGCTTTGTGAATGCAACGATATCAAGCAGAGTACCCAATCTACATCTGTGGCATCTCTATTAGAGGAGAGTTTTCTTACACTTTACAGCACTTCTCTTTCCATCCACAGTCCAATATCCCAAGGTCCACATAACCAGAAGGGCAGAAGGTAACATGAAAGCATTGTCCTCCTCTATGATCACAGAGGGGGTTGGCATCTCCTATGAAAAGGAAGGTAAGTAAGGACTAAAAATATCTTGATATTTATATCCATTTTTTCTTCCAAGACATTATCTTCTTCCATAGAATTGCAGGATTCCTATGACTTCAGGAAGATTTCTCCGACCAGAGGAATCAATTTCTGCTGATCTCCCTGCAGCAGCCCAAATAAATCTGTTATCAAACCAAATTGGAAGTTGTCTTAGAGGCGAATTGGCTGGTATGCCTGTATCTATTAAGATAGTAAGGAGGGGAAAAAAAATCTCATACTAATGGAAAATCATGCTGTGATATATTTCTCTCCAGTATTGCCAATGGAATTCTTATTTACTAAGAAATTATTCTGAGTTAGAGTGGCTGGTTCTGCTAGGTGTTTTGGATGAAGACCTTGAATGAGATTAGTTAACTTCCTTTGAACTTCTGAATTTGGTTTTCCTTTGGATTTCTCCCTCTTCTTTCAATGTTTCCAATGGGATTTTCTCTGGTCTTAAAAAGTTCTGCTTTGTAACATTTTGCTGCAATTTCTCCCCCCCCCCACTTAAGTACAAATAGATTCACTATATGGCACTATTTTTATTTTTATCCTATCTTTATTTTTTTAAAAATAACTCAAGGTAGTGAATGTATCTAGTGCTCTTTCCTCCTCCTTTTCTCACCACAACAGCAACCCTGTGCAGACGGAGAGGGAGGGGAGGGGGGGAAGGAGGCTCCAAATAGACCCAGTCCATTTTCATGCCTAAAATGAGACTAGAAGTCAGTCTCCAGATTGTAGCCTTTTGCTTAGTCACTAGACCAAACTGCCTTTATATTATGCCTCTTCATTCAAATAGAACATATTTTGTTCAGAATTTTGTAAACAAAAACTAAAATTAACCAAAATAACTTACAGCAACAATTCACCATCAATAAAATTCTGCATATAATAGTGAATCAATGGATTGGCTTTCCACTCCCTCTATGATGTCTTAAATCATTCAGGATCTTGAGTGTTAATGCAAAAGAAAAACCAACAGCATATTTTGCAAATGTTTGGTGGCTCATGCTGTTAATAGTCCACACTTTTAAAAGCTAATTATTTAAAGTAAACCTAAAAGAAGATTACCGAGCTTTCAAAGATGATCATACTTGTTTAGAAAATAGTGGATTATCACATCTTTCTAAATTATCAGTAATTTTGTTTCTTACCTGATTCAGACAGGAATGCAAGGAAAAGGAATGTGAACAACAGATAAAAGATCTTCATGCTGGGTTTAGATCTGGACCAAATCTTACTCCTGGGACAGGACACAACTCTCTATTTATAGAGTTATAATGATTGCATCATATCACCTCAATTGCAAATATTCTTAGGTATTATTTTTACTGTTCTTACATAAAGCATTGATGCATCTTCCTTGTATTGAAACATTCCTGTGGCTTTGCTGTTGCAAAACTCCTTGGAAGATCAAGAAACTTAGTTGAACAGGTAACCTGCTACAGTTGGAGCATCAGGACTTGCAATGTACCCATGAGACAAAGAAAAGTCCTTACTGAATTGCTGCCCAAACTCTACCAGTGAAGAAAGAAAACGATTGTCCATATTCTCTAGCAGATGGAGTTTGGGAAGAACTCTCAGTAATTAGATATTGGCACTGCTGTCATGGGAGATCCAATTTGATGGTGGGTTTTGGGAAAACAGCTGGTTCTGTTTCTTAGTTGGTTTTGTTTCGCTCAGAAGAAGCACAGGCTGATTTCCTGTAGTATTCACCCATATTCAAATGATTTCTATTTCCATGACAAAAGAGAATGTGTGTGGTGTTGGAAATATTCTTGCAGCCTTATTTGTAATCAAGAGTTATCAGGAGTCCTCTGGGACATACTATGTTTCCCTGAAAATAAGACCCAACCAGAAAATAAGCCCTGATTTTTCAGGATGCTCGTAATATAAGCCCTACCACAAAAATAAACCCCGGTTAAGTTGTCAGTCCTTGGGTGATGGGTGGCATGGCCAGCACTGGAGGCAGTGAGCACGTGGGGGGCCTATCATGTCCGGCAGCAGCAGCAAGCCCAGTGGCCCCTTGGCCAGCACATTCTGGGGTGGCCCAGCTTGTGCAGCGCAGGTGAGTCCGAGTGCTGCAATTGCTGGGCTGGCTCTCCAGGCAGCAGGCAGAGGCAGAGGTGTAGGGGCAGGGGGAAGCACATGATCCAGCCTGCTGGACACGCCATGTCTATCTTTGCTTGCTAGTGGCTGTGATGGCACAAATGCCCACACAACATGTCTGGTGGGCTGGATCACATGCCACCCCCTGCACTTCTGCCACTGCCTGCTGCTTGGAGGGCCGGCCTGGTGGTTGCAGAATATATATTTTTTATTTATTTATTTTATTTTTCCAATTTTTATGCTGCCCTTCTCCCAGAGGACTCAGGGTGGTATACAGCCAACAATAAAACACATCCATATACAAAATTTAAAAAACAGTTTAAAAAGGTATTAAATAATTTGGCCCAAGGTATTAAAAATAAATCAACAGTTAAAATTCATATCTAGGCCATCCCAGCTTGTTGGAATAAAAACATCTTGAGGGCATGGCAAAAGTTGCGTAGGTCAGGGATCATCTGTATCTCCGGGGGCAAATCGTTTCAGAGTGTAGGTGCCCCCACAGAGAAGACTCTCCGCCTGGGGGTCGCCAGTCAACATTGTTTGACCGATGGCACCCTGAGGAGATCCTCTCTGTGGGAGCGTATTGGCCGGTGGGAGGCTATCGGTAGCAGAAGGCGATCTCGTAAGTAAGTGGTATATGGTATATACTACCATATTGCCTCAAAAGTAAGACCTGGGATTTCATCTGTTGTTCCAAAGTTTAAGTCTGCTTATTCCTATAATATTAGGACTCTGACTGAAAGGAGAAGGGGCAAATTCTTTTTTTCTATGAAGGTTGAGGGAGACTGGATGGATTTTTTGTAGTCAACTAGTAGCCACTTCTATTTGTACTTTGATTGGAAGATTGAGTTATTCTGGAGACTGAATTTATTATATTTAATTAAACAACAGTTGATAAGAGATGGTATTAAGCAGCAAATGTGGATATTTCATCCAGGATGAATTATCTATAACTTTTGGGATGATTTCATATAGATAAATTTCCTACGAGTGGATTAGAATAGCAGTTTGTTAACAGAGAGATTTGAAACTTCAATTTTGTTTTGTTTTAGTATTCTTCTTGTTTATTAGTATTCTTCTTGTATATTACTTTGCCAGTAATATAATATATAGAAGGCAGGTTAATAATTTGCAAATAGATTTAATAGTTTAAATTTTTGGGAGGGGCTGTTTTTTAAAGGATGGGAACTAATGTCATATAATGTATTAATCAGTATTCAACTGGGGAGGGGTAATATATGTTTTTTTTTTTTAATTTTAATTTATATGCCGCCCTTCTCCGGAGACTCAGGGCGGCTTACAATGCTTTAAGCAATAGCCTTCATTCTTTTGTATATTTTATACAAAGTCAGCTTATTGCCCCCACAAACTGGGTCCTCATTTCACCTACCTTAGAAAGGATGGAAGGCTGAGTCAACCTTGAGCCTTGGAGAGATTCGAACCAGCAGAAATTGCAGGCAGCTGTGTTAATAACAGGGTGCACTAAACCCTTGTACTATCAAGGCTCTTGTATATGTGTAGGTCTTTTTTATGTACCTTTTTCTTTTTCTAATGCCTTGATTGTTTTTTGTCTTTTTCCTTTTTGGATTTTTTTTGGGAGTTTTAATTTTGTTTTGAATAAAATAAAATTAAATTAAAATTAAAAAAGAAGCAAATGCTAGAAATCCTGAATTTTCACTGCTGTCCTTGGAGTAGCATTTGATGGGTGGGCTCTGCTCCTTGGTGGATGTTTGAGTTACTCAGATGAATACATTTGAATACAATTTTCTTCCCTATTCTTCTTTAACCTTAAGATTGAAGATGGAGGAGATGTGTAGTATTGGAAATACTCCTGCAGCCTTATTTGTATTCCTGAGTTAGAAGTTGAGCTGAAACTGAGAAGGAGAGTTGAGTTCTATAAGCTGTGCGTGCAGTCAGTGCTTGATCCATTAGATTTTTACTGCTGCTTAGCAACAAAGTATTTCATGAGACCACACTTTCTCTCTAACTTAATTTATCTCCCCAAAAACATGCTAACGTATTATATTAAAATATATTAATTATCCCAGTAATTAGGGCCTTAAACCAAAACAGGAGAAGAATAGGGGAAGCTCAACTTATATAGTGCACGTCAAGAAGCAGGTTTCAAAAATCAACTTCTAGAATTGATTTGCAACTTTTCTGAAAACCCACCGAAGTGTGCAGTAAATATGGGGGGGGGGGGAAATCTTTTTTTGAATTAGTCTCATGTTAAGATAAACAGTAGGAAAAAATATCTCATATTGGTTGGGACCAATTCAATGTTGTAAAGTTTGTGAATAATCACTCTTATTCATTTTTTTTTTAGATTTCGGTATTTTTTAAAATTCTCTTTATTAGTTGCGCCCCTTTCTAGATCGGGACTCCCTACGCACAGTCACTCAGGCACTCGTCACTTCCCGCCTGGACTACTGCAACGCTCTCTACATGGGGCTCCCCCTGGGGTGCACCCGGAGGCTCCAGCTGGTCCAGAACGTGGCCGTGCGGGGGATTATGGGGGCGACGAGGCGCTCCCACGTGACACCTCTCCTGCACGAGCTGCACTGGCTCCCGGTGGTCTTCCGGGTGCGCTTCAAGGTGTTGGTGACCACCTTTAAAGCGCTCCATGGCTTAGGGCCGGGGGTACTTACGAGACCGCCTTCTGCCACCAATAGCCTCCCACCGGCCAGTACGCTCGCACAGAGTGGGCCTCCTCAGGGTGCCGTCCGCCAGACAATGTCGGCTGACGACCCCCATGGGGAGAGCCTTCTCTGTGGCGGCGCCCACCCTCTGGAACAACCTCCCCCCAGAGATACGTACAATAACAGACCTCCGGATTTTTCGTCGGGCCCTGAAAACCCATTTATTTCAACTAGCGGGGCTGGCCTGAGTTAATTTTAAATTGATCTTAAATTGGGTTATTTTAATTTACGGCCAATAATATTTAATTATTTTAAATTGTTTTTAAATTTTGTATGTATTGTTTTTTACTCTGGCTGTTCACCGCCCTGAGTCCTATTCTGGAGAAGGGCGGTATAGAAATTTAAATATAATAATAATAATAATAATTATTATTATTATTACTATAAATAACTGACAGAGCCAAACAAATCCAAGACTCTTTTCTTCTCCTATTTTCCTCAGTCACTGCCATTGATTGGGGCTGAAAAAGAAAGACTGATCCAAAGCCACCAGCTGGCCTAAGGCAGGTCAAAAACACCCAGTGCTCCAAATTTGTAGCCTGATGCATGAACCACTACATCCATCTGGCTCTGTCCCCAGACTTAAGGCTATTTTTTTCTTCATTCTTATCTTCCGATATTATCTGCCTTACGTATTATTCCTGCATTATTGACAGCAATAATGTTTGAGTCTAAACAAAGTGCTAGTGACTGAATGAGCGATTGTGTGAAGGAAACCTTTTAAATACAGGACTAAGAGAAGGTAGGTTTTATTAATGTCACTGAGGTGGTGGAGTTGTGAATATTCCTTGGTTGGAAAACAGTTTATTTTGCTGCCAAATGCAAGCTTTTCTTCCAGTGTAATTAGTAAGCAAAATAATTGTTTCAATTTCCGTCTTCATTTTGAGTGAGTGGATAAGTGGTTGCCTCACTTGCTGTAGCAACAAAGTTGCAGTATCCCAAGGACACAAATTGCAATAGCCCTTTCTATACTTAATCTTGCATTAAGAAGAAACCGTTGATAGTCCTTAAGTAACCTTGAGTAACTTTTTGGGGAAAGAACACAGTTGGCATTTGAATTTGAAACCTCTTCATAGCTACTCTCTCTTTCCAGAGTGAAGGGACTATATATTCTGTCTAAACAAGGCTGTTCAACATTTGCTAGGGACCCCCATAGATTTGGTCTGCCAGCTGAAGGAATATTGCAGGAAGAAGAGCTTCAAACAAATTTAATAAATGTGAAAATTAAAACAAATAAAATGTACACAGCAACAGGCTTAGTTGTAAGAATGACATATTCTTCCCACTGACTCTTTAATGCAACTGTTTCTTTGACATTATTTCCATTTTGGTCAATGTAAATAATGTCAAAGAAACAGTGGTGGATAATATTTATTGCATTAACAGATTAACAGAGTTGGAAAGGATCTTATAGGTCATCTAGCCCAAACCCCCCTCAAGCAGGGGACCCTATACCATTTCTGTTCCATTGGTTGATTGTTCTCACTGTCAGAAAGTTCCTCCTCATTTCTAGGTTGAATCTCTCCTTGTTCACTTTCCATCCTTAATTCCCTGTCTGGACTTCAGGTGCTTTGGAAAACAGCTTGACCTCCTCCTCTCTGTGGCAGCCCTTCAAATATTGGAACACTGCTAGCATGTCTCCCCTGGTCCTTCTCTTCACTAGACTAGTCATGCCCAGTTCATGTAACCGTTCTTCATATGTTTTAGTCTCCAGTCCCCTATAGAGGCGGGTGGTTTGGAGAACCGGTAGCAAAAATCCCTGCCCCCCCATACCCAGCTGAGCCACGCGATCATCAGAGGCTTTTTAAAAATTTTTAAAAGCATTTTTTCTACAACCTCTTCGGCCGAAAAAATGATTTTAAAAGAAAAAAAAAGCCTCTGATGATCGTGTGGCTCAGCTGGGATCGTCAGAGGCTTTTAAAAGCATTTTTAAAGAACCTCTTTGGCCGAAGAGAAAAATTTTTTGTAGAAAAAATGGTTTAAAAGTAAAAAAAAAAAAAGTTGGCCACATTCACCCAATCACATTACCCCCTACCAAGCACGCCCACAGAACCAGTAATAACAAATTTTAGATTTCACCACTGCCCCTAATCATCCTGGTTGCTCTCCTGTGCACTTTTTCTAGAGTCTCAACATCTTTTTTATAGTGTGGTGACCAAAACTGGATGCAGTACTCTAGGTGTGGTCTTACTAGGGCTTTATAGAGTGCTGTTAGTACCTCACTTGATCTTAATTGTATCCCTCTGTTAATGCAATTTAGGATTGCATTGGCTTTTTAAGCTGCCGCTGTACACTGCTGCATTGACTTATCCCACATGGAATTATCTGAAGCAAATTCTCCCACAGTGAGTTGGCCACGGTGAGCTGGCCCATGATGAGTTAGTTGTGGCGAGTTGGTTGCGGTGAATTGTCCTAGACCCACTTGGGTGGTGGTGGGCAATGGATTGGAAATGAGTTAAGGATAAATTTCTGGTAATGAGTGGGAAGGTGGTTATTCGACCACATCTCTTAAACTTTGCCTTGAGGGTGGAAGCTATTTCTGTGGATGATACCCTCCCCATTTGAATATCCTTGCTACTGGATCTCACAAAAGGTGGACATGCATAAGCAGAAGTGAATTAAGCACAGGTATGCTAAATAGTAGCAGACCAGTGAGACTGAAAATGGTAAAATTGGCAGATCTGGAAGGACAGAAAGTCAGTATTTAATAATGTGGTTCTTAGCTTACGAATCAGAGGAAGCCGTTGGTGAGGAAACTCTGGAAGCCAATTGCACCTCTTAAACTGCCTTGAAGCCTAGCATTAATGTTGAGCCCCTGTGATTATCTAAGAATGTATGTACCACCTTGTGTAGTAAACAGGTGAAGTAAGATAAGCAGGTGAGGAAACTTCAGGGACAAACTGACTTGGTTTTAGTAATTGGTTAAGTAAGGTAAGTAAAATGAAATACATGGAGATTAGTGCTGACATCTAGGTTTGTAAATAATTGAGAGATGGAGTTTTAACAAGCAGCCTGCATACCCCGTGCCCACGGTGAATTGATCACTGCTGTTAGCTCGGCGCAGGGAAAAGAAGACGCGACCAGCATGGTCCGTTCAGCACTTTATTTTCAGCTCAATAACAAGACGAACGGC
Source organism: Pituophis catenifer annectens (assembly GCF_029215685.1). Classification (NCBI taxonomy): domain Eukaryota; kingdom Metazoa; phylum Chordata; class Lepidosauria; order Squamata; family Colubridae; genus Pituophis; species Pituophis catenifer. The sequence continues at coordinate 28,743,513 of NW_027256881.1, read as the reverse complement.
TGTGCTGCTGGAGCCCTTTTATAGTGCTCCGGCAGGCATAGCCGTCCAATGACAGCAATTCAAAAGTTCCCGTCGGTGGATTAGCCAATCCCCGGCGGATGTCCTTATAAGGACATAACACCCCTCCCCTCCTAGTTCTTAGTCTGCCCATCAGAGTCCTGATCAACCAAAGTCATGTAATCACGCAGGTAGGTGGGGCGCCTGGTACTCCTACTTGACCTGCGCAGTTCATTCTGCGCTTCGCCGCCTACCCGGGCAGGTGGAGCTCCTGTTCCCTCCGGCTCTCATCCTGGGGCTGTCCAGGGCTTGGCTCTTGAGTGTGCTGGCCCTGTCCCCGCGCACCTCCGGTCTCACTGCTGGGACGAGTCTCGGTCGTCGAGTGTGCGGGTCCTATCCCAGCACCTCCAGCCACGTCCCTTTGCTTACTCTGCTGGTGCTGTTGATCTTCTCCCTGGCCTGGAATCTCAGGCATTCGCGGCTGGAGATCGCCATCACCCGGGGGGTGACGACTGCTGGCCGGTAAGTCCCTTGGTTTTAATTTTCCTCTCTGTGGCTTGGGATGTTGTTGTTGATGATATTGTCATTGCGGGCTATGCTGCTTTTGGTTGTTGTGTTGTTTGGGCGGGAGGCAGACCCTGCCGGGGTGGTGCAGGTCGACCTCGACGGGATGTTGTGTGGCAGGTTGCTCTGTTGGTTGCCGGCGTACCTCGTCGGGGCGATGTTGGTGTCCCTCGCTGGGGGGTTGCAGGCCGATGTCACCGGATTGTTGTGTGCCTTCCCTTGGGGGTTGTTCCCGGTCTACTGCGTAGTGTCAATGGAGGTCTCCCTCACTGGGATGGTGCGGTCCAACCCCGCCGGGGTGTTGTAGGCCTCCCTCCTTGGGTTGTCCCCAGTCTACTTCGCTCTGATGTGGACGGTCTCCCCTGCTGGGCTGGCATGGGGTGGCCTCGCCATGGCGCTGTGGAACTTCCTTTCCGGATTGTCGCTGGTCTACCTGAGGGTAGAGGTGGAGCTCTCCCCCACCGGGGTGGCACAGGGCTTCCTCACCGGGGCAGTGGTGACTTCCCTCGGTCCCAGGGTACCGGTCTACCGTCATGGGATGCTGACGGCTTGCCTCACTGGGGTGGTGTAGGCCTACCTTGTCGGAGTATGGCAGGGCTACCTGGCCGGGGGGGCAGGCCTACCTCATCGGGGTGTGGTAGGGCTACCCGTCGGGGTGGCACAGCCCTACCTCGTCAGGGTGTTGCAAGCCTACTTCGTCGGGGTGTTGCAGGCCTGCCTCGTCAGGGTGTTGCAGGCCTACCTCGTTGGGGTGTTGTAGGCCTGCCTCGTCCAGCTGGTTTTGCTCTGCTCCCCTCCACCTTTTCCGGAGCTGGTCAATGTGACGTCTACAGACCAGTCCGTCTTCCAGCTCCATTCGATAGGACTTCGGGCCGGTTATGCTCTCAATCTTCCCTTTAAGCCATTTTGGAAGTCCATGAAAATTGAGGGCAAAAACCGGGTCTCCCTTGGCGAAGGCGTGAAGTGGGTGGCTGGCTGTTGCTGGCACCTCTGGGTTGTACTGTGGGTGCAGTCGGTCCAGGGTTGACCTTAGCCTTCTGCCCATCAATAGCTCAGCTGGGCTGTTATGGGTGGTGGCATGTGGCGTGATGTGCTGGGTGAGGAGGAAGTTATCAATTCTTTCCTGTCAGTCGCCGGTGTCATCTTGGTGAGTGCCTCCTTGGTAAGCCTCACCATCCGCTCTGCCTGCCCATTTCCAGCTGGTCTGTATGGAGCTGAGAGGGCATGATGGATGCCCTGCCCCGCTATGAACTCTTCCATGGGTTTGGAGGTAAGTTGGGGCCCATTGTCAGAAACTAAGACATCCGGCAGCCTGTGTGTCGCGAATAGGCGCCGGAGTGCCTTGATGGTTGCTTCGGATGTGGTAGATGCCATGAGGACGACCTCTAGCCACTTCGAGAAGGTGTCCACGACTATCAGGAGGTACTTCCCTTGCATCGGGCCCACGAAGTCAATGTGTACCCTCGCCCATGAGCTGCTTGGTGTCTCCCATTCTGACGGTTGGGCATGGGGAGGGGCGGGGCGTATTTCTTGGCACGGGTCACATATGGAGACCCATTCCTCGATATCTTTGTCCAGGGCTGGCCACCAGACATAACTCCGTGCCAGCCCCTTCATCCGCACGATGCCAGGGTGCCCATTGTGGAGGGTTTCTAGCGTTTTTTTCTGTAGGGCTCGTGGAATCACGACTCTGTCGCCCCAGAGAAGGCAGCCTTTCATTGAGGACAGTTCCTGCTGCTTCCTGGTGAATGGGCTGAACTCCTCTGCCAGCTTCCCCGTGGGCCATCCCCGCAGAACCCATGATAGTACCTGTTTGAGCGTTCGGTCCTTCTGGGTCTGCGTTGCCACGTCTGTGGATGTGACCGGGCATGCCAGGTCGTTGTCTATGTGAAAAAGTCCAAGAGTGGGGGCTGGATCTTCTACTGGTTCCTTAGATGGGCATCTGCTCAGGGCATCTGCATTGCTGATTGTTTTGCCGGGTCTGTGAAGTAATGTGTATGACTACCTGGCCAGGAAAATTGCCCAGCGTGTCATCCTGGGGGACATGTAGGCTGGTGTGGGTTTGTCCCCTGCGAATAGTCCCAAGAGCGGTTTGTGATCAGTAATGATGGTGAAGCTTCTTCCGTAGAGGTATTCGTGGAAGCGCTTGATGCCAGCGATGATGGCCAAGGCTTCCTTATCCAGCTGGCTGTAATTTCTCTCTGTGCTGGACATCGTTTTTGAGAAATATGCGATGGGCGCTTCTGAGCTGTTGGGAAGTTGGTGGCTGAGGACTGCTCCAATGCCGTAGGGGGATGCGTCACAGGTTAGCAATAGTGGTAGTGTCTCATGGTATTGGATGAGCACACTATCTGAAGACAGCAGTCCTTTTATCTTTTTGAATGCTGTTTCTTCCTCCTCCTGCCATCTCCATGGAACCGCTTTCCCCAGTAGGTGATGGAGTGGTTCAGCAGCTGTGGCTTTCTGTTTTAAGAAGACACTGTAAAAATTCAGTAGTCCTAAGAAATCCTGAAGCGCCGTTTTATTTTGGGGGGCTGGAGCTTCATGTACTGCCCTTACCTTAGATTTGGTGGGGTGGATGCCTGTCCCATTAATGAGATAGCCCAGGAACTCGACCTCCTGGACCCCAATGATGCACTTATCTCTCCTGACTCTTAAACCCTTCTCCTTGAAACGCTGCAGAACCAGCCTCAGGCGCTCAAGTAGTTGGGTTTTAGAGTGCCTGGAGATTAAGACTTCATCGAAGTACGGCACCACCCCAGGAATGCCTTGGAGAAGGCGTTCCATCATCGATTGAAAAATGCCTGGGGCTGCGCTGACTCCAAATTGGAGACGGTTGCACTTAAAAGCGCCCCTGTGGGTGACAATTGTTTGTGCCTCCACAGTTTTTTCATCTACTGGCAGTTTATTTATTTATTATTTATTAATTAAATTTGTATACCGCCCTACTCCCAAAGGACTCAGGCTGGTGAACAGCCGTAAAATAAAACATATAGATACAAAATTTAAAATAGAGATAAAACAAATTAAATAATTTGGCTGAACCATTTTAAAACCCCAATAATTTAAAACCAAATTTAAAATTCCCATTTAAAAAGGGGAAAATTTAGGTCAGGCCAGCTTGATGAAATAGGAACATCTTAAGCGCGCGACGGAAGGTACGCAGATCCGGGATCCTCCGTATCTCCGGGGGGAGCTCGTTCCAGATAGTAGGTGCCCCCACAAAGAAGGCTCTCCCCCTGGGGGCCGCCAGTCAACATTGTTTGGCCGACGGCATCCGGAGGAGCCCCTCTCTATGGGAGCGTACTGGTCGGTGGGAGGCTATTGGTGATAGCAGGCGGTCCTGTAAATAACCAGGTCCTAAGCCATGGAGCGCTTTGAAGGTGATAACCAAAATCTTGAAGCGCACTCGGAAGACCACCGGGAGCCAGTGCAGCTCATGCAAGAGAGGAGTTATATGGGAGTGCCACGTCGCTCCCATCACCACACGCAGGGCCGCACTCTGCACCAGTTGGAGCCTCCGAGTGCTCCTCAAGGGGAGCCCCATGTAGAGAGTGTTACAATAGTCCAGACGGGAGGTGACGAGGGCATGAGTGACCGTGCATAACGAGTCCTGATCCAGAAAGGGACGCAACTGGTGGATCAGGTGAACCTGATCCTCCTGGTCACGGCCATCAAGTGCTCTTCTAAAGACAGCCGTAAATCCAGGAGGACACCCAAGTTGCGAGCCCTTTCCGTGGGGGCCAATGATTCACCCCAATAGTCAGTGATGGCACCAGCTGACTATATCGGGACGTCGGAAACCACAGCCACTCGGTCTTGGATGGGTTGAGCCTGAGCCTGTTTCTCCCCATCCAGATCCGTATGGCCTCCAGGCACCGGGACATCACTTGAAGGGCATCATTGGGGTGGTCTGGGGTGGAGATGTACAGCTGGGTGTTGTCAGTGTACTGATGGTATTCTACCCCAAAACCATGGAAGATCTCGCCCAGTGGCTTTACATAAATGTTGAACAAAAGGGGTGAGAGGACCGATCCTTGTGGCACCCCACATATAAGGGGCTTCGGGGTCGACCTCTGCCCCCCTGTCAACACAGACTGCGACCGGTTGGAGAGAAAAGAGGAGAACCACCGTTATATGGTGCCTCCCACCCCCAACTCTTCCAACCGGTGCAGCATGATACCATGGTCGATGGTATCAAAAGCCGCTGAGAGATCTAAGAGGACCAGGACAGAGGAGCAATCTCTGTCCCGAGCCCTCCAGAGATCATCCACCAACGCGACCAATGCCATTTCCGTGCTGTACCCAGGCCTGAAACCTGACTGGAACGGATCTAGATACGTCGTTTCATCCAGGTACTGGGGGAGCTGTCGCGCAACCACACTCTCAACAACCTTTGCCACAAAGCGAAGGTTGGAGACTGGCCGATAGTTAGCCAATATTGCCGGGTCCAGGGAAGGCTTCTTGAGGAGAGGTCTCACCACCGCCTCTTTCAAGACAGCGGGAAAGACACCCTCGCCCAATGAAGCATTTATAATCCCCTGGAGCCAGCCTCGCGTCACCTCCCGGGAAGCCAGCACTAACCAGGAGGGGCACAGGTCCAACAAACATGTGGTCATGTTCAGTCTACCCAGAATCCTGTCCATGTCCTCAGAGGTCACAGGATCAAACTCATCCCAGATAACATTCTCAGGACCTGCCTCCGTCATCCCCGCTGGATCTACCCAGTTGGAGTCCAGATCTTCCCGAATCTGAGTGATTTTGTCATACAGATACTGAACAAAATCCTCGGCTCTTCCCTCCAAGGGGTCCTCCCTCGCTTCCTGGTGGAGCAGGGAGCGGGTCACCCTAAACAGGGCAGCTGGGCGGTTATCTGATGACACAATAAGAGCAGCAAAATGGGTGCATTTCGCTGCTTTTATCGCCACTAGGTAATTCTTAATATGAGATCTTACCAGTGTCCGGTCAGATTCAGTACAACTGGCCCTCCAACTACTTTCTAGGCATCTTTTCTGGCACTTCATCTCCCTCAGCTCCTCGGTGAACCAAGGAGCCAGGTGAGATCAGTGCTGGGTCAGAGGCCGCAAAGGCACGACTTGATCCAGAGCTCCAGCAGCCGCCCTATCCCAGGCGGCCACTAGGTCTCCAGTCAAGGCATGAGCCAGAACCTCGGGGATTGGCCCAAGCTCCATCTGGATCCTATCAGGTTCCATCAGGCACCTGGGGCGGTACCATCTTATCGGTTCCGCCTCCCTGCGGCGGGGTGCAGCAGTTCGAAGGTCAAGGTGAAGGAGAGAGTGATCCGACCATGACAAGGGCTCAATGACTATGTCCCCTATCTCGAGATCACTCAGCCACTGTCCAGAGACAAAAATCAAGTCCAGTGTGTTTCTCCCCATGTGCGTAGGGCCATGAATTAGCTGGGTCAGGTCCATAGCCATCATGGAAGCCATGAACTCCCGAGCCACCTCAGACGTCTCACCCATGGATGGCAGTTTGAAAACCCCCATGACCATAAGTCTGGGGGTATCAACCGCCACCGCGGCGATAACATTGAGTAGCTCGGGCAGGGCTGCTGCCACATGGCAGGGAGCCAGGTACGTGATCAGCAAACCCATCTGAACCCCATGACCCCACTTCACAAGGAGGGTCTCACAACCGGCCGTCTGAGGAACAGTGGCCTCCCTCGGCCTAAGGCCTTCTCTAATATTAACCGCTACTCCCCCGCCCCTCCCCTGTGACCTCGGCTGATGGAATGCCTGGAAGCCTGGTGGGCACATTTCTACCAGAGGGACCCCTCCCTCCGGGCCCAACCAGGTCTCCGTAATACCCGCCAGGTCCGCTTCCCCCTCCTGAACCAGATCACAAATGAGGGGGGCTTTATTTATTACGGACCTAGCGTTGCATAACATCAGTCGAAGGCCCGGGCCCTGAGGGTCTGTACAACCTGGAGAACGGGTGGAGCCTTGGGGGCCGGAGCATGCTACCGCTCAAAGACAGCGGGTGCGTGCTCCCTTAACATGATATGGCCCCCTGCTCCAGCCATATCTACCCCTCCCACTCACAGTACCGATGGTAAAAACACAATCTGGACAAGCTCGCCCCCCCATTACCTCCGGATCCCCCACCCCCTCCGCCGCGCATAGTGGCCAGGCCTGACCCTCCCCTTGGTGTGTTTTCCCCCAAACCCACAACCCTAGTTCCAATTTTACCCTCCTCCTGGGACCCCTTAAAAGTTTAACCAAAAATTTACTTAAAAAACCCCTCAACCCCTCTTCACAGCATGCCACCTCTCTGGGTTCCAAAGCCCGTCATTGAGGTAGGCCCTCGATAACGTGGAGGGCCAGACCTGCAAGAGGGGGGAGTCTTACAGCGCAAGAAGCTCAATGGTTGAGTACATCCACAAAATGGGAAAGGGTGAAGATGGCATCTGGCCAGGGTTCCATAGAGTCTAAAGGTCCTAAAGACAAAGAAGCAGCAACAAAAGCATGGGTAACTGGACTCCACTGTCCTCTCATGACCGTGGGAGGAGTCCCATGCCATTTTGGTAAGTCTAGGGGATGTTCCTCCCAGACATCCTCTCACGATGTCTGGCCAGATGGAATATGCTATGGAGAAGTTCAAAAGCTGTCCCCTCTAATAGGAATGGCAGTAGTAACCCGGACTCCCTGGGAACCCACTTCAAAGCTGTCCGTTTGTCGTATAGTCTGGGGCATAGATGGAATAAGCTAGTCCAGAAGGCAGAGGTAGATAATAAGCCCGGGGGCAGAGTTTGATGACACACAGAAAGACGGAAAAAGTGGCTTACAAGGCAAAAGGCAGCTGGGGTAATGACTATAATGAGGCCTACACAAGCCAAAAGGGGGGGGGAGGGTATGGCCCAAGGCCATCCCAAGGCCAGCCCTCGGCCATTCTCCAACCTCTCCCACTCTCTGGTCTTTAGTCATTTATATCCCCAGTCTGCAGCCCTAATTCAGGGGGCCTCCAGATTCGGCCAGGAAATGGGCCCATAGAGCCAGTCCCTGACAGGTCCGGGCTGTTGGCTATTTGCCTCTCACCACAATCGGCTGCTGCCCCCTCGCCTCCACCAACGTCCAGAGCAGTCAAAGCCTCGTAGGCATCAGCGCAGCCGCCACCGCCGTCTCCACCAGGGCTCCCACCACGCTCCAGAAACGCCAGGGGCCTTAAGAAAAGCCCCAGAGAGCCAGAGAGCCGGGGAGACCCTCGTTTCTCCGCCACCGCTACTGCAAAGCTTCCGCCGCCATCCCAACCGCCGCCGGCTATAGTGAGAGGAAAAAAGAAGCACCACCAAACAGCTATTACTGCTGTCACCCCACGGTGCCTTCTGACGGCTGTATCTCCTCAGTCCTGATGTCCCGGAGGGCGAGAAATCCCTCTACATGCTGGGAAGAAACCCCTTTCGCTAGGACTGGGGGCCAGGATGATCAAATTGGCCCCCGCGGTCCCCAAAATGCCAGAGATCACCCCCTTCTCCCGAGAGCATCTCAGCTCAAATCCACCATCTTGGGCATGCGCAGAATTCTTCCTTCCCAGTTCTGGTAAGCCTGGGCCAGGTCCAGTTTTGCAAATATTGATCCACTCCCAAGTGAGTGCAACAGATGTTGCACCACTGGAACTGGATATGCGCTCTGTTGCAACGCCTTATTAATTGAACATTTATAATCAGCACAGATGCGCACTGATCCATCATGCTTCATTGGGGTCACAATGGGAGTTTCCCATGTGGCATGATCGATTATTTCCATATGCCCTGGGCAATTAACTTATCTAACTGGGCATCAACCTTTGGCCGCAGGGCAAACAGAACTCTGTGGGGCTTCAGCCTAATTAGAGTAATTGTCTTATCTAAATTTAAGGAAATGGGTTTTCCCACAAATCTCCCCAGTTTACCTCTTTGAACTCTTCAATGAGGTTGTTGAATTCATCTTGCCGAATTTGATGGATGCCTCCGATTGAGAGTCCTAAGGGTTTGAACCACTCCACTCCCAACAGGTTCAGGCGGCTGTGCTTGACTACAGTGATGGGTAGGTCGCCTTTGAAGTCATGGTAGACGACCTGGAGTGATGTTCTGCCCAGGACTCTGATTGGGTTTCCTCCAAAATCGACGAGCCTCGATCGCAGGGGTTTCAGGTCTTTTTTACTGCAGCCAGGTTTCAGACGCTTCAGCTGGTGCCAGTCTATTATGGAGTAGATCGACCCTGAATCTACCTCCATGGAGCAGGGAGTCCCTTCCACGTGCACGGTCATGTGGAATTTGGTGGCACTGTTGCCGTGGGTGTGTGCGATGGTCGTCTGGTGGACGGCTCCGTTCCTCGCGAACTCGCCCTCGCTCCGTTGGGGCTGGTACGAGGACCGTCTAGATGACTTCTGGTTATCTTGCCGATTTTCATGCAGCCGGTGGTTGAATGGTTCCGGGGCTGGATCCTCAGCTCTGCATGCTTCGGCGATGTGGCCCCTCTTGTGGCAGCATCTGCAGGTCGCATCTCTCCAACGACATCTGGCTCTGGCATGATCTCCTCTGCAGCTGGCACAGCACTCTCCCCGGTCGCCATTTTGAGCAGTTTCCCGCCTTGGGGGTCTGGAGACCTTGTGGACGGCCATTTCATCGTCGGTGTCGGATCCTTCAGATGACTCATCCGTGGAGCTTTTGGGGTTCCTTTGGATTTTGTGGACTGCCTTAGCTTTGATCATCGCGGCTACCGCTTTTTCGGAAGTTTTGGCGCCCATCGCTTCCTCAACAACATCCTTCAGTGGGATCTTCTTTTGGCTGAGGAATTTCTTTTGTAATGCCACATCCCTCATGCCGAATATGATGCGGTCCCTTATAGCATTGTCCATATTATCAAACTCACAATTGGATGCGAGTTGATGAAGGGCCGCTACAAAATCTTTAATGGATTCACCTTCCCGCTGGTTCTGTTGCTGGAATGTGAAGCGGTTGGCTATTGGTGTCCCCGTTGTTGCATAGTGCTCCTGTAGCACCTCCTGGAGATCTGCCCACGACATCTCTTCTATGTCCCTCAGGGTCATGAGGTTGATGGCCATCTCCAGAACTTCGGATCTGCAGTGTTCCAGGAAGAGGGCTCTCTTGTGTTCGTCGGTGAGGTCCTGGTAGTTGTTCCCTCGCAGGAACCGGACCATGTAGGATCTCCATTTCTTTGTTCTGGGGCTGAACACGGCTAGTTAGACTAGCAGAGCTTGCGATGTTGCCATGGCTTCCGTGATCAGCTAGTGACTTCAGCTCAAGTGACTGCTCTTTCGGTTGGCCCTGGTGTCCGAGGCTCGACGCGGTGGTTCTTCGCTTGTCCTTCATCGCCAGTGTTAGCTTGGCGTTCAGCACTTTATTTTCAGCTCAAAAACAAGACGAACGGCTGTGCTGCCGGAGCCCTTTTATAGCACTCCGGCAGGCATAGCCGTCCAATGACAGTTATTCAAAAGTTCCCGCCGGTGGATTAGCCAATCCTCAGCGGATGTCCTTATAAGGACATAACAACTGCCTATCTGTTAACGTAAGGTATCATTTGGTTTAAGCCTCCCTCCTTCATCTACGAGAGCAAGGAATAACCTTAGATTTGTGGACCTACTCACAAGTAAAATCCAGATATCAGAGGGACAAAGAACAATACGGTCTAGAACCGGGACCAATGGATTGGATAAAGTTCTGATGGGAACAAATAAAAAGATTCTGGCAAAATTATACAATTATCTGTTAAGCGATGAGAAGTTTGAAGATGTTACAAAGAATCAAATAATTGCATGGGAGAAAAATATAGGGTGCAATATAAATTTCGGGGAATGGGAGGAGGCATGGAATAGAAATCTTAAATTGACTAGAGCAGTGGCATATAAGGAAAATCATTACAAAATGTTTCATAGGTGGTACCTAGCCCCGGCCAGACTAGCGAAGATATATCCTAATATACATCCCAATTGTTGGAAATGCGGCCATGGCCAAGGCACCTTCTTTCACATGTGGTGGACATGCCCGGAAGCGAAAGGATATTGGAGTAAGATCAGGAGATGGTTACACGAAATAATTGGGGAAGATATTGAACTAACACCAGAGATTTTCCTCCTGGGAATAATAAAGAAGCCATATAGAAAGGAAATGACACATTTAATGATCCATATAATTACAGCCGCTAGATTGGCATACGCACAGTTTTGGAAAGAGAAAATTCAACCACCAGAAGAGCTTACAATTAAGAAAATACTCGAGTGCGCAGAGATGACTAAATTAACTTATGAATTAAATGATGAAAAGTCAGTATACTATATGGTGTGGGAAAGGTGGTACAAGTGGTTGCATGATAAAATGGAAGAAAGATCAAAGGTGTGTTAAATATTGGTTAAAAGTGAGTCAAAATATCAACAAGTATTATTTATGTAAATAGTTAAAACACTGCATATCCGATACAAATTGAAAATGTTTATTATATTTATGTGTTCTACGTTATTGTTTGAATGATTGTTTTGTTTGTTTGTTTGTTTGTTTTTTTCTCATTTATTTCCTTTTTGTTCTGTAAAAAATCTCAATAAAGTCTATTAAAAAAACAACAACTGCCTATCTGTTAAGAATGAAGGGGAAAGAGTGGGAAATGAGTAGGACTGTTAATAATGCTTTCTCCCCTCCCCCTCCTCATTGGAGGTTTGAGCCAGGAAGATATTCTGGCAGGTGGTCTTTAGGTTCCCCTCCTGAAATAAATAAATAAATACTATCAAGAGCCTTGATAGTACAGGGGTTTAGTGCACCCTGTTATTAACACAGCTGCCTGCAATTTCTGCTGGTTCGAATCTCTCCAAGGCTCAAGGTTGACTCAGCCTTCCATCCTTTCTAAGGTAGGTGAAATGAGGACCCAGTTTGTGGGGGCAATAAGCTGACTTTGTATAAAATATACAAAAGAATGAAGGCTATTGCTTAACGCATTGTAAGCCGCCCTGAGTCTCCGGAGAAGGGCGGCATATAAATCAAATTTTTTAAAAAAAATAATATTTTAATCAGGACACTCTCACTACCCTACTTGGGTTGACAATGTTAGTTTTTGACCTCCTCAAAGGAAAATGTTTTACAGAAGAGAATGTTATGCAGGGGGGAGGCGACAGCTCACTGCCCCACTCCTACTCAGTTCTCCATCCAGCTGCTGCTCTTCTACTATCTGTGGGATGGAGCCTCCAAGAGTAATTCCCACAGATGGCAATGGATGCCAGTGATTCAGAAAGGGAGGTGGAGGAGAGAGGGAGGAAAACAATTCCTATCTCCCCTTCAAGCTCCTGGTTAAAATGAAGTAACAGGATGAAGTTTTAAATTTTTTTTTGTATTGTAATGTTCTTGGAAGAGCAAGGGATTTAATTAAATGATTTACCTACTTTCAAAAGTCCCAGCCTCAACACATGCCATGTCCAGGTGGGTCAGAGAAGAGACTTTCCTGAATTACCGCAAACTTCTATCAGTGAAGAAAGATAATGCTTGCCCATATTCCCCAGGGGTTGGAATTCTGGAAGAGCCATGATACAGTTTGGAAGCAAATGCTAAAAATCCTGGATTTTCGCTACTGTTTTTGGATACTTCATAGATGGTGCTTAGAGGTTCAGCTATGGCGGAGGAAAGCTTTTTAAGAAAGAAGGCACATATTCCATCAGGACCAATAGATAGAAATGGCTTTAGTTTGCGTAGTGCCCTTATAACGGTATCTTCAGTAAAATCAATGTGGATTAGAACATTGCAATTGAATGAGGTATGACTCAGAAAAGAGGGGGAGATGCCATTGCTGTTGACAAAGACTGAACTGAAAAAAGCGTTGAAGAGATTAGCTTTAACGGCATCATTGTTGCAATCTTCATTTGCCCCTTTTAGAGTTTATTTTCATGTCAAATACAAGCTTTTCTTCCGGTTCAAGTAGCAAGCAGATCAAGTGTTTCAATTTCCATCTTCATTTTGGGTGGATGAGCAGGTGGTTACCTCACTTGCTGTAGAAACAATGTTATGTCACCATAGAGCAATTCTCTAACGTTCTTTCGCACCCAGAGTTAAAGTATCTCCAAGGGCATGGATTGCAATCACCATTTCTACACTTAATCTTGCATTAAGAAGAAACCGTTGATGGTCCTTGAGTAACCATGAGTAACTGTGGAAAGAACATAGCTGAACAATGAATGTGAAACTTCTTCATAGCTTCTCTTCTTTCTCCATCTCGAGTAAAGAGGCTATCCACTGTGTCTCTTGTGGGATATTTGCACCACATTTCTTGGCTGCAGGCAGCACCATCATACATTGATCAGAATGATTGATTAATTATGTGTCATCAAGTTAGTGTCTAACTTATTGTCTGCATATATAGATTTTCTTGGTAACAATTTTTGCCTCTGCGGCCACTGACCCGGTGCCGATCCCTCGTGGCTCCTTGGTTTACCGAGGGGCTGAGGGAGATGAAGCGCTGAAAAAGATGCCTGGAGAACGGTTGGAGGGCCAGTCTCGCTGAATCTGACCGAACACTGGTAAGGTCGCATATTAAGACCTACCTAGTGGCGATAAAAGTGGCAAAGTTTAATTACTTTTCCGCTCTTATTGCATCATCAGAGAATCGTCTGGCTGCCCTGTTCAGGGTGACCCACTCCCTGCTCCATCCGGTAGTGCGGGAGGATCCCCTGGAAGGCAGGGCTGAGGATTTCGGACAATACCTGTATGACAAAATCGCTCAGATCCGGGGGGATTTGGAGTCTGACTGGTAGATTCAGGCAGGGTGACGAGGAACAGTCTTGAGAATGTTATCTGGGAAGAGTTTGACTCTGTGACTCCGGATGACATGGACAGGATTTTGGGGAGACTCAGTGTGGCCACATGTTTACTGGACCCGTGTCCCTCCTGGTTAGTACTGGCTTCCTGGGAGGTTACATGAGGCTGGCTCCAGGGAATTATCAATGCTTCGTTGAATGAGGGTCACTTCCCCACTGCCTTGAAAGAGGCAGTGGTGAGGCCTCTCCTCAAGAAGCCTTCCCTGGACCCGGCAGTATTGGCCAACTACCGTTCTGTCTCCAACCTTTGCTTTGTGGCGAAGGTTGTTGAGAGTGTGGCCGCGCGACAGTTTCCACAATTCCTGGAGGAAACGTCTTATCTAGATCTGTTCCAGTCAGGTTTCAGGCCTGGGCACAGCATGGAAATGGCATTGGTCGTGTTGGTAGATGATCTCTGGAGGGCTCGGGACAGGGGTTGCTCCTCTGTTCTAGCCCTGTTAGACCTCTCAGCGGCTTTTGATACCATCGACCATGGTATCATGCTGCACCGGTTGGAAGAGTTGGGGATGGGGGGCACCATGTTACGGTGGTTCTCCTCCTTTCTCTCTGACCGGTTGCAGTTTGTGTTGGCAGGGGGGCAGAGGTCGACCTCGAGGCCTCTCATTTGTGGAGTGCCTCAGGGGTCGGTCCTCTCGCCCCTTTTGTTCAACATTTATGTGAAGCCGCTGGGTGAGTTCATCCGTGGCTTTGGGGTGAAGTACCACCAGTATGCTGATGACACCCAGCTGTACATCTCCACCCCAGACCACCCCAACGATGCCCTTGAAGTGATGTCTCAGTGCCTGGAGGCTATGCAGATCTGGATGGGGAGGAACAGGCTCAAGCTCAACCCTTCCAAGAGTGGCTGTGGTTCCCGGCATCCCGATATAGTCAGTTGACTCTATCGCTGACTATTGGGGGTGAGTCTTTGGCCCCCTCGGAGAGGGCGCGCAATCTGGGATCCTCCTGGATATGCAGCTGTCCTTGGAGGAACATCTGACAGCTATAGCCAGGGGGATCTTTTTTCAGGTTCGCCTGATTTGCCAGTTGTGGCCCTTTCTTGATCGGGATTCCATGTGCACAGTCACTCATGCCCTCGTCACCTCTCGCCTGGACTACTGCAATGCTCTCTACATGGGACTCCCCTTGAAGAGCACCCGGAGGCTCCAACTGGTCCAGAATGCGGCTGCGCGGGTAATTACGGGAGCTGCATGGTGCTCCCACATAACACTTCTCCTGCGCGAGCTGCACTGGCTCCCAGTGGTCTTCCGGGTGCGCTTCAAGGTGTTGGTTACCACCTTTAAAGTGCTCCATGGCATAGGATCTAGTTATCTTCGAGACCACCTGCTTTGAGACCGCTGCTACCGACAACCTCCCATCGACCCGTGCGCTCCCACAGAGAGGGTCTCCTTGGGGTGCCATCAGCCAAACAATGTAGGCTGGTGACCCCCAGGGGGAGGGCCTTCTCTGTGGGGGCACCTACCCTCTGGAACCAGCTGCCCCCAGAGATAAGGAGAATCCAAGACCTTGGTGCCTTCCGCCGTGCCCTTAAAACTTTCTTCTTTCAGCAAGCCGGGCTGGCTTAACAAAATTTTTAAATAATTTTAAATTGGTTTGTCATTTTAAATTTGGGGCCAAACAGATATATATTCTTTTAACTATTTTTAATGTTTGTATTGTATGTTTTTATTTGGCTGTACACCGCCCTGACTCCCCAGGGAGAAGGGCGGTATATAAATTCGAAATAAAATAAAAATAAAATAATAATAATTTTTTTTGCCTAATATAGTTCATTACTATAACCAATGGTGCATTATCAGCAATGTCAATGAATCCATCTGTGTTGCAACTGGATGTCCTCTCTTTCCTTCTACCTTTCCGTGATTCAAATATTTATTAGTTTATCAAAATATAAAATACAGAAGTAGAAAGAAAAATGAAAATAATGGGAAAATGAGGAAGGAAAAATGGAAGAAAAAAAGATACTGTAAAGGGAAAAAGAAAAAGAGAAGCATTGACTCCTGACTTCTTTTGGTGCAGTAGAATAAGGTAGTAAGGTAGAACCTCAACTTTTTACTTTTATATAATAATATATACTAGCCATTTCTATAACAACAAACCTATCTAATCAGGAAAACCCAAAATCAAAATCAAAGTTTCATTTTTTTCCAGCTGAAGCACAAAGTCCAAAAGCAGTTTCCAAATAGAAACAACATTAATTGTGTTCTTGTCTTTAATCAAAGCATTCAATTTATCCATCTCTGATAACTCCATCAATTTTTGCAGCCATTCGTTCACTGTGGGAATCATTGTGGGAAGGCATCCCTCCATTTTTGTGCGTAAAGAATTCTTACTGCCGACTTCCGGTTGGCTCCGCAAGCTTTGAAGACGCTCTTTTATGAGCGCCCGATCCCCGGTACTGTAAAAGCCCCAGAACAGCCGAAAAACAGCTGTCTGGAGGCTTGGAACCCTCTCCCCGGGCAAAGGGGAGAGAGAAGAGTCGACAGGTGGAGGTAGAGCCCCCCAAGTGCGCTAGGAGAAATCCTGGGGCGCAAAGGGTGTGGGCTCCCTATTGAAGCCTGTCAAGCTGCTCCGGACCAGGGACGACTCCACTAAAGCGGAGCTAGAAGCCGTGACCAAAATCTGCTGAAATCAACGGGGGGACTTGTAACATCTTTACTTTGATCGCAGACAGAGCAAATCAGGAGAAAACAAAAAGGAAAACTTGCAAGTAACACTTTAACTCTGTTTTAAAATGCAGAAAATGGTGCCTGAGGGCGGGAGGAGGAAACTACTAGAGAAAGTGCTTGTTAAGGCTTGTTAACGTTTGCAACAGTGATACAGCTACTGGATTACACCTTAAGAGAAAGTTTTAAAATGGAAGCAGCCAGGAAAAGAATTTGGTATTGAGGGAAAGAATTTGGTACTGACTTTAACTAAAATCTTGTTTTTATACTGTGTGGAAAAGAGTTGAATTGTTGTCCTGATAGCTGGATGAATACAAAGTGGCTGAAATATGGCTGACAATAGGGCTGGTGAATCAGCAAATTCTCAAGCCATGACTGTTCAGGTTTTTCAAGAACTTCTAGACTCTTTTACCTCTGCCCTGTTGGATACAATTGAAAGGGCTTTTTCAAAAAACAGCTTGGGAAAATATAAGCAGTTGTTAGAGGGACAGCAGGAAATTATTCAGAGGAATTTGTTTTTGGAAGATCAAGAGATGGTCAGGATTAAAAGACAGGCTGACATAGTTGAAACAAAGGTTTTGGTGGACGTTTCCATTCAATTGACAGAAAAGCAACAAATAGTCTCTTTATTGCAAGTTGACAATCTTTATGGCAACAAATTCTGGCTATATGGACAAAGAAATGGACTGAATGATTATACAAGCAAGAAGAGACGAAATGGGGATTTCAAGTTAGAAAACGTGACCTCAAGAAGAGAGTGAGTATTTCAGAAAAATCAACCTCAAATCACCATTTTAAAAGTTTCAAAAATAAAATTGGGGGAACTGTTGAAAGAATTTATAAAAAAAAAGGATTGGAAAAAATATAGAAAGAAGAGAAGAACAGAAGATTAAGAAAGATATCTTCCTGTGGATTTTGAAATTGGCATCGGGCAAATATGTGTTTTAATGGTATTAAGAGATTTTTAAAATGTTTAACATATTATTTTAAAAGATATATGAGATAAATTGTATAAGCTTTTAAGATGCTTAACCTTTTGAAGCGAAGAGGATTAATGTTAAATTCAGAATTTTATTGCAAAATGATAATTAGTTTTGGATAATAAAAGGGCTGCTCTCTAAAAAGTTAAAGGTATTAAGACGGCTAATTGAAAATTTGAAAGACATCCTCCTGTGGATTTTGAAATTTATATTTGGTAAATAAGTGTTTTAAAGGTATTAAGAGATTTTTAAAATGTTTAACATAAGACTATATTATTTTAAAAGATATATGAGATAAAATGTGTAAGATTTTAAGATGAAAAAATTTTCTTTTTTTTTTCTTTGAAGGAAAGAGGATTAATGTTAAACTCAGAATTTCACTAGGGAGTAATGTTCAAAAAGAATGATGTTCGAGGGTATAGAAATGGAATTTATTCATGATTTTTACTGTTTGTAAGACTGCTAAAGTATCGGATTATACATCAAGAAAAAGTTTTTTTATAAGTAGAATTTAAGTTAATTGGTTTTGAGAATTTATAAAAGGAAGGTTGATGAATTGGAGCAAGGGGAGTTAAAGGACATGTGGGAGTTTTGAACTTTATAATTAGCTAGTTTATTTTAGCATATGTTTTTTAGATGCTATACCCTGTTTTTGCTCTGGGAAGTCGGGGGGTGGGTGGGGAGGGTGGGATAAGGGATGGGGGGGGAAGTGGTGAATAGAGAAATGTTTTAGCAGGACTGACAGTCATGTACAAAGGGAGGGAAGTTCTAACATTGAAACAAGTACCGAGAAGAGCCAGAGACAGGAGAAGAGACTACAATTTCTTAAGTAGACAACTGAATAAACTCAAGATAAAATTTAGATGGCTCATACCGGAAGGCCTACTTATTTCATGGGAAGGAAGGAAAATCAGAATAGATACAATAGAAAAAGCTCAAGACTTTATGGACCAATATCTAGGAAATGAAGGAGAACAGGAAAGCAGAGATAGTAGAGAAGAACATAACCCAAGTGACCAAGAGACACAAATGACAAACAAGGAAGACAAAGAACAAAAGAAGGGAAGGTTGGAGAAGGAGGAAACAGCGGGGATCTCACAAAGAGTTACAAGAAACACAACAAAGCTCAAAATAACAGACAAATAAACACTAGCGGAAATGGAAGAAGAAATAAAGCTCATTTCCATAAATATAAATGGTTTAAACTCACCAAGCAAAAGACATCAAATGTTTACAAGGTTGCAAAAATTAGAGGCAGACATAATTACATTACAAGAAGTACACATAAGAAAACAACAGAAAAAACTACTTGAAAATAAAAAATTTGGAGTAATATATACATCTTTAGGAGATTGCAAAAAAAGGGGAGTGGTAACATATATTAGAGACCATATAAGATCTAAACTGATTTACACTGATAAAGAAGGCCGAGTCTTAATGGTAGAACTAAAATTGGAAATAAAAACAATATTGTTAGTAGCTATTTACGCTCCAAATGGAAACCAATTAGATTTTTACAAAAAATTACATGACAAACTAAAGGAGTTGGACTACGAAAATGTATGCATTGTCGGCGACTTTAACGCGATAGTAAACTTACGAGAAGATTACCACAGCACTAGGAAGAATAAAATTAAAAGGAAGACATTGCCACAAACATTCAAAGATTTAGTACAAGAAATGAGCCTACATGACACCTGGCGAGAACTAAATACCAAAACAAAACAATATACATATTTCTCGGGCCCACATCAATCGTGGTCCAGGCTGGATATGGCTTGGATGACACCTCAACTAAGTAAAGAAACACATGAAGTAGAAATTATGTCTAGTAAATGGGCCGATCACAATCCTATCAAAATAGTCTGGAAATGTTTCCGAAAACAGAAGAGATAGAAAATGGACACAAGTATAATAAAAGAAAAAGAATATCAGCAAATGATAGAAAAGGAAATCAAGATATTTCTACAACTAAATACAAAAGACACAACATCGTTACAAAACCTATGGGATACCACGAAAGCCTATATTAGAGGCCTAACTATTGCATATATGGCAAGAAAGAAAAAGGAGAAACAAAGAATTAGAAATGAATTATTGGAAGAAATTAAGACAGAGGAACTTAAATTACAACAACAGCCCAACAACACGAGTGTGCTACAAAAGCTAAATTTGGCCAAACATAAACTGAATCTAACCACAAAAACCGAATTGGCACAGAAAATAAGAATGGTAAAACAAAATAATTTTGAACATGCTAACAAAACTGGACGCTGGTTAGCATATAAGCTAAAAAAGCAAACAGAAAAAAGAATTATACACCAACTCCAAGACGAATCAGGAACTCTTTACCACACACATCTGGAGAAGAAAAACATAGCCAAAAATTTTTTTCAAAAACTTTATCGCCAGGAAGAGGTCCCAGAAGACCAAATCAAAAAATACCTCCAAAAAACCAATCTCATGCACTTCACAGAAGATCACAGAGAGATGTTAAACCGGCTCATAACAATGCTGGAACTAATGGAAGCCCGCAAAAAACAAAAGAACAATAAGACTCCAGGACTGGATGGAATTCCTACTGAATTCTATAAACTTTGTCAACAATCGATAGACCAAATACTGTTACAAGTTTTTAACGAAGCACTACTGATAGCAGAAATTCCAAAATCTTGGACAGAAACTATTATTACATTAATACACAAAGAAGACTCAGATCCAACGCAAATTAAAAATTACAGACCAATTTCATTACTCAATGTGGACTATAAGCTATTCATGTCAATACTAGCTCAGAGACTCAAAGCAATAATACATAACTATATACATCCAGACCAAAACGGTTTCATACCTAAAAGACAAATAAAGAATAATTTGAGAATGATTATAGATATTCTGGAATATTATGATCAGAAGATAGACAGAGAAATGGCCATAATCTCCCTTGATGCCCAGAAGGCCTTCGACAATTTGAATTGGTCTTTTTTCATAAAACAACTTGAACTAATGAACTGTGGAGAGAAATTTCATAACCTGATTAAAAAAATTTATTCCCAACAAACAGCAAAAATCTCAATAAACGGTGACATGACACAAATTTTTGATATTCAGAAAGGAGTACGACAAGGATGTCCCATGTCACCGTTAATATTTATAATAGCATTGGAGGTATTATTAAATGAAATAAGGAACGAGGAAGAAATCAAAGGACTCAAGATCCGGGGAGAGGAGTACAAATTGCTCGCCTTTGCAGACGACGTAATTTTCAACTTGGAAAACCCAAGACGATCTGGACCCAGACTGATGTCGATGATAGAACAATACGGGGAAGTCACAGGCCTCAAAATAAACAAACAAAAAACAAAAATAATGACGAAAAATATGACCCAGACTCAGAGATTGGAATTAGAAGAAGAATTAGGAATCCAATTAGTAAAGAAGATAAAATATTTAGGTATTTGGCTGACGGCGAAAGCAACCACGATCAAAGAAGACAATTACACGAAATTACTAAAAGAAATTAAAAAAGACCTGGAAATCTGGAACAGGCTACAATTGTCATTGATGGGCAGAATCAGTTCAATTAAAATGAATATATTACCGAGGGTACTATATCTATACCAGGTAGTACCATTACATCCAGGAAGGGACTTCTTCAAAAATCTCAACAAAATTACAATGACCTACATATGGCAGGGAAAGAAGGCTAGAATTAAGATTAAAGCACTACAAGACACACGAGACAGAGGAGGCCTCGCAGTACCAGACTGGGAGCTATATTATAAAGCAGCCGGATTGACCTGGATCAAAGAATGGATGAGATTAGATGACAAAAGAATGTTATATCTAGAAGGCTTTGATCTCATACGAGGATGGCACGCATTCCTATGGGATGGACCAGACAAACAACACATGTACTTCCAAAGACACATAATTCGGGCCTCACTCTTCAAGATTTGGCAGGGAATTAAGAAAACCTATTATACTAAAATACCAAAATGGTGGTCCCCGATGGAGGCATTGATATTTCCAAATACCCTTGAAATCGGAAAGATTATGAGATACCAAGATTTACTGAATCATGAAGGAGAACTTACTCCAAGACATCAACTCCAAAATGGCGATATAAATATTGATTGGTGGCACTATACTCAAATATACTCAAGATACAAGGCGGATAAAATCAAATATGGAATTGCAAAAGATCTGAACGAACTGGACAGAATTTTATTAGGAGCAGACCAGAAAATGATTACTAAAACATATAACTACCTTTTGAGAGACAAATTAATAGAAGAAACAGTTAAACATAATATGACAATGTGGGCCAGGGATATAGGACATAATATTCAATTGGCTGACTGGGAGAAATTATGGAAGCAGAACATTAAAATGACAAGAGCCACATCTTACAAGGAGAACCTCATTAAAATGTTTTATAGATGGCACTTACCACCAGCCCGACTTGCCAAAATACACCCAAACACTTCGGCGTTGTGTTGGAAATGTAAATCAAAAAAGGGGACATATTATCACACTTGGTGGAAATGTAGGAAAGCCCAACACTATTGGCAAGTTATAAAAAATATTATTGAAGAAATAACGAACATTCAAATAGAAAACAGTCCAGAATTTTTTCTATTTGGCATGATAACGGCACAACATCTTAAGGAAACAAAATATGTCATCATACATATCTTGACAGCAGCAAGACTACTGTTCGCGCAAAACTGGAAATCAGACCAACTCCCATCCAAAGACAAAATCATTGCAAAGATAACAGAGTGTGCTGAAATGGACAGATTGACGCTGGAACTCCAGGAAAAGGAAGAAAGCGAATACTATCTTGTATGGCACCAATGGTATCAATGGCTGGAAAGGAAAATCAGCAAAAATGTAGAGGACAGAAATTAGGGTAAAGACTTTCACAAGGAGATGAACCCATAAGAAATGTAAATTTGTAGTGAAACATTTAATAATTACTCTTTATTAAACTATATAAGCTCAATGACATATATTCTGTTGATGACAAAAGCGTAAATGTAAAATGTTAGGTGGGTTTGTAGGTGGTGGGTTTTTTGTTTGTCTTTGTATTGTATTGTATTGTATTGTCTTTATATCTGTGTTTATATTTCAATAATAAAAAAAAATTAAAAAAAAAGAAATGTTTTAGCAGAAGAAAGTATCTACGAGTAGAATACAGGAGTTGCTCAGACACTAAAGGAGGAAAATATTTCACAGCAAAGAAGTTAGAAAGGAGAGAGGAGGAGGGGGTAGGAAGAGGAGAGGGAGGGTGAGGAATGGAAGAAAGGAGAGGAGGAAGGGAAGGGAAGGGGACAGGAGTAGGAGTGAAGGTGAAAAGGGGGAAAAGAAGAGAGAAGTGGGGGAAAGGAAAAGGAAGTAGGATGAGGTGGGAGAGGAGGCAGGAGAAAGTAGGAGAGAAGAGGAGGGAGGGAAGGGAAAGTGTTAGATCGGCGCAGGGAAAGCAAGACGCGACCAGCTCTGGTCCAATTCAGTACTTTATTCAAGCACAGGAAAAAGACGAGCGGCTGGGCTGCCGGAGCTCTTTTATACGCTCCGGCAGGCTCAGCCGCCCAATGACAGCTCTTTGAATTTCCCGCCGGAGGATTAGCCAATCCCCGGCGGGTGCCCATATAAGGACATAACACTCCTTCCCCCTAGTCTGAAAAATGTCCATCACAGTTAATGTACGTGACGAAGTCACGCAAGTAGGCGGGGCGCCTGCTTGCCCAAGATGACCTGCGCAGTTCAGTCTGAGCTCCGCCGCCGGCCTGTGCAGGCGGAGCTCCTGTCCCTCCCGGCTCCCCGGTGGGGGTGGCCGGGGCTCCGGCCGTCGAGTGTGCGGGATCCATCCCAGCACCTCCGGCCGCAACATCTGGAAGTTCGTGCTGGAGTCGCTGGTCCTTCCCTCGCCCGGAATGTCTGGAACCTCGCGGTTGGACGCCGCTGCTGTCCGGTGGGTGCCATCCGAAACCCGGTAAGTCCATTGGTGTTTCGTTGGGCTTCCGTGGCTCCCGTCGCTGTCGCTGTCCAGTGTGGTCCACCTCGCCGGGGTGGTGTTCATCTCCGCGGCTGGGTTGGTGCTGGTTGGCTTCGCAGGGTTGGTGCTGGCCGACCTCGCTGGGGTGGTGCTGTTCGACCTGGTCTGGGTGGTGTGCGCCTCCCTTGCTGGAGTGGTGTTGGCCGACCTTACAGGGTTGGTGTTGGTCGACCCGGTCTGGATGGCAGTTGGGGTCTCCCTCGCCGGTCGGTTGCCGGCCGGCTCGGGTTGCGTGTTGTGCGCCTCCCCCGTGTGGTTGTCCCCGGTCTATTTGCCTGGAGCGTCGGTCTCCCTGGCAGGGCTGTTGTGGGTACTCGTCGCTGGAGGGGTGCGATTCTCCCTCCCTGGGTGGGTCCCGGTCTACTCCTTGACTGTTGTGGCGGTCCCTCTCCATGGAGTGGCGGATGCCCACCTCGCCGGGTTGGTGATGCCATCCCTCTTGCGGCAGGTCCCGGTCTACTGCTCTGGATTGCCGATGGGTGAGTGCATGGTAATGTGCTTGGCCGGCCTCGTCGGGGTGTCGGTGGTCTGCCTCGCCTGGGTGTTGTAGGCCTGCCTCGTCAGGGTGTCGCAGGCCTACTTCACCGGGGTGTTGTAGGCCTGCCTTGCCGGGGTGTTGCAGGCCTACCTCGTCGGGGTGTTGTAGGCCTACCTCGTTGGGGTGTGGTAGGCCTACCTCGTCAGACTGGTTTCCTTCCGATCCCCTCCACCTTTTCCGGAGCTGGTCGATGTGCCGTCTACAGACCTGTCCATCTTCCAGCTCGACTCGGTAGGACTTCGGGCCGGTTGTGCTCTCTATTCTCCCCTTTAGCCACTTCGGAGAGCCGTTGAAGTTAAGCGCAAACACCGGGTCTCCTATGGCGAAGGCGTGGAGCGGCCGGCTGGCCGTTGCTGTCACTTCAGGGTTGTACTGGGGGTGCAGCCGGTCCAGGGGTGACCTCAGGCGTCTGCCCATCAGTAGCTCAGCTGGGCTCTTCTTGGTGGTGGCATGCGGGGTGATGTGCTGTGTAAGGAGGAAGTTGTCGATCCTCTCTTGCCAGTCGCCCGGACTCATCTTGGTGAGCCCGGTGAGTCTCACCATGCGTTCCGCTTGACCGTTTCCGGCTGGCCTGTAAAATGCGGTGAGGGCGTGGCGGATGCCCTGTCCCGCCAGGAACTCTTCCATGGCCTTGGACGTTAACTGTGGGCCATTGTCTGAGACTAGGACATCTGGCAGCCCGTGCGTTGCAAATAGGCGCCTGAGTGCCCTGATGGTGGCTTCGGAAGTGGTAGATGACATGGGGATGACCTCTAGCCACTTGGAGAAAGCGTCCACAACAATTAAGAGGTAGTGCCCCTGCATTGGACCCGCGAAGTCAATATGGATCCGTGCCCATGGGCTGCTGGGAGTCTCCCACTCTGACACTGGGGCTTGGGTGGGGGCGGGATGTACCTCTTGGCACGGGTCACATCTGGCGACCCACTCTTCAATGTCCTTGTCCAGGGATGGCCACCAGACGTAACTCCGTGCCAGTCCTTTCATCCTTACGATGCCAGGGTGTCCGTTGTGGAGCGTCTCGAGCGTCTTCTTCTGTAACGCGCTGGGAATCAGCACCCGGTCTCCCCATAGGATACAGCCTTTCATGGTGGACAGCTCCTGCTGCTTCCGTGCGAAGGGGCTGAACTTTTCTGCCGGTTTCTCTGCTGGCCAGCCTCGCAGGACCCAGGATCTCACTTGCCTGAGTATGGGGTCCCTCTGGGTATGGGTGGCCACATCTGCTGACGTCACTGGGCAGTCTCTGTCAGCGTCGATGTGGAGGAGGCTCATGGTGGGTGCGGGGTCTTCTACTGGCTCTTTGGATGGGCACCTACTCAGGGCGTCTGCGTTCCCGATGGTTTTGCCGGGCTTGTGAATGAGTCTGTATGAATACCCGGCAAGGAATATGGCCCAGCGTGTCATCCTGGGTGACATGTAGCCGGGTGTGGGTTTGTCACCCGCTAATAGTCCCAAAAGTGGCTTGTGGTCCGTGATGACCGTGAAGTTCCGGCCATATAGGTACTCATGGAAGCGCTTGACTCCAGCCACAATGGCCAAGGCTTCCTTGTCCAGCTGGCTGTAATTCCTCTCGGTGCTGGACATTGTTTTAGAGAAGTAGGCGATGGGTGCCTCTGATCCGTTGGGGAGCTGGTGGCTGAGGACTGCGCCAATCCCATATGGTGAAGCGTCGCAGGTCAGCAGCAGAGGAAGCGTCTCATGGTACTGGATCAGCACGCTGTCGGAGGATAGGAGCCCCTTGATGGTCTTGAAGGCGTTTTCTTCCTCTGTCCCCCATCTCCACGGAACCGCTTTCCCCAGCAATCGATGGAGTGGCTCAGCGGCTGTTGCCTTCTGTTTAAGGAACACCGCATAAAAATTAAGCAATCCCAAAAATGCTTGAAGCTCGGCTTTGTTTTTGGGGGCTGGAGCTTCGTGGATTGCCCTAACTTTAGCTTTGGTGGGGTGGATGCCGGTGCCATCTATGAGATAGCCCAGGAACTCGACCTCCTGGACCCCAATGATGCATTTGTCCCTCCTCACTCTCAAACCCTTCTCCTTGAAGCGCTGCAAAACTTGTTTGAGTCGCTCAAGCAGCTGGGTTTTAGAGTGCCCGGAGATCAACACATCATCAAAGTACGGCACCACCCCTGGAATGCCTTGGAGAAGGCGTTCCATCATTGATTGAAAAATGCCTGGGGCTGCGCTGACTCCAAATTGGAGGCGGTTGCACTTAAATGCGCCCCTATGGGTGACAATCGTTTGTGCCTCCGCAGTTTTTTCATCCACTGGCAATTGCTGGTAAGCCTGGGCCAGGTCCAGTTTTGCAAATATTGTCCCACTCCCAAGTGAATGCAGCAGATGTTGCACCACTGGAACTGGGTATGCGCTCTGCGAAAGGGCCTTGTTAATCGAACATTTATAGTCGGCGCAGATGCGCACAGATCCATCATGCTTCATGGGGGTCACAATGGGTGTCTCCCATGCTGCATGATCGATCGGTTCCAACACGCCCTGGGCTATCAGCTTATCTAGCTGAGCATCTACTTTGGGCCTCAGGGCAAACGGAACTCTGCGGGGCTTAAGCCTAATGGGGGTAATTGTCTTATCAAGATTAAAGGAAATGGGCTTCCCCACAAATTTCCCCAGCTTACCATCGAAGACTTCCTTGAACTCTTCGAGGAGGGTGTCGAGTTCGTCCTGACGAATTTGGTTAACCCCTACTATCCCGAGCCCTAGTGGCTTGAACCACTCCATGCCTAGCAGGGT
Source organism: Pituophis catenifer annectens (assembly GCF_029215685.1). NCBI lineage: Eukaryota > Metazoa > Chordata > Lepidosauria > Squamata > Colubridae > Pituophis > Pituophis catenifer. The sequence goes on along the minus strand of NW_027256881.1, from coordinate 28,717,149 downwards.
AGGGCGGTCGTGCTCGACGATGGTGATGGGGAGGTTGCCTTGGAATTCTTGGTAAGACACGTGGAGCGAGGCTCTTCCCAGGACTCCGATGTGGTTTCCTCCGAAGTCCACCAGCCTGGAGCGCAGGGGTCTCAGGTCCCTCTTGCGGACGTCTGGCTTGATGCGTTTTAAGTTTTTCCAATCCATGATTGAGTAGATGGAGCCAGAGTCTACTTCCATGGAGCATGGGGTCCCTTCGAGCAGCACGGTCGCGTGGCACTTGGTGGCGGTGTCGTCGTCATCGGAGAGGTGTATTGTGGTTTGGTGTACTACTCTCCTCCAGTTCCCGTCGCTCTCGCCCCGTCTGGATTGGTAGGAGGACCGTTTGGATGCCCTCGCGTTGTCCTCCCGGTTTTCGCGAGGGCAGTGGCTGGAGGGCTCTGGGGCTGGTTCCTCAGCTCTGCATGCCTCTGCAATGTGCCCTCTTCTGTTGCAACGCCGGCAGGTTGCGTCTCTCCATTTGCAGCTGGCTCTGGCGTGGTCCCCTCTGCAGCTGGCACAGCGTTCCCCCTTGTAACTTTTGTGGGCGGTTTCCCGCCTTGGGGGTCTGGATACCTTGTGTACGGTGGATTCCTCCTCCGACTCTGATCCAGCTGTGGACTCCTCGGTTGATGATTGCGTTGTGGAGCGAATCTTGTGGATTCCCTTTGCTCTGCTTACTGCGGCAGCCGCTTTCTCCGAGATTTCGGATGCGGTGGCTTCCTCCACCACATCCTTGAGCACGAGTTTCTTCCTGCTCAGGAATTTCTTTTGCAGGCCTCTGTCCCTCATGCCGAAAACCACACGGTCAGCGATGGCGTTGTCCACGTGGTCGAACTCACAGCTGGCTGCAATTTGGCGCAGGGCGGCCACGAATTCTTTGATGGTCTCACCTTCCTTTTTTTTTTTTTTATTGCAAAAGTTTTTCAATTACATTTTCACCCCTTTTTTCACCCCCCCCCACCTCCCTCCCCAAACTTCCCATCCTCCCTAACCCTCCCTAACCCTCCCCCCCCAGACTTCCCTATTACATACTCATAACTAATAACACTAATATATAAACCTGAACCCATCCCTCCCCCTATATAATTTTTCCTCTTTGTCTCTTTACATTAAAATATTTCTAATACATTATTTTCAAATAAAAGCTATTTGATACTTTCTAGTTTGGTATTTGTTCTGAACATATTCTATCCACCTTTTCCATTCCCATTCATAAGTCTCTTGTGAACAATCTTTTAAATACGCTGAAATCTTCGCCATCTCTGCAAAACTGGCCATCTTCAAAGTCCATTCCTCGATAGTAGGCAAAGCTTCATTCTTCCAATATTTACCTATCAACAATCTTGCTGCTGTTATCATATACAATATTAGTTTTATTTCACCCCGTGTAAAACCCTTAACTATACCCAATAAAAACAATTGTGGAGAAAATTGAATTTTTTTCTTCAAAACATTCTGCATGACCCACCAAATTTTTATCCAAAAAGCCTTAACTTTCCTACAGGTCCACCATACATGATAATACGTAGCATCCAAACATTCGCATCTCCAACATTTTGGCTGAACATTAGGGTACATACATGACAACTTTTTAGGATCCAAATGCCATCTATAAAACATTTTATAAAAATTTTCCCTCAAATTCTGCGACTGTGTGAACTTAACATTCTGAACCCAAATTTTTTCCCATGTTTCCAACATCACTGGTTCTTCAAAATTTTGTGCCCACTTAATCATACAATCTTTAACTAATTCAGTTTCTGAGTCCCTTTCTAACAAAACATTATAAAGCCTTTTAATATGCATTGGACCTTTCTCTCTTATATGTCTAACTAATTCTTCCTCATGCAGTATAATACCAGTTTTTTGGTCCTCTTTCCATCTCATTTGTAATTGATTATATTGTAACCAGGTTAAATTAATCCCTTCGTCCAACAGTGTCTGCAATGTCTTCAGCTGCCATCTGCCCGCATCTGTAAAAAGAACCTCTTTGTATAAAAACCCCCCGAGTGACATTATATTTGTATTCCACAAGGTATGACCAAGATCCAGCCATAGCGGTATTTTATAATCCCATTTGAGTCGGTGCTTCTTCCAAACTCTCATCAAAGAATCTCTGAGTATATGACTTTTAAATACTTTATCAACTTTATCATCATAAAATAAGTAAGCATGCCATCCAAATTCAAGATCAAAACTTTCTGCATTCAATATTCCAGCCTTTTTATTTCCAAACCAATCACTTGTTAAAGTTAAAGCTGCTGCATCATAATATAACTGTAGGTTTGGGAGTTTAAGGCCTCCTCTTTCCGGAACATCTTGCATAATTTTCAATTTCACTCTCGGCTTTTTCTCGTTCCAAACAAACTTATTCACACCAGACTGCCAGACTTTCAGTTGTTTATCACTTTTAAGCACCGGAATCATTTGAAACAAAAACAGAAATCTTGGCAAAATATTCATCTTAACTGCTGCTATTCTTCCAAGTAAAGACAGTTGCAGCTTTTTCCAAGTCTCCATGTCTTTCTGAACCTCTCGCCACAACACCTCATAATTATTTTGAAACAATTTCATATTTGATTCTGCAACCTGAACTCCAAGATATTTTACCTTAGGTACAATTTCAAAACCTGCCTTCCTTTCAAGCTCATGTTTACGATCTTGTGTCATATTCTTAACTATCATTTTAGTCTTTTTTGAGTTCAGTTTAAAACCTGAAACTCTACCATAGTCTTGTATAATGTCGTTCATCAGGATTGTTGATTCCATTGGTTGTGATAGGGTAACAACCAGATCATCTGCAAATGCCTTTATTCTATAATCCTCTTGCCTTATCACTATACCTTTCAAAATTTTTGAGTCCCGTATTGTATTTAGCAAGACTTCCAATGTTAAAATAAATAAAAGTGGGGACAACGGACAACCCTGTCTTGTTCCTTTTTCAATTTTAAACTCTGTCGTCAAACTTCCATTAATAATAATCTGTGCTTTTTGCTCTTGATAAATTGCTGAAATCGCCTGTATAAATTGGTCCCCAAAGCCCATCTTTTTTAAAGTCTTTAGTAGAAAGTTCCAATCCACTCTATCAAAGGCCTTCTCCGCATCCAAAAAAACCAGCACTGCAGAAATCTGTTTATTCTTATCAAGATATTCCAATAAGTCTATTACTTGCCTTACATTGTCCTTCATGTATCTGCCCTCAATAAATCCCGCTTGGTCCTCATGAATCACTTTTTGGATTACTGGCATCAACCTGTTGGCTAATACCTTCGCATAAATTTTATAATCTGTGTTCAAAAGAGATATTGGTCTGTAGTTCTCTGGTTTTTTAGGACCAACTTGTTCCTTTGGTATCAAAGATATATAAGCAGTTGTCCAAGATGGGGGTATTTTACCCCCTTGTTGAATATTGCAAAATAAATCTCTAAGTTGTCCCACCATTTCAGCTTGTAAAGTTTTGTAATACACTGCAGTCAAACCATCCGTGCCAGGAGCTTTGGCTGTTTTTAGCTGCTTAATTGCTGCTATTATCTCCTCCTCTGTTATAGGATAATTCATTCTTTCTTTTTGTTGATCAGTAATTTTTGTAACTCTCTTATCCTTTAAATATTTTTCTATAAGTCCATTCTGCACCTCTTCTTTGGCATATAATTTAGTATAATAATCCACAAAAGCTTCTTTAATTAATTTTTGTTGAAAAATTTCTTTCCCTCCAATGTCAATACTATCAATAGTCCGTATACTTTGTTTTTTCCTCAAAGTGTAAGCCAACCATCTGCCCGGTTTATTAGCATTGCAAAATGTATTATGCTTCGCATATTGTAAACTTGTTGCAACTTGTTCCGCCATAAGCATTTGAAATTGGTCTTTCAAAAGTTTTATAGCACTTCGTATTCTTTCATCTGTTGGGTTTTTAATAAGTAACTGTTCTTTATTCTTTATTTCCATTTCCAACTCTAATCTTTTCTTTTGTCGGAACAGTCTATGTTTAGAATTCATGTAGATAAGTACCCCTCTCATATAAGCTTTACTAGCGTCCCAAACAATTTCAATTGGGGTACCTTTATTCAAATTTATTTCAAAAAATTCTTTCAAATGCTTTTTAAGTTCTATTGTATTTTTTTCATATCTAAACAAGTTCTCATTTAATCTCCAAGAACGTCTCTCAACCTTATCCATCTCAATTTCTATCCATACAGGGCTATGGTCAGTCAAAGTTCTTGGAAAAATCTTTGTTCTTTTTGTCTTAACAAGTAGATCATTTGACAACAGGATAAAATCAATCCTAGAAAAATATCTATGTCTATCAGAAAAAAAAGTGTAATCCAATTCATTTGGATTATGTATTCTCCAAACATCTTTTAGTTCCATATCTTCTTTCATATCAAAAAAGGTCTGCGGTAGTCTAATTCTAGACTTTGCCAAGCTCTTTTTGTCTAATTTAGAATCAATTACTCCATTCCAATCTCCCATCAATAAAATAGATCTATAATCCCATTGCAATATTTTAGTATGTAACATCTTGTAAAAATAATCCTGTTGTTGGTTGGGAGCATAAATTCCAATCAAAAGAATTTGACCATTTGCTGTGAGCAATTCAATTGCTACAAACCTACCATCTTGATCTACTTCTATAACTTTTGCTGTTAATTTTTTATTTACATAAATAACCACACCATTCTTTTTCTGCGAAGTTGAAGATATATAATGTATTCCTAATTTTGAATTTATCAAATATTTCTGATCTTGAGTTGTAATATGCGTTTCTTGTAAACATATTATATCATTATTAAATTGTTTCAAATATGTAAATAGTTTCTTCCTTTTCTGTGCTGAATTCAACCCATTAACATTCCAAGATAGACACTTAAGGGTCATCAGCCTGTTTCTGGAGCGCAGAGCAAAATATTTGAAGTTCATCCAAGAGCTTCGATCTTGCTCCTCCCATAGCTCCACTCTCTTGTGGGGTACTCTTAGCTGCCTTCTTGTCTTGTCTTTCCTGTTGTTGTTGTTGCTTTTGTTTAAGTAGCTTGGATTGAGCTCTAGTTATACGTTGATCTTTAACTTCAGTCAACTGAATCAAATCCAAAATTGGGGAAGAATCCAGCAAGGGCTCACTCAGAAAACCTCCTTCTGCACCTTGCACATTTTCTAATTCCTGCTTAGACTGTTCTTCCAATTGCCTCTCTTCACTCTCCTTAATCTCCAAAACTGTAGATGTACGTGGAGATGGTGTTCTTTCCTTAAGAATAGTACTATAAAAATGTTGTGCCTTCTCCACGGTATTCAACCGATATCCTTCTCCCTTATATCTAAAAATTATCCCAGCTGGTGCATCCCACCGGAAGGGTATCTGTAAGTCTTTCAATTCCTTAACAAGAAAACCAAATTCCTTTCTAGCTTTCAGCATTTTAGGAGGTAATTCTTTAAAAATTACAAGTCGTGAGCCCCCCACTTGTACAGAGGTGTGAAAAGATTTTTGGAGGATTTCATTTCTAATTTCTCTCTCAGTAAAGTATATGACCACATCTCTAGGCAGTTGTCTTTGTCTGGCCACCCAAGAGTTCACTCTATAGATTTTATCTATTTTATGAAATACCAAATCAGGATTAACTTGTAAAATCTTAGCCAGGGCTTCAGAGCAAACTTGTCTCAAGTCCTGTCTCTCCTCCTCTCGAATTCCCCGAAGCCGTATGGCAAATTCCATCGCCCGGAATTGTATCATGACAATCTCATCTTCAATTCTCTGCATTTTATTGTCAGCTTCTTCAATTTTATAGTCATTATCTTTCATCCTAACATTAACTTCTAATTTGAGTTCTTCAACTTTAAAATCAACTTTCCCAATAAAATTTGCCAGGCCAGACGCCACCTCTGATATTTTTTTGGTCACCATATTTTGATTCTGTTTCACCATATCTTTAACTTCATTAATTTCCTGCAAAAATTCCTCATGTGATTTTTGAAGTTTATGATCTATTTCCTGTTGAGATTCTTGAAATTTTTCATCCAAAGTTTTAGAAATAAATTCTTTTAAATCTCCCACATCAAGTTCTTTTTTCTGAGTTTGTAGCTGCTGAGCAGGGGGAAGTTGCGTTTGATGTTTGTGTGTGGGGGATCCCCCCCCTGATGCCTTCCCTTCCTGCTTCTTTGAAGCCATCGTGCCACGTAAGCTAGTTTTTCTAAAGAGGGAAGTTCTTTTTCCTTTCCCTCTTCCACAGAAGCTTCTAAAAAAGTCCCCCAGATTTAATCAAGTAAAACTAAAGTAAAGCAAAGTCAAATTTTAGCAAGAAAAATTTTTTCCTTTAGGTAGAACAACTTTGTAGCAACTTTTCAACTTTGTAGCAAAGCAGAGAGGCTTCGCAAATCACTTTCACTAGCTCGTTAACTCAAGTGCTGGACGCCATATTTTTTCAAATCACTTTCACTCGCTCACTTTCTCTTTGATTTAAAAAGTCAATGAAGCACTAATACTTGCAGTTTTCAGGTTTCTGGATTCAAGTTGATATTTCCGCTATTTGTTAGAATTAGTTCCTCTCACTTTAAAAGTTTGCTGCTATCGGCTTGTTCTGCTGAAGGCAGAATCGTCCCACGCCGCCCGGAGTCTCCGCAGGTTGGAAGGGAGCCGCTCCTGTTTTCACCCCCAGAAGCGATTCCCTGGGGGGGTTACAGGGGCTCAACCTGTACCCTGCTGTCTCTGCTCCTGCAATCTTCAAGATTTCGGAGTTTTCGAGCCGCTCCTCGTTCGCGGGGCGGCTCTACAGGCGGCGGGGCTGGCGGTCTTTAGAAAATCACCGCCGTCGCCGAAGCTCGCAAACCGGAAGTCCCGATCGGTCTCACCTTCCTTTTGATCCCTCTGATGGAAGGTGAAACGGTTCGCCACTGGTGTTCCAGTTGGGGCATAGTGCTCTTCCAGGATCTGCAGCAGGTCTGTCCATGGCACTTCTTCGATGTCTCGTGGTGCTACGAGATCGATTGCCATATCGAGGACTTCGGAGCTGCAGTTGGCCAAGAAGATGCCCTTTTTTCGGTCATCATCGGCATCCCTGATGTTGTTTCCTCTCAGGTATTGCCGAAATTTGACCACGTAGGATTTCCACTTGTCCTTCCCTGGGCGGAATGGAGCAAGGGCTGGCAAGGTGACTTCAGCTGATGCCATGCCTCTGGAAATTCCTACGAAGTGACTCAGTTGCTCAGTGACTTAGCTCTATGAGGTTGGCTTCGTGCCACGAGGTTCGTCGCTTGGTTCTAGTCCTTCGTCGCCAGTGTTAGATCGGCGCAGGGAAAGCAAGACGCGACCAGCTCTGGTCCAATTCAGTACTTTATTCAAGCACAGGAAAAAGACGAGCGGCTGGGCTGCCGGAGCTCTTTTATACGCTCCGGCAGGCTCAGCCGCCCAATGACAGCTCTTTGAATTTCCCGCCGGAGGATTAGCCAATCCCCGGCGGGTGCCCATATAAGGACATAACAGAAAGAAAGGAGGAGAAGAAGAAGGTTTGTTGTGGAATGAGGGAAGAAAGAGAAGAAGAGCAACTCCGAATGTAATTAAAATGTCTTATTTTAATGCTTTCTTTAAGGGAAACATGTATATGTAGGATTTCTTACATATAAGAAAATGTACAATTTCTATTATGTGGGGAAGGGGAAAGGGTGGGGGGGAGTAAATTGTTTGTATTTCTTATAAAACTTTTCAATAAAATAAAAAAAATAAATAAAAAAAATTCTTGCTGCCTTTGCATATATAGCATCAAAGTTCTATTTTTTCCCCAAATTCTTTAACCATTAAGCCTAAGAGAAAAGTCTCTGGTTTTATCTTTATATTCACTTTAAGAAACTTCTACATTACGATGTGAATCCTACTCCAATATTTCTTTGCTTTGTCACATGTCCACTGTAAATGGTAAAATGTTTATTCTTTACATTTACATTTCTAACATTCTTTTGAGGTACCTTTATTCTTTCATATTAACATTTTTTTATTAAGTTATGAAGTATAATAAAAATACAAAGTAAATAGAAAAGCAGGTGGTGGGGAGAAGGAGAAAGAGAAGTGAGGAAAAATAAGGTTGGGGGAAAAGAAAAAGAAGCATTGACTTTCAACTCTCTCTGTTATAGTAAAATAAGACATTAACATCAAATCACAGTTTTTTTATTTTCCATAATAGTATGAACCAGCCATTTCTATAAAGATCTATCAGTCTAATAATTAGTAAAACCTAAAGTCAGAGTTTCATTCTTCACATCGAGCATGAAGTTCAGAAGTGGTTTCCATGTGGAAAGGAAAGTACTTATGTTCTGTTCTTTAATTAACATAGTCAGTTTTGCCATTTCAGCTAACTCCATCAACTGCTGCAAATTCGTCCATTGTAGGAATCAAAGTGTCCTTCCACTTTTGTGCATACAATAGTCTTGCTGCTGTCAACATATATAATAACAAAGTTCCAATTTTTTTCTCTAGTTCTTTTTCCATTAAGCCCAAAAGGAAAAGTTCTGGTTTCATTTTTATCTCCATTTTCAAATTTTTTTGTATTAAAATATGAATCATATTCCAAATTTTTTTTGCTTTATCACATGTCCACCATAGATGATAAAAAGACCCCTCTTTACTTTTACATTTCCAACATTCATTTGACATACCTTTATACATCTTAAATAACTTATCTGGTGTTAAATACCAATGATGCATCAGCTTATAATATTTTTCTTTTAAATTGTAATTTAGCGTGAATTTTAAACCTTTCGTTCGCATATTTTCCCATTGTTCAAGCATCATATTATATCCAAAGTTCCTTGTCTATTGAATCATACAATGTTTTACATGTTCATTTTCCAAAATCAATTTCAATAACATTTTACAGATCTTAGCAATAGTATGTTCATCCTTGCCACATAATAAAATTTCCAGTTCATTTTTAACAAAGTCAAATCCATAACATTTTAAATCCAATTTAAACCTTTATTTCAGTTGTTGATAGGTTAACCAATGGCAAACATAACTTTCTGATTTGAGTTCTTCCCTCAGCTTTAATATTGGGTCACCAGAGTTGAAAGATAATTTTTTTCCATACGTTAACCAATTTGGCTTTGCCACCATTTCTTTTCTGAAGAAGGCTTCCTGTGGTGACATCCAAAGGGGCAACTTCGTAGAGAGCCTTGTTTTATATTTATTCCAAACTCTTTTTTTAAAAAAATAATTTTATTAAATGTTTTTTTAAAAAACCAAAAGAAATCGTTAACAATTTTTTCTTTTCAACAGGTTCGCATCAGTAAAGAATTTCTTACTTATACATTTTTCTCCCTTATTCTTATGTATCTTTTGTACATATACTTCTAATATTAATTTGTTTATTTACATATATACATATAAATAACAGTGTACACAATTTCATGTCTACAATTTTTGTTTCCTCATATTTGTTATTATATTTCTACTCCTATTTCGACCATTATTTGATCTTTCCTTGCCTTTTATCTCTCTCCTCCAGCCATTCATACCATTTCTCCCACACTAAGTAATATCCTGTTTCCTCTTTTTCTTGTATTAGCCATGCCATCCAAGCCTTAATTCATGGCCCTCTAGTTCAAGTAACCTCTTATTCTGGAGTCTCACCCATTCTTTTGCCCAGGTCAAACAGCATGCCTCAAAGTACAATTTCATATCTGGCAAACCCAAACCCCCTCTTTCCTTAGCATCTTGCAGTAGCTTATCTCTAATTCTTAGTTTTTTTCCCTTGCCATATGAACTTAGAAATATCCTTCTGCCATTGTTTAAATGGCTTATCAGTTGTAAGGATTGGTAATGTCTGGAATAAAAAAAGCATCTTTGGTAAAATATTCATCTTAATTGCAGAGATTCTACTCAATAGCGATAAATGCAACTTATTCCATCTTTGTAAATCCTGTTTAATATCCCTCCAAAGAGGGACATAATTATTTTGCCACAAAGAAGAGGGAGTCACGCTATTCTCCAAAGCACCTGAGGATAGGACAAGAAGCAATGGGTGGAAACTAATCAAGGAGAGAAGCAACTTAGAACTAAGGAGAAATTTCCTGACTGTTAGAACAATTAATCAGTGGAACAACTTGCCGCCAGAAGTTGTGAATGCTCCAACACTGGAAGTTTTAAAGAAGATGTTGGATAGCCATTTGTCTGAAGTAGTGTAGGGTTTCCTGTCTAGGCAGGGGGTTGGACTAGAAGACCTCCAAGGTCCCTTCCAACTCTGTTATTCTATTTATCTTTTTCTCAACTCTAAAACCTGACTTTTTATTCAATGTATCTCTTTCCTGAGAAGACATATTCTTGATCAGCATTATTGTTTTCTGTTTATTTATTTTGAAACCTGCCAAAGCCCCAATCTCATTCAGTTTCCTCATCAAGTATTCTATATTATTTTTGGATCCTGTAAAAATATAACCAGATCATTGACGAAGGCCTTTAATTTATAAACTTCTTTCTTGATATTTTTACCCTTTATTTTATCATCTTGTCTAATACCTCTATTCAGGACTTCTAAAACCAAAATAAACAACACAGAGGACAAAGGGCATCCTTGTCTTGTACCCTTTTGAATTTCACAGGACTTAGTTAAGTCACCATTTATAACAATTTTTGCATTCTGTCACATGTAGATTAATTCCTTGGATAACATTCACTCTATTTCTTCCAGCACATTAAACATGAAGTTTAGGTGGTCGATGGCCTTGTCTGCATCTAAAAATATTAAGACAGCCTGTTTCTCATTATGATATTTTAAGTATTCAATAATATTTAAGACAGTCCTCACATTATCTCTTAGCTGTCTTTTCGGCAAAAAGCCTGCTTGGTCTTCAATATGTATATCTGTAAAATCTTTTTTAGTTTTTCCGCCATTTTGTAATCTTTATTTAATAGTGAAATTGGTCTATAATTCTTTGTCTTTGTAACATATTTATCCTCGTTTAGGAGCAACACAATATTGGCTTCTTTCCACATCTGAGGTATATTTCCCCCTGTAGAATATCATTTATTGTGTCCTTTAATGATTGAAGAAGTTCACCCTCGAAGCACTTATAGTATTGGCTTTTGAGACCATCTGGGCCTGGAGCTTTGCCTGGTCTCATTTTTTTAAAATAAATAGCAGTTATCGGATCGTTCATAAGTTGTCTCTGGATTTGTGATAGTGGAGAGTTAAAAATTTCCTTGCCGTCAAAGGTGGAAGTTCTGTTGGAAGTGAGGTATCTTTATTTATTCTTGACAATTCGTCTGGTGTTAAATATCAATGGTACATCATCTTGTAAAAATTTTAAATTATAACTTAATGTGAATTTTAGACCTTTTTGCCTAATATGCTTTCATTGTTCTAATATTATATTATATCCAAAGTTTTTTGCCCACTGATTCATACAATACTTTATATACTCATTCTCTGAATTCAATTTCAATAACAATCTATACACCTCTGCAATAATATGTTCCTCATTACTACAGAAGAGGATTTCTGCTGTGTTCAGCGAACGATGGGCAAGAATGGAGGCGAGACGGAGATAACAAGGCTAACAGTAAGTTTATTCTAACAAGGTGGCTAACAATGGTTGTTGGAGCGGTAGCTAACAGAATTCCCACTCAGCTGTCAACAACAACTAAGTTTGTGCCAGCTGGCTATTTATACCCGGATGTCAAACTCTTCAACCAATCAGGAAATAGGATAGCGCCCCCTAGGAATGGATCGGAGTGGAACTTATACAGAACAATTTACAATTCATTTTTTATAAAATCAAATCCATAGCTTTTTTGAAATCTAACTTAAATCTTTCTTTAAATTGTAAATATGTAAACGAATGGCAAACACATCCTTCTGATTCCAACTCCTCTTTAGATTTGAGGATAGGGCCATCATAATTGAAATATATTATTTGACCATAAGTCCACCAGTCTGGCCTCGCCACCATTACTTTTCTAAAAATAAGTATTCTGGGGTGACACCCAAAGAGGCATCTTCGCAGAGAACTTTATTTTATATTTATTCCAAACTCTTAGGATGGCACGTCTAACAAAGTGATTATTGAAATCAACATTTCCTTTAATCTTATCATACCATAAATAGTCATACCCTCCAAATCTTAATCCATGGCTTCCACACATCATCCACATAGATAGATTTTCTCCATAACAATTTTTGCCTAATTTAGTTCTTCAGCTCTACCAATGGTGCATCATCAGTAATATAACTGAATCCTCTATGTTGCAGCTGGCACCTCAATCTTTTTCTTTTATATAATAGTAGATTCTAGTCATTTTTATAACAACAAATGTTTCTGATCAGCAAAACCCAAAATCAAAGTTTAATTTTGGAAACATTGCTCAGACTTGCTGATCAACCTCTGATGCAACCACTCTAATAAGCTTATTGTTTAATTGCAAGAATAAATTCTTTCTATTCAACAAATTGATGGGTCTCTCTCTGCTGCCTCCAAACCTGATATCTATTTCCAATTGAAAAAGGAATTTTAGGAGAATAGAAATATTGTTACCAATGAAAGGATGATCGTAGGGCACCAGTTAATAGCTTTACTAGCTTTCTTGGCTGCAGGTAGGACCTTCATATCCTGATCATCCTGATTGAGTAATTATGTGTAATCAAATCAGTGTCCACACATGCTGTAGATCAGTGATGAGATTCATTTTGTTTTTACTATTGGTTCTGTGGGTGTGGCTTGGTGGGTGTGGCAAGGGCAGGATACTGTAAAATCCCCATTTCCTCCCAATCAGCTGGGGCTTGGGAGGCAGGGAAAGGATGGGGGCAGGACCAGTCAGAGGTGGCATTTACCGGTTCTCTGAACTACTCAAAATTTCCCCTACCGGTTCTCCAGAACTGGTCAGAACCTGCTGAATACCACCTCTGATATATTTTCCCTGGTGAAAATATATCAGAATATTGCTCAAAATATACAACACCAAAATATATGCTCAAAATATACAACACCAAAGTTGAACACTGTCAATACTCTGCCCCTTGCTTCATCTGGGTTCTACATCCTGCAGATGAATAAGGTGCTGAGGAGACACCAACGGTTTCTGCTGTAGGCAGAACAAAGATCAATCCTCTTACAATCTATTTTATTTATTTCTTGAATTAGTCTTTTGGCTTGGAAAGATGGGAAGAGAATAAACTGGAGTTAGGTGCCTTGAAGTCCTGAATTACGTAATGGTTTTGGAAGCATTGCCCAGTCCTGCTGATTGGCCTCTGATGCAACTGCTCTAATAAGCTCATTGTATAACTGAATTTTATTCTTTCTGTTTATCAGATTGATGGGTCCCTCTGAGAGTCACGTTAGTAAGAAAAGTCTGTCTTGGGTATTCCCTTCTGCTATAAATGAGATATTTTCCTTAATAGGAGAAATAATTTCTGTCAAAATACTCTAATGCTGCTTTTAAATGCCCTTCCCATTGGAAATGGCAGAGGTTTTGTGGCTTTTTCTTACGTACTTTTCCAAATTCAGGAGACTTCCTGGGTGCTGTTTCTGCCCAGTGTGGAAAAAGCCCTTGGGATGAAGTTTCTCATGTGATCTAACTTGTCAGCTGCCATGGACGTTATAGAGATGGAGGGATGCGCTAACATACTCTTTCTGTCATAACTATGACTTAGTTATGCAGACAACCTAGTTTTAGATTCAACCCAAATACATTGTCCACATTTGCATGAAAATAGGTATAGGAATTTGTCTCTCTTTCTATGGACTCCTTTATTCAGCTGAATGAGAAGTGCTAGAAGAGATAGGAGAAGACTTCAGGGTGTATTAGAGTATCCACCTCCTTTTTCCTCTCTGCCTGTGATAGAAAGGACCCTTTGCCTTGAGGGTGGAGCTGATTTTTGTGGACTACGGATAGTTCCCTCCCCCTGCCAGCCTTTCCACAGGCCCTCATGAAATATGAACATCTAAAACAGAAGTGAATTCACAATAGATACACTGAATTTTAGTGAGACTGAAAATAATAAAACACGCCGCTCTGGAAAGAAACTTAATGTTTAATAATGTATTGTTGAAGAAAGGGGAACACCTTCTACACTGAAAGTGTAGGTAAAGAAATGTAGGTCTCTCTGTCTCTCTCTCTGTCTCTCTCTCTCTCTCTCTCATAGTCATTTGAATCTTCTGCCCCCAATCCCTCTTAAAGAAATTGCACAATATCTGCAATGCTCATATAGCTTTATTTCAAGAAATATTTGCCAATTTTTTCCTAAATGCATAAATGTTTTAGCATTTGCAAGATAGCAATTTTATTTATATAAAGAAAGATAAAGCAGTAGCAGACAGTGATGTTGGGTCATTGGCCAGATCTTCAAGATATCCATGGTGGAAGATGGAGATGGCATTATATTCCATATCTGTACAAATGAGATAAAACAATAGTTGTTCAAAGTGGATTTAAGGTATTTTCTGCCACATGAATCACAAAATGATTCTCTTCTGCCCTTATTTTTACATGGTATTTTCCTTAAAACCCTTTTCCTCAAAACATCAAGGCTTTGCAATGCTTTATGAATGCAAACAATATCAGGCAGAATATTAGAGGAGATTTTTCTCACATTGGACAGCACCATGGGCGTCGTACACAATTAGGAGCCCTGGAACAGCCTGGGCGATAACGGATAACACAACGTCCTCTGGTGAATCCTCCATGTAACCGGCAGTTTTGGCCGGCAATCCCTATGACAAAAAAGAGGAGAAATGTAAATGATGAATAAAAGTACCTTGCTATTTAGATGCTTTTTTCTTTCACCACTTTCTTTTGCAGAATTGCTGGATTCCTATGAGTTCCCTTTAAATGGAAAAATCCATTTCTGCTCATCTCCCTATAGGAGCCCAAATAAATCCAATATGAACCCAGGTTTGAAGTCTTGCTTAGTTTTGGTTTGCCTGGTATCTGTATCTACAGTGTTAAGGTAGTACGGGGAAAAAATCTGCTTCATACCAAGGGAAGACCTTGCTGTGATAGCCTGTATTTCTCTCCATTATTACAATGGATCCTTGCTTGCTAGGAAATAATGCTGAGTGACAGTGGCCGGTTCTGCTGGGTGAAAACCTTGAGTGAGAAGGGTTAATTTCCTTTAAACTTCAGGACCTGGTTTTCCTTTGGGTTTCTCTGTCTTCTCTTAATGTTTCTATCACTGCTCTTTTCTGCTCTTGAAAAGCTATGCATTTGTAACACTATGCTTCAATTTCTTCTCTTTTTCTCCATATTAACTACATATTAAGTAAGAGATTAATATTTATGTATTATTTTTATCCCATCTCTATTTTTTAAAAAAATAACTCAAGATGGTGAATGCATCTAGTACTCCTTCCTCCTCCTTTTCTCTCCACAAGATCAACCCTGTGTAGAGGTTTGGATTGAGAGAGAGAGACTGGTCCAAATTCAACCGGCCGGCTTTCATGCCTAAAGTGGGATTAGAACTCAGTCATGTGGTTTCTAGCCTTTGGCTTTAATCACTAGACCAAACTGGTTCTCTTGTGCCTCTTTATTCAAATAGGCCATGTTTTGTTGAGAATTTAGTAACACAAAACTAAAAGGAACCAAACCAATGAAAACAAGCTACAACAACAAAAGCCCCAGTGAGGTTTTGTTGAGAATAGTGAATCGATGAATTAATTTTCCAGTCCCTCCTTGATGCCTGATAATTTATAGAATCTCGAGTTTTAATGCAAAAGAAAAATTAATGGCATATTTTTCAAATATTTGGAGGCTCATGTTTTCAATACCCCATACTGGTCAATCTATTTCTTAAAAGTAAAACAAAAAGAATATGTTGAAGATTACCCTGCTTTCAGTGATGATCATACTTGCATAGAAAGTAGTGAGTTATCAATCTCTCTAAATTATGAGTAATTTTGTATCTTACCTGGTTCATACAGGAATGCAACAAAAAGGATTGCAAACAGCAAATTAAGGATCTTCATGCTGGGTTTGTTTTCTGGACCAAATCTTACTCCTGGGACTGAAGACACTTCTCTATTTATAGCGTGTTGATGATTGCATCATGTCATGTCAGTGAAATATTGCAAATATTCTTAGGTATTATTTTTACTGTTCTTACATAAGGCATTGGTGCATCTTCCTTATATTGAAATGTTCCTGTGGCTTTGCTGTTGCAAAAGGCCTTGGAAGAGCAGGGGAATGTGTTTAACAGCTAACCTGCTATGGCTGTAAAAGATTGGAGCCTCAGAACTTGCCACGTCCCAATGGGAAAAATAAAAGGTCTTATTGAAATACTTCCCAAGCTCAGGCGAGAAAGATAATGCTCAGTCGTATTCACTAATGGTTGGAGTCTGGGAAGATCTCTTGAACCAAATATTAGAAATCTGGCATTGCCACTGCAGTCATGGGAGACATAATTCTTGGTAAAAGAGCTGGATCTCCTTCTTGGTGGCTGTTAGAATTACGAGGAGTCCTGCAGGACACAGAAGCTTAACTGAAATCAAGAA
This sequence comes from Pituophis catenifer annectens, assembly GCF_029215685.1. Lineage (NCBI taxonomy): Eukaryota > Metazoa > Chordata > Lepidosauria > Squamata > Colubridae > Pituophis > Pituophis catenifer. The sequence continues at coordinate 28,700,667 of NW_027256881.1, read as the reverse complement.
GGAGAGCTGATTTCTAAAAGCTGTGTATTCTTTGAGTATTAGGTATATTAGATGTTTTTTGCTGCTTTAGCCACAAAGGATTCCATGGGGTCATACTTCTTATTAGAAAGCATTAAACTTTACTTTTCTTCTGTGATGAGAATAATATGGTTTTACACTTAGGCAAAGAAAGCCAATTGCAGAGGTATAAAATAGGTGATATGTGGCTCAATAGCAGTAACTGTGAGAGGGATCTAGTGGACAGCCACTTATATATGAACCAGCAGCATGGGACAGCTGCCAAAAAGGCAGGTGCAATTTTAAGCTGCTTCAACAGAGGGATGGTATCAAGGACATGTGAAGTGTTAGTGCAGCTTTATACTGCTTTGCTAAGAAAACAACTGGAACACTGTATCCAGTTTTAGTTAACATGATAGAAAAAAGATGTTGAGATTTTAGGAAGGGTGCAGAGAAGAAGAACAAAGATCATTAAGCAGCTGGAAACTAAAAGATACAATGAATGTTTGCAGAAACTGGGCATGGCCAGTCTAATGAATAGAAGGACTAGGGGTGACATGGTAGTAGACTTCCAATGTTTGAGGGGCTATCAAAGAAAAGAGGGGGTCAACCAAACTCCAAAACACCTGAGAGAAGGACAAGAAGTAATGGATGGAAATTATCAAAGAGATATCCAACCTAGAATGAAGGAGAAGTTTCTTGAGAATGAGAACAATTAACCAGTGGAACCATTTGGCTCCAGATGTTTTGGGCTCCTCCATCAATGAAGGTTTTTAAGAAGTGTTTGGACAGCCATTTGTCTGGAATGGCATTTGGTCTCCTGCTTGAGCAGGGTTGGACTAGAAGACTTTGAAGGTCCCTTCCAATACAGTTATTCAATAACTTTTGTTGGTTCTGAAGTGTTGCATCTAGTTGCCTTGAATGCTATAGAAATTTAAAAGTGCTTTCAAAGTGAAATACAAGTCCATGCCCCTGCTGACATAGTTACTTAAAATCTATTTCTTAATTCCTTAATTTGGGGCATAGTTGGGGTGACTAGGTGGAGTGGAACGTTTACTGGCTGGATACCCTTCCTGACCCCAGGCCAAGTTGACAGCAGATATTTTTTCTTTTCCTTTTCAGACAAACATATTCTAGAGTTATGAAGAGTCCTGTAGGACACAGAAGCTTAACTGAAATCTAGAAGGAGAGAATGGAATTGAACTCTCAACCTTCTGAGTTTGGGGTCAGCATCTTCATCACTAGGCCACTGTGCCCCTCAATACTCAGCCTTAATTATAGAGTCAACCTAGTCTTAGACCCAAACTAAATATAGCTGTTCAACATTTGCCTGGGACATCTATGGTTGTGGTCTGCCAACTGAAGGAAGATTGCAGCAAGAAGACCAGAAAACAAATTTAATAAATGTGAAAATAAAAATATATAAACTGTATTTACCTGGCACAGCAACAGATTTAAGTGTAAGAATTACACACCAGTCCCACTGACATTTTATTCAGATTCAAGAGAACTGCTATAGAAAAGAGACAACATTCCAGTATATATTACAGAAGTTTTTTTCCCTCCTCCCTATCCGTGATACAATTGGTTTGAGAAAGGATCGTAAAAGTGAGGGATGAGAAGAAGAAATAGAACATATACTTACCCAGAGAATCAACAAATTCTTTGTTTACATACACCCTGCCTGTAAGCTGTGGTGAACAATCAAGATGCAAAGAATTGCTGCAGTGAAAAGGCATTCTGGGACGGTCCACAATGGAGTCACGTATTGAGCCTGGTTGTTGGTGAGCAATGGATGGAAAGGATTGGGTTCAGGATAGATTCCTGGCAATGAGTGGAAAAGGTGGTTATTCAGCCACATTTCCTAAGCTTTGCCTTGAGGGTTGAGGCTATTTCTGTGGATGATTTCCCCCCCTTTGAATATCCTTGCTAGAGGACCGCACAAGGTGGACATGCATAAATAGGAGGGAATTAAACATAGATACAGTAAATAGTAGCAGACCAGTGAGACTGAAAATGGTAAAATTGGTAGCTCTGAAAGGACAGGAAGCCAATATTTAATAATGTGGTTCTTAGCTTACGAACCACAGGAAGCCGTTGAAGAGGAAGCTCTGGAAGGCCATCTCTTAAATTGCCTTGAAGCCTAGAAATAAAACTGAAGTCTGGTGATCTAAAACGGTTGAAGTACCTTGTGTGGTAATCGGGTGCAGCAAGGGTAATGAAGAAACTTCAGGGGCAAACTGACTTGGTGTTTAGTAATCGGTTAAAATAAGGTAAAGAATAATAAAATTAAGTATGTGAAGGCTAATGCTGACATCTAGGTTTATAAATAATTGAGGAATGAAGTTTTAACAAGCAGCCTGCATACCCTCTGCCCATGGTGAATTGATTACTGCCTATTTACTGCCAATGAAGGGGAAATATGGGGGTAATGAGTAGGGCTGTTAATAACACCTTCTCACACTCTCCTACCCCTCATTCTGCCCTTCATTGGAGTTTGAGTCAGAAAGTTATTCTTTAGGCTCCTATCCCGGAATTTTAATCGGGACATCCTTCCTCACCACCCTAATTGGGCTGACTATGTTAGTGTTTGACTCCCAAAGGAAAAGGTTTCACCCCAGAAGGGAAGAGAAAGGGGAAAAGGTGATAGCCCTCTGCCCCACTCCTACTCAGGTTTCTATCCAGTTGCTGCTCATCTATTATCTGTGGGATGAAACTCTTGAGAGTAATCTCCACAGATGGCAATGAGAGCCAGTAATTCCGAAAGGGCGGTGGTGGGGAGAGAGAGAAAAACAATTTATGTCTTATTTTATTTATTTATTTATTTATTTATTTATTTATTTATTTATTTATTTATTTATGTAATTTATGTAATTTATATGCCGCCCTTCTCCCGAAGGACTCAGGGCGGCTTACAAAGAACGGAACAAAAATTACATAAAAATTAAAAATCCAATTAAAAATTGATTAAAATTATTTAAAATCACCCCTAAGGATCAGTCCATTTGATGAAAGAGCCACATCTTCAATTTGCAGCGGAAGGAGAGGAGGTCAGGGGCTGTCCTAAGGCGGTGGGCAGCCCATTCCAGTGGGTTTGCGCTCCCACAGAGAACACTCTCGTCCTAGGGGCCGCCAGCCGACATTGTCTGGCTGACGGCACCTTGAGGCCTGCTCTATGGGAGCGCATAGGACGATGGGAGGATGGCAGGAGATGATCCTGCAAGTACCCCAGGCCTAAGCCATGTAGGGCTTTATAGGTGAGCACCAGCACCTTGAAACGGACCCGAAGGACCACCGGTACCCAGTGCAGCTCACACAGGAGAGGTGTCACACAGGAGTAACGAGAAGCCCCCGTAACAACCCACGTGGCCGTCTTCCCTCTAAGACCCTATTTAAAATCAAAGAGTCAAAAAAAATATTTTTTTGAATTCGTTTTAGGCTTAGGATGCAGAATGCCATCTTGATGGAGCAATGGACCAATGGAGCAAAAATAAATAAAATAATAAAGTAAAATAAAATAAAGTAAAGCTCACAAAGCTAAAACTAGAAATCAACATGTACACTGTATGTATCAAAAACAAATCTTGATAGACAAACCTTATTTCATTCTTTGACAAAATGACAAAATTAGAGGATCAGTGAAATATTTGCACAATGATTACTCGGACTACATAAGTTCAAGCATAGTAAGGCATTGGACAAAGTAGACCACAATCTACTAGTTTTTAAATACAGAGCAAGGGAATATAATTATATTGGTTTCATTGAGATGGTGGAATTGCAACTATTTCTTCGTTGGAAAACAGTCTATCTTCATGTCAAATACAAGCTTTTCTTCCAGTGTAAATAGCAAGAGTTTCCATTTCCATCTTCATTTGGATGTATGAGTAGATGGTTGCCTCACTTGCTGTAGCAACAATGTTATGTCACCTCTATAGCACCCAGAATTGCGGTATCTCAAGGACACATAATGCAATAGCCATCTCTACACTTAATCTTGCATGAAGAAGAAACCGTTGATATTACTTGAATAACCTTGAATAACTATTTCTGGAAAGAACCTAGCTGAAAGATGAATGTGAAACTTTTTCATAAGTACTCTTCTTTTTCCTTCCAGTATGAAGGAGCTATCCATTCTGTCTCTTGTGGCATATTTGCACCACATTTTTTTGCTGTGGGCAGTGTCATCATAGACTGATCATCCTGATTGATTAATTATGTGTGATTAAGTCAGTGTCTAAACATACTGTAGATATATTTTCTCCACGACAATTTTTGCCTAATCCAGTCCCTGAGTTTTACCAATGGTGTATCATCAGTAATGTAATCAAATCCATCTATGTTGCAGGTGGATGTATTCTTCCTCTTTTTCCTTCTATCTTTCCCAGCATTAGAGCGTTCTCCAGAGAGCTAGACTTTGTGTAATGTGTCCAAGTAGGATAATTTGAATCTGTGGTTGTTCCTCAGGTGTGAAATTGTTCCGTGTTCCAATGGTTTGTTTCTTGGCTGTCCCTGATATGCTCAAAATCTACAATGCTTTCAACTACAAAGTTGAAAACTGTCAATACTCTGCCTCTTGCTTTATCTGGGTTCTACTTCCTGCAGATGAATAAGGTGGTGAGGAGCCACCAATGGTTCCTGCAGTATGCAGAACAGGACACTTACAATCTATTTTATTTATTTCTTGAATTAGTCTTTTGGCTTGGAAAGATGGGAAGAGAAAACTGGATTTTGGTGCCTTGAAGTCCTGAGTTACATAAGGGTTTTGGAGCCATTGTCCAGACCTGCTGATTGGTCTCTGATGCAACCGCTCTAATAAACTCATTGTATAACTGCACTTTATTCTTTCTGTTTATCAGATTGATGGGTCCCTCTGTGCTCCTTCAAACCTGACATTTATTTCCAAAGGACAAAGGAAGTTTAGGAGAGTAGAAATATCTGGACCAACAAAGGTGTAATCCTAGGTCACTGGCTAACAGTTGCGTTGTAAGAACAGCAGAGAACACGATCTGGAGAAAGAGGTGGAAACAAACAGCTAACCATCAATTAGTATTTACCCCAAGTGAAAGTACCAGATTAGAGAGTCGCGTTAGTAAGAAAAGTCTGTCTCGGGTATTTCCTTCTGCTATAAAGAGAGATATTTTTCGTAATTGGAGAAATAATTTCTGTCAAAATAGTCTGATGCTGCTTTTAAATGCCCTTCCCATTGGGAATGGCAGAGGGTGTTGTTGGTTTTGTGGCTTTTTCTTACGTACTTTTCCATAATTCAGGAGACTTCCTGGGTGCTGTTTCTGCCCAGTGTGGAAAAAGCCCTTGGGATGAGGTCTCTCATGTGATCTCACTTGTCAGCTGCCATGGACGTTATAGAGATGGAGGGATGCGCTAGTGACCTTCTAACATACTGTCTGTCTTCCCAATATTATGACTTAGTTATGAAGACAACCTAGTTTTAGATTCAAACCAAATACATTGTCCACATTTGCCTGGAAATAGGTATAGGAATTTCTCGCTCTTTCCATGGACTCCCTTATTCAGCTGAATGAGAAGTGCTAGAAGAGATAGGAGAAAACTTCATGGTGTATTAGCATATCCAACTTCCTTTCTCCTCCCTGCCTGTGATAGAAAGGGCCCTTTGCCTTGAGGGGGGAGACAATTTTTGTGTTCTACGGATAGTTCCCTACCTCTGCCAGCCTTCTTGAAATATGAACATCTAAAACAGAAGTGAATTCACAACAGATACACTGAATTTTAGTGAAACTGAAAATAATAAACCAGGCAGCTCTGGAAAGAAACTTAATGTTTAATAATGTATTGTTGAAGAAAGGGGAACACCTTCTACACTGAAAGTGTAGGTAAAGAAATGTAGGTCTCTCTGTCTGTCTCTCTGTCTGTCTCTCTCTCTTATAGTCATTTGAATCTTCTGCCCCCAATCCCTCTTAAAGAAATTGCACAATATCTGCAATGCTCATATAGGTTTATTTCAAGAAATATTTGCCATCTTTTTCTTAAATGCATAAATATTTTAGAGTTTGCTAGATAGCAATTTTATTTATATAAAGAAAGATAAAGCAGTAGCAGGCAATGATGTTGGGTCATTGGCCAGATCTTCAAGATATCCATGGTGGAAGATGGAGATGGCATTATATTCCAGGGCCTCTGTATAAATGAGATAAAATAATAGTTGTTCAAAGTGGATTTAAGGTACGTTCACCCATATTCAAGTGATTTCTATTTCCATGACAAAAGAGATTGTGTGTCGTGTTGGAAATATTCTTGCAGCCTTATTTGTAATCAAGAGTTATCAGGAGTCCGGGACTTCCGGTTGGTATCGCGGCGGACCAGATGGGGAAATAGCGGGGCTCTTTGGAGCCCCGCGAAAACCCCGTCTGCTAAACCACCGTTGGCAGGTCTGCAAACCTCCCCTGTCCTGTAGGGACAGGGAGAAAGAGAGGGACCCCTCGGACGGCCGAGAGGAACGGGCAGCGTCGACAGCGGCTCAGCGGCAGCCATGGCGGCTGCCCCAAGGCTGTGACAGCTGGAAAAAGCGATGTGCATGAGGAAGAAATGGAGAAACAGAGCTAGGTACTCGAACGCCAGGTGAGTGAGATTCAACCCAGGCGGGAGTAGCTTTTAAATGCGGATTTATAACAAGTGAGCCCTAGCCCCAGTTAGTGGCTGTAAACTATCTGGGCAAAAGACTTTTGCAAAATAAACAAAAAGAGGAAAAGACCCGTTAATGGATTATAGTAACTATTGACTGCTTTGGAAAGATTGTTTTCTTGGAAAAATTAAAAAAACTGGCACTTTTTCTTTTCTTAATGACATTGGATTGCTTTTGAAGTGAGAGAAAGGGAGGAAGAGGTAAACAGGAACTTTTTAAAACAAGGAGAAAAGACAAGCGGTGATAGACAAAATGGATACCAGCCGAAGTGAAAGTGATAAATTGTGTATTGCCAGCAATTGAAAGGAGAAACTTTGTGTCTTGTTACCCTAACTGGATTACTTTTGGAAAATTTAAGGAGGCTTGATTTTGGAGATATTTAACTTGTCTAATGGAGAATTTATTGTTGGTTGGAGAGAAGAAGTGGAATGGAAAAATTGAAATTGAAGTAACGAGCGTAGTAACAAAGGGAAAAGGCGTGGCAACAGAAGATGATACCATATATGGAAAATTACAAAAAAAGAACTAAAACTTTAAAGAGCTTATAACTTTGATAATATTGAAATTGAAAAACATTTTTGGACAGTTGGGAGAAAGAGAGAAAAAATGGAATATACTGGGTAGCAAGACAAGAAAAATAATACAGTTTGATTAAAATGGATGTAATGCTTTCTGTCTATTAGAAGTTTGAATGTTGTTAGGAGTGTTTCTTTCCTCCTCCCTTTTTCCTTTTTTCCCCTTTGCTTTTGCTTTTTTTCTTTTTATTATTATCCTTTTTATTCTTTTTCAGCTACATTTCTATTCTTTTCTCCTCTCTCTTTGTTTTTTTATTTCTTTTTTATTACTATTATTATGTTTTGTTTTTTCTCTTCCTACTTCCATTTTTATTGAATTTGACTACATAAGTATATGAATATTAATTTGGTTAGGTAATAAGAGAATGATTGAAAGGAAAATATGATTTTTTTTAATGTCTAAATGATTAATTGAAACTTTGAATTTTTAACAAGCATTATTTATAGACTTAATAACCAGAGGAAAGTGATTTTTTCCTCTTTCTCTCCCTGTTTTCTTTTTTCTTTTTTTCTTTTTTTCTTTTACTATTGCTATGTTTTTGCTTCTTCCCTTCCTACCCGCATTTCTAGTGAATTTGACTATATAAGTATACAAATATTAATTTGGTCAGGTAATAAGAGTATATTGAAGGAAAAATAGGATTTTTAAATGTCTAAATGTTTAATTGAAACCCTGAATTTTTAACAAGCATTATTTATAGACTTAATCATCAGAGGAAAGTGATTTTTAAGATGGAAGATCTGTATAGAAAAACCAGAAAAAATTTGAAAGAAAAATGTGATTTTTAAATGTTTAGATGTTTAATTGAACTTTGAATTTTTAATATTACTTACAGACTTAACAATTAGAGGAAAGTAATTTTCAAGGCGGGGAAAAGTGTGATCTCTATAGAAAAAATGGAATAATTTAGAAGAAAATATACAAGAAGTTAGTTGTTGAAATATGTGTCTAAATAAAAGTTGGAGAGTAAGAGGAGATTCTATTGGAAATTAGCCAAATAACAGTGGGAGTTCTGGAGGAGATTTTGCTGGAAATCAGCCAAACACAATATGCTGGAAATCAGCCAAACACAATATGCTGGAAATCGGCCAAACAATAGTGGGAGGTTTGGAGGAGATAATGCTGGAAATCAGTCAAATATAATATGCTGGAAATCAGCCAAATAATAGTGGGAGGTTAGGAGGAGATTATGCTAGAAATTAGCCAAACAATAGTGGGTGTTCTAGAGGGGACTATGCTGGAAATCAGCCAAATATAATATGTTGGAAATCAGCCAAATAATAAGTGGAGATATGGAGGAGAATATGCTGGAAATCAGCCAGAATACAAATGCTGGAAATCAGCCAAACAATTGATGGAGGTATGGAGGAGAATATGCTGGAAATCAGCTTAAATAGTATGCTGGATATCAACCAAACAACAATGGGCGATACAGAGGAGGATATGGATTTTGAGATAAATCTGTGTAAAATTAAATGAGTAATAGATGATTAAGGGGGAAAAAAAATTAAAGGTAAATTGATAAAGTTCAAGATTTTAAGATTTGATGAAATGGGCCTAGAGATTGAGAATTATGGATAGAATTATGGATAGAATGAACTGAAATAAAAATAGAGCTGTATGGAATTTGAAATTAAGATTTGTGGTGATGAAGTTGTAAGGTCAATAATTAGATTAAGAGGCTAGAATATTTTTAAAATTTATATTTTGATATTGATGTTAAAAGATGTAATGAAAGCAATTTGGAGAAGAATCAGATATAATTTGAATTAATACATGGATATAAATGAGTTAAGTTTAGCTGGAAATTAAATCTGTGGTGATATAATAGAATTGTTTAGTTTAAGATGCTAGCATTTATGTTAAAAATTATTTTTCTTCAATGTTTTGATTGTTACTTAAAAAAAAATGTAATGGGAAATTGTGATTGGAGCCTGTTAAAGAAATGTAAGCGGTGTACCTACCTATGACCGGATTGGGGCTTCACTCTGGAAAGATATATTTTATGTTTATGTTTGAAAAAATAAAAAAATATTTACAAAAAAAAAAAAGAGTTATCAGGAGTCCTCTGGGACACACCATGTTTCCCTGAAAATAAGGCCGGCCTGGTGGTTGCAGAATATATATGGTATATACTACCATATTGCCCCAAAAGTAAGACCTGGGATTTCATCTGTTGTTCCAAAGTTTAAGTCTGCTTATTCCTACAATATTAGGACTCTGACTGAAAGGGGAAGGGGCAAATTCTTTTTTTCTATGACGATTGAAGGAGACTGGATGGATTTTTTGTAGTCAACTAGTAGCCACATCTATTTGTACTGTGATTGGAAGATTGACTTATTCTGGAGACTGAATTTATTATATTTAATTAAACAACAGTTGATAAGAGATGGTATTAAGAAGCAAATGTGGATATTTCATCCAGGATGAATTATTTATAACTTTTGGGATGACTTCAGATAGATAAGATGCTGTTGTAAATTTCCTACGAGTGGATTAGAATAGCAGTTTGTTAACAGAGAGATTTGAAACTTCAATTTTGTTTTGTTTTAGTATTCTTCTTCTTCTTGTTAACTACTTTGCCACTAATATAATATATAGAAGGCAGGTTAATAATTTGCAAATAGATTTAATAGTTTAAATTTTTGGGAGGGGCTGTTTTTTAAAGGATGGGAACTAATGTCATATAATGTATTAATCAGTATTCAACTGGGGAGGGGTAATATATGTATATGTGTAGGTCTTTTTTATGTACCTTTTTCTTTTTCTAATGTTTTGATTGTTTTTTGTCTTTTTCCTTTTTGGATTTTTTTTTGGGAGTTTTAATTTTGTTTTGAATAAAATAAAATTAAATTAAAATTAAAAAAGAAGCAAATGCTAGAAATCTTGAATTTTCACTGCTGTCCTTGGAGTAGCATTTGATGGGTGAGTTTAGCTCCTTGGTGGATTTTAATTTATCTCCCCAAAAACATGCTAACGTATTATATTAAAATATATTAATTATCCCAGTAATTAGGGCCTTAAACCAAAACAGGAGAAGAATAGGGGAAGCTCGACTTATATAGTGCATGTCAAGAAGCAGGTTTCAAAAATCAACTTCTAGAATTGATTTGCAACTTTTCTGAAAACCCACCGAAGTGTGCAGTAAATATCGGGGGGAAAAAATCTTTTTTTGAATTAGTCTCATGTTAAGATAAACAGTAGGAAAAAATATCTCACATTCATTGGGACCAAGTCAATGTTGTAAAGTTTGTGAATAATCACTCTTATTCAATTTTTTTTAGATTTAGGTATTTTTTAAAATTCTCTTTATTATTACTATAAATAACTGACAGAGCCAAACAAATCCAAGACTCTTTTCTTCTCCTATTTTCCTCAGTCACTGCCATTAATTGGGGCTGAAAAAGAAAGACTGATCCAAAGCCACCAGCTGGCCTAAGGCAGGTCAAAAACACCCAGTGCTCCAAATTTGTAGCCTGATGCATGAACCACTACATCCATCTGGCTCTGTCCCCAGACTTAAGGCTATTTTTTTCTTCATTCTTATCTTCCGATATTATCTGCCTTACGTATTATTCCTGCATTATTGACAGCAATAATGTTTGAGTCTAAACAAAGTGCTAGTGACTGAATGAGCGATTGTGTGAAGGAAACCTTTTAAATACAGGACTAAGAGAAGGTAGGTTTTATTAATGTCACTGAGGTGGTGGAGTTGTGAATATTCCTTGGTTGGAAACAGTTTATTTTCCTGCTAAATGCAAGCTTTTCTTCCAGCGCAAGTAGCAAGCAAAATAATTGTTTCAATTTCCGTCTTCATTTTGGGTGAGTGGATAAGTGGTTGCCTCACTTGCTGTAGCAACAAAGTTGCAGTATCCCAAGGACACAAATTGCAATAGCCATTTCTACACTTAATCTTGCATTAAGAAGAAACCGTTATTTCCATTTAGGTCAATGTAAATAATGTCAAAGAAACAGTGGTGGATAATATTTATTGCATTAACAAATTAACAGAGTTGGAAGGGACCTTATAGGTCATCTAGTCCAACCGCCCCCTCAAGCAGGACACCCTATACTATTTCTGACAAATGGCAGTCCAATCTTTTCTTGAAAGTCTCAAGTGATAAAACTCCCACAATTTCCAAAGGTGACTTCTGTTCCATTGGTTGATTGTTCTCACTGTCAGAAAATTCCTCCTCATTTCTAGGTTGAATCTCTCCTTGGTTAGTTCCCATCCATTATTCCTTGTCTGGCCTTCAGGTGCTTTGGAAAACAGCTTGACCACCTCCTCTCTGTGGCAGCTCCTCAAATATTGGAACATTACTATCGTGTCTCCCCTGGTCCTTCTCTTCACTAGACTAGTCATGCCCAGTTTATGTAATTGTTCTTCATATGTTTTAGTTTCCAGTCCCCTAATCAGGGGTGAAATACTTGGACCGGATTGCCTGATCCAGTAGCGATGGAGGCGGGTGGTTTGGAGAACCAGTAGCAAAAATCCCTGCCCCCCCCATGCCCAGCTGAGCCATGTCATCATCAGAGGCTTTTTTTAAAAAAAAATTAAAGCATTTTTTTCTACAACCTCTTTGGCCAAAAACATGCTTTTAAAAGTAAAAAAAAAAGCCTCTGATGATCGTGTGGCTCATCTGGGATCATCAGAGGCTTTTAAAAGCATGTTTTTTTACAACCTCTTCAGCCAAAGAGAAAAAAATTTTGTAGAAAAAATGGTTTAACAGTAAAAAAAAAAAAAGTTGGCCACGGCCACCCAGTCACATTACCCCCCCCCACCAAGCCATGCCCACAGAACCAGTAGTAATAAATTTTAGATTTCACCACTGCCCCTAATCATCTTGGTTGCTCTAGAGTCTCAACATCTTTATTATAGTGTGGTGACCAAAACTGGATGCAGTACTCTAGGTGTGGTCTTACTAGGGCTTTATAGAGTGCTGTTAGTACCTCACTTGATCTTAATTGTATCCCTCTGTTAATGCAATTAAGGATTGCATTGGCTTTTTAAGCTGCCGCTGTACACTGCTGCATTGACTTATCCCACATGGAATTATCTGAAGCAAATTGTCCCACAGTGTGTTGGCCACGGTGAGCTGGCCCATGATGAGTTGGTTGTGGTGAATTGTCTTAGACCCACTTGAGGGGTGGTAGGCAATGGATTGGAAATGAGTTAAGGATACATTCCTGGCAATGAGTGTGTGACGAAATGGGGTTGAGGGTTACCCTGGACCATGAACCAGCTCATGAGTAAACACACTGAGACTGAAATGATTCTGACAGAGGCGTCTTGTGTAAAAATATAATTTACTTTAAAACATTTAAAAAGCACTATGTCTTTAAGAAAACACATTAAAAACAAAGTCTTATCTGGGTATGTGAAGCAAGGCTATCTCCCTAGATCCCTCTCCACAATACCGAAACAGTTCACAAAAGAATAAAGCTAGCATGAAGGTAAGCAGCTTCGGCGTCGATACATCATCAAGGCCATCATGGTGGGAGCAGCACGAGCTTCACAGCTGAAAGTCACCTGAAATAAAGTCAGTTCAAACAGCAAACATTGCTTGAAGCTTGTGGGAGGAAGAAGATCCAGCAACAGCAGTCCCAATGATAGCTTGCGTGCTATAAAACAGCAAAAGGCAAGCATCCGTGGGAGTCTCTCTGTAACGTCTGAAGTCCTTATCTGCATTCTTCTCCGATCTGCGGCATGGCACCAAGCTTCCTGCAGGAGCTGTGCATTTAGGCCTAGAAAACTAGGCCCAAGTAGCAAGCGAAAGGTCCTTGCTTATATAGGGAGTTAACCTGCAATTATCCAGGGCGGGGAAGGCTTGCAGGTAATTGCCAACAGCAGATGGCTTGATTAAAAACCATACTGTTTGTGAGTAGGCAGATAGCCACAGCAATCCTGGAAACACTCGTGACAGAGTGGGAAGGTGGTTATTCAGCCACATCTCTTAAGCTTTGCCTTGAGGGTGGAAGCTATTTCTGTGGATGATACCCTCCCCATTTGAATATCCTTGCTACCGGATCTCACAAAAGGTGGACATGCATAAGCAGAAGTGAATTAAGCACAGGTATGCTAAATAGTAGCAGACCAGTGAGACTGAAAATGATAAAATTGGCAGATCTGGAAGGACAGAAAGTCAGTATTTAATAATGTGGTTCTTAGCTTACGAATCAGAGGAAGCCATTGATGAGGAAACTCTGGAAGCCAATTGCAGCTCTTAAACTGCTTTGAAGCCTAGCAATAATGTTGAGCCCCTGTGATTATCTAAGAATGTATGTACCACCTTGTGTAGTAAGCAGGTGAAGTAAGGTAAGCAGGTGAGGAAACTTCAGGGACAAACTGACTTGGTTTTAGTAATTGGTTAAGTAAGGTAAGTAAAATGAAATACATGGAGATTAGTGCTGATATCTAGGTTTGTAAATAATTGAGAGATGGAGTTTTAACAAGCAGCCTGCATACCCCGTGCCCAATTGATCACTGCCTATCTGTTAAGAATGAAGGGGAAAGAGTGGGTAATGAGTAAGACTGTTAATAATGCTTTCTCCCCTCCCCCTCCTCATTGGAGGTTTGAGCCAGGAAGATATTCTGGCAGGTGGTCTTTAGGTTCCCCTCCTGAAATAAATATTTTAATCAGGACACTCTCACTACCCTACTTGGGTTGACAATGTTAGTTTTTGACCTCCTCAAAGGAAAATGTTTTACACCAGAAGGGAAGAGAATGTTATGCAGGGGGGAGGCAACTGCCCACTGCCCCACTCCTACTCAGTTCTCCATCCAGCTGCTGCTCTTCTACTATCTGTGGGATGGAGCCTCCAAGAGTAATTCCCACAGATGGCAATGGATGCCAGTGATTCAGAAAGGGAGGTGGAGGAGAGAGAGAGGAAAACAATTCCTATCTTCCTTCAAGCTCCTGGTTAAAATGAAGTAATAGGGTGAAGTTTTTTTTTTAAAAAAATTGTATTGTAATGTTCTTGGAAGAGCAAGGGATTTAATTAAATGATTTACCTACTTTCAAAAGTCCCAACCTCAACACATGCCATGTCCAGGTGGGTCAGAGAAGAGACTTTCCTGAATTACCGCAAACTTCTATCAGTGAAGAAAGATAATGCTTGCCCATATTCCCCAGGGGTTGGAATTCTGGAAGAGCCACGACACAGTTTGGAAGCAAATGCTAAAAATCCTGGATTTTCGCTACTGTTTTTGGAGCAGAATTAGATGGGTGGGCTTTGGAAAGACAGCAGGTTCTATTCCTTATAGGTGTCTGTGCTACTCAGAGGAAGTATAGGCCAAGTTTGCTTTCATCGCAGTATGTTCCTTATTCTAGCAATTCTTCTTTTCCTGAAGATGGAGGAAATATTCAGTAGTGGAAATATTCCTGCAGCCTTCCAGAGTTAGAAGGTGAATTTAAAATGAGAAGGCATGCATAATACATTAGATGTTTCCTGCTCCTCAGCCACAAAAGATTTCATGAGGCCACATTTTTTATTAAGCATATCTAAACTTCATTTCCTCTTCCCATGAACATATTAAGATATTATATTATAACATAATAAATATGCCCCTAATTAGGACTGTAAACCAAAGCAGGACAGGTATAGAGGAAGCCCCACTTACACAGTGCAGATCAAGAAGCAATTTTCAAAAAGCACTGTTTGAATTGATTGCCATCATTTCTAAAAACCCACTGAAGTGTGCAATAAATATGTAAAAGAATATTTTTGAAGTAATCTCCTATCAAGATAAATAGTAGGAAAAGCATTTCACATTTGTTTAGGATCAACTCAATATTGTAAAGTTTTGTGGAGAATCAGCCTTAGTCATTCTTTCTCAGTATTTATCTATCTATCTATCTATCTATCTATCTATCTATCTATCTATCTATCTATCTATCTATCTATCTATCTACAACAAGAAGTATAAGGAAACAAGTAACAGTATAGACATAGACATGGATACATGACAAAAAAATTTGGCACAAATAAAAGGATATAAATAGGCTAAACATAGCCATAAACAAATAGAATGATTACATATAAATGGGGACAGTAGGACAGCGTTGGAAGGCACGTTGGTGCACTTATGCATGCCCCCTTAGGGACCTCTTAAGAAACATGAAAGGTCCACGGTAGACAGTTTAAGGTAAAAGGTATGGGGATTAGAGAGACTAGCAACAAGATCAGGTAGAGTGTTCCAAACATTTACTACTCTATTGCAAAAGTCATATTTCCTACAATCAAGATTAAAGCGATTTACATTGAGTTTGAATCTATTGATAGCCCTTGTGTAATTATGGTTGAAATTAAAGTACTCATTTATAGGTAGAATGTTTTGGTAAATAATCTTATGAACTAAGCATAAGTCAGAACGTAGACGGTGTAGTTCCAGACTATCCAGATCTAAAATTTCAAGCCTGGTGGGATAGGGAATTTTACTTTTAGCAGAAGATTTGAGTACTCTCCTAGTAAAATATCTCTGGACCATCTCTAAAGTACTGAAGTCTGAAATACAGTGAGAGTTCCAGGCAGGTGAGAAGTATTCAAGTATAGGTCTGGTTTATATGCCCGAGTTTGGAGTATAGCATTACCAGAGAGAAAACTTCGCAAAATAAGATTGACAACTCTTAATGCATTTTTTGCAATGGTGTTACAGTGAGCTCTGGGACCTAGATCTTTTGAAATGAGTACTCCCAGGTCCTTGACAAAGTGTGGGTCAACTTTTAGATTGTTATCAGCCAGCAAATATTTGATGTTTTTATTTCTATTGCCAATGTGCAGGACTGAGCATTTGTTAGCAGAGATTTGGAGTTGCCAATTGTTTGACCATTCAGATACATAGTCTAGGTCATTTTGGAGGGTAGTAGAGTTGTCTGTGGTGTTGAACAGTTTAACGTCACTGGGAAAGAGGACACAGCTGCTTATAATTTGATCACAAAGGTTGTTGATACAAAGCAGAAAGAGTGTTGGACCTAGAACGCTGCCTTGGGGAACATCGCTGTTCACAGGTGCAGGATTTGATAGGGCACTGCCTATTTTGACCATTTGTTGCCTGTATGATAGGAATGCAGCTAACCAATTATGCAGGGTCCAGAAATGCCATAAGATTTTAGTTTCAGAAGTAGTTTGTCGTGCACTACTGAATCAAAGGCTTTACAGAAGTCTATGTAAATTGCGTCTATTGCTTTGCCATGGTCGAGTTGAGAGGTCCAGATGTTTTTGCAATGTATGAGTTGCAGATTACATGAGAAATTTTTCCTGAAACCAAATTGCTTATCAGAGAGTAGGTTATTTGTGGCTAAGTGAAGGGTGATGGTTTGGTTTATGATGGATTCCATGACTTTACACATGACACAACAAAGAGAGATTGGTATATAATTCTCAACAAGGCCGGGGTCACTTTTTTTGAAGATAGGTATGACTGTTGCTTATGTTAGGCAAGGAGCTCATTCTAAAATATACTTCAAAAATGGGTCTTAGAGGTTCAGCTATGGCGGAGGAAAGTTTTTTAAGAAAGAAGGCACATATTCCATCAGGACCAGTAGATAGAGGTGGCTTTAGTTTGTGTAGTGCCCTTATAACGGTATCTTCAGTAAAATCAATGTGGATTAGATCATTGCAATTGAATGAGGTATGACTAGGAAAAGAGGGGGAGATGCCATTGCTGTTGACAAAGACTGAAGTGAAAAAAGCGTTGAAGAGATTAGCTTTAACGGCATCATCGTTACAATCTTCATTTGTCCCTTTTAGAGTTTATTTTCATGTCAAATACAAGCTTTTCTTCTGGTTCAAGTAGCAAGCAGATCAAGTGTTTCAATTTCCATCTTCATTTTGGGTGGATGAGCAGGCGGTTGAGTCACTTGCTGTAGAAACAATGTTATGTCACCATAGAGCAATTCTGTAACATTCTTTAGCACCCAGAGTTAAAGTATCTCCAAGGACATGGATTGCAATCACCATTTCTACACTTAATCTTGCATTAAGAAGAAACGGTTGATGGTCCTTGAGTAACCATGAGTAACTGTGGAAAGAACCTAGCTGAACGATGAATGTGAAACTTCTTCATAGCTTCTCTTCTTCCTCCATCTCCATTTTTGCTTTTCCATAATAGTATGAACCAGCCATTTCTATAAAGATCTATCAGTCTAATAATTGGTAAAGCCCAAAGTCAGAGTTTCATTCTCCACATCAAGCATGAAGTTCAGAAGTGGTTTCCATGTGGAAAGAAAAGTACTTATGTTCTGTTCTTTAATCAACATAGTCAGTTTTGCCATTTCAGCTAACTCCATCAACTGCTGCAACCCTTCGTCTACAGGAGGAATCAAAGTGTCCTTCCACTTTTGTGCATCCAATAGTCTTGCTGCTGTCAACATATATAATAACAAAGTTCCAGTTTTTTTTCTCTAGTTCTTTTTCCATTAAGCCCAAAAGGAAAAGTTCTGGTTTCATTTTTGTCTCCATTTACACTTCCAACATTCATTTGACATAACTTTATACATCTTAAATAACTTATCTGGTGTTAAATACCAATGATACATCAGCTTATAATTTTTTTCTTTTAAATTGTAATTTAGTGTGAATTTTAAACCCTTTGTTCACATATTTTCCCATTGTTCAAGCATCATATTATATCCAAAGTTCCTTGCCTGTTGTATCATACAATGTTTTACATGTTCATTTTCCAAAATCAATTTCAATAACATTTTACAGATCTTAGCAATCGTATATTCATCGTTGCCACATAATAAATTTCCAGTTCATCTTTAACAAAGTCAAATCCATAACATTTTAAATCCAATTTAAACCTTCCTTTCAGTTGTTGATAAGTTAACCAATGGCAAACACAACTTTCTGATTTGAGTTCTTCCCTCAGCTTTAATATTGGGTCACCAGAGTTGAAAGATAATTTTTTCCCATACGCTAACCAGTTTGGCTTTGCCACCATTTCTTTTCTGAAGAAGGCTTCCTGTGGTGATATCCAAAGGGGCAATTTTGTAGAGAGCCTTGTTTTATATTTATTCCAAGCTCTTTTTTTTTTAAAAAAATAATTTTTATTAAACGGTTTTTTTAAAAAACAAAAAGAAATCTTTAACAATTTTTTCTTTTCAACATGTTCGCATCGGTAAAGAATTTCTTACTTATACATTTTTCTCCCTTATTCTAATGTATCTTTTGTACATATACTTCTAATATTAATTTGTTTATTTACATATATCCATATAAATAACAGTGTACACAATTTCATTTCTACAATTTTTGTTTCCTCATATTTGTTATTGTATTTCTACTCCTATTTCGACCATTATTTGATCTTTCCTTGCCTTTTATCTCTCTCCTCCAGCCATTCATACCATTTCTCCCACACTAAGTAATACCCTGTTTCCTCTTTTTCTCGTATTAGCCATGCCATCCAAGCCTTAATTCATGGCCCTCTAGTTCAAGTAACCTCTTATTCTGGAGTCTCACCCATTCTTTTGCCCAGGTCAAACAGCATGCCTCAAAGTACAATTTCATATCTGGCAAACCCAAACCCCCTCTTTCCTTAGCATCTTGCAGTAGCTGATATCTAATTCTTAGTTTTTTCCCCTTGCCATATGAACTTAGAAATATCCTTCTGCCATTGTTTAAATGGCTTATCAGTTGTAAGGATTGGTAATGTCTGGAATAAAAAAAGCATCTTTGGTAAAATATTCATCTTAATTGCAGAGATTCTACTCAATAGCGATAAATGCAACTTATTCCATCTTTGTAAATCCTGTTTAATATCCCTCCAAAGAGGGACATAATTATTTTGCCACAAAGAAGAGGGAGTTACGCTATTCTCCAAAGCACCTGAGGATAGGACAAGAAGCAATGGGTGGAAACTAATCAAGGAGAGAAGCAACTTAGAACTAAGGAGAAATTTCCTGACTGTTAGAACAATTAATCAGTGGAACAACTTGCCTCCAGAAGTTGTGAATGCTCCAACACTGGAAGTTTCTAAGAAGATGTTGGATAGCCATTTGTCTGAAGTAGTGTAGGGTTTCCTGCCTAGGCAGGGGGTTGGACTAGAAGACCTCCAAGGTCCCTTCCAACTCTGTTATTCTATTTACCTTTTTCTCAACCCTAAAACCTGACTTTTTATTCAATGTATCTCTTTCCTGAGAAGCCATATTCTTGATCAGCATTATTGTTTTCTGTTTATTTATTTTGAAACCTGCCAAAGCCCCAATCTCATTCAGTTTCCTCATCAAGTATTCTATATTATTTTTGGGTCCTGTAAAAATATAACCAGATCATTGACAAAGGCCTTTAATTTATAAACTTATTTCTTGATATTTATACCCCTTATTTTATCATCTTGTCTAAAACCTTTATTCAGGACTTCTAAAACCAAAATAAACAACATAGAGGACAAAGGGCATCCTTGTCTTGTACCCTTTTGAATTTCACAGGACTTAGTTAAGTCACCATTTATAATAATTTTTGCATTCTGTCACATGTAGATTAATTCCTTGGATAAAATTCACTCCATTTCTTCCAGCACCTTAAACATGAAGTTTAGGTGGTCGAAGGCCTTCTCTGCATCTAAAAATATTAAGGCAGCCTGTTTCTCATTATGATATTGAAAGTATTCAATAATATATATATATATATATATTATTGAAAAGTTTTATAAGAAATACAAACATTTTCTCCCCCCCACCCTTCCCCCCACAACCCCTTTGTTATGTATGTATCTATTTTGTGCGGGAAATTCAAATGTACAGTGAATCCTGATTGGTTCATGGTCGCCCCTGAAAAGTATATAAAGAGGGCTGTTGCCTGTGTTCCTTTGCTGAAGTCTCACCCTGAATTAAAGAGCTGTTGTTACTAGCCTGCTTTTGCCTCTCGTTATTCCTGCGCTACAACATTGGCGACGAAGGTGGGATAGAAGACACAAGAGGCAATCCAAAAAGAGCTTAGGGTTTCAGCCAGGGTGACTAGCGAACACGGAGACACGGCATGTCTGCCTACGTTCCGCCAAAACCCTTCGACCCGACCCGAGAGAAGTGGGGATCATATCTGACCAGGTTCGAGTGCTCCCTGGAAGCGAGCGAAATGCAAGGGCTCTCTGCGAACAGGAAAAGGGCTCTGTTCTTAAGCCACTGCGGGCCAGACGTATTCGAGATGGCCAAATCCCTCTGCGAGCCAACCCCAGTCCAGACGGTTCCCTGGGACGTCCTTCAGGCCAACCTGAAAGCCCACTACGCTCCAGTTCTGTCTAAATTCGTTCAGCGCTACGAACTCCGGCAAAGAGTTCAAAAAGAAGGAGAGCCGGTCAGTGCTTATGTGGCCGCGCTTCGAAAAGCCACAACACATTGTGACTACAGAGACTTAGACGACGCATTGCTTGAACAACTGATTTGCGGGGTTTGAGATACCCGGTTACAAAGGCGTCTTCTAGCCAAGCCAGACCTAACGCTAGCTGGTGCGCTAGATGAAGCCCGAGCACACGAGGCATCAACGAAAGCTTCGGAAGCGCTGCAGCGTCCCAGTTCAAGCAAGGACGGGCCGAAAACAGCCCCCGTCCACAGAGAAGAGGTGCGAACCAGCACAGAGGAAGAGTCGGACGAGGACGTCTTCCATACAGAAAAGAAATCGAGCGAACAAAGCCGCCACCACGAGAACTGCCCTAGCTGTGGTGGGGATCACGAGAGACAGTCATGTAAATACAAAGAAGCCATTTGCAGACGTTGCGACAGGAAAGGCCACCTGGCACGAGTTTACAGAGCTCAATTTCCGCGTAGTCAAAAGTCACGTGACTACCGCGACCAACCAGAACCGGCTCGTTCAAAACAGCCAATCAAAGATGATGGCGCGAGAAAATGGCGCGAACCTCAAAAGTGGGAGACCTACAGCACGAGAATCGGCCAAGCCAGCACAACCGACGATGAGAAAGTCTACACGAAAGTAGAAATCAATGGCAAATCGTGCGAAATGGAGATCGACACCGGGTCTACGTTATCGATCATGTCCTGGTCAACACTCAAGGCACTCCTGCCCAAGCTTCAGAAGAACCAGTTGTCCCGTCAGAAAATCCGCCTACTCGACTACCAGGGAAACCGAGTTCCCGTTGAAGGCGTGGGCACGTTCCGGGTCACCTACGGTGAGTTCCAGAAAGAGCTGCCCCTGACGGTCGTTAGCAAGCCCCTACCAAGTCTACTGGGCATGAAATGGTTCTGGGCCCTCGGCATGGGCTTCACAGGCGTTCACAGCATCAACGGATCATCACTTAAAGAAACCCTGCTCCACGAGTTTCGGGACGTTTTCGAAGAGACTCTAGGCAAGTACGTGGGGACCCCTATATCCTTTAATTTAGACCCCAACGTAGCGCCAATCAGACTGAAAGCAAGACGAGTTCCATTTGCTTTAAAGCCCAAAATTGATGCGGAGCTCGACAAGCTCATTAAGCAAGGGGTGCTCGTTCCCGTAGATCACGCTAAATGGGAAACCCCTATAGTCACGCCAGTCAAATCTGATGGCTCAATTAGAATATGCGCTGACTATAAATGTTCGTTAAACAAGGCGTTGCAGCAGAGTGCCTATCCGGTTCCGATAGTCCACCATCTACTACATTCCCTGGGGCCTGGCAAGCTATTCGCTAAACTAGACCTTGCGCAGGCATACCAGCAACTGCCAGTAGATGACGCTACGGCAGAATCACAGACAATAGTAACTCACAGAGGTGCCTTTAAATGCACCAGGCTTCAATTTGGGGTCAGCATCGCCCCAGGACTCTTTCAAAGCACAATGGATCGCCTTCTACAAGGCCTCCCAGGTGTCGTCCCATATTTCAACGATGTTTTGATTAGTGGCCAAGACGAGACTCAGTTAGACCAGAGGGTTCGACTAGTCCTATCGAGGTTCAGAGAAGCGGGACTTAAACTCAAGCGAACAAAATGCAAGATAGCTGTTCCATCAGTGGAATTCTTAGGCTACAGAATTGATGGCACGGGCATTCACCCCACAGAAAGCAAAGTTAGGGCCATCCAAAGTGCGCCCACCCCCAAATCAAAATCTGAACTGCAGGCTTTCCTGGGCCTTCTCAATTTCTATATGATGTTCCTGAAACACAAAGCCACCGTTGCGGAGCCTCTGCACAGGCTCCTTAGAAAAAATGTTCCGTGGGTTTGGGGCAAGCGAGAAGCGGCCGCATTCAATGCAGTAAAGAGACTTTTGTCTGAGGACAGTTTCCTCATACAATACAATTCCGAACTGCCTCTAGTGTTGGTCTGTGATGCTTCCCCCTTTGGTGTAGGCGCAGTTTTAAGCCATAGACTGCTGAACGGGTTAGAGGCGCCCATCGCCTATTACTCTCGCACTTTGTCCAGTGCTGAAAGGAACTATAGCCAGCTAGATAGGGAGGCACTAGCGGCTGTAGCTGGGGTCAAAAAGTTTCACGAGTATTTGTTTGGCCGCACTTTTGAACTTGTTACCGACCACCAGCTGCTTTTGGGACTTTTGGCTGGAGATAAACTGACCCCGGCTGCTCTTTCCCCCCGGATGACCAGATGGTCCATTTTCTTAGCCGCGTACTCGTACAGACTGCTCCACCGGCCGGGCAAAACTTTAGGACATGCTGACGCCCTCAGCCGATGCCCCTTGCCCGAATTGTTGGACAACCCAACCCCGGAAGCCCCGGTTTTACTGCTTGACATTGTTTCCCCGGGCCCCATTTCTTCAAACGAGGTGGCGAGGGTTTCTGCCAGAGACTCTGTTTTGCGCACTGTAATGGGCTGGGTAACGAGGGGTTGGCCTACCAAAGTGGACGGTGGTGGTTTTCAATTGTACTTTAACAAAAAAAACTGAACTGTCAATGTTGGGGGGTTGCTTGTTGTGGGGAGACAGGGTGGTCATCCCTTCGCGGTTAAGGCACAGAGTTTTGGAAATGTTGCATGAAGGACACCCTGGGATTGTTCGCATGAAAGGCCTAGCTCGTAGTTATGTTTGGTGGCCACATCTCGACCAAGATGTCACTGAGTGGGTGGGGAAGTGTAGGCCCTGCCAGGAGTCCCGCCCAGATCCGCCCATAGCTCCCGTTCGGGAATGGGAAAAATCAAAAGGGCCATGGGGGAGGATTCACATTGATTTCGCTGGCCCGTTCCACGGCCAGAACTTTCTTATTATTGTAGATGCATATTCTAAGTGGCTCGAAATCGCCCTAATGCCATCTACCACTTCTGAGGCCGTAATCAAAGTACTCAGAAAGCTACTCACAACACATGGGTTGCCAGACACCCTGGTATTCGACAATGGGCCCCAATTCACGGCTACTCAATTTGAAGGCTACCTAGCCGAATTAGGCATAAGACATGCATTATCCGCTCCTTTTCATCCGGCTTCTAATGGCCTTGTAGAGAGATTTGTAAGAACGGCCAAAGAAGCTCTGTCCCAGCTTGATGCAGGGGACTGGCAGGCTAGAATAGATGAGTTCTTAGCGGTACAGCACGCCACCCTGTGCCCCACCTCGGGCCGCAGCCCAGCCGAGCTCTTAATGGGCCGAAAGCTAAGATGCATTCTCGACCGACTGCATCGCAATTACTCCCCCGATAGCTTCAAGGGGGAAGGGGGAGGATTAAGACAATTCCAAATAGGAACACCAGTATTTGCTAGAAGTTACACCAATGGGCCCTTATGGGTGGAGGGAACCGTCGTAGGAATTACCGGCCCAAAGTCATACACAGTCGATATAGGGCATGGTAAAATTTGGAGGAGGCATATCGATCAATTGCGTAAACGTTTACAAAACGAAAAATCATGTCCTAACTTTCAAGGTCTTCCTGACACAGCTACCTCAAGCCCGAGTAAGCCGGAATACTTATCTGGCAACCCTGAGTTCCAGCGCCGCCCCAGCGAGCCGATACTCCCAGCCGGAGATAGCCACACCTCCGGAAAAATCCAGGAGGTTCCATTGGCGGAGCCGGGAGAGACGGGAGGTCCCTCCGACCGGCTCGATGCCTCGCCAACAACTGAACTGCGCAGGTCAACCAGGATTAAGACACGCCCTGGTCACCTGCGTGATTTTGTATGTAAATATGTAAATAGATAGAATAAGTGCCTTCTGGGAGTGGAGGGGTGTTATGTATGTATCTATTTTGTGCGGGAAATTCAAATGTACAGTGAATCCTGATTGGTTCATGGTCGCCCCTGAAAAGTATATAAAGAGGGCTGTTGCCTGTGTTCCTTTGCTGAAGTCTCACCCTGAATTAAAGAGCTGTTGTTACTAGCCTGCTTGTGCCTCTCGTTATTCCCGCGCTACAACACCCTCCCCCCTTACCCTCCCACCTCCCTTCCCCCTCCCCCTTCCCCCACCCCCCTCCCTAGACTTCCCAGAACAGGCACAGGGTATAGCATTCACAAACATAAAACTAAAATATGCTACCAAATTGTTGACTTCATATTCTCCCTAGGTCTTTAACTCCTTATAACTCAAAAACTCTAAGCATAAACTAAAAATTAAAAATATTTCATTCGTAAGCTATATGGATCTTCTTGTTTTGATACTTTTTTTGAATATAGTCGATCCATCTTCCCCATTCCGATATGTATCTTTCGTTTGAATGGTCTTTAAGATATGATGAAATTTTTGCCATCTCTGCCAAATGCACAACTTTTAGTGTCCATTCCTCAATGGTAGGTGGATCTTCTTTCTTCCAATGCTGTTATTAAATTCAAAACCAATTTAGTCTCTATTACAGTACAATCCGTAACTATTCCCAACAAAAAAAACTGTGGTGTAAATTTAATCTTTTTCTTTAAAATATTTTGAATAGTATTCAATAGTATTTAAGACAGTCCTCACATTATCTCTTAGCTGTCTTTTCGGCAAAAAGCCTGCTTGGTCTTCATGTACTGTATATATATGTATGTGTATGTATATATATATATATCTGTAAAATCTTTTTTAGTTTTTCCGCCATTTTGTAATCTTTATTTAATAGTGAAATTGGTCTATAATTCTTTGTCTTTGTAACATATTTACCCTCCTTTAGGAGCAACACAATATTGACTTCTTTCCACATCTGAGGTATATTTCCCCCTGTAGAATATCATTTATTGTGTCCTTTAATGGTCGAAGAAATTCATCCTCGAAGCACTTATAGTATTGGCTTTTGAGACCATCTGGGCCTGGAGCTTTGCCTGGCCTCATTTTTTTAAAATAACTTCTGATATCTCAGTAGTAGTTATCGGATCGTTCATAAGTTGTCTCTGGGTTTGTGATAGTTTAGGTAACTGTTGTCTTAAAAAGTATTCATCCATTTTTAATATATCAATCTCCTGTCTTTTATACAAATTTGAATAAAAATTAGGAAAGGACTTTTTAATAAGTTCATTGTCTGTTATTACATTATTGCCTTCACAGATTTTTCCAATCATTGTCTTTTCTCTTCCTTTTCTTCTTTTCTCTACCTCTGACTGGCCCCAGCCCCATCTATTCTCTGCCTCCCGAGTACCAGCTGATTGGGAGGAAATGGTGATTTTGCAGTAACCTTTCCCTGGAGTGGGATGGGAATGGAGATTTTACAGTATCCTTCCCCTGACATGCCCACCAAGCCATGCCATGCCCACCAAGCCACGCCCACTGAACCGGTAGAAAAGAATTTTGAATCCCATCACTGACTCACCCAATTACTTCTTTTTCTTCAAGAAGCAGTCTGAGAATGCTCGGCTTCCCAGGGAAACAAAGGGGTCAATTTCTGAAGCCTCCCCCTATCTCGGGGGTAGGGGTGGGTTTCTTCTGTCTTAGAAAATACTCTAAGCCTTGAATTGTGGAGAGTTAAAAATTCCCTTGCCATCAAAGGTGTGTAGAATAGCGTGTAGTCATAGGCGGCGAGGAATGCGGCCCAGTGGGTCATCTGGGGGGACATCACTTGCGGTGTCTGGTGATCACCGACCAGGATCCCCAAGAGAGGGTTGTGATCAGTAATCAGCTTGACATGGCGACCATGTCTAACAAAGTGATTATTGAAATCAACATTTCTTTTAACCTTATCATACCATAAATAGCCATAGAGAGGGGGGCAGTATATAAATAAAATTATCCTTATCCTTATCCTTATCATAATTGAAATATATTATTCTAACAAGGTGGCTAACAATGGTTGTTGGAGCAGTAGCTAATAGAATTCCTGCTCAGCTGTCAACAAATAAATTCGCGCCAGCCGGCTATTTATACCGGCTGTCAAACTCTTCAACCAATCAGGAAACAGTATAGCGCCCCCTAGGAATGGATCGGAGTGGAACTTATACACAACAATTTCCAATTCATTTTTTACAAAATCAAGTCCATAGCTTTTTTGAAATCTAACTTAAATCTTTCTTTCCATTGTAAATATGTAAACCAATGGCAAACACATCCTTCTGATTCCAACTCCTCTTTAGATTTGAGGATAGGGCCATCATCATACCTTTGAGACCACCTTCTGCCACCAATAGCCTCCCACTGACCAGTTCGCTCCCACAGAGAGGGACTCCTCAGGATGCTGTCGGCCAAATTATGTCGGCTGGCGACACCCAGGGGGAGAGCCTTCCCTGTGGGAGCCCCTGCCCTTTGGAATGAACTGCCCCCAGACATAGGCAAGATCTCTGACCTCTGAGTTTTTTTTTTTTTTTAATTTGATTTATATGCCGCCCTTCTCCGGAGACTCAGGGTGGCTTACAATGTGCTCAGCAATAGCCTTCATCCTTTGGTATATTTATACAAAGTCAGCTTATTGCCCCCACAAACTGGGTCCTCATTTAACCTACCTTAGAAAGGATGGAAGGCTGAGTCAACCTTGAGCCTTGGAGAGATTCGAACCAGCA
This sequence comes from Pituophis catenifer annectens, assembly GCF_029215685.1. Classification (NCBI taxonomy): domain Eukaryota; kingdom Metazoa; phylum Chordata; class Lepidosauria; order Squamata; family Colubridae; genus Pituophis; species Pituophis catenifer. Next base: position 28,673,606 of record NW_027256881.1, on the reverse strand, counting down.
GTAAATTGCAGGCAGCTGTGTTAATAACAGGGTGCTTTAAACCACTGTAGTACCAAGGCTCTTGAAGAGTTTTCTGCTGTGCTCTTTAGACCCTGCTCTTCCTACAGGCAGGGCTAGCTTCATAATTGAGTTTTAAATTCAGAGTTCTTAAATTTTTTGGGTTTTTTAGCTAATTTTGGCCTTAAATGTAATACTTTTAAGAATCTTTTAAATTTAAATTGTGATATTTGTATTGTGTTTTTACCTGGCTGTACACTGCCCTGAGTCCTTCGGGAGAGGGGCGGTATAGAAATAAAATTATCCTTATCCTTATCCTTATCATAATTGAAATATATTATTTGACCATAAGTCCACCAGTCTGGCCTCGCCATCATTATTTTTCTAAAAATAAGTATTCTGGGGTGACACCCAAAGAGGCATCTTTGCAGAGAACTTTATTTTATACTTATTCCAAACTCTTAGGATGGCATGCCTAACAAAGTGATTATTGAAATCAACATTTCCTTTAACCTTATCATACCATAAATAGTCATACCCTCTAAATCTTAATACATGGCTTCCACACATCATCCACATAGATTTATTTATTTTATTTTTGAATTTGTATACCGCCCTTCTCCCTGAGGACTCAGGGCGGTGAACACCCAAGTAAAAACATCAACTACAAATATTAAAATACAATTAAAAAGATATAAATAAATTTGGCCCCATTAATTAAAAACAATAACAAAACAATTAAAAACACTTAAAAAAAGTTAGGCCAGCCCGGCTTGTTGGAAAAAGAAGGTTTTAAGGGCACGGCGGAAGGCACCGAGATAGATAGATTTTCTCCATAACAATTTTGCCTAATTTAGTTCTTCAGCTCTACCAATGGTGCATCATCAGTAATGTAACTGAATCCCTCTATGTTGCAGCTGGCACCTCAATCTTTTTCTTTTATATAATAATAGATTCTAGTGATTTTTATAACAACAAATGTTTCTGATCAGCAAAACCCAAAATCAAAGTTTAATTTTGGAAACATTGCTCAGGCTTGCTGATCAACCTCTGATGCAACCACTCTAATAAGCTTATTGTTTAATTGCAAGAATAAATTCTTTCTATTCAACAAATTGATGGGTCTCTCTCTGCCACCTCCAAACCTGATATCTATTTCCAATTGAAAAAGGAATTTTAGGAGAGTAGAAATATTGTTACCAATGAAAGGATGATCGTAGGGCACCAGTTAATAGCTTTACTAGCTTTCTTGGCTGCAGGTAGGACCTTCATATCCTGATCATCCTGATTGAGTAATTATGTGTAATCAAATCAGTGTCCACACATGCTGTAGATCAGTGGTGGGATTCAAATTTTTTTACTACTGGTTCTGTGGGTGTGGCTTGGCAGGTGTGGCAAGGGCAGGATACTGTAAAATCCCCATTTCCTCCCAATCAGCTGGGACTCGGGAGGCAGGGAATAGATGGGGGTGGCACCAGTTAGAGGTAGATATAGATAGATATAGATATAGATATATTTTCCTGGTATGCTCAAAATATACAACTTCAAAGTTGAAAGCTGTCAATACTCTGCCCCTTGCTTCATCTGGGTTCTACTTCCTGCAGATGAATAAGGTGGTGAGGAGCCACCAATGGTTCCTGCTGTAGGCAGAACAGAGATCAGGCCTCTTACAATCTATTTTATTTATTTCTTGAATTAGTCTTTTGGCTTGGAAAGATGGGAAGAGAAAAAACTGGATTTTGGTGCCTTCAAGTCCTGAATTACGTAATGGTTTTGGAAGCATTACCCAGTCCTGCTGATTGGCCTCCGATGCAACCGCTCTAATAAACTCATTGTATAACTGCACTTTATTCTTTCTGTTTATCAGATTGATGGGTCCCTCTGTGCTCCTTCAAACCTGACATTTATTTCCAAAGGACAAAGGAAGTTTAGGAGAGTAGAAATATCTGGACCAACAAAGGAGTAGTCCTAGGCTACTGGCTAACAGTTGCGTTGGAAGAACAGCAGAGAACACGATCTGGAGAAGGAGGTGGAAACAAACAGCTAACCATCAATCAGCATTTACCCCAAGTGGCAGTACCAGATTAGAGAGTCGCTTTAGTAAGAAAAGTCTGTCTCGGGTATTCCCTTCTGCTATAAAAAGAGATATTTTTCTTAATTGGAGAAATCATTTCTGTCAAAATAATCTGGTGCTGCTTTTAAATGCCCTTCCCATTGGGAATGGCAGAGGGTGTTGTTGGTTTTGTGGCTTTTTCTTAAGTCCTTTTCCATAATTCAGGAGACTTCCTGGGTGCTGTTTCTGCCCAGTGTGGAAAAAGCCCTTGGGATGAAGTCTCTCATGAGACTCAGGTATTCCCTTCTGCTATAAAACGAGATATTTTTCATAATTGGAGAAATAATTTCTGTCAAAATAGTCTGATGCTGCTTTTAAATGCTTTGTGCATAAGCACTATTCAGAGGGCTGAAAAAGTTATTTTTGACTGGTCCTCGCACTTTTGACCAATCCTTGAACTTACGACTGTCCACACATTTTACATTTTGCGTCCTATCTTGTCACTGTGGTGAAGAGAAGTAGTGGTGAAATGACTGACACGGTTGTTAAGAATGCCGCAACGGGCATAAATGTGAGGATGGTCATAAGTGCGAGGACCGGTCAAAAGTGCGAGGATCAGTCAGAAATGACTTTTTTCAGTCCTCTGAGTAGTCCCTATGCACATAGCCACGCCCACCCGGTCACATGACCACCAAGCCACACCCCCAACTAAGCCACGCCCACAGAGCCAGCTGTTAAAAAGATTGAATCCCACCACTGGAAATAGGTATAGGAATTTCTTGCTCTTTCCATGGACTCCTTTATTCAGCAGAATGAGAAATGCTAGAAGACATAGGAGAAGACTTCAGGGTGTATTAGCGTATCCAACTTCCTTTCTCCTCCCTGCCTGTGATAGAAAGGACCCTTTGCCTTGACGGGGGGAGCCAATTTTGGTGGACTACAGATAGTTCCCTCCCCCTGCCAGCCTTTCCAGAGGCCCTCATGAAAGATGAACATCTAAAACAGAAGTGAATTCACAACAGATACACTGAATTTTAGTGAGACTGAAAATAATAAACCAGGCAGCTCTGGAAAGAAACTTAATGTTTAATAATGTATTGTTGAAGAAAGGGGAACACCTTCTACACTGAAAGTGTAGGTAAAGAAATGTAGGTCTGTCTGTCTGTCTGTCTGTCTGTCTGTCTGTCTGTCTGTCTGTCTGTCTCTCTCTCTCTCTCTCTCTCTCTCTCTCTCTCTCTCATAGTCATTTGAATCTTCTGCCCCCAATCCCTCTTAAAGAAATTGCACAATATCTGCAATGCTCATATAGCTTTATTTCAAGAAATATTTGCCATTTTTTTCTTAAAAGCATAAATGTTTTAGAGTTTGCTAGATAGCAATTTTATTTATATAAAGAAAGATAAAGCAGTAGCAGGCAGTGATGTTGGGTCATTGGCCTGATCTTCAAGATATCCATGGGTTTCTATAAAAATGAGATAAAATAATAGTTGTTCAAAGTGGATTTAAGGTATTTTCTGTCACATGAATCACAAAATTATTCTCTTCTGCCCTTATTTTTATATATCTACAGGACCGCATTCTGCCACCGATTGCCTCCCACCAACTGACATGCTCTCACAGAGAGGGCCTCCTCACGATGCTGTTGGCCAAACAATGTCGACTGGTGACCCCAGGGGGAGAGCCTTCTCTGTGGGGGCTCCTGCCCTATGGAATGAATTGCCCCCGGACATACAAAGGATCCCTGACCTCCGTGCCTTCCGTCGTGCTCTGAAGACCCTATTATTCCAGCAAGCCGATCTGATGGGGTAAACGATTTTAATTGGGTTTTTAAAAGTGGTTTTAAAATGGTTTTAGTTGGGAATTTTAAATTCGGCCAAGGATTGAATTATTTTAATACGTTTTTTAAATTTTTGTCTTATATATTGTTTTTACTATGGCTGTTCACCGCCCTGAGTCCTTTGGGAGAAGGGCGGTTTACAAATATAATAAAATAAATAAATAAATAAATAAATAAATGGTATTTTCCTCAAAACCCTTTTCCTTTTCACATCAATGCTTTGCAATTCTTTATGAATGCAAATAATATCACACAGAATATTAGAGGAAATTTTTCTCACATTGGACAGCACCATGGGTTTCGTACACAAGCAGCATCCCTATTACAGCCCCGATGGTAATGGGAAACACAAAATCCTATTTTTGGTCCTGCACGACAGCGTTGGCCGGCAATCCCTATGATAAAAAAGAGGAGAAATGTAAATGATGGATAAAGATACCTTGCTATTTAGATGCTTTTTTCTTCCACCACCTTCTTCTGCAGAATTGCCAGATTCCTATGAGTTCCCTTTAAATCGTAAAATCCATTTCTGCTCATCTCCCTATAGTAACCCAAATAAATCCAATATGAACCCAGGTTTGAAGTGTTCCTTAGTTTTGATTTGCCTGGTATCTGTATCTACAGTATAAAGGTAGTATGGGGAAAAAAATCTGCTTCATACCAAGGGAAGACCTTGCTGTGATATCCTGTATTTCACTCCATTATATAGTGAATCAATGAATTAATTTTGCAGACCCTCCTTGATGCCTGATAATTTATAGGATCTCGAGTTTTAATGCAAAAGAAAAATTAATGGCATATTTTTCAAATATTTGGAGGCTCATGTTTTCAATACCCCATACTGGTCAATCTATTTCTTAAAAGTAAAACAAAAAGAATATGTTGAAGATTACCCTGCTTTCAGTGATGATCATACTTACATAGAAAGTAGTGAGTTATCAATCTCTCTAAATTATGAGTAATTTTGTATCTTACCTGGTTCATACAGGAATGCAACAAAAAGGATTGCAAACAGCAAATTAAGGATCTTCATGCTGGGTTTGGTTCTGGACCAAATCTCACTCCTGGGACAGAACACAGTTCTCTATTTATAGCGTGTTGATGATTGCATCATGTCATGTCAGTGAAATATTGCAAACATTCTTAGGTATTATTTTTACTGTTCTTACATAAGGCATTGCTGCATCTTCCTTATATTGAAACGTTCCTGTGGCTTTGCTGTTGCAAAAGGCCTTGGAAGAGCAGGGGAGTGTGTTTAACAACTAACCTGCTATGGCTGTAAAAGATTGGAGCCTCAGAACTTGCCACGTCCCAATGGGAAAAATAAAAGTTCTTATTGAAATACTTCCCAAGGTCAGGCAAAAAAGATAATGCTCAGTCGTATTCACTAATGGCTGGGAAGATCCCTTAGAACCAAATATTAGAAATCTGGTATTGCTACTGCAATCATGGGAGACATGGTAAAACAGCTGGATCTGCTTCTTGGTGGGTATTTGTGGCACTCAGAAGCACAAGTTAGAGTTATGAGGAGTCGTGCAGGACACAGAAGCTTAACTGAAATCAAGAAAGAGAGCTGAGTTCTACAAGCTGTGTATTCTTTGAGTATTAGGTATATTAGATGTTTTTTGCTGCTTCAGCCACAAAGGATTCCATGGGGTCATACTTCTTATTAGAAAGCATTAAACTTTTCTTTTCTTCTGTGATGAGAAAAATATGGTTTTACACTTAGGCAAGGAAAGCCAATTGCAGAGGTATAAAATAGGTGATACGTGGCTCAATAGCAGTAACTGTGAGAGGGATCTAGGACTCCTAGTGGACAGTCACTTGCATATGAACCAGCAGCCTGTGACAGCTGCCAAAAAGGCTGATGCAATTTTAAGCTGCTTCAACAGAGGGATCGTATCAAGGACATGTGAAGTGTTAGTGCAGCTTTATACTGCTTTGCTAAAAAAACACCTGGAATACTGTATCCAGTTTTAGTTAACATGATAGAAAAAAGATGTTGAGACTTTAGGAAGGGTGCAGAGAAGAAGAACAAAGATCATTAGGCGGCAGGAGACTAAATATACAATGAATGTTTGCAGAAACTGGGCATGGCCAGTCTAATGAATAGAAGGACTAGAGGTGACATGGTAGTAGACTTCCAATATTTGAGGGGCTATCACAGAAAAGAAGGGGGGAGGGTCAACCAAACTCCAAAACACCTGAGAGCAGGACAGAGAGCAGTAATGGATGGAACTTATCAAAAAGATATCCAGCCTGGAATGAAGGAGACGTTTCTTGAGAATGAGAACAATTAACCAGTGGAACAATTTGGCTCCAGATGTTTTGGGGTCCTCCATCAATGGAGGTTTTTAAGAAGAGTTTGGACAGCCATTTGTCTGGAATGGCATTCGTTCTCCTGCTTGAGCAGGGTTGGACTAGAAGACCTTGAAAGTCCCTTCCAATACAGTTATTCAATAACTTTTGTTGGTTCTGAAGTGTTGCACCCAGTTGCCTTGAATGCTATAGAAATTTAAAAATGATTTCAAAGTGAAATACAAGTCCATGCCCCTGCTGACCTAGTTACTTAAAATCTATTTTTTAATTCCTTAATTTGGGGTAGAGTTGGGGTGACTAGGTGGAGCTGAATATTTACTGGCTGGATACCCTTCCTGACCCCAGGCCAAGTTGACAGCAGATTTTTTTTCTTTTCGTTCTCAGACAAACATATTCTTGAGTTATGAAGAGTCCTGTAGGACACAGAAGCTTAACTGAAATCTAGAAGGAGAGAATGGAATTGAACTCTCAACCTTCTGAGTTTGAGGTCAGCATCTTCATCACTAGGCCACCATGCCCCTCAATACTCAGCCTTAATTATAGAGTCAACCTAGTCTTAGACCCAAACTAAATATGGCTGTTCAACATTTGCCTGGGACACCTATGGTGGTGGTCTGCCAACTGAAGGAAGATTGCAGCAAGAAGACCACAAAACAAATTTAATAAATGTGAAAATAAAAAAAATATAAAATGTATTTACCTGGCACAGCAACAGACTTAAGTGTAAGAATTAAACATCCGTCCCACTGATGTTTTATTCAGATTCAAGAGAACTGCTATAGAAAAGAGACAACATTCCAGTATATATTACAGAAGTTTTTTTCCCTCCTCCCTATCCGTGGTTACAATTGGTTTGAGAAAGGATCGTAAAAGTGAGGGATGAGAAGAAGAAATAGAACATATACTTTCCCAGAGAGTCAACAAATTCTTTGTTTACATACACCCTGCCTATAAGCTGTGGTGAACAATCAAGATGCAAAGAATTGCTGCAGTGAAAAGGCATTCTGAGATGGTCCACAATGGAGTCAGGTATTTGTCAGAGATAAATGCCTGGCCTCAGACACAGGGCTGGAGGCGGGGGAGCTGGGCAGGCCAATCCCCAGGGTCCACCCTAACCCATTGACCCCTCCTTACCTTACCCACGCCCCGGGGGTACTTAAGGTCCAGCCATGCGGTCCTGGTTCAGTTCCAGACTTGTATCTGCAATGATAAGATACTATGTTAATAAAGGCTACTGATTTAAGGAGTACCTGTGTGATGGAGTTATTGGGCTCGATCCTTGGACATCATTAACAAATTGGTAGCAGAGGATGGTTCAATAGCCCAATCCTAATACTCCAGGACATGCCAGGGGACTCCATGCAAAGAACCACGATGAACAGGGTGAATACCAGGGCATTCACCAAGAAGATGGCAGAACGACCTGCCCAACCTGAAGCCGTGCAAGGAGAGGCACCCGAGATGAGGGGCCTACTCCACCACCCATCCACCCCAACCAGACACGACGAGGGGTGGAAGGAACCCGAAAGCCCAACGAGCGAGAAACACGACCTAAAGGGAAGACTCCTGAAACTAATAGACTCAGCACAAAGCAACACCGACCTCATCGCGGAACTCTGAAGCCTGGTCAAAGGCTGTGAAGCAGCAAGTGAGGAAGATGAAGACGAGTCTGACTACAGCGACGAAGACGTGGTAAGAGAAAACTGTCCCCACCAGAAGCCCACCGAAAAGGCCGAAAAAGAATTCACGCCCTTTTCGTGGTGGCCATCTTGGGTGGTGACGTCACCAAAGATGGCCAACCAACTACCAATAGATTCCCGAGATTCAAAACGCATGGCGGGAATCAGGGCCTACTCGAGGGTGACCACTCAAGACCACTGCGACGAGCAAAAAAACATTAAGCCAAAGCCCATGAGCTCGCCTACCGAGCCCGAGGTCGACGGGGCAATAGAATTGATCACTGCGGCCCTAGGGGACAATATGAGGCTGCCGGACACACACCCCGGCGCCAGACGGAAACACAGAGGGAACACCGACACGAGGGGAGCCAGCGCCGATGCCCACCCAAAGGGACCGACCGCCACTGCGCAGGCCCAACAGTACCCACGACTCCCAGGAGGTCCACCCATGGGGACGATGGAGCCGGAGACAGAACACTGGGGGCGATGGGACTACTCACCCGACCGGCGACCGGGACCAGATCCAGGATCCGTGGTACCATTGGCAGGCAGGGGACGACCATCGGCGGGCAGGGGACTCGGCCCGACACCAGGAGGCAGCATCCACGCAAGGCTGGGCCATCTGGGACCATTCGTGGCCCCAGAGGGACTCCCGACCTTCATCGATGATCCGCACTGCTTCCCGGGGATCCAGACGGCGATCCGAAGCAACTTCAACCAAGCGAGGCCGGCCAAGGAGGAACCGAAGGCCCATCCGGAAGATTGGGGCCTTCACCCGGGAGCTGCAGAGACGAGCTCCTCACACCACGGCGGCTGGGCTGGAATTAACTTCAGGCATGCGCAGTGCCTCCCTGCAACAGAAACGGAGCAGAACATAGAGATAGACTGATGCAGACACATAGAAGCAAATCAGTACAGACTTGCCACAGTCATCCCTCTGCCTTATTGCGAGTATCCATACGTGCGAAACCATGGACAGCGACACAATGTAAGTAATTTAACTTACAATTCAGGGACTTTACCAAATGACTTTCCCAAACTGAGACTAGATGGGGAGAATTTTTTGGAATGGAACCAACAGCTCCAAGTCACTCTGCTGAGGGAAGACCTGTTGTCCCTAGTCACTGACCCCCCAGAAAAACCTTGGACTTTTGAATTAGACTGTACTCATCATAAGGCTTATTATATAGTTATTGCTAGTATCACCCCCAGCATTTACCCTAGCATTAGCCACCACCTAACGGCTGCAGAGATAATACAGAGAATGCACAAACTGTTTTACTGTCAAAGCGTAGCAAGCACCACCAGACTCTCCAGGGAGTTCTATTCAACCAAACTCAAGGCAGGGACCCCAATGAGCGAACATTTATTGTCTTTAAATGCCACCAGGGCCAAACTGACTCAAAGGGGGGAGGTCATAAGTGAGAGAACCATGATCAGCATTATTGTGAACTCCCTGGACCCCAGCTGGGACACATTTATCACACAGATAGATAATCTCGGCTCAGGGAAACTCACACTGGAACTACTAACCAGCAAACTCATAGCTGAAGATAGCATTAGGAAAGACCGCTCACTAAGCCGTAGAGAGCAGAGACCCAGCAGAAGGGCCGAACCACAGGGTAGAAGCCACAGCAACACAGAGTGCTACACATGTGGTTCGAAGAATCACTACAAAAGGGACTGCCCTAGGAACGTTAGGGACAGGGACAGGTCACAGCGGAGGGACAGGCCAGAACAAAGGGCGAGATACAGCGACAGGCACTCACCAGATGACAGGCACAGACGTAGGGACTCCCCCAGCCTTAGGGACAGGAGAAATTACAGGGACAGCTCCAGGGAGAGCCAAACCGGGTCACTGTATGGACTGGGTGACCAAGAACAACACACCGATCAGGACAGGAAAGAGGGCACATGGCTACTAGACTCGGGAGCCACCAACCACACCACATACGACCAGAACTCACTGACCTCATTCACTAAAGAAAACTTTATAATAAAGGTGGCTAACCAAAACAATGTACAAGTGACAGGGAAAGGTAACACATACGTACCAGGGATAGGAACAATACAGGGAGTGCTCTTAGTACCAAACATACCCTACAACATCCTTGCCACACTGAAACTGAGCAAGGACAACAATGTCGAGGTGACATTCAAAGAAGGGAAGGCACACGTAACTAGAGGGGGCAAGAGCATAGGAAAAACAGTGATCAGTGGGGATTTGCCATTTTTCCACCCAGTCAGAGACACACAGCCAAAGGTAAACAACCACCTGAGGGTGAAACCCGACAACACATGCAACACAAATGAGGAGAACAACAATGAGGAAATAGAGGGGGTTAGTCACGCACAAACAACTAGTGACACAAGAGAGCAGGGGCCACCCGGGGAAGGGAAGCCAGTGATAGGGAAGCTAATGCATGACAACTGTGCACACCTGTTACATAGGAAATTAGGGCACATCAGTTTCCCCGTGGTACAAAAATTGATGGAATGCTCCGAAGGTGTAAAAATAAAAAATTGTGAGAACTATCTCGAGTGTTCTGTTTGCAAAAAGAGCCTTGGTAGTACAGGGGTTTAAGGCACCCTGTTATTAAGCTGGTTATTAAGACCAGCTGCCTGCAATTACTGCAGGGTTCGAATCTCGCCAAGGCTCAAGGTTGACTCAGCCTTCCATCCTTTCTAAGGTAGGTAAATTAAGGACCCAGTTGTGGGGGCAATAAGCTGACTTTGTATAAATATACAAAAAGGATGAAGGCTATTGCTGAGCACATTGTAAGCCGCCCTGAGTCTTCGGAGAAGGGCGGCATATAAATCAAATTAAAAAAAAAGAAGCTCCAAACTAAAAACCAAACCCAAGCCAAAAAAATCGGTACGCACAACCAACTCAATTTTCCAACTCATACACATGGACCTAGTGGGGCCACTAAGGCCCTCCATTAAATACAGAAAGAGGTTTTTCTTGACCATAGTGGACGATTTCAGCCGCTATGGCTTCGTATACACTCTGAAGCATAAAGGTGAGGTATTCCAAAAATTTAAAGAGTTCTATGCAAGGGTGGAAACACAACATAACACTAAGATCAGACAAATAATGACAGACCGGGGGTCTGAATTTTTGTCAAGCGATTTCTCGCGATGGCTGAAGGCACGCGGGGTAGTCCATTACACATTTTCTCCATTCTCTGCCTTCCAAAATGGCGTCGTAGAATGAAAAAATGGAACCCTACAGACCATGATGAGGTGCGCACTAGAGGATGCCGGTTTAGGGCAACATTTCTGGTCAGAGGCACTCATTTACTCAAACTATACGTTAAACAAACTCTGGTCCAGTGTATTGAATAAAATTCCGTATGAGTTGATGTACCAGAAGAAACCACAGGTGTCACACTTACATATATTTGGGGTCACAGCTGATGTGCACATCCCCAGGCAACTGAGACATAAGGGAGACAAAGTATCCAAAAGGTTGAGGCTCATGGGGTATGAACCAGGGACGAAGGGATACAGATTCATAGACAGCAACAACAGATTTGTAATATCACGAACAGCTGTCTTTCACGAGAACGCCAACTGGTCCAAGATACACCTCAATGAGGTGTATCTCATTGGACGGCCCAGAAGGCAACCAAAGGGGAGCAGGGCACAACACAGGAGAGACCACAGAGCATGAGAAGGGCAAACCCAAGAGACAGGGGGTACAAGTTAAGGAATGGAAGGAGAACCACCCCTGCATTAAAGTAGACTCACTCACAGAGAAAGAAGCTAAGTACCTACACGACACCGAAACGCCACCTGCCAGGCCAGTCAGGGCAAACAGGGGTAAGGCACCAAAAAGGCTAGAGGACTACGTTTTATCCCTACACACTAACCAACTAACCCCCAACACATACGAGGATGTGCTGAAGTTACCAGAGGGAGAGAGGGCAAAGTGGGAACAAGCTATGGAGAGGGAAATGAGCAGCCTAAGGGAGCTAAATGTATACACCCCCTCCGAGGTCCCAGAGGACAAAACACCCATAGGTACCAGGTGGGTCTATAAAATTAAAACACTGGAAGGAAATAAATCCTCTACAAAGCCAGACTAGTGGCACAAGGGTTCACCCAAAAATATCCTGAGGACTATACAGAGACATATTCCCCCACGGTCAGGGCCGAAAGTGTAAAATGCGCACTGGTAATTGCATCTCTACTTGGCCTAGAAGTACATCAGTTCGATGTACAAACCGCTTACCTGCATGCTGAACTCGACAAGAAGATATATGTAAGAGCGCCACCCAGCCAAAGCACCAAGAAGGGGGAAACCTGGATCCTAAACAGAAGCCTGTATGGACTCAAACAATTAGGGAAACGCTGGTACGAGTGCTTGTCCAAGACTCTGAAATCCATGGGGTTCTCAGCCACCTCAGCAGATAACTGCTTCTTCATTAAGAAGGTAGACAACTCTGTCGAATATGTCTTAATATACGTGGATGACATACTGTACATCAGCGATCAGTCCAGTAAATGTAATGATTTTGCCAACGAGCTAGGGAGACACTTCTCGCTAAAGATACTAGGTAAGGTGGATAAATACCTGGGGGTACAAATTACAAAGACTGACAAAGGCTTCCAACTCTCACAAAAGGACAAAATATTGGAACTACTGCAAAAATGCAACATGGTAAACGCCAAAACGTGTGAGACACCAATGCAGCCAGATTTCATAAAGGACATGTACAATGAGGCTGAGACATTCAAGGATAATACACTATATAGATCCACCATAGGTTCACTATTATACATTGCGAACTGGACAAGGCCCGACATTGCCCTGCCAGTTAACTTGCTATCTCGGCACGTAGGTAATCCCACTGTATACCACTGGGAAGCCATCAAAAGGGTGCTGAGATATCTAAAGCATAGCGCTGATGCCTGCCTATCACTAGAACCTGAGAACGCCACAAGACCCACACTCACATGCTACGCAGATGCTGACTGGGCTAGGGACGTGAAAAGTAGGAAGAGCACCTCAGGCTACATATTCTTCCTCAACAACAGCCCAGTGCATTGGTACACAGGCAAACAGAACCTGGTAGCCACATCCACAACAGAGGCCGAATACATATGCCTGTCCAAAGCCGCCAACAACCTGGTCTGGTTTGATGACCTGCTCACAAACGTATGGGCAGAACCCAACTACCCAATAACTATACACGAGGACAATAAAGCTGCAGTGGAAATATCAAAGGCCGAAGCAGTTGGACAGAGGTCGAGGCACATCGATATAAAGCATAAACATGTTAGACAGTTTTCAAGCATCGGGTTCATAAAGGTCATACACTGTGATACAGAAGAGCAGACATCAGACATCTTAACGAAACCATTGCAAAACAAACAGCATACATATCTAACATCCAAATTGGGTGTCCTCCCAAAAACAACATCTCAGGTACACATAATCCAAGGGCACCCCAGCCAGGCATTTAGAGGGGGTTTTGTCAGAGATAAATGCCTGGCCTCAGACCCAGGGCTGGAGGCAGGGGAGCTGGGCAGGCCAATCCCCAGGGTCCACCCTAACCCATTGACCCCTCCTTACCTTAGCCATGCCCCGGGGGTACTTAAGGTCCAGCCATGCGGTCCTGGTTCAGTTCCAGACTTGTACCTGCAATGATAAGATACTATGTTAATAAAGGCTACTGATTTAAGGAGTATCTGTGTGATGAAGTTATTGGGCTTGATCCTTGGACATCATTAACAGTATTGAGCCTGGTTGCTGGTGAGCAATGGATGGAAAGGATTGGGTTCAGGATAGATTCCTGGCAATGGGTGGAAAAGGTGGTTATTCAGCCACTATTTCCTAAGCTTTGTCTTGAGGGTTGAGGCTATTTCTGTGGATGATTCCCCCCCCCCCTTTGAATATCCTTGGTACAGGACCGCACAAGGTGGACATGCATAAATAGGAGGGAATTAAACATAGATACAGTAAATAGTAGCAGACCAGTGAGACTGAAAATGGTAAAATTGGTAGCTCTGAAAGGACAGGAAGCCAATATTTAATAATGTGGTTCTTAGCTTACGAACCACAGGAAGCCGTTGAAGAGGAAGCTCTGGAAGGCCATCTCTTAATTTGCCTTGAAGCCTAGAAATAAAATTGAACTCTGGTGATCTAAAACGGTTGAACTACCTTGTGTGGTAATCGGGTGCAGCAAGGGTAATGAAGAAACTTCAGGGGCAAACTGACTTGGTGTTTAGTAATTGGTTAAAGTAAGCTAAAGAATAATAAAATTAAGTCCGTGAAGGCTAATGCTGAGGTTTATAAATAATTGAGGAATGAAGTTTTAACAAGTAGCCTGCATACCCTCTGCCCATGGTGAATTGATTACTGCCTATTTGTTTAGAATGAAGGGGAAATATGGGGGTAAGGAGAAGGGCTGTTAATAACACCTTCTCACACTCTCCTACCCCTCACTCTGTCCTTCATTGGAGGTTTGAGCCAGAAAGTTATTCTTTAGGCTCCCATCCCGGAATTTTAATTGGGACATCCTTCCTCACCCTAAGTGGGCTGACTATGTTAGTGTTTGACTCCCAAAGGAAAAGGTTTCACCCCAGAAGGGAAGAGAAAGGGGAAAAGGTGACAGCCCTCTGCCCCACTCCTACTCAGGTTTCTATCCAGCTGCTGCTCATCTATTATCTGTGGGATGGAACTCTTGAGAGTAATCTCCAAAGATGGCAATGAGAGCCAGTAATTCAGAAAGGGTGGTGGTGGGGAGAGAGAGCAAAACAATTTCTGTCTTCTCTTTAAGACCCTGCTTAAAATCAAAGAGTCAAAAAAAATTATTTTATTTTTTTGAAATAGGTTTAGGTTTAGGATGCAGAATGACATCTTGATGGAGCAATGGACCAATGGAGCAAAAATAAATAAAAGAATAAAGTAAAATAAAATAAAGTAAAGCTCACAAAGCTAAAACTAGAAATCAACATGTACACCGTATGTATCAAAAACAAATCTTGATAGACAAACCTTATTTCATTCTTTGACAAAATGACAAAATTAGAGGATCAGTAAAATATTTGCACGATGATTAATCGGACTACATAAGTCCAAGCATAGTAAGGCATTGGACAAAGTAGACCACAATCTACTAGTTTTTAAATACAGAGCAAGGGAATATAAGTATATTGGTTTCACTGAGATGATGGAATTGCAACTATTTCTTCACCCAGAATTGCGGTATCTCAAGGACACATAATGCAATAGCCATCTCAACACTTAATCTTGCATGAAGAAGAAACCGTTGATATTACTTGAATACCTTGAATAACTATTTGTGAAAAGAACCTAGCTGAAAGATGAATGTGAAACTTCTCAATATCTTCTTTTTCCTTCCAGTATGAAGGAGCTATCCATTCTGTCTCTTGTGACATATTTGCACCACATTTTTTTGCTGTGGGCAGTGTCATCATAGACTGATCATCCTGATTGATTAATTATGTGTGATTAAGTAAGTAAGTCTACACATACTGTAGATATATTTTCTCCACGACAATTTTGCCTAATCCAGTCCTTGAGTTTTACCAATGGTGTATCATCAGTAATGTAACCAAATGTATCTATGTTGCAGGTGGATGTACTCTTCCTCTCTTTCCTTCTAACTTTCCCAACATTTGAGCTTTCTCCAGAGAGCTAGGCTTTGTGTAATGTGTCCAAGTAGGATAATTTGAGTCTGTGGTTGTTCCTCAGGTGAGAAATTATTCCGTGTTCCAATGGTTTGTTTTCTTGGCTGTCCGTGGTATGCTCAAAATCTACAATGCTTTCAACTACAAAGTTGAAAGCTGTCAATACTCTGCCTCTTGCTTTATCTGGGTTCTACTTCTTGCAGATGAATAAGGTGGTGAGGAGTCACCAATGGTTCCTGCAGTAGGCAGAACAGAGATCAGGCCTCTTACAATCTATTTTATTTATTTCTTGAATTAGTCTTTTGGCTTGGAAAGATGGGAAGAGAAAAAACTGGATTTTGGTGCCTTGAAGTCCTGAGTTACATAAGGGTTTTGGAACCATTGTCCAGACCTGCTCATTGGCGTCCAATGCAACCACTCTAATAAACTCATTGTATAACTGCATTTTATTCTTTCTGTTTATCAGATTGATGGGTCCCTCTGTGCTCCTTCAAACCTGACATTTATTTCCAAAGGACAAAGGAAGTTTAGGAGAGTAGAAATATCTGGACCAACAAAGGGGTAGTCCTAGGCTATTGGCTAACATCAGAGAACACGATCTGGAGAAGCAGGTGGAAACAAACAGCTAACCATCAATCAGCATTTACCCCAAGTGACAGTACCAGATTAGAGAGTCGCGTTAGTAAGAAAAGTCTGTCTCGGGTATTCCCTTCTGCTATAAAGAGAGATATTTTTCTTAATTGGAGAAATACTTTCTATCAAAATACTCTAATGCTGCTTTTAAGTGCCCTTCCCATTGGAAATGGCAGAGGGTGCTGCTAGATTTGTGGCTTTTTCTTAAGTACTTTTCCATAATTCAGGAGACTTCCTGGGTGCTGTTTCTGTCCAGTATGGAAAAAGCCCTTGGGATGAGGTCTCTCATGTGATCTAACTTGTCAGCTGCCATGGACGTTATAGAGACAGAGGGATGCACTTGTGACCTTTTTTTTTTTATTGAAAAAGTTTTTCAAATACAGATTTTTCCCCTTTCCCCCCCTCCTCCCTCCCCCCCCACCCTCCCCCCCATGGCTTCTCCAAAATAAAATCCAAATTGATATCAAATTAAATAATACTTTACCATCCTTTTACACCACTCCCCACATGCTAACCATTTCTTTCTAACATTGTTATTATATCCCCCCTATACTATACATTTCAAAGCAACCTTCAGCTATAAAACTATATAATAAATCCTAATTTGGCATTTATTCAACTCATAATCTACCCATTTCCTCCACCCCATACATATATCTCTTAATTCAAATATTTTACATATATTTATATCTAAACATAACATCCCTTTTCCTAAACTAAACAATCAGTAACCTAACCTATCTCCACCCATTTTCCTACAGGTCTACCATACATAATATTTTTAATATCTTTGTTCTTCTGCCCACTCCACATGACTAAAAAATATTTCCATATATAAATAAAATCCTCAAATGACTTTAAATTTGTAATCCATATAGTATCTTCTGTAATGTCTTTCAACTGGATTATTAATTCCCTCGCCCATGTTAGGGTAACATCAGGTTCAGCTTCCAACAGTATATTCAGTATCTTCCATTACCATCTGCCCCCATCAATAATAAGTATTTTCGTATATAAAAAACCACCCAAGTGACTTTATGTTTATATTCCATGTAGTATCTTCTGTAGTGTCTTTTATCTAGATTATTAATTCCATCCACCACATTGGGGTAACAACCAGATCTTCTGCATGCCCCAATCCCATAGTTCTCTTGCCTTATAGCTCAACATATACGTAATCCATTTTTCAAAGAGTCCAAAATAGAAAGTTCCAATCCACTCAATCAGAGGCCATCTTCCACATCCCAAAAGCACCGGCACTGCAGAGATCTGTTATTCTTCTCAAAATAGTATAAGTCAATAATTTGCCTCAGTTATATTTTCATGTATCAGCCGTCTATAAATCCCGCTTATTATATTTAATCGTCTCTTAAGTAACTGGCATTAAACTGTTGTTTAGTTTAAAATTTTTTAGTTTTGTAGAACCTGCTTCTTCTTTTCTTAACTTTTTGTGGTTTAGATCTCCATCCTAGTTGCCTTTCTAGGACTTGTATATCAGCTGATTGATTTCCATGCTGGTCTGTAACTTGATAAGACATCACATTAAAATCCAAAGCCGCCTCTCTTGTATTTATAGGTAGTCCAGCTATAACCTCTGAAGGAGAATCCAAAAGCGGCTCATCCAAAAGGGCCTCTGTAACTTGTTGTTTTTTCATTACCTCCATCTCCATCTGCTTAGCCTGAGTTTCAATCTGTTGTTCATTTTGCTTTTCTTTATTTCCCTCCTGTGTTCCTAACACTGATGGCATACGTGGAGATGTTGAATCCATTTTAAAAACCTTGTAGTAAAATTCTTCCGCTTTTTCAACAGTATTTAGTTGATATCTTTCTCCTTGGTAACTCAATATTATACCAACTGGAGCATCCCACCTAAATGGGATGTTTTGTTTCTTTAGCTCAGTCACCAAAAATCCAAATTCCTTTCTATCTTTTAACATCTTAGACGGCAGCTCTTTATATATCCAAATCTTCCTTCCATTCATTTCTAGAGTGGAGTTAAAAGACTTTTGCACAATATCATTTCTTATTCCTTTATCAGTAAAGTAAATCACGACAACTTCTGGTTTGCTTCCTGCCGAAGAAAGACGGTCCCGTTTTTGGACCGCCAGCCCCGCTGCCTGTTAGAGCCACTTCGATCCAGAGAAGCAGCTCGGAAGTTCCCAAATCCAAAGGATTTGTGGAAGAGAGTGGGCGAGGAGCAGGTTGAGCCCCTGTGAGCCCCCAGACAGCTGTTACTGGGGAGGAAACAGGTGTGGCTCCCTTTCAGCTTGCCAAGACTCCGGACGGCATGGGATGAGTCGGCCCAGTGCAGAGCAAGGCGGCAGGAGCAACCTTTTCATTTAAACAAAGTTAACTCAAATAACCAGGGGGAGACAACAACTTGAACCTCCAAACCTCGAAAATGCAAGTATTACTACCCCTGTGATTCAAAGTAGAAGCGCGAGTGAGTGAAAGTTGCTTGAAAATGGCGCCTGGCTTCAGCATTAACAAGTTGAAAGTGAGAGTGGATTAGCAACGTTACTTCAACTAGCTACAAAGTTGCGCTGTCTGTAACAAGGAAGAAAAGAAAGGAAAAATTCTTTTAAAACAAGCCTGATCTTGCTTCAACTTCAATCTTATCCCCAATTTGATTAAACCTGAGGGAATTTTTTAGAGGACTTTGTGGTGGTGGAAAAGGAAAGAGGATCTCCTTTTTTGGAAAGGCTAGCGTACGTGACAGAATGGCTTCCAAGCAGTCTAAACAGGAAGGGAAGGCGGCAGGGGGGTGATCCCCCACACGTAAATCTGAACAGCAGCCTCCCAGCCAGCAGAGCCAGAAAAAAGAGCTTGATTTTGAAAGTTTAAAGGATTTTATTACTCAGGCTCTGGATGAGAAATTTCAAAAATCACAACAGGAAATTAAGCAGGAGATTAATGAAATTAAAGAGGTGGTGCAAGAGAAATATGACAAGGTGACTAAAAAATTAATGACAGTGGTGTCTGGTTTGTCAGAAGCAATTATTAAAACGGATGTTAAGGTGGAAGAATTTAAATCAGAAATGAATGTTAAAATGAAGGAAACTGATTATAAATTTTTTGATGCTGATAACAAAATGCAGAGAGTTGAAAATGAAATTACAATGATGCAGTTCAGGTCCATGGAATTCGCTATAAGACTGAGAGGTATAAAAGAGAACGATAGACAAGATTTGAGACAGATTTGTGTTGATGCTCTAGCTGTGTTGTTAAAGATTAGCCCTGAAGAGATTTTTTACAAAATGGATAAAATTTACAGAGTGAATTCGTGGGTGGCTAGACAAAGACAATTGCCTAGAGATGTGGTGATATATTTCACAGACAGAAGAATGAGAAATGATATTTTGCAAAAGTCTTTTCTCTCTGCTGTGCAAGTGGAGGGAACTCAGATTGGAGTCTATAAAGAGCTACCACCTAAGATGTTAAAAGATAGAAAAGATTTTGGATTTTCCAAATTCCATTTCGGTGGGACGCTCCAACTGGCATAATTTTGAGGTATAATGGAGAAAGATATCGATTAAACACTGTTGAGAAGGCAGAACAATTTTATTCTAATGTTTTTAAAGAGAGTTTACCATCCCCACGTACATCTACTGTGTTGGAGATAAAGGAGAGTGACAAGGAGAAGCAACTTCAGCAAGAGATGGAAGAGCAGCTTAAGCAGGTGGAACCAGAGGCAGCGGAAATGCAGGGAGCTACAGGAGGTTTTCTGGAGGAGCCCCTGCTAGACCCCTCTCCAATTGTGATTGACCCACTTAAAACTACAAGAGATGTGGCTTTGGACCTAGCCCGGATGGTTAAAGTTAAAGACCAGCGCGTAACTCGAGCAATTTCTAAGCAACTTAAAGAAAAGAAACAACAGGAAAGGCCCAAGCCACAACAATACAAGAAGGGAGTCAAGAGTAATACACAAGAATGTGAAGCCATGGAGGGAGCAAAGCCGAAGACTTCGGAAGATATTCGGCAATTCTGCTTGTCGCTTCAAAAAAGTCTACATGACGATTAAGTTTTTATCTTGGAATGTGAATGGATTAAATTCACCACAGAAAAGGAAGAAATTATTCACATATTTGAGACAATTTAATAATGATATAATTTGCCTACAAGAAACTCATGTTAGAACACAAGATCAAAAATATCTGATAAATTCAAAATTAGGAACACATTTTATAGCCTCAAATTTGGAAAAAAAGAATGGTGTGGTTATTTATATAAATAAAAGACTGTCAGCTAAAATTATAGAAGCAGATGAAGGTGGTAGGTTTATAGCAATTGAACTGCATACAGTAAGTGGCTTAATTTTAGTGATTGGAATTTATGCTCCTAATCAACAACAGGATCATTTCTACAAAACTTTGCATTCTAAAATACTGCAATGGGACTATAGATCTATTTTAATCATGGGAGATTGGAATGGAGTAATTGACTCTAAAATAGATAAAAAGAGTTTGGCGAAGTCAAGGATTAGACTACCACAGACTTTTTTTTGATATGAAAGAAGATTTGGAATTAAAAGATATTTGGAGAATACATAATCCAAAAGAATTGGAGTTTACTTTTTTCTCAGATAGACACAGATCTTTTTCTAGGATTGATTTTATTTTACTATCAGCTGATTTACTTGTTAAAACAAAAAGAACAAAGATTTTTCCAAGGACTTTAACCGACCATAGCCCAGTATGGATAGAAATTGAGATGGGAAAGATGGAGAGAAGATCATGGAGATTAAATGAAAACTTGTTTAGATATGAAAAAAATATAACAGAACTTAAAAAGCAGATGAAAGAATTTTTTGAAATGAATTTGAATAAAGGTACCCCTATTGAAATCGTGTGGGATGTGAGTAAAGCGTATATGAGAGGGGTACTCATTCATATGAACTCTAAACATAAATTGAATCGACAAAAGAAAAGATCTGAAATGGAAGTAGAAATAAAGAACAAAGAACAGTTACTTATAAAAAACCCAACAGATGAAAGAATACGTGGTGCTATAAAACTTCTGAAAGATCAATTTCAAATGCTTATGGCGGAACAAACAGCAACAAATTTACAATATGCGAAACATAATACATTTTGTAACGCTAACAAACCAGGCAGATGGTTGGCTTACACACTAAGGAAGAAGCAGAGTACACGGACTATTGATAGTATTGATATTGGAGGGAAGGAAATTTCTCAAGAAAAATTAATTAAAGAAGTTTTTGTAGATTATTACACTAAATTATATGCTAAAGATGATATGCAGAATGGACTTATAGAAAAATATTTAGAAAACAAAAGAGTTACAAAAATTACCAATCAACAAAAGGAGAGAATGAATTATCCTATAACATCTGAGGAGATTATTGCCGCAATTAAACAATTGAAAACAGCTAAAGCTCCTGGGACAGATGGTTTAACTGCGGTGTATTATAAAACTTTACAAGCAGAAATGATTGAGCATCTTAAAGATTTATTTTGTAGTATACAACAAGGGGGTAAAATACCCCCATCATGGAAAACAGCTTATATTTCATTGATACCGAAAGAGCAAATAGGTCCTAAAAAACCTGAGAATTTTAGACCAATATCTCTTCTGAATAATGATTACAAAATATTTGCAAAAGTATTAGCCAACAGGTTGATGCCAGTTATTCAAGAGGTGATTCATTGTGACCAAGCGGGATTTATAGAAGGCAGATATATGAAGGACAATGTAAGGCAAGTTATAGATTTATTGGAATATCTTGAGAAGAATAAACAGATCCCTGCAGTGCTGGTTTTCTTGGATGCGGAGAAGGCCTTTGATAGAGTGGATTGGAATTTTTTATTAAAGACTTTAAAAAAGATGGACTTTGGGGATCAATTTATACAAGCGGTTTCAGCAATTTATCAAGAACAAAAGGCACAGATTATTATTAATGGAAGTTTGACAACAGACTTTAATATTGAAAAAGGAACAAGACAAGGTTGTCCGTTATCCCCATTGTTATTTATTTTAACATTAGAAGTCTTGTTGAATACAATACGGGACTCGAGTATCTTGAAAGGAATAGTGATAAGGCAAGAGGATTACAGAATAAGGGCATTTGCAGATGATCTGGTTGTTACCCTAACACAGCCGATGGAATCAATAATCCAGATGAAAGACATTATAAAAGATTATGGTACAGTATCAGGATTTAGACTGAACCAGAAAAAAACTAAGATGATACTTAAAAATATGACACAAGATCGAAAACACGAACTTGAAAGCAAGGCAGGTTTTGAGATAGTACCAAAGGTTAAATATCTAGGAGTTCAGGTTGCAGAATCAAATATGAAACTGTTTCAAAATAATTATGAGGTGTTGTGGCGAGATGTACAGAAAGATATGGAGACTTGGAAAAAACTGTAGCTGTCCTTACTTGGAAGAATAGCAGCAGTTAAGATGAACATTTTGCCAAGATTTCTTTTTTTGTTTCAAATGATTCCGGTGCTTAAAAGTGATAAACAGCTGAAAGAATGGCAAAGTGGACTGAATAAGTTTGTCTGGAATGAGAAAAAACCGAGAGTGAAACTGAAAATTATGCAAGATGTTCCAGAAAGGGGAGGTCTTAAACTTCCAAACCTACAATTATATTATGAAGCAGCAGCTTTGATTCAAGCAAGTGATTGGTTTGGAAGGAAAAAGACTGGAATATTGAATATAGAAAGTTTTGATCTTGAATTTGGTTGGCATGCCTACTTATTTTATGAGAACAAAGTGGATAAAGTATTTAAAAGCCACATACTTAGAGACTCCTTGATGAGAGTTTGGAAGAAGCACCGACTCAAATGGGATTACAAAATACCGCTATGGCTGGATCTTGGTCATATCATGTGGAATACAAATATAATGTCACTCGGGGGGTTTTTATATAAAGAAGTTCTTTTTGCAGATGCGGGCAGATGGCAACTGAAGACTTTAGAAACGCTGTTGGAAGACGGGATTAATTTAACTTGGTTACAGTATAATCAACTTCAATTGAGATGGAAAGAGGACCAAAAAATTGGTATAATGATGCATGAGGAAGAATTGGTTAGACATATAAAAGAGAAAGGTCCAATGCATATTAAAAGGCTTTATAATGTTTTGTTAGAAAGGGATTGAGAAACTGAATTGGTTAAAGACTGCATGATTAAGTGGGCACAAAATTTTGCAGAACCAGTGATGTTGGAAACATGGGAAAAAATATGGGTTCAGAATGTTAAATTTAGACAGTCGCAGAATTTGAGGGAAAATTTTTATAAAATGTTTTATAGATGGCATTTAGATCCTAAGAAATTGTCGTGCATGTACCCTAATGTTCAACCAAAATGTTGGAGATGTGATTGCTTAGATGCCACATATTATCATGTGTGGTGGACTTGTAAGAAAGTGAAGGCTTTTTGGATAAAAATTTGGTGGGTTATGCAGAATGTTTTGAAGAAAAAGATTCAGTTTTCTCCACAATTGTTTTTATTGGGTATAGTTAAGGGTTTTACATTGGGTGAAACAAAGTTGATATTGTATATGATAACAGCAGCGAGATTACTGATAGGTCAATATTGGAAAAATGAAGCTATGCCTACTATTGAGGAATGGACTTTGAAGATGGCCAGCTTTACAGAGATGGCGAAGATTTCAGCATATTTAAAAGATCGCTCACAAGAGATTTATGAATGGGAATGGAAAAAGTGGATAGATTATGTGCAGAATAAATATCAAACTAGGAAGTATCAGATAGCTTTTAACTGAAAGCATTATATAAAGATAGAAATATTTGAATTTTGTGAAGATGTGAAAAATATATAGGGGGTTCAAGTTTTATAAAAAGGGGATTTTGATTTGGATTATATTCTGTGGAAGTCTGGGGGGAGGGGTGGGTTAGGGAGGTTAGGGAGGGTTAGGGGGGGAAATGGGGAGAAAATGTAATTGTAAAACTTTTCCAATAAAAAAAAACAAAAAACAAAAAGTAAAGTAAATCACCCCGTCTCTAGGCAACTGCCTTTGCTTTGCAACCCAAGAATTTACTCTATAGGCCTTATCAATCTTGCAGGATACCTCTTCAGGAGTAACCTTTAAAATCACAGCCAGAACTTCAGCAGACATCTTTCTCAAGTCATCTCTGTCATTTTCCTGTATTCCCCTCATTCTGACTGCAAATTCCATGGACCTATATTGTATCATTGTGACTTCTTTTTCAATCCTTTGTTTTATATTATCTGCATTGTAGGTCTTGTGGTCAGCTTCCTTTATTTTAGACTTTACTTCTGAGCTATTTTCTTGAATATTTATCAAATCATTTTCAATTCTTTGTATTTTATTGTCCAGATTATAAATCTTATAATCAGCTTCCTTCATTTTAGACTCTATTTCTAAGTTGGTATCTTTATCCATCTTTATAACTATTTCTGAAAAGCTTTTCAAAGTTGTTACAATCTGTTGTTTCAGATTATCATACTTTCGTTGTACCAACTCTTTAATTTCCTGCCTGAATTTTTCAAGATTCTGGTTCACAATCTCATCATGTCTTGCCATCTCCTCCAAAACAAATTCCTTTAGGTCTTTAAAGCCATTCTTCTGAGTCTGCAAGCTCAAAACTTGCTCATATGATTTGTAAATGGGGGAACACCCCCCTGCAGCTTGGTTGTCTGGCTTTGTCAGTTTTAATGCCATCCTGCCACACAAACAAACTCTTTTTAAGAAAAAAGACTTTTCTCCAAATGATATCAATATCAAGCCTCTAAGAAGGAAGAAACATGAAATAGAAATTTTTCTCTTCAATTCTAGCCAGCGCTATTGTTTCAGATACTTTGTAATGTATTAAACTATTCAAACGGAAGGACTTTCGCTTTCAGCTTTCTTCTTCTCAAGCCTCAGCCAGTCGCCATTTTAAACTTTCTTTCTTCGCTTTTAAAATCACTCATAGGATTGTTAGAAATACTTGCGATTTAGGGTCCCAAATCCGGGTTTCATCCTTTTTGTTCAGACAATCTGTTAGATTTCGTTGATTGGATTGGTCCCATCGCCTGGCTCTGCAAAAAGCAGAGTTCCCCCGACGCCCGGAGCAGCGGCGAGCCGAATAGGGAACCACATTCTGCTTCCTCCCCAAGAGTAAAAAAAGACTCTGGGGAGTTCGCAGTGTGCTCTACCTGTTCTCGCTGGCTCTATCTCACATCTCCTCAAGGAGACGGAGTTTTTCGAGCCGTCTCTCAGCTGTAGAGACGGCTCTTTACGGGCGACGAGGCTGGCGGTCTCGAAAGACCATCTGGCAGCGACGGAAACCAAACCGGAAGCCCACTAGTGCCCTTTTAACATACTGTCTGTCTTCCCAATATGACTTAGTTATGCAGACAACCTAGTTTTAGATTCAAACCAAATACATTGTCCACATTTGCCTGAAAATAGGTATAGGAATTTCTCACTCTTTCCATGGACTCCTTTATTCACCTGAATGAGAAGTGCTAGAAGAGATAGGACTTCAAAGTGTATTAGAGTATCCAACCTCCTTTCTTCTCCCTGCCTGTGATAGAAAGGATCCTTTGCCTTGAGGGGGGAGCCAATTTTGGTGGACTACAGATAGTTCCCTTCCCCGGTAGCCTTTCCAGAGGCCCTCATGAAAGATGAACATCTAAAACAGAAGTGAATTCACAACAGATACACTGAATTTTAGTGAGACTGAAAATAATAAACCAGGCAGCTCTGGAAAGAAACTTAATGTTTAATAATGTATTGTTGAAGAAAGGGGAACACCTTCTACACTGAAAGTGTAGGTAAAGAAATGTAGGTCTCTCTGTCTGTCTCTCTGTCTCTCTCTCTCATAGTCATTTGAATCTTCTGCCCCCAATCCCTCTTAAAGAATTGCACAATATCTGCAATGCTCATATAGCTTTATTTCAAGAAATATTTGCCAATTTTTTTTTTAAAATGCATAAATGTTTTAGAGTTTGCTAGATAGCAATTTTATTTATATAAAGAAAGATAAAGCAGTAGCAGGTGGTGATGTTGGGTCATTGGCCAGATCTTCAAGATATCCATGGTGGAAGTTGGAGATGGCATTATTTTCCATATCTGTACAAATGAAATAAAATAATAGTTGTTCAAAGTGGATTTAAGGTATTTTCTGCCACATGAATCACAAAATGATTCTCTTCTGCCCTTATTTTTACATAGTATTTTCCTCAAAATCCTTTTCCTCAAAACATCAAGGCTTTGCAATGCTTTATGAATGCAAACAATACCAGGCAGAATATCTGTATTAGAGGAGATTTTTCTCACCCTGGACAGCACCACCAACTTCGTGGACAATTAGCACTCCTAATACAGCCCCGGCTCCAACGGGAAGTGCAAAATCCTCTCACTGCTCCTACACGGCAGTTTTGGCTGGCAATCCCTATGAAAAAAAAGAGGAAAAATGTAAATGATGAGTAAAGATACCTTGCTATTTAGATGCTTTTTTCTTCCACCACCTTCTTTTGCAGAATTGCTGGATTCCTATGAGTTCCCTTTAAATGGAAAAATCAATTTCTGGTCATCTCCCTATAGGAGCCCAAATAAATCCAGTATGAACCCAAGGTTGAAGTCTTGCTTTGATTTGCCTGGTTTCTGTATCTACAGTATTAAGGTAGTACGGGGAAAAAATCTGCTTCATACCAAGGGAAGACCTTGCTGTGATATCCTGTATTTCTCTCCATGATTACAATGGATCCTTGCTTTCTAGGAAATAATGGTGAGTTACAGTGGCTGGTTCTGCTGGGTGAAAACCTTGAGTGAGAAGGGTTAATTTCCTTTAAACTTCAGGACCTGGTTTTCCTTTGGGTTTCTCCGTCTTCTCTTAATGTTTCTATCACTCTCTTTTCTGATCTTGAAAAGCTATGCATTTGAGACATATTGCTTCAATTTCTTCTCTTTTTCTCCAATTAAGTACAGACAAATTCAGTAGATGATTAATATTTATTTATTATTTTTATCCCATCTCTATGTTTTAAAAATATAACTTTAGATCAGTGGTTTTCAACCTTCCTAATGCCGTGACCCTTTAATACAGTTCCTCATGTTGTGGTGACCCCCAAGCAGGGGTGGGTTCTAAATTTTTTTACTACCGGTTCTGTGGGCGTGGCTTATTTTGTGGGCGTGGCTTGGAGGTCATGTGACTGGGTGGGTGTGGCTAGCTGGTCATGTGACCGGGTGGCCATGGCTATGTGTATAGGGACTACTCAGAGGGCTGAAAAAAGTCACTTCTGACAGGTACTCGCACTTTTCACTGGTCCTCACACTTATGACCATCCTCACATTTATGCCCGTGCAGCATTCTTAACAACCATGTCACTCATTTCACAACTGCTTCTCTTCACCATGGTGATAAGATAGGGCAAAAACGTAAAATGTGAGGACAGTCGTAAGTTCGAGGACTGGTCAAAAGTGCGAGGACCAGTCAAAAATAACTTTTTCAGCCCTCTGAGTAGTCCATGTGCACAAAAGGACTACCCAGAGGGCTGAAAAAAGTTATTTCTGACAGGTCCTCGCACTTTGGACCGGTCTTCGCACTTATGACTGGTTATTTATGCCCATTATAGCATTCTTAACAACCATGTCACCAGTGGTGGGATTCAATTTTTTTAACAACTGGTTCTGTGGGCGTGGCTTAGTTGGGGGTGTGGCTTGGAGGTCATGTGACTGGGTGGGCTTGGCTAGCTGGTCATGTGACTGGGTGGGCGTGGCTATCTGCATAGGGACTACAGAGGGCTGAAAATTTCTGACTGGTCCTCGCACTTTTGACCGGTCCTCGCACTTATGACCATCCTCACATTTATGCCCGTTGCGGCATTCTTAACAACTGTGTCACTCATTTCACAACTGCTTCTCTTCATCATGGTGACAAGATAGGGCAAAAACGTAAAATGTGAGGACAGTCGTAAGTTCGAGGACTGGTCAAAAGTTTGAGGACCAGTCAAAAATAACTTTTTCAGCCCTCTGAGTAGTCCAAATGCACAAAAGGATACAGCAATAGAGAGGGATGAAGGAAGGGAAGGGAAATTAGAGTAGGAGTGAGGGTAAGAGAGGGAGGAAGAGAGGAGAAGAAGGAGAAAGGAAGAGGAAGTAGGGAGGAGAAGAAGAGAGGGAGGAAGAGAAAGTAAGAAGGAAAGAAAAGAGAGAGGTGGTAGGTTTGAGGAGAAAGATTGCTGTACAATAAAAAAGTTGAAAGAGAAGAAAGCCAACCCCAAACAAATATAAAGATATTAAGATAAAGAATGAATTGTTAAACTTTAAAGAATAAAAGAGAACAAATAACAATAATTAGAAACACCCATACAAACATACAATGTATTTTCTTTGAACAGAGTATTTGGCCGGTTCACAAATTTAAACAGTGTTTAGTCATTTCAATTAAATTTACAATTTCTATATTTCCTTTTTGCCATATTTATTCCTCATCTATTTTTGTAAAAAACCAATATTACTCTTCATCCTCATCTCTAATCTTAATCAAATTCAATTTTTCCCTTCTATTCTATATTATACCCCTTCCCATTGTCATCTATTTTTATATCCATCCTCACATTGGTTAATTATGTAATATTACAGTTGTTTAATATAAATTCAACATTTTAATATAAATCAATTAGTTATATAACTAGCTTTTTTGTATATTAATCAATATGAACATGAATATTCCAATTATTTCCATGCAATCCAATTTCTTACAAATCAATTAATTATATTTACCAATAATAATAAACCAAATAATTTCCCCCATATATTCCTTCAAACCACAACTTAACCATTTCTGCTGAAGCTCCGCGGGCCAATAAAATTACAAAAAAACACCGAACCATTTGTTAAATTGCTGGCTCGCCCGCCCCTCACCCACCACTATTTATTGGCAATAAATAGCGGTGCGGAGGGGCGGGGCAAGCTAGCAATTTAACAAACGGTTGGGCTGAACCCCCTAGAACCGGCAGAATCCCACCACTGGCTATAAGGCAGCCCTTTGAAGCCCTGTAGCAAGAATTTAAACAGTTTTTTTTCCTCTAGCCATCAGCTGGGACTCTGGAGGCAGCAATAGATTGGGAGTGGGTGGGGTAAGCGAACGGCCGGCGATCCAACAGAGCAGAGAGTGAGGGTGAGTGAAGGCGTGTGAGGGGCGAGAGAGGGCTTTGGCGACCCTGTGAAATGGCCGTTCGACCCCCAAAGGGGTCACAACCCCCAGGTTGAGAACTGCTGCTCTAGATGATGAATGCATCTAGTACTCCTTCCTCCTCCTTTTCTCTCCACAAGATCAACCCTGTGTAGAGGTTTGGATTGAGAGAGAGAGACTGGTCCAAATTCAACCGGCCAGCTTTCATGCCTAAAGTGGGATTAGAACTCAGTCATGTGGTTTCTAGCCTTTGGCTTTAATCACTAGACCAAACTGGTTCTCTTGTGCCTCTTTATTCAAATAGGCCATGTTTTGTTGAGAATTTAGTAACACAAAACTAAAAGGAACCAAACCAATGAAAACAAGCTACAACAACAAAAGCCCCAGTGAGGTTTTGTTGAGAATAGTGAATCGATGAATTAATTTTCCAGTCCCTCCTTGATGCCTGATAATTTATAGGATCTCGAGTTTTAATGCAAAAGAAAAATTAATGGCATATTTTTCAAATATTTGGAGGCTCGTGTTTTCAATACCCCATACTGGTCAATCTATTTCTTAAAAGTAAAACAAAAAGAATATGTTGAAGATTACCCTGCTTTCAGTGATGATCATACTTGCATAGAAAGTAGTGAGTTATCAATCTCTCTAAATTATGAGTAATTTTGTATCTTACCTGGTTCATACAGGAATGCAACAAAAAGGATTGCAAACAGCAAATTAAGGATCTTCATGCTGGGTTTGGTTCTGGACCAAATCTCACTCCTGGGACAGAACACAGTTCTCTATTTATAGCGTGTTGATGATTGCATCATGTCATGTCAGTGAAATATTGCAAACATTCTTAGGTATTATTTTTACTGTTCTTACATAAGGCATTGCTGCATCTTCCTTATATTGAAACGTTCCTGTGGCTTTGCTGTTGCAAAAGGCCTTGGAAGAGCAGGGGAGTGTGTTTAACAACTAACCTGCTATGGCTGTAAAAGATTGGAGCCTCAGAACTTGCCACGTCCCAATGGGAAAAATAAAAGTTCTTATTGAAATACTTCCCAAGGTCAGGCAAAAAAGATAATGCTCAGTCGTATTCACTAATGGCTGGGAAGATCCCTTAGAACCAAATATTAGAAATCTGGTATTGCTACTGCAATCATGGGAGACATGGTAAAACAGCTGGATCTGCTTCTTGGTGGGTATTTGTGGCACTCAGAAGCACAAGTTAGAGTTATGAGGAGTCGTGCAGGACACAGAAGCTTAACTGAAATCAAGAAAGAGAGCTGAGTTCTACAAGCTGTGTATTCTTTGAGTATTAGGTATATTAGATGTTTTTTGCTGCTTCAGCCACAAAGGATTCCATGGGGTCATACTTCTTATTAGAAAGCATTAAACTTTTCTTTTCTTCTGTGATGAGAAAAATATGGTTTTACACTTAGGCAAGGAAAGCCAATTGCAGAGGTATAAAATAGGTGATACGTGGCTCAATAGCAGTAACTGTGAGAGGGATCTAGGACTCCTAGTGGACAGTCACTTGCATATGAACCAGCAGCCTGTGACAGCTGCCAAAAAGGCTGATGCAATTTTAAGCTGCTTCAACAGAGGGATCGTATCAAGGACATGTGAAGTGTTAGTGCAGCTTTATACTGCTTTGCTAAAAAAACACCTGGAATACTGTATCCAGTTTTAGTTAACATGATAGAAAAAAGATGTTGAGACTTTAGGAAGGGTGCAGAGAAGAAGAACAAAGATCATTAGGCGGCAGGAGACTAAATATACAATGAATGTTTGCAGAAACTGGGCATGGCCAGTCTAATGAATAGAAGGACTAGAGGTGACATGGTAGTAGACTTCCAATATTTGAGGGGCTATCACAGAAAAGAAGGGGGGAGGGTCAACCAAACTCCAAAACACCTGAGAGCAGGACAGAGAGCAGTAATGGATGGAACTTATCAAAAAGATATCCAGCCTGGAATGAAGGAGACGTTTCTTGAGAATGAGAACAATTAACCAGTGGAACAATTTGGCTCCAGATGTTTTGGGGTCCTCCATCAATGGAGGTTTTTAAGAAGAGTTTGGACAGCCATTTGTCTGGAATGGCATTCGTTCTCCTGCTTGAGCAGGGTTGGACTAGAAGACCTTGAAAGTCCCTTCCAATACAGTTATTCAATAACTTTTGTTGGTTCTGAAGTGTTGCACCCAGTTGCCTTGAATGCTATAGAAATTTAAAAATGATTTCAAAGTGAAATACAAGTCCATGCCCCTGCTGACCTAGTTACTTAAAATCTATTTTTTAATTCCTTAATTTGGGGTAGAGTTGGGGTGACTAGGTGGAGCTGAATATTTACTGGCTGGATACCCTTCCTGACCCCAGGCCAAGTTGACAGCAGATTTTTTTTCTTTTCGTTCTCAGACAAACATATTCTTGAGTTATGAAGAGTCCTGTAGGACACAGAAGCTTAACTGAAATCTAGAAGGAGAGAATGGAATTGAACTCTCAACCTTCTGAGTTTGAGGTCAGCATCTTCATCACTAGGCCACCATGCCCCTCAATACTCAGCCTTAATTATAGAGTCAACCTAGTCTTAGACCCAAACTAAATATGGCTGTTCAACATTTGCCTGGGACACCTATGGTGGTGGTCTGCCAACTGAAGGAAGATTGCAGCAAGAAGACCACAAAACAAATTTAATAAATGTGAAAATAAAAAAAATATAAAATGTATTTACCTGGCACAGCAACAGACTTAAGTGTAAGAATTAAACATCCGTCCCACTGATGTTTTATTCAGATTCAAGAGAACTGCTATAGAAAAGAGACAACATTCCAGTATATATTACAGAAGTTTTTTTCCCTCCTCCCTATCCGTGGTTACAATTGGTTTGAGAAAGGATCATAAAAGTGAGGGATGAGAAGAAGAAATAGAACATATACTTTCCCAGAGAGTCAACAAATTCTTTGTTTACATACACCCTGCCTATAAGCTGTGGTGAACAATCAAGATGCAAAGAATTGCTGCAGTAAAAAGGCATTCTGAGATGGTCCACAATGGAGTCAGGTATTTGTCAGAGATAAATGCCTGGCCTCAGACACAGGGCTGGAGGCGGGAGAGCTGGGCAGGCCAATCCCCAGGGTCCACCCTAACCCATTGACCCCTCCTTACCTTACCCACGCCCCGGGGGTACTTAAGGTCCAGCCATGCGGTCCTGGTTCAGTTCCAGACTTGTATCTGCAATGATAAGATACTATGTTAATAAAGGCTACTGATTTAAGGAGTACCTGTGTGATGGAGTTATTGGGCTCGATCCTTGGACATCATTAACAAATTGGTAGCAGAGGATGGTTCAATAGCCCAATCCTAATACTCCAGGACATGCCAGGGGACTCCATGCAAAGAACCACGATGAACAGGGTGAATACCAGGGCATTCACCAAGAAGATGGCAGAACGACCTGCCCAACCTGAAGCCGTGCAAGGAGAGGCACCCGAGATGAGGGGCCTACTCCACCACCCATCCACCCCAACCAGACACGACGAGGGGTGGAAGGAACCCGAAAGCCCAACGAGCGAGAAACACGACCTAAAGGGAAGACTCCTGAAACTAATAGACTCAGCACAAAGCAACACCGACCTCATCGCGGAACTCTGAAGCCTGGTCAAAGGCTGTGAAGCAGCAAGTGAGGAAGATGAAGACGAGTCTGACTACAGCGACGAAGACGTGGTAAGAGAAAACTGTCCCCACCAGAAGCCCACCGAAAAGGCCGAAAAAGAATTCACGCCCTTTTCGTGGTGGCCATCTTGGGTGGTGACGTCACCAAAGATGGCCAACCAACTACCAATAGATTCCCGAGATTCAAAACGCATGGCGGGAATCAGGGCCTACTCGAGGGTGACCACTCAAGACCACTGCGACGAGCAAAAAAACATTAAGCCAAAGCCCATGAGCTCGCCTACCGAGCCCGAGGTCGACGGGGCAATAGAATTGATCACTGCGGCCCTAGGGGACAATATGAGGCTGCCGGACACACACCCCGGCGCCAGACGGAAACACAGAGGGAACACCGACACGAGGGGAGCCAGCGCCGATGCCCACCCAAAGGGACCGACCGCCACTGCGCAGGCCCAACAGTACCCACGACTCCCAGGAGGTCCACCCATGGGGACGATGGAGCCGGAGACAGAACACTGGGGGCGATGGGACTACTCACCCGACCGGCGACCGGGACCAGATCCAGGATCCGTGGTACCATTGGCAGGCAGGGGACGACCATCGGCGGGCAGGGGACTCGGCCCGACACCAGGAGGCAGCATCCACGCAAGGCCGGGCCATCTGGGACCATTCGTGGCCCCAGAGGGACTCCCGACCTTCATCGATGATCCGCACTGCTTCCCGGGGATCCAGACGGCGATCCGAAGCAACTTCAACCAAGCGAGGCCGGCCAAGGAGGAACCGAAGGCCCATCCGGAAGATTGGGGCCTTCACCCGGGAGCTGCAGAGACGAGCTCCTCACACCACGGCGGCTGGGCTGGAATTAACTTCAGGCATGCGCAGTGCCTCCCTGCAACAGAAACGGAGCAGAACATAGAGATAGACTGATGCAGACACATAGAAGCAAATCAGTACAGACTTGCCACAGTCATCCCTCTGCCTTATTGCGAGTATCCATACGTGCGAAACCATGGACAGCGACACAATGTAAGTAATTTAACTTACAATTCAGGGACTTTACCAAATGACTTTCCCAAACTGAGACTGGATGGGGAGAATTTTTTGGAATGGAACCAACAGCTCCAAGTCACTCTGCTGAGGGAAGACCTGTTGTCCCTAGTCACTGACCCCCCAGAAAAACCTTGGACTTTTGAATTAGACTGTACTCATCATAAGGCTTATTATATAGTTATTGCTAGTATCACCCCCAGCATTTACCCTAGCATTAGCCACCACCTAACGGCTGCAGAGATAATACAGAGAATGCACAAACTGTTTTACTGTCAAAGCGTAGCAAGCACCACCAGACTCTCCAGGGAGTTCTATTCAACCAAACTCAAGGCAGGGACCCCAATGAGCGAACATTTATTGTCTTTAAATGCCACCAGGGCCAAACTGACTCAAAGGGGGGAGGTCATAAGTGAGAGAACCATGATCAGCATTATTGTGAACTCCCTGGACCCCAGCTGGGACACATTTATCACACAGATAGATAATCTCGGCTCAGGGAAACTCACACTGGAACTACTAACCAGCAAACTCATAGCTGAAGATAGCATTAGGAAAGACCGCTCACTAAGCCGTAGAGAGCAGAGACCCAGCAGAAGGGCCGAACCACAGGGTAGAAGCCACAGCAACACAGAGTGCTACACATGTGGTTCGAAGAATCACTACAAAAGGGACTGCCCTAGGAACGTTAGGGACAGGGACAGGTCACAGCGGAGGGACAGGCCAGAACAAAGGGCGAGATACAGCGACAGGCACTCACCAGATGACAGGCACAGACGTAGGGACTCCCCCAGCCTTAGGGACAGGAGAAATTACAGGGACAGCTCCAGGGAGAGCCAAACCGGGTCACTGTATGGACTGGGTGACCAAGAACAACACACCGATCAGGACAGGAAAGAGGGCACATGGCTACTAGACTCGGGAGCCACCAACCACACCACATACGACCAGAACTCACTGACCTCATTCACTAAAGAAAACTTTATAA
Organism: Pituophis catenifer annectens; assembly: GCF_029215685.1. Classification (NCBI taxonomy): domain Eukaryota; kingdom Metazoa; phylum Chordata; class Lepidosauria; order Squamata; family Colubridae; genus Pituophis; species Pituophis catenifer. Next base: position 28,638,595 of record NW_027256881.1, on the reverse strand, counting down.
TAAAGGTGGCTAACCAAAACAATGTACAAGTGACAGGGAAAGGTAACACATACGTACCAGGGATAGGAACAATACAGGGAGTGCTCTTAGTACCAAACATACCCTACAACATCCTTGCCACACTGAAACTGAGCAAGGACAACAATGTCGAGGTGACATTCAAAGAAGGGAAGGCACACGTAACTAGAGGGGGCAAGAGCATAGGAAAAACAGTGATCAGTGGGGATTTGCCATTTTTCCACCCAGTCAGAGACACACAGCCAAAGGTAAACAACCACCTGAGGGTGAAACCCGACAACACATGCAACACAAATGAGGAGAACAACAATGAGGAAATAGAGGGGGTTAGTCACGCACAAACAACTAGTGACACAAGAGAGCAGGGGCCACCCGGGGAAGGGAAGCCAGTGATAGGGAAGCTAATGCATGACAACTGTGCACACCTGTTACATAGGAAATTAGGGCACATCAGTTTCCCCGTGGTACAAAAATTGATGGAATGCTCCGAAGGTGTAAAAATAAAAAATTGTGAGAACTATCTCGAGTGTTCTGTTTGCAAAAAGAGCCTTGGTAGTACAGGGGTTTAAGGCACCCTGTTATTAAGCTGGTTATTAAGACCAGCTGCCTGCAATTACTGCAGGGTTCGAATCTCGCCAAGGCTCAAGGTTGACTCAGCCTTCCATCCTTTCTAAGGTAGGTAAATTAAGGACCCAGTTGTGGGGGCAATAAGCTGACTTTGTATAAATATACAAAAAGGATGAAGGCTATTGCTGAGCACATTGTAAGCCGCCCTGAGTCTTCGGAGAAGGGCGGCATATAAATCAAATTAAAAAAAAAGAAGCTCCAAACTAAAAACCAAACCCAAGCCAAAAAAATCGGTACGCACAACCAACTCAATTTTCCAACTCATACACATGGACCTAGTGGGGCCACTAAGGCCCTCCATTAAATACAGAAAGAGGTTTTTCTTGACCATAGTGGACGATTTCAGCCGCTATGGCTTCGTATACACTCTGAAGCATAAAGGTGAGGTATTCCAAAAATTTAAAGAGTTCTATGCAAGGGTGGAAACACAACATAACACTAAGATCAGACAAATAATGACAGACCGGGGGTCTGAATTTTTGTCAAGCGATTTCTCGCGATGGCTGAAGGCACGCGGGGTAGTCCATTACACATTTTCTCCATTCTCTGCCTTCCAAAATGGCGTCGTAGAATGAAAAAATGGAACCCTACAGACCATGATGAGGTGCGCACTAGAGGATGCCGGTTTAGGGCAACATTTCTGGTCAGAGGCACTCATTTACTCAAACTATACGTTAAACAAACTCTGGTCCAGTGTATTGAATAAAATTCCGTATGAGTTGATGTACCAGAAGAAACCACAGGTGTCACACTTACATATATTTGGGGTCACAGCTGATGTGCACATCCCCAGGCAACTGAGACATAAGGGAGACAAAGTATCCAAAAGGTTGAGGCTCATGGGGTATGAACCAGGGACGAAGGGATACAGATTCATAGACAGCAACAACAGATTTGTAATATCACGAACAGCTGTCTTTCACGAGAACGCCAACTGGTCCAAGATACACCTCAATGAGGTGTATCTCATTGGACGGCCCAGAAGGCAACCAAAGGGGAGCAGGGCACAACCCAGGAGAGACCACAGAGCATGAGAAGGGCAAACCCAAGAGACAGGGGGTACAAGTTAAGGAATGGAAGGAGAACCACCCCTGCATTAAAGTAGACTCACTCACAGAGAAAGAAGCTAAGTACCTACACGACACCGAAACGCCACCTGCCAGGCCAGTCAGGGCAAACAGGGGTAAGGCACCAAAAAGGCTAGAGGACTACGTTTTATCCCTACACACTAACCAACTAACCCCCAACACATACGAGGATGTGCTGAAGTTACCAGAGGGAGAGAGGGCAAAGTGGGAACAAGCTATGGAGAGGGAAATGAGCAGCCTAAGGGAGCTAAATGTATACACCCCCTCCGAGGTCCCAGAGGACAAAACACCCATAGGTACCAGGTGGGTCTATAAAATTAAAACACTGGAAGGAAATAAATCCTCTACAAAGCCAGACTAGTGGCACAAGGGTTCACCCAAAAATATCCTGAGGACTATACAGAGACATATTCCCCCACGGTCAGGGCCGAAAGTGTAAAATGCGCACTGGTAATTGCATCTCTACTTGGCCTAGAAGTACATCAGTTCGATGTACAAACCGCTTACCTGCATGCTGAACTCGACAAGAAGATATATGTAAGAGCACCACCCAGCCAAAGCACCAAGAAGGGGGAAACCTGGATCCTAAACAGAAGCCTGTATGGACTCAAACAATTAGGGAAACGCTGGTACGAGTGCTTGTCCAAGACTCTGAAATCCATGGGGTTCTCAGCCACCTCAGCAGATAACTGCTTCTTCATTAAGAAGGTAGACAACTCTGTCGAATATGTCTTAATATACGTGGATGACATACTGTACATCAGCGATCAGTCCAGTAAATGTAATGATTTTGCCAACGAGCTAGGGAGACACTTCTCGCTAAAGATACTAGGTAAGGTGGATAAATACCTGGGGGTACAAATTACAAAGACTGACAAAGGCTTCCAACTCTCACAAAAGGACAAAATATTGGAACTACTGCAAAAATGCAACATGGTAAACGCCAAAACGTGTGAGACACCAATGCAGCCAGATTTCATAAAGGACATGTACAATGAGGCTGAGACATTCAAGGATAATACACTATATAGATCCACCATAGGTTCACTATTATACATTGCGAACTGGACAAGGCCCGACATTGCCCTGCCAGTTAACTTGCTATCTCGGCACGTAGGTAATCCCACTGTATACCACTGGGAAGCCATCAAAAGGGTGCTGAGATATCTAAAGCATAGCGCTGATGCCTGCCTATCACTAGAACCTGAGAACGCCACAAGACCCACACTCACATGCTACGCAGATGCTGACTGGGCTAGGGACGTGAAAAGTAGGAAGAGCACCTCAGGCTACATATTCTTCCTCAACAACAGCCCAGTGCATTGGTACACAGGCAAACAGAACCTGGTAGCCACATCCACAACAGAGGCCGAATACATATGCCTGTCCAAAGCCGCCAACAACCTGGTCTGGTTTGATGACCTGCTCACAAACGTATGGGCAGAACCCAACTACCCAATAACTATACACGAGGACAATAAAGCTGCAGTGGAAATATCAAAGGCCGAAGCAGTTGGACAGAGGTCGAGGCACATCGATATAAAGCATAAACATGTTAGACAGTTTTCAAGCATCGGGTTCATAAAGGTCATACACTGTGATACAGAAGAGCAGACATCAGACATCTTAACGAAACCATTGCAAAACAAACAGCATACATATCTAACATCCAAATTGGGTGTCCTCCCAAAAACAACATCTCAGGTACACATAATCCAAGGGCACCCCAGCCAGGCATTTAGAGGGGGTTTTGTCAGAGATAAATGCCTGGCCTCAGACCCAGGGCTGGAGGCAGGGGAGCTGGGCAGGCCAATCCCCAGGGTCCACCCTAACCCATTGACCCCTCCTTACCTTAGCCATGCCCCGGGGGTACTTAAGGTCCAGCCATGCGGTCCTGGTTCAGTTCCAGACTTGTACCTGCAATGATAAGATACTATGTTAATAAAGGCTACTGATTTAAGGAGTATCTGTGTGATGAAGTTATTGGGCTTGATCCTTGGACATCATTAACAGTATTGAGCCTGGTTGCTGGTGAGCAATGGATGGAAAGGATTGGGTTCAGGATAGATTCCTGGCAATGGGTGGAAAAGGTGGTTATTCAGCCACTATTTCCTAAGCTTTGTCTTGAGGGTTGAGGCTATTTCTGTGGATGATTCCCCCCCCCTTTGAATATCCTTGGTACAGGACCGCACAAGGTGGACATGCATAAATAGGAGGGAATTAAACATAGATACAGTAAATAGTAGCAGACCAGTGAGACTGAAAATGGTAAAATTGGTAGCTCTGAAAGGACAGGAAGCCAATATTTAATAATGTGGTTCTTAGCTTACGAACCACAGGAAGCCGTTGAAGAGGAAGCTCTGGAAGGCCATCTCTTAATTTGCCTTGAAGCCTAGAAATAAAATTGAACTCTGGTGATCTAAAACGGTTGAACTACCTTGTGTGGTAATCGGGTGCAGCAAGGGTAATGAAGAAACTTCAGGGGCAAACTGACTTGGTGTTTAGTAATTGGTTAAAGTAAGCTAAAGAATAATAAAATTAAGTCCGTGAAGGCTAATGCTGAGGTTTATAAATAATTGAGGAATGAAGTTTTAACAAGTAGCCTGCATACCCTCTGCCCATGGTGAATTGATTACTGCCTATTTGTTTAGAATGAAGGGGAAATATGGGGGTAAGGAGAAGGGCTGTTAATAACACCTTCTCACACTCTCCTACCCCTCACTCTGTCCTTCATTGGAGGTTTGAGCCAGAAAGTTATTCTTTAGGCTCCCATCCCGGAATTTTAATTGGGACATCCTTCCTCACCCTAAGTGGGCTGACTATGTTAGTGTTTGACTCCCAAAGGAAAAGGTTTCACCCCAGAAGGGAAGAGAAAGGGGAAAAGGTGACAGCCCTCTGCCCCACTCCTACTCAGGTTTCTATCCAGCTGCTGCTCATCTATTATCTGTGGGATGGAACTCTTGAGAGTAATCTCCAAAGATGGCAATGAGAGCCAGTAATTCAGAAAGGGTGGTGGTGGGGAGAGAGAGCAAAACAATTTCTGTCTTCTCTTTAAGACCCTGCTTAAAATCAAAGAGTCAAAAAAAATTATTTTATTTTTTTGAAATAGGTTTAGGTTTAGGATGCAGAATGACATCTTGATGGAGCAATGGACCAATGGAGCAAAAATAAATAAAAGAATAAAGTAAAATAAAATAAAGTAAAGCTCACAAAGCTAAAACTAGAAATCAACATGTACACCGTATGTATCAAAAACAAATCTTGATAGACAAACCTTATTTCATTCTTTGACAAAATGACAAAATTAGAGGATCAGTAAAATATTTGCACGATGATTAATCGGACTACATAAGTCCAAGCATAGTAAGGCATTGGACAAAGTAGACCACAATCTACTAGTTTTTAAATACAGAGCAAGGGAATATAAGTATATTGGTTTCACTGAGATGATGGAATTGCAACTATTTCTTCACCCAGAATTGCGGTATCTCAAGGACACATAATGCAATAGCCATCTCAACACTTAATCTTGCATGAAGAAGAAACCGTTGATATTACTTGAATACCTTGAATAACTATTTGTGAAAAGAACCTAGCTGAAAGATGAATGTGAAACTTCTCAATATCTTCTTTTTCCTTCCAGTATGAAGGAGCTATCCATTCTGTCTCTTGTGACATATTTGCACCACATTTTTTTGCTGTGGGCAGTGTCATCATAGACTGATCATCCTGATTGATTAATTATGTGTGATTAAGTAAGTAAGTCTACACATACTGTAGATATATTTTCTCCACGACAATTTTGCCTAATCCAGTCCTTGAGTTTTACCAATGGTGTATCATCAGTAATGTAACCAAATGTATCTATGTTGCAGGTGGATGTACTCTTCCTCTCTTTCCTTCTAACTTTCCCAACATTTGAGCTTTCTCCAGAGAGCTAGGCTTTGTGTAATGTGTCCAAGTAGGATAATTTGAGTCTGTGGTTGTTCCTCAGGTGAGAAATTATTCCGTGTTCCAATGGTTTGTTTTCTTGGCTGTCCGTGGTATGCTCAAAATCTACAATGCTTTCAACTACAAAGTTGAAAGCTGTCAATACTCTGCCTCTTGCTTTATCTGGGTTCTACTTCTTGCAGATGAATAAGGTGGTGAGGAGTCACCAATGGTTCCTGCAGTAGGCAGAACAGAGATCAGGCCTCTTACAATCTATTTTATTTATTTCTTGAATTAGTCTTTTGGCTTGGAAAGATGGGAAGAGAAAAAACTGGATTTTGGTGCCTTGAAGTCCTGAGTTACATAAGGGTTTTGGAACCATTGTCCAGACCTGCTCATTGGCGTCCAATGCAACCACTCTAATAAACTCATTGTATAACTGCATTTTATTCTTTCTGTTTATCAGATTGATGGGTCCCTCTGTGCTCCTTCAAACCTGACATTTATTTCCAAAGGACAAAGGAAGTTTAGGAGAGTAGAAATATCTGGACCAACAAAGGGGTAGTCCTAGGCTATTGGCTAACATCAGAGAACACGATCTGGAGAAGCAGGTGGAAACAAACAGCTAACCATCAATCAGCATTTACCCCAAGTGACAGTACCAGATTAGAGAGTCGCGTTAGTAAGAAAAGTCTGTCTCGGGTATTCCCTTCTTCTATAAAGAGAGATATTTTTCTTAATTGGAGAAATACTTTCTATCAAAATACTCTAATGCTGCTTTTAAGTGCCCTTCCCATTGGAAATGGCAGAGGGTGCTGCTAGATTTGTGGCTTTTTCTTAAGTACTTTTCCATAATTCAGGAGACTTCCTGGGTGCTGTTTCTGTCCAGTATGGAAAAAGCCCTTGGGATGAGGTCTCTCATGTGATCTAACTTGTCAGCTGCCATGGACGTTATAGAGACAGAGGGATGCACTTGTGACCTTTTTTTTTTTATTGAAAAAGTTTTTCAAATACAGATTTTTCCCCTTTCCCCCCCTCCTCCCTCCCCCCCCACCCTCCCCCCCATGGCTTCTCCAAAATAAAATCCAAATTGATATCAAATTAAATAATACTTTACCATCCTTTTACACCACTCCCCACATGCTAACCATTTCTTTCTAACATTGTTATTATATCCCCCCTATACTATACATTTCAAAGCAACCTTCAGCTATAAAACTATATAATAAATCCTAATTTGGCATTTATTCAACTCATAATCTACCCATTTCCTCCACCCCATACATATATCTCTTAATTCAAATATTTTACATATATTTATATCTAAACATAACATCCCTTTTCCTAAACTAAACAATCAGTAACCTAACCTATCTCCACCCATTTTCCTACAGGTCTACCATACATAATATTTTTAATATCTTTGTTCTTCTGCCCACTCCACATGACTAAAAAATATTTCCATATATAAATAAAATCCTCAAATGACTTTAAATTTGTAATCCATATAGTATCTTCTGTAATGTCTTTCAACTGGATTATTAATTCCCTCGCCCATGTTAGGGTAACATCAGGTTCAGCTTCCAACAGTATATTCAGTATCTTCCATTACCATCTGCCCCCATCAATAATAAGTATTTTCGTATATAAAAAACCACCCAAGTGACTTTATGTTTATATTCCATGTAGTATCTTCTGTAGTGTCTTTTATCTAGATTATTAATTCCATCCACCACATTGGGGTAACAACCAGATCTTCTGCATGCCCCAATCCCATAGTTCTCTTGCCTTATAGCTCAACATATACGTAATCCATTTTTCAAAGAGTCCAAAATAGAAAGTTCCAATCCACTCAATCAGAGGCCATCTTCCACATCCCAAAAGCACCGGCACTGCAGAGATCTGTTATTCTTCTCAAAATAGTATAAGTCAATAATTTGCCTCAGTTATATTTTCATGTATCAGCCGTCTATAAATCCCGCTTATTATATTTAATCGTCTCTTAAGTAACTGGCATTAAACTGTTGTTTAGTTTAAAATTTTTTAGTTTTGTAGAACCTGCTTCTTCTTTTCTTAACTTTTTGTGGTTTAGATCTCCATCCTAGTTGCCTTTCTAGGACTTGTATATCAGCTGATTGATTTCCATGCTGGTCTGTAACTTGATAAGACATCACATTAAAATCCAAAGCCGCCTCTCTTGTATTTATAGGTAGTCCAGCTATAACCTCTGAAGGAGAATCCAAAAGCGGCTCATCCAAAAGGGCCTCTGTAACTTGTTGTTTTTTCATTACCTCCATCTCCATCTGCTTAGCCTGAGTTTCAATCTGTTGTTCATTTTGCTTTTCTTTATTTCCCTCCTGTGTTCCTAACACTGATGGCATACGTGGAGATGTTGAATCCATTTTAAAAACCTTGTAGTAAAATTCTTCCGCTTTTTCAACAGTATTTAGTTGATATCTTTCTCCTTGGTAACTCAATATTATACCAACTGGAGCATCCCACCTAAATGGGATGTTTTGTTTCTTTAGCTCAGTCACCAAAAATCCAAATTCCTTTCTATCTTTTAACATCTTAGACGGCAGCTCTTTATATATCCAAATCTTCCTTCCATTCATTTCTAGAGTGGAGTTAAAAGACTTTTGCACAATATCATTTCTTATTCCTTTATCAGTAAAGTAAATCACGACAACTTCTGGTTTGCTTCCTGCCGAAGAAAGACGGTCCCGTTTTTGGACCGCCAGCCCCGCTGCCTGTTAGAGCCACTTCGATCCAGAGAAGCAGCTCGGAAGTTCCCAAATCCAAAGGATTTGTGGAAGAGAGTGGGCGAGGAGCAGGTTGAGCCCCTGTGAGCCCCCAGACAGCTGTTACTGGGGAGGAAACAGGTGTGGCTCCCTTTCAGCTTGCCAAGACTCCGGACGGCATGGGATGAGTCGGCCCAGTGCAGAGCAAGGCGGCAGGAGCAACCTTTTCATTTAAACAAAGTTAACTCAAATAACCAGGGGGAGACAACAACTTGAACCTCCAAACCTCGAAAATGCAAGTATTACTACCCCTGTGATTCAAAGTAGAAGCGCGAGTGAGTGAAAGTTGCTTGAAAATGGCGCCTGGCTTCAGCATTAACAAGTTGAAAGTGAGAGTGGATTAGCAACGTTACTTCAACTAGCTACAAAGTTGCGCTGTCTGTAACAAGGAAGAAAAGAAAGGAAAAATTCTTTTAAAACAAGCCTGATCTTGCTTCAACTTCAATCTTATCCCCAATTTGATTAAACCTGAGGGAATTTTTTAGAGGACTTTGTGGTGGTGGAAAAGGAAAGAGGATCTCCTTTTTTGGAAAGGCTAGCGTACGTGACAGAATGGCTTCCAAGCAGTCTAAACAGGAAGGGAAGGCGGCAGGGGGGTGATCCCCCACACGTAAATCTGAACAGCAGCCTCCCAGCCAGCAGAGCCAGAAAAAAGAGCTTGATTTTGAAAGTTTAAAGGATTTTATTACTCAGGCTCTGGATGAGAAATTTCAAAAATCACAACAGGAAATTAAGCAGGAGATTAATGAAATTAAAGAGGTGGTGCAAGAGAAATATGACAAGGTGACTAAAAAATTAATGACAGTGGTGTCTGGTTTGTCAGAAGCAATTATTAAAACGGATGTTAAGGTGGAAGAATTTAAATCAGAAATGAATGTTAAAATGAAGGAAACTGATTATAAATTTTTTGATGCTGATAACAAAATGCAGAGAGTTGAAAATGAAATTACAATGATGCAGTTCAGGTCCATGGAATTCGCTATAAGACTGAGAGGTATAAAAGAGAACGATAGACAAGATTTGAGACAGATTTGTGTTGATGCTCTAGCTGTGTTGTTAAAGATTAGCCCTGAAGAGATTTTTTACAAAATGGATAAAATTTACAGAGTGAATTCGTGGGTGGCTAGACAAAGACAATTGCCTAGAGATGTGGTGATATATTTCACAGACAGAAGAATGAGAAATGATATTTTGCAAAAGTCTTTTCTCTCTGCTGTGCAAGTGGAGGGAACTCAGATTGGAGTCTATAAAGAGCTACCACCTAAGATGTTAAAAGATAGAAAAGATTTTGGATTTTCCAAATTCCATTTCGGTGGGACGCTCCAACTGGCATAATTTTGAGGTATAATGGAGAAAGATATCGATTAAACACTGTTGAGAAGGCAGAACAATTTTATTCTAATGTTTTTAAAGAGAGTTTACCATCCCCACGTACATCTACTGTGTTGGAGATAAAGGAGAGTGACAAGGAGAAGCAACTTCAGCAAGAGATGGAAGAGCAGCTTAAGCAGGTGGAACCAGAGGCAGCGGAAATGCAGGGAGCTACAGGAGGTTTTCTGGAGGAGCCCCTGCTAGACCCCTCTCCAATTGTGATTGACCCACTTAAAACTACAAGAGATGTGGCTTTGGACCTAGCCCGGATGGTTAAAGTTAAAGACCAGCGCGTAACTCGAGCAATTTCTAAGCAACTTAAAGAAAAGAAACAACAGGAAAGGCCCAAGCCACAACAATACAAGAAGGGAGTCAAGAGTAATACACAAGAATGTGAAGCCATGGAGGGAGCAAAGCCGAAGACTTCGGAAGATATTCGGCAATTCTGCTTGTCGCTTCAAAAAAGTCTACATGACGATTAAGTTTTTATCTTGGAATGTGAATGGATTAAATTCACCACAGAAAAGGAAGAAATTATTCACATATTTGAGACAATTTAATAATGATATAATTTGCCTACAAGAAACTCATGTTAGAACACAAGATCAAAAATATCTGATAAATTCAAAATTAGGAACACATTTTATAGCCTCAAATTTGGAAAAAAAGAATGGTGTGGTTATTTATATAAATAAAAGACTGTCAGCTAAAATTATAGAAGCAGATGAAGGTGGTAGGTTTATAGCAATTGAACTGCATACAGTAAGTGGCTTAATTTTAGTGATTGGAATTTATGCTCCTAATCAACAACAGGATCATTTCTACAAAACTTTGCATTCTAAAATACTGCAATGGGACTATAGATCTATTTTAATCATGGGAGATTGGAATGGAGTAATTGACTCTAAAATAGATAAAAAGAGTTTGGCGAAGTCAAGGATTAGACTACCACAGACTTTTTTTTGATATGAAAGAAGATTTGGAATTAAAAGATATTTGGAGAATACATAATCCAAAAGAATTGGAGTTTACTTTTTTCTCAGATAGACACAGATCTTTTTCTAGGATTGATTTTATTTTACTATCAGCTGATTTACTTGTTAAAACAAAAAGAACAAAGATTTTTCCAAGGACTTTAACCGACCATAGCCCAGTATGGATAGAAATTGAGATGGGAAAGATGGAGAGAAGATCATGGAGATTAAATGAAAACTTGTTTAGATATGAAAAAAATATAACAGAACTTAAAAAGCAGATGAAAGAATTTTTTGAAATGAATTTGAATAAAGGTACCCCTATTGAAATCGTGTGGGATGTGAGTAAAGCGTATATGAGAGGGGTACTCATTCATATGAACTCTAAACATAAATTGAATCGACAAAAGAAAAGATCTGAAATGGAAGTAGAAATAAAGAACAAAGAACAGTTACTTATAAAAAACCCAACAGATGAAAGAATACGTGGTGCTATAAAACTTCTGAAAGATCAATTTCAAATGCTTATGGCGGAACAAACAGCAACAAATTTACAATATGCGAAACATAATACATTTTGTAACGCTAACAAACCAGGCAGATGGTTGGCTTACACACTAAGGAAGAAGCAGAGTACACGGACTATTGATAGTATTGATATTGGAGGGAAGGAAATTTCTCAAGAAAAATTAATTAAAGAAGTTTTTGTAGATTATTACACTAAATTATATGCTAAAGATGATATGCAGAATGGACTTATAGAAAAATATTTAGAAAACAAAAGAGTTACAAAAATTACCAATCAACAAAAGGAGAGAATGAATTATCCTATAACATCTGAGGAGATTATTGCCGCAATTAAACAATTGAAAACAGCTAAAGCTCCTGGGACAGATGGTTTAACTGCGGTGTATTATAAAACTTTACAAGCAGAAATGATTGAGCATCTTAAAGATTTATTTTGTAGTATACAACAAGGGGGTAAAATACCCCCATCATGGAAAACAGCTTATATTTCATTGATACCGAAAGAGCAAATAGGTCCTAAAAAACCTGAGAATTTTAGACCAATATCTCTTCTGAATAATGATTACAAAATATTTGCAAAAGTATTAGCCAACAGGTTGATGCCAGTTATTCAAGAGGTGATTCATTGTGACCAAGCGGGATTTATAGAAGGCAGATATATGAAGGACAATGTAAGGCAAGTTATAGATTTATTGGAATATCTTGAGAAGAATAAACAGATCCCTGCAGTGCTGGTTTTCTTGGATGCGGAGAAGGCCTTTGATAGAGTGGATTGGAATTTTTTATTAAAGACTTTAAAAAAGATGGACTTTGGGGATCAATTTATACAAGCGGTTTCAGCAATTTATCAAGAACAAAAGGCACAGATTATTATTAATGGAAGTTTGACAACAGACTTTAATATTGAAAAAGGAACAAGACAAGGTTGTCCGTTATCCCCATTGTTATTTATTTTAACATTAGAAGTCTTGTTGAATACAATACGGGACTCGAGTATCTTGAAAGGAATAGTGATAAGGCAAGAGGATTACAGAATAAGGGCATTTGCAGATGATCTGGTTGTTACCCTAACACAGCCGATGGAATCAATAATCCAGATGAAAGACATTATAAAAGATTATGGTACAGTATCAGGATTTAGACTGAACCAGAAAAAAACTAAGATGATACTTAAAAATATGACACAAGATCGAAAACACGAACTTGAAAGCAAGGCAGGTTTTGAGATAGTACCAAAGGTTAAATATCTAGGAGTTCAGGTTGCAGAATCAAATATGAAACTGTTTCAAAATAATTATGAGGTGTTGTGGCGAGATGTACAGAAAGATATGGAGACTTGGAAAAAACTGTAGCTGTCCTTACTTGGAAGAATAGCAGCAGTTAAGATGAACATTTTGCCAAGATTTCTTTTTTTGTTTCAAATGATTCCGGTGCTTAAAAGTGATAAACAGCTGAAAGAATGGCAAAGTGGACTGAATAAGTTTGTCTGGAATGAGAAAAAACCGAGAGTGAAACTGAAAATTATGCAAGATGTTCCAGAAAGGGGAGGTCTTAAACTTCCAAACCTACAATTATATTATGAAGCAGCAGCTTTGATTCAAGCAAGTGATTGGTTTGGAAGGAAAAAGACTGGAATATTGAATATAGAAAGTTTTGATCTTGAATTTGGTTGGCATGCCTACTTATTTTATGAGAACAAAGTGGATAAAGTATTTAAAAGCCACATACTTAGAGACTCCTTGATGAGAGTTTGGAAGAAGCACCGACTCAAATGGGATTACAAAATACCGCTATGGCTGGATCTTGGTCATATCATGTGGAATACAAATATAATGTCACTCGGGGGGTTTTTATATAAAGAAGTTCTTTTTGCAGATGCGGGCAGATGGCAACTGAAGACTTTAGAAACGCTGTTGGAAGACGGGATTAATTTAACTTGGTTACAGTATAATCAACTTCAATTGAGATGGAAAGAGGACCAAAAAATTGGTATAATGATGCATGAGGAAGAATTGGTTAGACATATAAAAGAGAAAGGTCCAATGCATATTAAAAGGCTTTATAATGTTTTGTTAGAAAGGGATTGAGAAACTGAATTGGTTAAAGACTGCATGATTAAGTGGGCACAAAATTTTGCAGAACCAGTGATGTTGGAAACATGGGAAAAAATATGGGTTCAGAATGTTAAATTTAGACAGTCGCAGAATTTGAGGGAAAATTTTTATAAAATGTTTTATAGATGGCATTTAGATCCTAAGAAATTGTCGTGCATGTACCCTAATGTTCAACCAAAATGTTGGAGATGTGATTGCTTAGATGCCACATATTATCATGTGTGGTGGACTTGTAAGAAAGTGAAGGCTTTTTGGATAAAAATTTGGTGGGTTATGCAGAATGTTTTGAAGAAAAAGATTCAGTTTTCTCCACAATTGTTTTTATTGGGTATAGTTAAGGGTTTTACATTGGGTGAAACAAAGTTGATATTGTATATGATAACAGCAGCGAGATTACTGATAGGTCAATATTGGAAAAATGAAGCTATGCCTACTATTGAGGAATGGACTTTGAAGATGGCCAGCTTTACAGAGATGGCGAAGATTTCAGCATATTTAAAAGATCGCTCACAAGAGATTTATGAATGGGAATGGAAAAAGTGGATAGATTATGTGCAGAATAAATATCAAACTAGGAAGTATCAGATAGCTTTTAACTGAAAGCATTATATAAAGATAGAAATATTTGAATTTTGTGAAGATGTGAAAAATATATAGGGGGTTCAAGTTTTATAAAAAGGGGATTTTGATTTGGATTATATTCTGTGGAAGTCTGGGGGGAGGGGTGGGTTAGGGAGGTTAGGGAGGGTTAGGGGGGGAAATGGGGAGAAAATGTAATTGTAAAACTTTTCCAATAAAAAAAAACAAAAAACAAAAAGTAAAGTAAATCACCCCGTCTCTAGGCAACTGCCTTTGCTTTGCAACCCAAGAATTTACTCTATAGGCCTTATCAATCTTGCAGGATACCTCTTCAGGAGTAACCTTTAAAATCACAGCCAGAACTTCAGCAGACATCTTTCTCAAGTCATCTCTGTCATTTTCCTGTATTCCCCTCATTCTGACTGCAAATTCCATGGACCTATATTGTATCATTGTGACTTCTTTTTCAATCCTTTGTTTTATATTATCTGCATTGTAGGTCTTGTGGTCAGCTTCCTTTATTTTAGACTTTACTTCTGAGCTATTTTCTTGAATATTTATCAAATCATTTTCAATTCTTTGTATTTTATTGTCCAGATTATAAATCTTATAATCAGCTTCCTTCATTTTAGACTCTATTTCTAAGTTGGTATCTTTATCCATCTTTATAACTATTTCTGAAAAGCTTTTCAAAGTTGTTACAATCTGTTGTTTCAGATTATCATACTTTCGTTGTACCAACTCTTTAATTTCCTGCCTGAATTTTTCAAGATTCTGGTTCACAATCTCATCATGTCTTGCCATCTCCTCCAAAACAAATTCCTTTAGGTCTTTAAAGCCATTCTTCTGAGTCTGCAAGCTCAAAACTTGCTCATATGATTTGTAAATGGGGGAACACCCCCCTGCAGCTTGGTTGTCTGGCTTTGTCAGTTTTAATGCCATCCTGCCACACAAACAAACTCTTTTTAAGAAAAAAGACTTTTCTCCAAATGATATCAATATCAAGCCTCTAAGAAGGAAGAAACATGAAATAGAAATTTTTCTCTTCAATTCTAGCCAGCGCTATTGTTTCAGATACTTTGTAATGTATTAAACTATTCAAACGGAAGGACTTTCGCTTTCAGCTTTCTTCTTCTCAAGCCTCAGCCAGTCGCCATTTTAAACTTTCTTTCTTCGCTTTTAAAATCACTCATAGGATTGTTAGAAATACTTGCGATTTAGGGTCCCAAATCCGGGTTTCATCCTTTTTGTTCAGACAATCTGTTAGATTTCGTTGATTGGATTGGTCCCATCGCCTGGCTCTGCAAAAAGCAGAGTTCCCCCGACGCCCGGAGCAGCGGCGAGCCGAATAGGGAACCACATTCTGCTTCCTCCCCAAGAGTAAAAAAAGACTCTGGGGAGTTCGCAGTGTGCTCTACCTGTTCTTGCTGGCTCTATCTCACATCTCCTCAAGGAGACGGAGTTTTTCGAGCCGTCTCTCAGCTGTAGAGACGGCTCTTTACGGGCGACGAGGCTGGCGGTCTCGAAAGACCATCTGGCAGCGACGGAAACCAAACCGGAAGCCCACTAGTGCCCTTTTAACATACTGTCTGTCTTCCCAATATGACTTAGTTATGCAGACAACCTAGTTTTAGATTCAAACCAAATACATTGTCCACATTTGCCTGAAAATAGGTATAGGAATTTCTCACTCTTTCCATGGACTCCTTTATTCACCTGAATGAGAAGTGCTAGAAGAGATAGGACTTCAAAGTGTATTAGAGTATCCAACCTCCTTTCTTCTCCCTGCCTGTGATAGAAAGGATCCTTTGCCTTGAGGGGGGAGCCAATTTTGGTGGACTACAGATAGTTCCCTTCCCCGGTAGCCTTTCCAGAGGCCCTCATGAAAGATGAACATCTAAAACAGAAGTGAATTCACAACAGATACACTGAATTTTAGTGAGACTGAAAATAATAAACCAGGCAGCTCTGGAAAGAAACTTAATGTTTAATAATGTATTGTTGAAGAAAGGGGAACACCTTCTACACTGAAAGTGTAGGTAAAGAAATGTAGGTCTCTCTGTCTGTCTCTCTGTCTCTCTCTCTCATAGTCATTTGAATCTTCTGCCCCCAATCCCTCTTAAAGAATTGCACAATATCTGCAATGCTCATATAGCTTTATTTCAAGAAATATTTGCCAATTTTTTTTTTAAAATGCATAAATGTTTTAGAGTTTGCTAGATAGCAATTTTATTTATATAAAGAAAGATAAAGCAGTAGCAGGTGGTGATGTTGGGTCATTGGCCAGATCTTCAAGATATCCATGGTGGAAGTTGGAGATGGCATTATTTTCCATATCTGTACAAATGAAATAAAATAATAGTTGTTCAAAGTGGATTTAAGGTATTTTCTGCCACATGAATCACAAAATGATTCTCTTCTGCCCTTATTTTTACATAGTATTTTCCTCAAAATCCTTTTCCTCAAAACATCAAGGCTTTGCAATGCTTTATGAATGCAAACAATACCAGGCAGAATATCTGTATTAGAGGAGATTTTTCTCACCCTGGACAGCACCACCAACTTCGTGGACAATTAGCACTCCTAATACAGCCCCGGCTCCAACGGGAAGTGCAAAATCCTCTCACTGCTCCTACACGGCAGTTTTGGCTGGCAATCCCTATGAAAAAAAAGAGGAAAAATGTAAATGATGAGTAAAGATACCTTGCTATTTAGATGCTTTTTTCTTCCACCACCTTCTTTTGCAGAATTGCTGGATTCCTATGAGTTCCCTTTAAATGGAAAAATCAATTTCTGCTCATCTCCCTATAGGAGCCCAAATAAATCCAGTATGAACCCAAGGTTGAAGTCTTGCTTTGATTTGCCTGGTTTCTGTATCTACAGTATTAAGGTAGTACGGGGAAAAAATCTGCTTCATACCAAGGGAAGACCTTGCTGTGATATCCTGTATTTCTCTCCATGATTACAATGGATCCTTGCTTTCTAGGAAATAATGGTGAGTTACAGTGGCTGGTTCTGCTGGGTGAAAACCTTGAGTGAGAAGGGTTAATTTCCTTTAAACTTCAGGACCTGGTTTTCCTTTGGGTTTCTCCGTCTTCTCTTAATGTTTCTATCACTCTCTTTTCTGATCTTGAAAAGCTATGCATTTGAGACATATTGCTTCAATTTCTTCTCTTTTTCTCCAATTAAGTACAGACAAATTCAGTAGATGATTAATATTTATTTATTATTTTTATCCCATCTCTATGTTTTAAAAATATAACTTTAGATCAGTGGTTTTCAACCTTCCTAATGCCGTGACCCTTTAATACAGTTCCTCATGTTGTGGTGACCCCCAAGCAGGGGTGGGTTCTAAATTTTTTTACTACCGGTTCTGTGGGCGTGGCTTATTTTGTGGGCGTGGCTTGGAGGTCATGTGACTGGGTGGGTGTGGCTAGCTGGTCATGTGACCGGGTGGCCATGGCTATGTGTATAGGGACTACTCAGAGGGCTGAAAAAAGTCACTTCTGACAGGTACTCGCACTTTTCACTGGTCCTCACACTTATGACCATCCTCACATTTATGCCCGTGCAGCATTCTTAACAACCATGTCACTCATTTCACAACTGCTTCTCTTCACCATGGTGATAAGATAGGGCAAAAACGTAAAATGTGAGGACAGTCGTAAGTTCGAGGACTGGTCAAAAGTGCGAGGACCAGTCAAAAATAACTTTTTCAGCCCTCTGAGTAGTCCATGTGCACAAAAGGACTACCCAGAGGGCTGAAAAAAGTTATTTCTGACAGGTCCTCGCACTTTGGACCGGTCTTCGCACTTATGACTGGTTATTTATGCCCATTATAGCATTCTTAACAACCATGTCACCAGTGGTGGGATTCAATTTTTTTAACAACTGGTTCTGTGGGCGTGGCTTAGTTGGGGGTGTGGCTTGGAGGTCATGTGACTGGGTGGGCTTGGCTAGCTGGTCATGTGACTGGGTGGGCGTGGCTATCTGCATAGGGACTACAGAGGGCTGAAAATTTCTGACTGGTCCTCGCACTTTTGACCGGTCCTCGCACTTATGACCATCCTCACATTTATGCCCGTTGCGGCATTCTTAACAACTGTGTCACTCATTTCACAACTGCTTCTCTTCATCATGGTGACAAGATAGGGCAAAAACGTAAAATGTGAGGACAGTCGTAAGTTCGAGGACTGGTCAAAAGTTTGAGGACCAGTCAAAAATAACTTTTTCAGCCCTCTGAGTAGTCCAAATGCACAAAAGGATACAGCAATAGAGAGGGATGAAGGAAGGGAAGGGAAATTAGAGTAGGAGTGAGGGTAAGAGAGGGAGGAAGAGAGGAGAAGAAGGAGAAAGGAAGAGGAAGTAGGGAGGAGAAGAAGAGAGGGAGGAAGAGAAAGTAAGAAGGAAAGAAAAGAGAGAGGTGGTAGGTTTGAGGAGAAAGATTGCTGTACAATAAAAAAGTTGAAAGAGAAGAAAGCCAACCCCAAACAAATATAAAGATATTAAGATAAAGAATGAATTGTTAAACTTTAAAGAATAAAAGAGAACAAATATGAATAAATAACAATAATTAGAAACACCCATACAAACATACAATGTATTTTCTTTGAACAGAGTATTTGGCCGGTTCACAAATTTAAACAGTGTTTAGTCATTTCAATTAAATTTACAATTTCTATATTTCCTTTTTGCCATATTTATTCCTCATCTATTTTTGTAAAAAACCAATATTACTCTTCATCCTCATCTCTAATCTTAATCAAATTCAATTTTTCCCTTCTATTCTATATTATACCCCTTCCCATTGTCATCTATTTTTATATCCATCCTCACATTGGTTAATTATGTAATATTACAGTTGTTTAATATAAATTCAACATTTTAATATAAATCAATTAGTTATATAACTAGCTTTTTTGTATATTAATCAATATGAACATGAATATTCCAATTATTTCCATGCAATCCAATTTCTTACAAATCAATTAATTATATTTACCAATAATAATAAACCAAATAATTTCCCCCATATATTCCTTCAAACCACAACTTAACCATTTCTGCTGAAGCTCCGCGGGCCAATAAAATTACAAAAAAACACCGAACCATTTGTTAAATTGCTGGCTCGCCCGCCCCTCACCCACCACTATTTATTGGCAATAAATAGCGGTGCGGAGGGGCGGGGCAAGCTAGCAATTTAACAAACGGTTGGGCTGAACTCCCTAGAACCGGCAGAATCCCACCACTGGCTATAAGGCAGCCCTTTGAAGCCCTGTAGCAAGAATTTAAACAGTTTTTTTCCCTCTAGCCATCAGCTGGGACTCTGGAGGCAGCAATAGATTGGGAGTGGGTGGGGTAAGCGAACGGCCGGCGATCCAACAGAGCAGAGAGTGAGGGTGAGTGAAGGCGTGTGAGGGGCGAGAGAGGGCTTTGGCGACCCTGTGAAATGGCCGTTCGACCCCCAAAGGGGTCACAACCCCCAGGTTGAGAACTGCTGCTCTAGATGATGAATGCATCTAGTACTCCTTCCTCCTCCTTTTCTCTCCACAAGATCAACCCTGTGTAGAGGTTTGGATTGAGAGAGAGAGACTGGTCCAAATTCAACCGGCCAGCTTTCATGCCTAAAGTGGGATTAGAACTCAGTCATGTGGTTTCTAGCCTTTGGCTTTAATCACTAGACCAAACTGGTTCTCTTGTGCCTCTTTATTCAAATAGGCCATGTTTTGTTGAGAATTTAGTAACACAAAACTAAAAGGAACCAAACCAATGAAAACAAGCTACAACAACAAAAGCCCCAGTGAGGTTTTGTTGAGAATAGTGAATCGATGAATTAATTTTCCAGTCCCTCCTTGATGCCTGATAATTTATAGGATCTCGAGTTTTAATGCAAAAGAAAAATTAATGGCATATTTTTCAAATATTTGGAGGCTCGTGTTTTCAATACCCCATACTGGTCAATCTATTTCTTAAAAGTAAAACAAAAAGAATATGTTGAAGATTACCCTGCTTTCAGTGATGATCATACTTGCATAGAAAGTAGTGAGTTATCAATCTCTCTAAATTATGAGTAATTTTGTATCTTACCTGGTTCATACAGGAATGCAACAAAAAGGATTGCAAACAGCAAATTAAGGATCTTCATGCTGGGTTTGGTTCTGGACCAAATCTCACTCCTGGGACAGAACACAGTTCTCTATTTATAGCGTGTTGATGATTGCATCATGTCATGTCAGTGAAATATTGCAAACATTCTTAGGTATTATTTTTACTGTTCTTACATAAGGCATTGCTGCATCTTCCTTATATTGAAACGTTCCTGTGGCTTTGCTGTTGCAAAAGGCCTTGGAAGAGCAGGGGAGTGTGTTTAACAACTAACCTGCTATGGCTGTAAAAGATTGGAGCCTCAGAACTTGCCACGTCCCAATGGGAAAAATAAAAGTTCTTATTGAAATACTTCCCAAGGTCAGGCAAAAAAGATAATGCTCAGTCGTATTCACTAATGGCTGGGAAGATCCCTTAGAACCAAATATTAGAAATCTGGTATTGCCACTGCAGTCATGGGAGACATAATTTTTGGTTAAACAGCTGGATCTGCTTCTTGGTGGGTGTTTGTGGCACTCAGAAGCACAAACTAGAATTATGAGGAGTCCTGCAGGACACAGAAACTTAACTGAAATGAAGAAGGAGAGCTGAGTTCTACAAGCTGTGTATTCTTTGAGTATTAGGTATATTAGATGTTTTTTGCTGCTTCAGCCACAAAGGATTCCACGGGGTCATACTTCTTATTAGAAAGCATTAAACTTTACTTTTCTTCTGTCATGGTAAATATCTAACTGTATTGCCACCCTGGATACCCGGCTCTGTAGGGGTTAACTAACCACATATCCCATCACTCCCATAGCCACTCCTTACCTTCTGGCCCCTCCTCTTGGGTATAATAGCTCTCACCACGAGGTATCTCAGTTGTTCCAGATGTGTACCTGAAAGAGAAAGGTCTAAGGTCAGTGACCTCTGGTCCCACAGGGCCTAGGATTCATCTAGGCCTGCAATAAAGGAATCCAATTGAGATAGAGAATTTGTCTGTGAGTTATTGGGCTAGATCCATCATCAAACAATATGGTAGCAGAGGATGGTTGCCCATAACTCCAAATGATGACTGAATCCAACGTTTGCCCTGAAGAAACAAACATAGTACAGACAAGAGCACTCACCAAGAAGATGGCTGAGCTACTGGCATCCAAGGGCACCACAGTGGAGGAAACGACAGCTGAGAGCGAGCAGGACTCCAGCCTGGATTCACAATCTGACGAGGAGAGGTCACCCGAAAAGACCACCACCCTGGAAGAAAAAACAACGCAGAAAATGAACAGATTTAAACTCTCCATCCTGATACTAATGGAGGCAAGCAACGACAAGGAAAACCTCATCACGGACCTTCAAAGCCTTCTCGAGCAGCAAGAAGCAGCGATCGAGGCCCCGAAGACACTCGAGGAAGAAACTCAACCAGAAAGGGGTAGGCCATCCCAGTCCGATGACCTCAAGCTGGCCGAACCCATTTTCGCGCCCTCTTCCCGGCGGCCATCTTGGGATGGGCCCCAACCAATGGGAAGCCAGGATTTGAATTCCCTGTGGCAAAAATTCCCGAACCCCAAAACAGACGAGGAGCACCCACAAAGCGACCACGAAGAGCATGCACCAACCGAAAAAAGATCGCCAACTGATCTCGAGGTGCAAAAAGCAATCAAGACCCTCACCGCCGTACTTGGCTCCGCTTTCGAGCCTCCCACAGCACTCAAAAGCCGAAAAAGAAATCCTGGAAGCCATAAGAACATCAGGACAGCCAACAACGACCGGGCGACTGAATCACAGCCACCCAGAGAGACTGCGCACACCAACAACCAGCGCCAAAACCTGGCCACCTGCAGGAACACTCAACCTCAGGATTTGAACCTGCCACCTGCAGCACCAACTACGCGAGACCCGAGGGCAAGGAGAAGAACCGGCTACTCACCCGTCCCACAACCTCCGCCAGACCTCTTCGCATGACCGGGGACCGACGAACACGAGGCAGGACCTGCCACAGCCACCCTTGCTGCGCCGCCGAACACAGGAGATCCCCGACCTACGACCTCCGCCGCCACCACTTCGCCGATCCACAGAAGTCCTCAACTTGCGACCGCTTCGCCTCCTCACCTCCTTCCCTTCTTCGCTGGAGATCCAGCCATCCTACAATGGCATCCACCTTTCAGAGGAGACTCTGGACTCACCGGGGGTGAGTCCAGCCTTCCCTCGACAGGCCTAGGCCTAGGCCTGGGAGCTCCAGCAGCAGGACCTTCACTCGACGGACTCCAGCGCGAAATGGGCTTCGTGCATGCCCAGTCACTGCCTGCAACAAGAGAAGCAAGTTACATAGAGACAAGTAAATACAGACTAGCAACAGACATCCCAAAGCCATATTGCGAGTTCAATCACACAATGGACCATGGACAGCTCCCCCCAGTAAGTAACTTCCCTAACAATTCTGGAGAGAATTGTCACTTAAGGAGAGACTGCCCTAGAAACCACAGGGATAGGAGACACAATGACAACAGAGGAGGGCGATCACCTGAGCACAGGTACCCCAAAGAAAAGGGGTGAGGGTGGTCCCCCAACCCCAGGAGGCATCATGAACGCAGGGACAACTCTAGAGACAGTAACCTGGGTTCTATATATGGGCTCAGACACGATGACTCAGACACTAAACACAAGATAGGGAGAGACACGTGGCTTCTGGATTCAGGAGCCACAAATCACACAACTTGCAACCCAAGGCTACTAGACTCACTCACAGAAGCTGACTTTGAATTAAAAGTAGCAAACCAAAGCAAAGTTCAAGTAGTAGGGAAGGGAAACACATACACTCCACAAATAGGAAAAATAGAGGGGGTACTGTACGTGCCAGGGATACCCCACAACGTACTGGCTATTACCAAGCTGACACAGAACACAAACACTGAAGTAATGTTTAAGGATGGAAAGGCCTACATGATTAAGCAGGGGGAGGAGATAGGAAAGGTGACCATGCATGAGGGCCTACCCTACTTCACACCCAACACAAGAGAGGAAGAAAGCATTAATACTAGTACAGGCCACAAGGCAGATGAAAACACAGAAACAGAGGGGGTACAGCAGGGGGCAGCCAAATGTAAACAAAATGTCAATAACTCTGTATCCATTGGGAAGCCATTGCATGATAACTGCGCCCACCTCCTTCACAGAAGACTGGGACACATCAGTTTTCCTATTGTAAAAAAAATGTCAGAGTGTACCGAAGGTCTCAAAGTAAAGAACTGTGAAAATTACCTGGAGTGTTAAATCTGTAAGTGTTCAAAGATTAGAGTTAAGGCCATACCCAAAAGGTCAAAACGAACCATCGGGTCCCCCTTTCAATTAGTACATATGGACTTGGTAGGGCCATTGAACCCATCTGTCGGGCATAGGAAGTGATTCTTCCTCACCATTGTGGATGACTTTACCAGATATGGGTATGTTTACTCTCTCAGACACAAAAACGAGGTGTTCCAAAGATTTAAAGAGTTCCACAAAAGAATAGAAATGCAACACAATATGAAAATAAGGCAAATAATGATAGACAGGGGCTCGGAGTTTATGGCCAAGGAATTCACAAAGTGGCTGAGGAAGTGGGGCATAGCACGCTACACTTCTTCGCCATTCTCGCCCTTCCAGAACGGGGTCGTAGAGAGAAAAAAATGGAGTGTTACAAACGATGATGAGGTGCGCCTTGGAGGATGCTGAGATGGGGCAGCATTTTTGGTCAGAGGCATTGCACTACTCCAATTACACTCTAAATAGACTGTGGTCAAGCTCCATCCATAAGACCCCATACGAGATGCTATATAACAGAAAGCCCGACATTGCACACCTGCACATATTCGGCACCCCAGCTGATGTCCACATCCCCAGACAACTGAAAAAGAAGGGAGAGAAAATGTCAAAGAGCAGTCATGGGTTACGAAACAGGCACTAAGGGATACAGGTTCATCAACAACAACAACAGGTTTGTCGTATCCAGGTCTGCTGATTTTCATGAAAATGCAAACTGGTCGAGGGTCCACTCCGACGACATCCTCGCCAATAGAAACACACTCGAACATGGTCAGCGGGAAAAGAAGGTGGAAGCACACAAAACCAACCACCATAAAGTAAACACCAAAGAGTGGAAAGAAGGGCATCCCTCTCTGAAGCTAGATAACCTGACAAACAAAGAGGGAGACAACATGCAAGAGACTGAGCCAACCCCCAGTAGACCAATCAGAGAGAACAGGAATAAGCTACCAAAGAGGCTGGAAGATTACATCATGACCATAACAACCACACCACACCCAATTCATATGAGGACATACTTGGCCTTCCCCAGGAAGAGAGAGAGAAATGGATATCAGCCATGGAGAGGGAAAGGGAGAGCCTCAGGAACCTGCAAGTGTATTCGCCTGCTCAAGCTCCAGAGAACAAAAAGCCGATAGGAACCAAATGGGTGTTCAGGGTCAAGACACTAGAGGACAACAAGGCCATGTACAAGGCGAGGCTGGTTGCGCAGGGTTTCGCCCAAAGATACCCCGAAGATTACCCCAACACCTACTCGCCTACTGTCAGGGCCAAAAGTGTCAAAAGTGCCCTGGTGGTGGCCACCATCCTAGGGCTGGAAGTATTCCAATTCGATGTACAAACTGCGTACCTTCACGCTGAATTGGATAAAGAGATATACATCAAAGCACCACCCGGATATAACAAAGGGGAGAACAAGACTTGGCTGCTGAATAAAAGCCTATATGGACTCAAACAGTCAGGCAAGAGGTGGTATGATTGCCTAGCCAAGGCTCTCAGATCCATGGGCTTTGAAGCCACCTCAGCCGACAAATGCCTTTTTACAAAGAAAGAAAATAATTCATTTGAAGGTGTACTCGTTTATGTGGACGACATCTAGTACATAGGCAAGCATAAGGACAGATGTGACAAATTCGCCACTGAACTGGGTAGCCACTTCTCCTTGAAATCGCTAGGCAAAATTGATAAGTATCTAGGAGTTCACGTGATAAAAACTGATAAAGGGTTTCGCCTTTCCCAGAAAGAAAAAATCATCGAGTTACTATCAAAATGTAACATGTCTGAGGCAAAACCCAGTGAAACTCCCATGCAGCCAGAGTTCCTGAAGAGTATGTATGATGAATCAGAACCCTTCACTGACAATAAGTTGTACAGATCAACTATAGGGTTACTGCTGTATATAGCCAACTGGACCAGGCCCGACATTGCCTTAGCTTACTATCTTAACTTACTATCTAGGCACGTAAGCAAGCCTACCATATCCCATTGGAACGCCATCAAAAGATTGCTTAGGTACCTAAAATTTAGCATAAATGCCCAGCTCTGCCTCGAACCAGAAATATCCGAGAAACCAAAACTAACCTGCTACGCTGATGCTGATTAGGCTGGGGACATAAAAAGCAGGAAAAGTACCTCCGGCTATGTGTTGCTGCTTAACAACTGCCCCATTCATTGGTATACAGGGAAGCAGAAACTGGTAGCCACCTCAACCACAGAAGCAGAATTCGTTTGCCTATCCAAGACCGCAAACAACCTGGTATGGTTCGACGACCTGCTGAGCAGTATATGGACTGAACACTCATACCCAATAGTCATTCATGAAGATAACAAAGCAGCAATGGAAATCTCAAGAGCCGATGCCGTAGGTCAGTGATCAAGGCACATTGACATCAAATGCAAACACGTCAGGCAGTTCTCAGAAATAGGTTTCATTAAGGCTGTACACTGCGATACTGAGGAATAAACTGCAGACATACTCACAAAGCCCTTACCACATTAACAGCATGCATACCTCATGTCAAAAATATGTGTTTATATGTAACCTACACATATACATGTATATAACTTGTATGTATGTATGTAACCATTGTATACCTGTACTCAGTTAGACATTTAGAGGGGGTTTTGTCATGGTAAATGTCTAACTGTATTGCCACCCTGGACACCCGGCTTTGTAGGGGTTAACTAACCACATATCCCATCACTCCCATAGCCACTCCTTACCTTCTGGCCCCTCCTCTTGGGTATAATAGCTCTCACCACAAGGTATCCCAGTTGTTCCAGATGTGTACCTGAAAGAGAAAGGTCTAAGGTCAGTGACCTCTGGTCCCACAGGGCCTAGGATTCATCTAGGCCTGCAATAAAGGAATCCAATTGAGACAGAGAATTTGTCTGTGAATTATTGGGCTAGATCCATCATCAAACATCTTCTGTGATGAGAAAAATATGGTTTTATACTTAGGCAAGGAAACCCAATTGCAGAGGTATAAAATAGGTAACACATGGCTCAATAGCAGTAACTGTGAGAGGGATCTAGTGGACAGCCACTTATATATGAACCAGCAGCATGCGACAGCTGCCAAAAAGGCTGATGCAATTTTAAGCTGCTTCAACAGAGGGATCGTATCAAGGACATGTGAAGTGTTAGTGCAGCTTTATATTGCTTTGCTAAGAAAACACCTGGAACACTGTATCCAGTTTTAGTTAACATGATAGAAAAAAGATGATGAGACTTTAGGAAGGGTGCAGAGAAGAAGAACAAAGATCATTAGGCGGCTGGAGACTAAAACATACAATGAATGTTTGCAGAAACTGGGCATGTCCAGTCTAATGAATAGAAGGACTAGGGGTGACATGATAGCAGACTTCCAATATTTGAGGGGCTATCAAAGAAAAGAGGGGGGGTCAACCAAACTCCAAAACACCTGAGAGAAGGACAAGAAGTAATGGATGGAATTTATCAAAAAGATATCCAACCTGGAATGAAGGAGACGTTTCTTGAGAATGAGAACAATTAACAGTGGAACCATTTGGCTCCAGATATTTTGGGCTCCTCCACCAATGGAAGTTTTTAAGAAGAGTTTGGACAGCCATTTGTCTGGAATGGCATTTGGTCTCCTGCTTGAGCAGGGTTGGACTAGAAGACCTTGAAAGTCCCTTCCAATACAGTTATTCAATAACTTTTGTTGGTTCTGAAGTGTTGCATCCAGTTGCCTTGAATGCTATAGAAATTTAAAAGTGGTTTCAAAGTGAAATACAAGTCCATGCCCCTACTGACCTAGTTACTTAAAATTTATTTTTTAATTCCTTAATTTGGGGTAGAGTTGGGGTGACTAGGTGGAGCTGAACATTTACTGGCTGGATACCCTTCCTGACCCCAGGCCAAGTTGACAGCAAATATTTTTTCTTTTCTTTCTCAGACAAACATATTCTAGAGTTATGAAGAGTCCTGTAAGACACAGAAGCTTAACTGGAATCTAGAAGGAGAGAATGGAATTGAACTCTCAATCTTCTGAGTTTGAGGTCAGCATCTTCATCACTAGGCCACCGTGCCCCTCAATACTCATCCTTAATTATAGAGTCAACCTAGTCTTATACCTCAACTAAATACGGCTGTTCAACATTTGCCTGGGACGCCTATGGTGGTGGTCTGCCAACTGAAGGAAGATTGCAGCAAGAAGACCAGAAAACAAATTTGAGCCTTGATAGTACAGTGGCCTAAGGCACCCTGTTATTAAGCTGGTTATTAAGACGAGCTGCCTGCAATTACTGCAGGTTCGAATCTCGCCAAGGCTCAAGGTTGACTCAGCCTTCCATCCTTTCTAAGGTAGGTAAATTGAGGACCCAGTTGTGGGGGCAATAAGCTGACTTTGTATAAATATACAAAAGGATGAAGGCTATTGCTGAGCACATTGTAAGCCGCCCTGAGTCTCCGGAGAAGGGCGGCATATAAATCAAATTTTAAAAAAAAATTATTAAATGTGAAAATAAAAATATATAAACTGTATTTACCTGGCACAGCAACAGATTTAAGTGTAAGAATTACACACCAGTCCCACTGATGTTTTATTCAGATTCAAGAGAACTGCTATAGAAAAGTGACAGCATTCCAGTATATATTACAGAAGTTTTTCCCCTCCTCCCTATCCGTGATACAATTGGTTTGAGAAAGGATCGTAAAAGTGAGGGATGAGAAGAAGAAATAGAACATATACTTACCCAGAGAATCAACAAATTCTTTGTTTACATACACCCTGCCTATAAGCTGTGGTGAACAATCAAGATGCAAAGAATTGCTGCAGTGAAAAGGCATTCTGGGACGGTCCACAATGGAGTCAGGTATTGAGCCTGGTTGTTGGTGAGCAATGGATGGAAAGGATTGGGTTCAGGATAGATTCCTGGCAATGAGTGGAAAAGGTGGTTATTCAGCCACATTTCCTAAGCTTTGCCTTGAGGGTTGAGGCTATTTCTGTGGATGATTCCCCCCCCCTTTGAATATCCTTGCTAGAGGACCGCACAAGGTGGACATGCATAAATAGGAGGGAATTAAACATAGATACAGTAAATAGTAGCAGACCAGTGAGACTGAAAATGGTAAAATTGGGAGCTCTGGAAGGACAGGAAGCCAATATTTAATAATGTGGTTCTTAGCTTACGAACCACAAGAAGCCGTTGAAGAGGAAGCTCTGGAAGGCCATCTCTTAAATTGCCTTGAAGCCTAGAAATAAAATTGAACTCTGGTGATCTAAAACTGTTGAAATACCTTGTGTGGTAATTGGGTGCAGCAAGGGTAATGAAGAAACTTCAGGGGCAAACTGACTTGGTGTTTAGTAATCGGTTAAAGTAAGGTAAAGAATAATAAAATTAAGTCCGTGAAGGCTAATGCTGACATCTAGGTTTATTTCATTTCATTTCATTTTATTTAATTTGTATGCCGCCCTACTCCTGAAGGACTCAGGGCGGTGAACAGGCACAGAATAAAACACGTAAAATACAAAAATTAAGAACAGAAGTAAAATCTAATTAAATCAATTTAGCCCAAGACAAATTTAAAACCCCAGGTTAAGAACAAATTAAAATTTACATTAAAATTTACGTTAAAAAAGAATGGGAAAGGTTAGGCCAGACCAGCCTGGTGAAATAAAAAGGTTTTAAGAGCGCGGTGGAAGCTGTGTAGATCCGGGATCCTCCGTATCTCCGGGGGGAGCTCGTTCCAGATAGTAGGTGCCCCCACAGAGAAGGCTCTCCCCCTGGGGGTCGCCAGCCGACATTGTTTGGCCGACAGCACCCGGAGGAGTCCCTCTCTGTGAAAACGTACCAGCTGGTGGGAAGCTGTTTGCGGCAGCAGGCGGTCCCGTAAATAACCAGGCCCTAAGCCATGGAGCGCTCTAAAGGTGTTAACCAAAACCTTGAAATGCACCCGGAAGACCACCGGGAGCCAGTGCAGCTCGCACAGGAGAGGTGTTACATGGGAGCGCCATGTCACTCCCATAACCACCCGCGCGGCCACACTCTGCGCCAGTTGGAGCCTCCGGGTGCTCCTCAAGGGGAGCCCCATGTAGAGAGCATTGCAGTAGTCAACTGACTATATCAGGACGTCGGAAACCACAACCACTCGGTCTTGGACGGGTTGAGCCTGAGCCTGTTCCTCCCCATCCAGATCCGCACAGCCTCCAGGCACTGGGACATCACTTCAAGGGCATCGTTGGGGTGGCCTGGGGTGGAGATGTACAGCTGGGTGTCATCAGCGTACTGGTGGTATCTCACCCCAAAGCCACGGATGATCTCGCCCAGCGGCTTCACATAAATGTTGAACAGAAGGGGCGAGAGGACCGATCCCTGCGGCACTCCACAGATGAGAGGCCTCGAGGTCGACCTCTGCCCCCCTGCCAACACAAACTGCGACCGGTCGGAGAGAAAGGAGGAGAACCACCACAACACAGTGCCTCCCACCCCCAACTCTTCCAGCCGGTGCAGCATGATACCATGGTCGATGGTATCAAAAGCCGCTGAGAGATCTAATAGGACCAGGACAGAGGAGCAACCCCTATCCCGAGCCCTCCAGAGATCATCCACCAATGCAACCAATGCTGTTTCTGTGCTGTACCCAGGCTTGAAGCCTGACTGGAATGGATCCAGATACGCCGTTTCATCCAGGTGCTGGGGGAGCTATCGCGCAACCACACTCTCAACAACCTTCGCAATAAAGCGAAGATTGGAGACCGGACGATAATTCGACAACACTGCCGGATCCAGGGAAGGCTTCTTGAGGTGAGCCAGCCTCGCGTCACCTCCTGGGAAGCCAGCACTAACCAGGAGGGACACGGGTCCAACAAACATGTGGTCGCATTCAGTCTCCCCAGAATCCTGTCCACGTCATCAGGAGTCACAGGATCAAACTCATCCCAGATAACATTCTCAAGACCTGCCCCAGTCGTCCCCCCTCAATTATAAATAATTGAGGAATGAAGTTTTAACAAGTAGCCTGCATACCCTCTGCCCATGGTGAATTGATTACTGCCAATTTACTGCCAATGAAAGGGAAATATGGGGGTAATGAGTAGGGCTGTTAATAACACCTTCTCACACTCTCCTACCCCTCACTCTGCCCTTCATTGGAGGTTTGAGCCAGAAAGTTATTCTTTAGGCTCCTATCCCGGAATTTTAATTGGGACATCCTCATCACCCTAAGTGGGCTGACTATGTTAGTGTTTGACTCCCAAAGGAAAAGGTTTCACCCCAGAAGGGAAGAGAAAGGGGAAAAGGTGACAGCCCTCTGCCCCACTCCTACTCAGCTTTCTATCCAGCTGCTGCTCATCTATTATCTGTGGGATGGAATTCTTGAGGGTAATCTCCACAGATGGGAATGAGAGCCAGTAATTCAGAAAGGGTGGTGGTGGGGAGAGAGAGCAAAACAATTTCTGTCTTCTCTTTAAGACCCTGCTTAAAATCAAAGAATCAAAAAGTTTTATTTTATTTTTTTGAATTAGGTTTAGGTTTAGGATGCAGAATGCCACCTTGATGGAGCAATGGACCAATGGAGCAAAAATAAATAAAATAATAAAGTAAAATAAAATAAAGTAAAGTTCACAAAGCTAAAACTAGAAATCAACATGTACACTGTATGTATCAAAAACAAATCTTGATAGACAAACCTTATTTCATTCTTTGACAAAATGACAAAATTAGAGGATCAGTGAAATATTTGCACGATGATTACTCAGACTACATAAGTTCAAGCATAGTAAGGCATTGGACAAAGTAGACCACAATCTACTAGTTTTTAAATACAGAGCAAGGGAATATAATTATATTGGTTTCACTGAGATGGTGGAATTGCAACTATTTCTTTGTTGGAAAACAGTCTATCTTCATGTCAAATACAAGCTTTTCTTCCAGTGTAAATAGCAAGAGTTTCCATTTCCATCTTCATTTGGATGTATGAGTAGATGGTTGCCTCACTTGCTGTAGCAACAATGTTATGTCACCTCTATAGCACCCAGAATTGCGGTATCTCAAGGACACATAATACAATAGCCATCTCTACACTTAATCTTGCATGAAGAAGAAACCGTTGATATTACTTGAATAACCTTGAATAACTATTTGTGGAAAGAACCTAACTGAAAGATGAATGTGAAACTTTTTCATAAGTACTCTTCTTTTTCCTTCCAGTATGAAGGACGTATCCATTCTGTCTCTTGTGGCATATTTGCACCACATTTTTTTGCTGTGGGCAGTGTCATCATAGACTGATCATCCTGATTGATTAATTATGTGTGATTAAGTAAGTAAGTCTACACATACTGAAGATATATTTTCTCCATGACAATTTTTGCCTAATCCAGTCCCTGAGTTTTACCAATGGTGTATCATCAGTAATGTAACCGAATGCATCTATGTTGCAGGTGGATGTATTCTTCCTCTTTTTCCTTCTATCTTTCCCAGCATTAGAGCTTTCTCCAGAGAGCTAGGCTTTGTGTAATGTGTCCAAGTAGGATAATTTGAGTCTGTGGTTGTTCCTCAGGTGAGAAATTGTTCCGTGTTCCAATGGTTTGTTTTCTTGGCTGTCCCTGGTATGCGCAAAATCTACAATGCTTTCAACTACAAAGTTGAAAACTGTCAATACTCTGCCTCTTGCTTTATCTGGGTTCTACTTCCTGCAGATGAATAAAGTGGTGAGAAGCCACCAATGGTTCCTGCAGTAGGCAGAACAGAGATCAGGCCTCTTAAAATCTATTTTATTTATTTATTTAGATACAGTAAATAGTAGCAGACCAGTGAGACTGAAAATGGTAAAATTGGGAGCTCTGGAAGGACAGGAAGCCAATATTTAATAATGTGGTTCTTAGCTTACGAACCACAGGAAGCCGTTGAAGAGGAAGCTCTGGAAGGCCATCTCTTAAATTGCCTTGAAGCCTAGAAATAAAACTGAAGTCTGGTGATCTAAAACGGTTGAAGTACCTTGTGTGGTAATCGGGTGCAGCAAGGGTAATGAAGAAACTTCAGGGGCAAACTGACTTGGTGTTTAGTAATCGGTTAAAATAAGGTAAAGAATAATAAAATTAAGTCCGTGAAGGCTAATGCTGACATCTAGGTTTATAAATAATTGAGGAATGAAGTTTTAACAAGCAGCCTGCATACCCTCTGCCCATGGTGAATTGATTACTGCCTATTTACTGCCAATGAAGGGGAAATATGGGGGTAATGAGTAGGGCTGTTAATAACACCTTCTCACACTCTCCTACCCCTCATTCTGCCCTTCATTGGAGTTTGAGTCAGAAAGTTATTCTTTAGGCTCCTATCCCGGAATTTTAATCGGGACATCCTCATCACCCTAATTGGGCTGACTATATTAGTGTTTGACTCTGAAAGGAAAATGTTTCACTCCAGAAGGGAAGAGAAAGGGGAAAAGGTGACAGCCCACTGCCCCACTGCTCCACTCCTACTCAGCTTTCTATCCAGCTGCTGCTCATTATCTGTGGGATGGAACTCTTGAGAGAAATCTCCACAGATGGCAATGTCTTCCCTCTAAGACCCTGCTTAAAATCCAAGAGTCAAAAAAAATATTTTATTTTTTTTAATTAGGTTTAGGATGCAGAATGCCATCTTGATGGAGCAATGGACCAATGGAGCAAAAATAAATAAAATAATAAAGTAAAAATAAATAAATAAAGTAAAGCTCAATAAGCTAGAAGCTCATAAAAACTAGAAACCACCATGTATGTATCAAAAACAAATCTTGATAGACAAACCTTATTTCATTCTTTGACAAAATGACAAAATTAGAGGATCAGTGAAATATTTGCACAATGATTACTTGGACTACGTAAGTCCAAGCATAGTAAGGCATTTGACAAAGTAGACCACAAGAGCTTTCATTTCCATCTTCATTTGGATGTATGAGTAGCATGCTCACATTTGCGAACTGGTAGCGAAGGTAAGTGAATACCCCCTCTGATCTTGCACTTTGGCAGCTTGGCTCCTGGCACAAATTCTATTGTGCAATTCGTAGGGTGGTGTGGAGGGAAGAAGTTACATTTGTACTCACTGAATGCATCCGCCAGGTCTCTATACTCTTTGGGCACCTGGGAGCATCCTGGTGGGTCATGGGTCGTGGTTGGGGTCTCTCTCCCCGGCCAGGGCTGTTAGGGGGCAGGACCTGTTGAGCTTCGGCCTGAGGGTAGCTATCTTCCCATGTAATGGCTGGGCCCCATTTGTCTAGCCAAGCAAGACCAAGGATGAGTGATTTGGTCATCTTCAGGGCTACCACGAAGCATATGAATTCCCAGTGGCATCCCATCTTCAGTCTAACGAGCTCCATGACTAGAGTGGTTGGGGCTCCACCTACTAGTGTCCCATCAACTTGCTCAAAGAATATGGGGCGACCCAGGGGTTTTGTGTCTATCCCTAGCTTTTGGATGGCTGGGAGGCTGATTAGGCACCTGGTGCAACCGGTGTGTATAAGGGCATCTATGTCCCCTTGGGCCCCATAGAGAGGGGGCAGATGGCAGTCTTGGCAGGCATTTTCTTCCAAGCTTGAATTTATTAGAGATGTAATATTGACACATCTGGGAAAACCCGAATCTAAAGCCCCCGGGTTTTCCCCACCCAAAGTAAATCAAAGTTCCTTCCCCTGATTCACATGGGCATCACATGGTCCAATCATGTCACTGTCCCAACTGTAGTTGACTCCCAGTCATGCCTCCCCAGGTGCAGGCTAAACATTCTTGACTCCCAAGGGAAAATGTTGTTATGGCTATACACCCCACACTGTCTCCACCCCCTCCTGTTCCCACAACTTGCCCATCCACTGTTGTGGCAGCCCTGAAGATTCCAAGTTAAAGATGGCTCCAGGGCTGACATAAAGAACTAATCCTCGGTTTATATTGGTAAATAACTATTTCTATTTTAATAATTATTTTCAGTGAAGTCTGAAAATTTTATCAGAAGATTTGTGTCAATGGGGTTAAATTATTTTGCCAGAAGTTAAATATTTACATGCTCTTATAAATTTAGACACTGCAATAAAGGAGAAGTGGAAAGTGAGTGAACAAAACTTGGGGACGAGGGAATTAAGTAGGTTGAGGCTTGTGTGAATACTGGTTTTGCAAATTATATTTTAACCTGTGTATATTGTTAGATCACACCCCTTTATTATCATAGTTAGTTGTTCTGTCCCCGTCCCACACACGCACCCAACCAGCCAGCCGAGGGTTAAATAAACTCTTCAAACACTCAACATCAGTGATAAGGAACTTGGCAGCAACTCCGTAGCTGCCTGCCAAGAACTTTTTACTCCGATAACACAGACAAAAATACACACAGTTTGAATAGTCCAATTTGTAATTAAATCCACAGCAAAGGCGTTGTGTCCAAAGGTGCAAAGTAACTCGCCAGAGATTTAGCTTTGTCCATCACAGAGTCCGAATGGCCACCACACTCCCTTTTATAGCCTGTGGGGTGTGGTCCAGTGACTCAGCTTAATCTCTGGCACGCCTCCTTTTCTGCTGCACACGCTTGTCTCTCCGACGCTGGCGTGGGTCCAACCACAATGTTTCTTCGTCACTATCCGACGGCTCGGAAACACCTGGCTCCTGACCAATCTCCTCTCCCTCGGGAGACACCTGAGGCATTGCCAGAGTGGAGGGTCCTGGAGAGGGAGGCCTGGCCGTCTCCTCTCCTTCATGTTCGGAGCCTTCTTCCTCCGATAAGATAGGCTCGGAGGACGGAGCCACAACATTAGTGCCCAAAATAGTATCCCTTATTTGTTGATGCTCCCTCCCTCCCTCCCTCCCTCCTTCCCTCCCTCTCTCTCTCTCCCTATCTTACTCACCCTCTAATAATTTCACTTTATTGTGTAGTCTTTCTATCTGTTTTATGCCGATACCTAAAATGAATAACATGCATCTGTCGATCTGTCCATTTAATAAAAAGAATAGTCCAGGAACAAGCACTTTTTCTCATGCAGATTTCCTATTGCTGCGTTTTCATTCTTTTATCAAGCTCCAGTCTATACTGATACTGAGTCATCAGACAAAGACATTGTTATTCTAAGTAGTACCCCATGGTATTTAGCTTGAAAAAAAAATAATCTTAAGAGATTCTTGTCAGGGCATTGATTAATCCCATGTTTGGCTCTGGGACAAATCACCCTGGTTAGAGGATGGATCGAGGCTTATTCCTTGTTGCAATATTCTGAAAAGAAAAACCCCAAGAAAAGTTCTCTAATAAAACTCATTTATTTGTTATAAAGAAAATAAAACACCTCACTAACTAAGAAAGATAATTGTTACATTTTGGCAAGTGAGGTCTGCTGCCGGTCCAGCTGGACCTCTGGCAAGAGAACAAAGGAAAGAGTGTGTGAAGGAATATGGGTGGATGCACATGCGTAGTAGCTTTTGATAACAATTCTTGGCAAGGTACGGAAAGTCTGGTAGTCCAGAAATGTTTAGCTCAGCTGGTAAATAAAATAACGCAGTGACATTCCCCTTCTTTTGCCAGTTGAGCGAATATCAGTACATCATCAAATAAGGCACATCTTCTTTCGCAGATACTCGTGTTGAGCTGCTGGGAGTGGTTTGTTGAGCATGTCAGCAATTTGATCATGTGTAGATAGATATTGCATTTTGACAAAACCTTTTTTCACTAAATATTTTATGTTTTGGTAACGGATGTCAATGTGTCTGGACCTAGAACCTGTGAAATGTGATTCAGAAATATAAACCACCGATTCATTGTCTTCCATCATGGTGATCGGTCGGATCGGGTGTGTCCAGATATCTGTGACTAAAGCATCAAACCAAGTTAGAGAATTACATGCATCTGAAACACAAGCATATTCAGGTTCAGTAGATGAACAAGAAACAAAATTCTGTTTACGTACTTGCCAATAAACAGGACATCCATTTAAGAACATCATATAAGTACTTTTACGTGATTTTTTTTTTTATTGAAAAAGTTTTACAATTACATTTTCTCCCCAGTTTCCCCCCCCAACCCTCCCTGACCTCCCTAACCCTCCCTAACCCCCCCTAACCCTCCCCTCCCCCGGACTTCGACAGAATATAATCCAAATCAAAAACCCCTTTTTATAAAACTTGAACCCCTCCACCCCCTGTATATTTTTCATATCTTCACAAAATTCAAATATTCTATCTCTATATAATGCTTTCAGTTAAAAGCTATCTGATATTTCCTAGTTTGATATTTATTCTGCACATAATCTATCCACTTTTTCCACTCCCATACATAAGTCTCTTGTGAGTGATCTTTTAGATATGCTGAAATCTTCGCCATCTCTGCAAAGCTGGCCATCTTCAAAGTCCATTCCTCAATAGTAGGCATAGCTTCATTTTTCTAATATTGACCTATCAGTAATCTCGCTGCTGTTATCATATACAATATCAACTTTGTTTCACCCAATGTAAAACCCTTAACTATACCCAATAAAAACAATTGTGGAGAAAACTGAATCTTTTTCTTCAAAACATTCTGCATAACCCACCAAATTTTTATCCAAAAAGCCTTCACTTTCTTACAAGTCCACCACACATGATAATATGTGGCATCTAAGCAATCACATCTCCAGCATTTTGGTTGAACATTAGGGTACATACACGACAATTTCTTAGGATCTAAATGCCGTCTATAAAACATTTTATAAAAATTTTCCCTCAAATTCTGCGACTGTCTAAATTTAACATTCTGAACCCATATTTTTTCCCATGTTTCCAACATCACTGGTTCTGCAAAATTTTGTGCCCACTTAATCATGCAATCTTTAACCAATTCAGTTTCTGAATCCCTTTCTAACAAAACATTATAAAGCCTTTTAATATGCATCTCAATTGAAGTTGATTATACTGTAACCAAGTTAAATTAATCCCTTCTTCCAACAGCGTTTCTAAAGTCTTCAGTTGCCATCTGCCCGCATCTACAAAAAGAACTTCTTTATATAACCCCCCCCCCCGAGTGACATTATATTTGTATTCCACATGATATGACCAAGATCCAACCATAGCGGTATTTTGTAATCCCATTTGAGTCGGTGCTTCTTCCAAACTCTCATCAAAGAGTCTCTAAGTATGTGGCTTTTAAATACTTTATCCACTTTGTTCTCATAAAATAAGTAAGCATGCCAACCAAGTTCAAGATCAAAACTTTCTATATTCAATAATCCAGTCTTTTTCCTTCCAAACCAATCACTTGCTTGCGTCAGAGCTGCTGCTTCATAATATAATTGTAGGTTTGGAAGTTTAAGGCCTCCCCTTTCTGGAACATCTTGCATAATTTTCAGTTTAACTCTCGGCTTTTTCTCATTCCAAACAAACTTATTCAGTCCTCTTTGCCATTCTTTCAGCTGTTTATCACTTTTAAGCACCGGAATCATTTGAAACAAAAAAAGAAATCTTGGCAGAATGTTCATCTTAACTGCTGCTATTCTTCCAAGTAAAGACAGCTGCAGTTTTTTCCAAGTCGCCATATCTTTCTGTACGTCTCGCCACAACACCTCATAATTATTTTGGAACAATTTCATATTTGATTCTGCAACTTGAACTCCTAGATATTTGACCTTTGGTACTATCTCAAACCCTGCTTTCTTTCAAGTTCCTGTTTTTGATCTTGTGTAATATTTTTAACTATCATCTTAGTTTTTTTCTGGTTCAATCTAAATCCTGATTCTGTACCATATTGTTCTATAATGTCTTTCATCTGGATTATTGATTCCATCAGCTGTGTTAGGGTAACCACCAGATCATCTGCAAATGCCCTTATTCTGTAATCATCTTGCCTTATCACTATTCCTTTCAAAGTGCTCGAGTCCCGTATTATATTCAACAAGACTTCCAATGTTAAAATAAATAACAATGGGGATAACGAACAACCCTGTCTTGTTCCTTTTTCAATATTAAAGTCTGTTGTTAAACTTCCATTAATAATAATCTGTGCCTTTTGTTCTTGATAAATTGCTGAAACCGCCTGTATAAATTGATCCCCAAAGTCCATCTTTTTTAAAGTCTTTAGTAGAAAATTCCAATCCACTCTATCAAAGGCCTTCTCCGCATCCAAAAAGACCAGCACTGCAGGGATCTGTTTATTCTTGTCAAGATATTCCAATAAGTCTATAACTTGCCTTACATTGTCTTTCATATATCTGCCTTCTATAAATCCCGCTTGGTCACAATGAATCACCTCTTGAATAACTGGCATCAACCTGTTGGTTAATACTTTTGCAAATATTTTATAGTCATTATTCAGAAGAGATATTGGTCTAAAGTTCTCAGGTTTTTTAGGACCTATTTGCTCTTTCGGTATCAATGAAATATAAGCTGTTTTCCATGATGGAGGTATTTTACCCCCTTGTTGTATGCTACAAAATAAATCTTTAAGATGTTCAATCATTTCTGCTTGTAAGGTTTTATAGTAGACCGCAGTTAAACCATCCGTCCCAGGAGCTTTAGCTGTTTTCAATTGTTTAATTGTGGCAATAATCTCCTCATTTGTTATAAGATAATTCATTCTCTCCTTTTGTTGACTAGTAATTTTTGTAACTCTTTTATTTTCTAGATATTTCTCTATAAGTCCAGTCTGTGTATCATCTTTGGCATATAGTTTAGTATAATAATCTACAAAAACTTCTTTAATTAATTTTTGTTGGGAAATTTCCTTCCCTCCAGTATCAATACTATCAATAATTTGTGTACTCTGCTTCTTCCTTAGTGTATAAGCCAACCATCTGCCCGGTTTATCAGCATTGCAAAATGTATTGTGTTTTGCAAATTGTAAATTTGTTGCTGTTTGTTCAGCCATGAGCATTTGAAATTGATCTTTCAGAAGTTTTATAGCTCCTCGAATTCTTTCATCAGTTGGGTTTTTTATAAGTAACTGTTCTTTATTCTTTATTTCTGCTTCCATTTCAGATCTTTTCTTTTGTCGATTCAGTTTATGTTTAGAGTTCATATGTATGAGTACCCCTCTCATATACGCTTTACTCGCATCCCACACGATTTCAATAGGGGTACCCTTACTCAAATTCATTTCAAAAAATTCTTTCATCTGCTTTTTAAGTTCTATTATATTTTTTTCATATCTAAACAGATTTTCATTTAATCTCCATGATCTTCTCTCACTCTTTCCCATCTCAATTTCTATCCATACCGGGCTATGGTCGGTTAAAGTCCTAGGAAAAAATCTTTGTTCTTTTTGTTTTTACAAGTAAATCAGCTGATAGTAAAATAAAATCAATCCTAGAAAAGGATCTGTGTCTATCTGAAAAAAAAGTAAAGTCCAATTCTTTTGGGTTATGTCTTCTCCAAATATCTTTTAATTCCAAATCTTCTTTCATGTCAAAAAAAAATCTGTGGTAGTCTAATTCTTGACTTCGCCAAACTCTTTTTATCTATTTTAGAGTCAATTACTCCATTCCAATCTCCCATGATTAAAATAGATCTATAGTCCCATTGCAGTATTTTAGAATGCAAAGTTTTATAAAAATTATCCTGTTGTTGATTAGGAGCATAAATTCCAATCACTAAAATTAAGCCACTTGCTGTGTGCAATTCAATTGCTATAAACCTACCATCTTCATCTGCTTCTATAATTTTAGCTGACAGTCTTTTATTTATATAAATAACCACATCATTCTTTTTCTCCAAATTTGAAGCTATAAAATGTGTTCCTAATCTTGAATTTATCAAATATTTTTGATCTTGTGTTCTAACATGAGTTTCTTGTAAGCAAATTATATCATTATTAAATTGTCTCAGGTATGTAAATAATTTCTTCCTTTTCTGTGGTGAATTTAGTCCGTTCACATTCCAAGATAAGAACTTAATCGTCATGTAGACTTTTTTGAAGCGACGAGCAGAATTGCCGAATATCGGTATATTACTCTTGACTCCTTTCTTATATTGTTATGGCTTGGGCCTTTCCTGTTGTTGTTTTTCTTTGAGTTGCTTAGAAATTGCTCGAGTTATACGTTGATCTTTAGCTTCACACATCCGGGCTAGGTCCAAAGCCACTTCTCTTGTAGTTTTAGGTGGTTCAATCACAATTTTCGAAGAAAGGTCTAGCAGGGGCTCCTCCAGAAAACCTCCTGTAGCTCCCTGCATTTCCATTGCCTCTGATTCCACCTGCTGAAGCTGCTCTTCCATCTCTTGCTGGAGTTGCTTCTCCTTATCACTCTCCCTTATCTCCAGCACAGTAGATGTACGTGGGGATGGTGAACTCTCTTTAAAAACATTAGAGTAAAATTGTTCCACCTTCTCAACAGTGTTTAATCGATATCTTTCTCCATTATACCTCAAAATTATGCCAGTTGGAGCGTCCCACCGAAATGGAATTTGTTGTTTTTTTAATTCATTCACTAGAAATCCAAAATCTTTTCTATCTTTTAACATCTTAGGTGGTAGCTCTTTATAAACTCCAATCTGTGTTCCCTCCACTTGCACAGCAGAGAGAAAAGACTTTTGCAGAATATCATTTCTCATTCTTCTGTCTGTGAAATATATCACCACATCTCTAGGCAGTTGTCTTTGTCTAGCCACCCACGAATTCACTCTGTAAATTTTGTCCATTTTGCAAAAAATCTCTTCAGGGCTAGTCTTTAACAGCACAGCTAGAGCATCAGCACAAATCTGTCTCAGGTCTTGTCTATCGTTCTCTTTTATGCCTCTCAACCTTATAGCAAATTTCATAGACTTGAACTGCATCATTGTAATTTCATTTTCAAATCTCTGCATTTTATTATCAGCATCAAATATTTTATAATCAGTTTCCTTCATTTTAACATCCATTTCTGATTTAAATTCTTCCACCTTAGCATCCGTTTTAATAATTGCTTCTGACAGTCCAGACACCACTGTAATTAATTTTTTAGTCACCTTATCATACTTTTCTTGCACCACCTCTTTAATTTCTTTAATCTCCTGCTTAATTTCCTGTTGTGACTTTTCAAATTTCTCATCCAAAGCCTGAGTAATAAAATCCTTTAAACTTTCAAGATCAATCTCTTTTTTCTGGCTCTGCTGGCTGGGAGGCTGCTGTTCAGGTTTGCGTGTGAGGGATCCCCCCCCGCCGCCTTCCCTTCCTGTTTGGTCTGCTTAGAAGCCATCCTGCCACGTAAGCTAATTTTTCCAAAAATGGAGATCCTTTTTCCCTTTCCTCCACCACAAAGTCCTCTAAAAAATTCCCCCAGGTTTAGTCAAATTAGGGGTGAAATTGAAGTTGAAGCAAGATCAGGCTTATTTTTTTTTAAAAAAAAATTTTTCCTTTCTTTTCCTCCACTTGTTACAGACAGCACAACTTTGTAGCTAGTTGAAGTAATTTTGCTAATCCACTCTCGCTTCAGCTTGTTAACGCTGAAGCCGGGCGCCATTTTCAAGCGACTTTCACACATTCACTCTTCTGCTTTAAACTTAATCACAGGGCTAGTAATACTTGCAGTTTCGAGGTTCAAGTTGTTATTCCACCCTGGTTGTTTGAATTTATTTTGTTTTGAATAAAAAGGTTGCTCCTGCCGCCTTGCTCTGCACTGGGCAGACTCGTCCCATGCTGTCCGGAGTCTCGGCGAGCTGGAAGGGAGCCGCGCCTGTTTCCTCCCCAGAAACAGCTGTCTGGGGGCTCACAGGGGCTCAACCTGCTTCTCACCCACTCTCTTCCACTAATCCTTCGGATTCTGGAACTTCCGAGCCGCTTCTCTGGATCGAAGCGGCTCTAACAGGCAGCGGGGCTGGCGGTCCAAAAACGGGACCATCTTTCGGCGACAGGAAGCAAACCAGAAGTCCTTTTACGTGATTTCTTATCACTTGCCCAATCAGAATCTGCATAACAACATAATTCTGCAAATTCAGTATGTGTTGGTTTTAACAATAATTTCATATGTTTGGTGTATTTTAGGTATCTCAATAATTTCTTAATACATGTCCAATGAAACTGTTTTGCCTTACCTACGTGTCGAGATAAGAGATTAACACTAAGTGCAATGTCGGGTCTGGTCCAACTACTAATGTATAACAGTGACCCAATGACTGAACGATAAAGTGTTTGATCCTCGAACTCAGGACTTGCTTCTTGTGTCAGTTGTGAAAATCTGTTTGCATGGGTGTCTTTGTTGTGTTAGCATCCTTCATGTTGCAATGATGCAAAATTTGTTCAATTTGTTCAATTTGTTCAAAATTTGTTCAATGCCTGGTAAGGAGCCTGCATTTGATATGCTGGCTGTGCTGGCAGAAATGCCTGTGGTATTTGCTGTGCCTGTTGTGGACCTAAAAATGGTCTTGGTTGTGCCATTGGAGGTGGGCCAGGAGCTGGCCCTATTTGCACTTGTGGCTGGGGCATATATGCAGGCATCTGTAGCTGCTGTGGTATTGGAATTTGCTGTATTCCAGTTGCCATTTGTGCTTGAGCTGCAATATTGGCATGACCTGCTGGAGGTGCAGTCATTTGCCTTTGCTGCATTAAATTTTGTTGTGTTCCATCTAAAAGGACACCAGCAGCACCAGGGGGTGTTTGAGTTTGGGCCTGTGGAAACACTTGTGGCATTTCAGCTTCCTGTAGTAAATTTCTTTCGCCAGCAGATGGTGCTGCACCTTTAGCTTCGGGCAGCCCAGTTACAAGAAATGACTGTGTGGCAGGTTTATGTGCAACTTGATCAGGGAGACTTTCATGTGACTTATGCAGTGCCCTCTGTCTTAATTGGCCTGACACAGAATCCACCAGAGGTAGTGTCTTTGGCTCTGGAGAAGAAGGCAATATGGCGCTTTTTGAGAATTTGAAGTCACAAGATTCTCCCTTATCTTGCTCAAGCATAGATATAGCCATTTTTGCCTGGGATAGCTCCTGTTCATAGAATTTTATACGGTCACGATAGGCTTTCATAGCCAGCTCATCCAGGGTGAGCTTAGAGCTTCGAGGAGAATAATGAATTGTTTCTCTCTCTGCGTGGGAGTAATTTTGCTTGGCAGTTTGCTTTGGCCTTGCACTGAGCGTTACAAATTCAGATGGTTCTGGGGGGACTTTTTGAGAGCATGCATATTCAGAAGAAGATGTCACTGACCTCAGTTCCAGTACGTTATCTTCAAAAGCAATTTCTGTGTTATCTCCCTTCGTTCCTTCTCCCACGGCTTCTTCTTGTTCCAGACGTGTGGCTGTAGTAAGGGGCTGGAAATCTGAAAACCTCCTTTCTGCCACCTTCTCAGCAAAATACATTTTGTATTTGTTTTTCTTCTGCTTCGGCATCTTAGCAAAGATAATTAGCATACCTCAGTAGCTAAAAACTAACTGCCTATGTGCTCTTATCAGAAATAACAAACAAGGAAAAAAGCCATAAATCAACCGTCAGAGCTACCAGATGTCAGGGCATTGATTAATCCCATGTTTGGCTCTGGGACAAATCACCCTGGTTAGAGGATGGATCGAGGCTTATTCCTTGTTGCAATATTCTGAAAAGAAAAACCCGAAGAAAAGTTCTCTAATAAAACTCATTTATTTGTTATAAAGAAAATAAAACACCTCACTAACTAAGAAAGATAATTGTTACATTTTAGCAAGCGAGGTCTCCTGCTGGTCCAGCTGGACCTCTGGCAAGAGAACAAAGGAAAGAGTGTGTGAAGGAATGTGGGTGGATGCACATGCGTAGTAGCTTTTGATAACAATTCTTGGCAAGGTACGGAAAGTCTGATAGTCCAGAAATGTTTAGCTCAGCTGGTAAATAAAATAACGCAGTGACAATTCTTTTATGTTTCATTGTGTGGTCTTAGCTGATAGTTTTAAGTTTCATTTTGTAGTACTTCTGTTCAAGCAACATGTCAGCTGGAAGACCTCAATGGCAAAGTAACTGCTTGAATAAATACGCAGATGGGGAAGAACAAGACAATGTGACATTATGGCATAATATGTTGTTGAAGAACAACGAATGCCTTCCATACTGAAATGTAGCAAAGAGATATAATTCTCTCTCTCTCTCTCTCTCTCTCTCTCTCTCTCTCTCTCTCTCTCTCTCTCTCACACACACACACACACACACACACACACACACACACACACAGACATAGTGATGTGAACATGCTGCCCCCAGTCTCTCTTAAAGAGGTTTGTAATGCTCCTTTAGCTTTATTTC
Source organism: Pituophis catenifer annectens (assembly GCF_029215685.1). Taxonomy (NCBI): domain Eukaryota; kingdom Metazoa; phylum Chordata; class Lepidosauria; order Squamata; family Colubridae; genus Pituophis; species Pituophis catenifer. The sequence goes on along the minus strand of NW_027256881.1, from coordinate 28,594,057 downwards.
AAGAAATATTTGCAAATTTTACTTCATGCATAAATGTTTCAGAGTTTGATAGATAGCAATTTATTTTACATAAAGAAAGATAAAGCAATAGCAGGCAATGATGTTGGGTCATTGTCCAGATCTTGATTATATTCATGGTGCTATATAGAGATGGCATTGCTTCCCAGTGGTGCCATAGAAATGAGATAAAATAATAGGTTGATCAACATGGGTTTAAGGTATTTTCTGTCACGTGAACCACAAACTATTCTGTTCTGCCTTTCTTTTTACACAGTATTTTCCTTGAAACCCTTTTCCTGTTCATGTCAATGTTTTGCAATACTTTATGAATGCAAACAATATCAGGCAGAATATCTCAAGATACCTCTGTGGTATCTCTATTAGAGGATATTTTTCTTGCTGTATACAGCATATCCATCCCCTTGGACAGTCCTGTTGCCCATAACTGGTAACGGGCAACAAAATGCAAAAGCACTGTCCTCCTCTACTATGACAGCAGTGGCTGGTATTCCCTATGAAAAGAAAAAGAGGAGACAGGTGAATGATGAGTAAAGATACTTGATATTTAGATCCATTTTTCCTTCCAACCTTCTTCTGCAGAACTGCAGGATTCCTATGGATTCAGGAAATCAGCAGGACTTCTGCTGATTTCCCTGCAGCAGCCCAAATATATATCAACACAGGTTTGAAGTGTGGGCCAGAGTTGAATTGGCTGGTATGCCTGAATCTATCAAGGAAGGAAAAAAATCTGGTCCACATCAAAGGAAGACCTTGCTGTGATATATTTTTCTCCAGTATTCCCATGGATTCTTGCTTGCTTGGAAATAATGCTGAGTTACAGTGGGCGGTTCTCCTGGGTCTTTTGGATGAAGATGCTGAATGAGATTAGTTAACTTTCTTTGAACTTCAGAACCTGCTTTTCCTTTGGCTTTCTCCCTCTTAATGTTTCTAATGCTGGCCTTCTCTGCTCTAAAACCCATCAATTTTAGTATTCATTGCATCTTCAAGAACAAATTACAGCAACGAGGACTGAGGTACCATTGTATTCCTTTCAGCACATATTTTCCTCAATAGGTTCCAGTGATTTGGGCTGAAAGAGAGTGGCTGACCCAAAGTCACTCAGCTAGTTTCTGGCCTAAGGCAGGTGCACTAAACACTACATCAATCTGACACTCTCCCCAGACTTAAAGTTACATTTTTTTTCATTCTTATCTTCTTATATTATCTGCATTATGCATTATTCCTGCATTATTGACAGGAATAAGGTTTGATTTCATAGATTTTCATGGGTAGAGGTATGCAAGTTTTGGTGTATTTGGGTCTTTTCCTGTGTAAGATTGAGAGTATCTTGGCGACATTTTGAGTGGGACCTCATCGAAACGTCACCAAGATACTCTCAATCTTACATGGGAAAAGACCCAAATACACCAAAACTTGAATAAGGTTTGAATCTCAACAAAGTGCTAGTGACTGAATGAATGATTGTGTGAAGGAAAAATTTCAATCTCTCTCTCTCTTTTTCTCTCTCTCACATATATCTGTATTTACCTACTTACAGTATTAAATTTATTGGCCACCCATCTTATCACAAGGTAATGTTTAATTCAGAGCAAGAGAAGGTGTTTTATTAGTGTCACTGATACTAATGGAAGAGAAGTTGTGATCATTACATTGTTGGAAAATATACTGCTCAAAAAAATAAAGGGAATACAAGCAGAAGACATCCGAGATCTGAATGAATGAAATAGCCTTATTAAATACTTTGTTCGTTACATACAGTAGTTTATACATTGCTCAAACAACTAAAGGGAACACAAAACTACTGTATGTAATGACCAAAGTATTTAATAAGGCTATTTCATTCATTCAGATCTTGGATGTCTTCTGCTTGTGTTCCCTTTATTTTTTTGAGCAGTGTAGTTTATTCTCATGCCAGATTTTCATGCTTTTCTTCCAGTATAAGTAGCAAGCAGACCGAGCGTTTCAATTTCCATGTGCATTTTGGATGAGTGTCTAGGTGGTTGCTTCACTTGCTGTAGCAACAAAGTTATGTAACCATAGAGCAATTCTGTAAACCTCTATAGCACACAAAATTGCAGTATCTCAAGAAGACAGTTTGCAATAGCCATTTCTACATTTAATCTTGCATTAAGATGAAACCGTTGATGGTCCTTTAGTAATCTTGAATAACTGTTTGTGGAAAGAACATAGCTGAATGATGAATGTGAAACTTCTTTGTAGCTTCTTTTCTTTCTCCTTCCAGTATGAAGGGGCTCTGTATGTCTTTTTTTGACATATTTGCACCACATTTCTTGGCTGAAGGAAGTGCCATCCAATCATACACTGATCATCCTGATTGATTAATTATGTGTCATAAAGTTGGTGTCGACTCTTAGCACCTGCATAGATAAATTAAAAAGAAGCCTTGGTGGTACAGGGGTTTAAGGCACCCTGTTATTAAGCTTATTAAGACCAGCTGCCTGCAATTACTGCAGGGTTCGAATCTCGCCAAGGCTCAAGGTTGACTCAGCCTTCCATCCTTTCTAAGGTAGGTGAAATGAGGACCCAGTTTGTGGGGGCAATAAGCTGACTTTGTATAAATATACAAAAGGATGAAGGCTATTGCTGAGCACATTGTAAGCCGCCCTGAGTCTTCGGAGAAGGGCGGCATATAAATCAAATTAAAAAAAAAAAATTTCTCCATGACAATTTGTGCCTAACTTGATCCTTGAGTTCTTCGAATAGTGCATCATCACTACTGTACTTGAATCCATCTATGCTGCAATTGGTTGTCCTCTTCATCTCATTCTTTCTACCCTTCTCAGCATTAGAGCTTTCTTCAGAGAGCTAGGCTGCAGATAATGTTTCTAAGTAGGATAATTTGAGTCTGTGCACTTGTCCCTTAAATGAGAAATTGTTCTCATTATTCAATGATTTGTTTTGTGGCTTTCCATGATAAACTTCAAGCTCTACAACAGCAAAAGTGAAAGCTGTCAATACTCTTCCTATCTTGCTTCATCCGAATCTGATTTCCTGCAGATGAATAAAGATGGTGAGGGAGTCACCAAAGGTTTGTGCACTAGAGAGAACTGTTAAGTCAACAGAAACCTTTATGGTTTCTCTCTCTCTCCTCCTCCTCTCCCCCCCTCTCTCCCCCCTCTCTCTCCCTCCCTCCCCCCTCTCTCTCTGTCTAAAAGTTTTATGGCAGAAAAGAAAACCTACAAGCTGAACCTAACATTCTCCCCATTGGGCAGGACAATATACACAATAGATACAGAAACAAAAATACACATCCAAATCATACATTGTACAGTGGTATTAGTTACATTTCAGATTCTTAATCCAAATCTTTCACAACAATTGGTGTGTTTAATGGCACCTTGTGCTTTGGTAAAATTATCGGCAATATTGTCCTCTGATGCGCAATATTCCAATGTAATCATGTTATCCTTAACACATTGCCGAACATTCAGATAACGTATATCAGTGTATTTAGTCCTTGTCTTTACAGCAAGATTCGTTGCCATTGTAATGGCTGCCTGGTTATCTTCATAAACCATAATAGGATAGTCCATTTTGAATCCAATATCTTCCATCAACTGTTTATAATAAATCAGTTCAGTACATGTAAGTGATAGACAAGAAAACTCCGCTTCCATGGTAGACAAACTGATGTGTTTCTGGCGAATTGATCTCCATCCAATCAGGCAGTTATCCAACATGATTGCTATTCCAGACGTAGATTTTCTGGCAAAACTGGCATCAGCATATGCCTTTAACACCATATTGGCATTTGGTTCTAAATACATAGCAAAATGTAACGTTCTTTTAAGATATCTAAGAATACATTTTGCAGCTTGCCAATGCCTATCAGTAGGCTCTGAACTATATTGTGCTAGTTGATTAACACTAAAAGCTATATCAGGCCGTGTCCAGTTACTCAAATACGACAAACTGCCTATTAATGATTGATACAGTTCTTTACTGAACTGTGGACTCTGCAAACTATCCTGTTGGAATTCTTGTGTCATAGGAGTCTTGGCAGGTTTACATAATTCCATCCCATATTTTTTCAACAATTTGCAGATTTTATTAGATTGTGAAATTTTAAAACGTTTAGATGTTTTCAGGATATCCAGCCCTAGATAATGCCGTATATGTCCTAGATTTCTAAGTTTAAATTTTGTTTGCAACTGACCGATAATCTCTCTGGCCTCAGCGTCAGTTCTGGTAATTATGGCAATGTCGTCTGTAAAGAGTAACAAGAATGAAACACATCCATCCTGTTCTTTTTTAAACAGACATTTATCTGCTACGTCCTCATAGAACCCAATGTTATGTAATTCCTGCACTATACATTGGTTCCACTCGTAACCTGATTGCCTTAAACCATATAGGCTTTTTTGTAGCCTCCAACACTCAATGCTATCCTGTGTATCATAACCAGGAGGTTTCTTCATATATATTGTATGCCTCAACGGAGCGTTCAAGTAAGCTGTCTCGACATCTATATGAGTAATAGAGCATTTATTTCTAGCTGCCCAAACCAGCATCGTTCTCAAAGTGCTCGCTCGTAAACTTGGAGCAAAAACCTCATCATAGTCTCTATCTGTCTGTGAGAACCCTTGTTCAACAAGCCAAGCTTTATGGGTTACTACCCCATCTACACTTTTCTTTACCTTGTAGACCTACAGCCTATAAGTTTCTCATTTGGTGGTATTCTTACAACTTCATAGACACCAAGCCTCTTCAATGAATCAATTTCTCTATCAATTGCCTCTTGCCAGGCTTTTTGCTCCTTTTCTGGATATAATTTTATATCATGATAACTGGATGGTTCGATATCTACTTGGCAAACCACTGTGGCTTTATAGCGATCTGGTGGATGCCGGTCCCTGGAAGATCGTCTAGGCATAACAGGACTAACATCAGGTATATTGGGTTCATCCTCCCCTAACTCTGATTCCTGTTCCTGTTCTTCAACCTTAATAGATGGTTTATCATCCATCTCAGATGAACTATCATCAGGAATATGGTCTATCTTAACATCTACATCTGTAAAACCATAGTCTGCTTTTTCTAACCTGTCCCAGCCTTCATGTTCTAGGAATTTAGCACTAGCGCTACACAAAACTTTTGTTGTTCCTTTTTCCCAGAACCTATAGGACCTATGGTTAGCCTCATAACCAACAAAAATCATTTTCTTTGCTCTCTGTTGGTCCTTCCTTCTCTGACTAACCGGTATATGCACCCAGGCTGGTGCACCAAAAGTATGTATATAACTTAAATCAGGCTTCCTCCCGTGCCATAAAGTAAAAGGTATTTTTCCTGTAGAGGAGTGCACCACATTATTTAAAATATGATTGGCACATAGTATTGCTTCTCCCCACAATTTATCAGGTAAACAAGCATCAGCCAGCATAGTCCTAGTCATAGCTTGTAGGGTCTGGCCTCTTCGTTCTATATATGTATTATGTTCTGGCCGAAAAGGGGCAGAACGTTTATGCTGTATCCCAGCGTCCTTCAAAAACTTAGCCAACTGATGGTTAGTAAACTCGGTTCCATTGTCAGTAACAATGCATTTCACCTTAAACCTCTGCTTCCTTTCTACAAAATGAAGCCAGTTTGTGATACATTGGAACGTATCACTTTTGGACTTCATAAGGTAGCAAAAACCATATCTAGTAAAGTGATCAATTATACTCAAAATATAGCATGCTCCCCCTAAACTGGGTTTCTTTGGCCCTATTAAGTCTAAAAAGACTACCTCCAAAGGTTTAGTTGTTTTAAACCCATTGCAGCGGTTTGCAGGTGTAACTTTACTTTTATGCTGGTTACAAGTATTACAGTTCAGGTATTTGCTGCAAGCCCTTAACTTAATGCCTTTAGACTGCTTCACAGTCGAATGCAACAACCTGAAATTCAGATGACCAAGCCTTCTATGTAGTAAATGTACGCATTCATCATGCGGCTTTACATTTCCAAATTTAGCTTTTGACTGAACTAACAGTAATGACTTATCCCTAATGACAAATAAGTCGTTTTCTAATTCTGCAGTAACTACAGTGCCTTCACATTCCAGCAAACATTTGTTGTTTTTAAAAGTTACTGTAAACCCAGAATGTAGTAATGACTTTACAGATAAAAGGTTATATTTCAAACTAGGGATATAAAGCATGGGTAAAGGGTGTTTACTAATAGAACATTGAACAAGTCCCTCCCCAGCTACAGTCACATTCCAGCCATTAGCTAATTTGACCTTTTTAGTACTTTTCTTCATGTTTAGAAACAGTTTTCTGTTTTTTGTTATGGATTGAGAGGCACCACTATCAATCACCCACCAATCATCTCTTATATTAATAGATGAACTGGTACCCTTTCCTGGGTTTAGCAGAGTTTCTAGCAGACACTTTCTTATTATTACAATATTTTGCAATGTGCCCCTTAGCCCCACATGCATAACAGCGTTTAACAATATTGACATTCTCATATACAGCTTCCACTTTTGGTTGCTGTTGCATCCTTAACTGGTCTCGTTCTTGCCTACGTTTGGCCTCATCCAGTAACCTACCAGTTATACTGGCCAATGTTAGTTCATCTCTAGACAATACTTCTAATGATGAAACAAAAGAGTCATAACTGTCATCCAACGATGAAAGAATAATATAAACTTGCTGCAGTTCAGTAAACACAAGGTCTTTCTCATGTAGCTCCTGGAAAAGCCCTGTCATGGAGTCCAGGTGAGCCATCATGTCTCCTCCTTTCTGAAGATGTAAGCGAAATAATTTCCATGTCAGGTAGATATGGACACTCACAGAGTCACGAACGTAGAGCTTCTTTAGCTTTGTCCAACACCTCGCAGCAGACTCTTCGCCCCGGAAATGGACAAGTTGCTGGTCTCCCAGTGTCAGGCCAATGATGCATAAAGCACGCTCGTTATCCCTGTGAAACTTCGCTATCTTTTTGGCATCTTCTTCGTCAGCAGCATTCAATGCAGTTACTGTATGTCCGGTGGATTATTAACCATGTCCCACAGTCCTTCTTTTCGCAAAAGTAGACAGCATTTTGTGGACCAGGTAACATAGTTTGTACCATCCAACCGGGTTATAGTAGAATAACTTGTACCTTGCTCAAAAGCCATCATCTTGACTACTACACCCACTGCCTGCACTTCTCACTTCCACAAAAACAAATTAAAGAGCCCTGGAATGTTCTGGGCCCATAACCAATGTTAGGGTGTGTGTAAAAAGTATTTGTTGCTTGTGCAACGAGCAGAGTAGAAACACACAGGGAAGGAGATAAACGTGCAGCTCGTGTGAGAAAAATACTTTATATACAAGATAATAAGCAGTCTCGGTGTAAGTAAAACAGTCCAAGGTCATAAACAGTAATATCAGTCCAGTAAGTATCGTCCCTTACCAAAGCAAACAGACTTTAGTAACTCTCGGTATACAGTACCATATAACAATTCAGTCTAACACCAATCAGCAGAAAGATGCAGGAAGCAACAGGAACAGGATCAATCAGGAACAAAGAACGCTTCTCTGCGCTGCTTATTTATGCACTGTAGCCTAATTACAGGGTTCAGCAGACCCTGATTACGTGGCTCAGTTGTTCCTTAAAGAAACAGATATATTGCCTGACCAACAAGTTAGGAGTAAGCTACAAGCTGAACCTAACACACTCTCTCTCTTTTTCTCTCTCTCACATATATCTGTATTTACCTACTTACAGTATTAAATTTATTGGCCACCCATCTTATCACAAGGTAATGTTTAATTCAGAGCAAGAGAAGGTGTTTTATTAGTGTCACTGATACTAATGGAAGAGAAGTTGTGATCATTACATTGTTGGAAAATATACTGCTCAAAAAAATAAAGGGAACACAAGCAGAAGACATCCGAGATCTGAATGAATGAAATAGCCTTATTAAATACTTTGTTCGTTACATACAGTAGTTTATACATTGCTCAAACAACTAAAGGGAACACAAAACTACTGTATGTAATGACCAAAGTATTTAATAAGGCTATTTCATTCATTCAGATCTTGGATGTCTTCTGCTTGTGTTCCCTTTATTTTTTTGAGCAGTGTAGTTTATTCTCATGCCAGATTTTCATGCTTTTCTTCCAGTATAAGTAGCAAGCAGACCGAGCGTTTCAATTTCCATGTGCATTTTGGATGAGTGTCTAGGTGGTTGCTTCACTTGCTGTAGCAACAAAGTTATGTAACCATAGAGCAATTCTGTAAACCTCTATAGCACACAAAATTGCAGTATCTCAAGAAGACAGTTTGCAATAGCCATTTCTACATTTAATCTTGCATTAAGATGAAACCGTTGATGGTCCTTTAGTAATCTTGAATAACTGTTTGTGGAAAGAACATAGCTGAATGATGAATGTGAAACTTCTTTGTAGCTTCTTTTCTTTCTCCTTCCAGTATGAAGGGGCTCTGTATGTCTTTTTTTGACATATTTGCACCACATTTCTTGGCTGAAGGAAGTGCCATCCAATCATACACTGATCATCCTGATTGATTAATTATGTGTCATAAAGTTGGTGTCGACTCTTAGCACCTGCATAGATAAATTAAAAAGAAGCCTTGGTGGTACAGGGGTTTAAGGCACCCTGTTATTAAGCTTATTAAGACCAGCTGCCTGCAATTACTGCAGGGTTCGAATCTCGCCAAGGCTCAAGGTTGACTCAGCCTTCCATCCTTTCTAAGGTAGGTGAAATGAGGACCCAGTTTGTGGGGGCAATAAGCTGACTTTGTATAAATATACAAAAGGATGAAGGCTATTGCTGAGCACATTGTAAGCCGCCCTGAGTCTTCGGAGAAGGGCGGCATATAAATCAAATTAAAAAAAAAAAATTTCTCCATGACAATTTGTGCCTAACTTGATCCTTGAGTTCTTCGAATAGTGCATCATCACTACTGTACTTGAATCCATCTATGCTGCAATTGGTTGTCCTCTTCATCTCATTCTTTCTACCCTTCTCAGCATTAGAGCTTTCTTCAGAGAGCTAGGCTGCAGATAATGTTTCTAAGTAGGATAATTTGAGTCTGTGCACTTGTCCCTTAAATGAGAAATTGTTCTCATTATTCAATGATTTGTTTTGTGGCTTTCCATGATAAACTTCAAGCTCTACAACAGCAAAAGTGAAAGCTGTCAATACTCTTCCTATCTTGCTTCATCCGAATCTGATTTCCTGCAGATGAATAAAGATGGTGAGGGAGTCACCAAAGGTTTGTGCACTAGAGAGAACTGTTAAGTCAACAGAAACCTTTATGGTTTCTCTCTCTCTCCTCCTCCTCTCCCCCCCTCTCTCCCCCCCTCTCTCTCCCTCCCTCCCCCCTCTCTCTCTGTCTAAAAGTTTTATGGCAGAAAAGAAAACCAATAGACTATTTTTCAAATGTTCCTGAGATTTATAACATACTATAGTGGCATTGTTCTTTTCTGCAATAAAGGTACTCATTTAGCCATGTCAACTCCATGACTATTTTGCATAGTTAGCCAATAGGTGCCAAGTATATGGAGAGCTTATGTTATGCTATGTGTGTATGAAGCCTGATCAGGATGCAAAATGTATAGAGGCCCCAAGCCTTTCTGGCACACCATCCTGTTGAAATTGCAATAGACCTCTGCAGTTTCTATGGAGATGCTTTGGGTTTAGTTCTTGGGTTGAGAGTGTGACATATTACTTTGTAGCAATTTGAATGAGAGCTATGTGTTTTTCTAAGATGGGTTACGGTTAGGGTAACTCACTGAGAGGTGCTGGTCTTGCAGTCCTAAAGCCTTTCTTTGGAATGCAATTAAAAGCATTGCTCAGCCCTAATGATCACACTCTGATGCAACAACTCTAATAAGCTCATTGTATATTGGCACTTGAATCTATCTACTCATCCAATTGATGGGTCTTTCTCTGCTCCCTCCAAGCCTGACATTTACTTCCCAATGGCTAAGAAAGTTTAGAGAATAGAAGTATTGGGATGAAAAAAGGGGTGATCCTAGGCTACTCACTAACAACTGGGGTCCTACAAAGAAAAATATTTATTTAAAGCATTTATATAGCCACTCACGTCTCAGACAACTCTAGGATGCTCCCAATAAAATCATCTTAAAAACTGTAAAACATATTCAATAAAACATAAAACACTACCAGTATTTCTTTCAAAAATTTGAACTGAAATAAATATACCCCACTGTATTTTTCTTTTTTCTTTTTATAATTTGTCTCCTACTTGCTTTCTGAAATGAAAGTAATCATGAAGTAATCTAAGTAAGGAATTATATGAAACTTTATCTGCAGTTTTCTGAAATATTATTGTTTTCTGCCTAAGGGGATCATTGCTAAAGATATAATTGATTCATTTTTCCTTTCCTTGTATAATTCTCATTCTGTTGTAGACAAATTCAGACATATCCTGGCTTCTAATTTGCAAAAGGAAAGGGTTGTAAGAAGAACAGAGAAAAAAGTTGTCTCACTTGCTATAGCAACAATGTTAGGTCACCACAGAGAAGTTCTGTGAAATCCTCTAACACCCAAAGTTGCAGGATCTCAAGAATGCAGATTACAACAGCTATTTCTACGGTTAATATTGCATTAAGCTGAGACTATTGACAGTCCTTGAGCAACATGGAATAACTGTTTGTGGAAAGAACATAGATGAAAGAGGAATGTCTTCCTAGCTACTCTCTTTCTCCTTCCAGAGTGAAAAGGCTGTTTATTCTAACTCTTCTGGCATATTTACACTATAAGTTTGGATGCAGGCAGTACCATCATACACTGGTCATCCTGACTGATTATGTTTCATCAAGTTTCATCAAGAGCCGAGGTGGCGCAGTGGTTAGAGTGCAGTACTGCAGCTACTTTAGCTGACTGCTAGTTCAGCAGATCAGCAGATCGAATCTTACCGGCTCAAGGTTGACTCAGCCTTCCATCCTTCCAAGGTGGGTAAAATGAGGACCCAGATTGTTGGGGGCAATATGCTAATGCAATATGCTAATATGCAATATGCTATATGCTAACTTTGTAAACCGCTTAGAGAGGGCTGTAAAGCACTATGAAGCGGTATAGAAGTTTAAATAAAAAAAAAGTCAGTGTTGATGGTTAGCACCCACATGAATAGATTTTCTCCATGATTTAATTTTTTGGTTCTACCAATGGTGCATCAGTAATGCAACTGAATCCATTTATATGGTAGCTGGATGTCCTCTTCCTTTCTTTTCTTCTATCTTTCCCAGCATTATAGGTAAAGGTAAAGGTTCCCCTCGCACATATGTGCTAGTCATTCCCGACTCTAGGGGGCAGTGCTCATCTCCGTTTCAAAGCCGAAGAGCCAGCACTGTCCGAAGACATCTCTGTGGTCATGTGGCCGGCATGACTAAATGCCAAGGGCGCACGGAATGCTGTTATCTTCCCATCAAAAGTGGTCCCTATTTTTCTACTTTCATTTTTTATGTGCTTTCAAACTGCTAGGTTGGCAGAAGCTGGGACAAGTAACAGGAGCTCACTCTGTTATGCGGCACTAGGGATTTGAATCGCTGAACTGCTGACCTTTCGATCGACAAGCTCAGCGCCTTAGCCACTGAGCCACCATGTCCCAGCATTATACCCATCTCCAAAGAGTTAAGGCTTTATGTAATGTGTCTAATAGAATAATTTGAGTCTGTGCTTGTCCCTCAAGTGAGAAATTATTCAATTATCTAATGGTTTGGGTTTTTTTGGCGCTCTATGGTAAGCTCCAGATCTACAACATCAAAATTGAAAGCTGTCAATACTCTTCCTATTTTGTTTCATCCAAGTTCCATTTCCTGCAGATGAATAAGCTGGAGAGAAGCTACCAATGGTTCAAGAACTAGATCAGGCCTATTACAATATATTTTATTTATTTCTTGATTTAATCTATTGACTAGTTTCTCTGGGTCCCCTTTCTTCTGATCCCTGCAGTGGGGAGGGGGGGCAGAACCAGTTCGGTGATGTCATATTGTCACCGCTACCGGCTCGGGAGAACCGGGCCAAACCGGGAGGAACCCACCACTGCAAGCTGCTGGAAAGAGGTCTCTCTTTACTCCAAAAACAAATTAGGATTCATTTTGGGGCAACAGGCAACTGACTGGTACATTGGTGAGATTTTTATAAGACTTGATCCCTTTGTGCTATGTTTGTGAAGGAAATACAAATGTGATGTATGGTTTTTTGACTGGAGGAACTAAATGTGATGCTGCAAGGTTGTTTTGAGAACACTAAGGTGCTAGGCAGATAACAGTTCACTCTCAGGACACAACGGCCTTGGAACCAGGTTGGAACCGGCTGGGAGGGAGTCGGCTCTGTCTCCGAAGACAATCCCCCTCCCTAATTCCCAAGCAGTTACAGCAAAAGCAAAGGCTTGTGGAAAATGCCAGCAAGCCTTCCTCCCCTCCCCTCACACCAACGGAATGGGAGGAGATAATAGAGGACCTGACAGTTATCCTCAGTGGTGAAATCTAAATTTTTTTGCCACTGGTTCTGTGGGGGTGGCTTGGTGGGCATGGCTTGGTGGTGGTCATGTGACTGGGTGGCCGTGACCAACTTTTTTTTTACTTTTTAAAGCATTTTTAACTAGTAACTCCTCTCCGTCTTCCAAATGGAAAAACGCCAGGAGCAAGTGCAAAAATAAGCGCGCGCATACTCCTGGTGTTTTTCCATTTGTAGGAAGGTTTCGTACCTGTGAAGGCAAGTCTGGCTTCCTGTGCTGCTCACTAAAAACCTCACCAGTACTGCTGTGTGTGCAGGTTTTGTGTGCGTGTGTGTGTGTCTTTGCTCCTGGTCTTTCACAGCAGCCCGTGCCCGACGTCCCATCCACGGCCGGCTGAACTGGAGTTGGGGAATTCACACCTTCTGGCCTTGCCCGGGCTGGGCTGGGCGAAACCGTCCCCAGATCGTGCTCCTTGGGCAGTGAGTCCACTCGGGGGAGCTGCCTTGGGGGTCGTGTGGCGTGATGGCCGATTTCCACTGCTCTTAAAGGCCCCGGAGCGCATTTATTTATTTGTTTGTTTGTTTGTTTGTTTGTTTATTTATTTGTTTGTTTGTTTGTCAAACATGTACAAGATAGCAGGTATGAATATGAACATGGACATGAATATCAGTCTATGCTGATATTGAGTCATCACACAAAGTCATTCTTATTCTAAGTAGTATCCTGTGGTATTTAACATCAACAAAAAAGAATCTTAAGAGATTCTTTTATGTTCCATTGCAGGGTCTTAGGTTATAGTTTTAGGTTTGGTTGTACTACTAACCAAGAACCACATCAGCTGGAAGGCCTCAGTGGCAAGGAATAGATATCTCTCCCTCCCTCCCTCCCTCCCTCCCTCCCTCCCTCCCTCTCTCTCTCTCTCTCTCTCACACACACACACACACACACACACTCATAGTGATGTGAATATGCTGCCTGTAGTGCCTCTTAAAGAAGTTGCATGATATCTGCAATGCTCATTTAGCTTTATTTCAAGAAATATTTGCCAAGTTTTACTTCAATGCATAAAGGTTTCAGAGTTTGAAGGGAGCAATTTGATTTATGTAAAGAAAGAGAAAGAGAAAGCAAGCAATGGTGTCAGGTCATTGGCCAGATTCTGAAGATATCCATGGTGGTAGATGGTGATGGTGTTATTTTCCAGGACGGAGCCTATAGCAGTGAGATAAAATAATAGTTGATCAAAGTGGATTTAAGGTATTTGCTGCCACATGAACCACAACATTTTTCTCTCCCGCCTTTCTTTTTTCACAGCATTTTCCTTGAAACCCTCTTCCTATTCACATCAATGCTTTGCAATGCTTTATGAATGTAAACAATATTAGGCAGAATAGCTCAAATAGCAACAGCTCTCTGGCATCTCTATTAGAAGAAATTGTTCTTACCGTGGACAGCACCACCAACCCATTGGACACATCAGTTCCTTATAACAGCCAGGGAAATGAATTGCATAGCAGTCTTTAGCAGGACAGCATTAGCCGGCAATCCCTATAAAAAGAAAAAGAGGAGAAATGTGAATGATGACTAAAAACACTTTTGATATCTATTGATATTTATTTGATATTTAGATTCCCGTTCTCTTCCAAGACACCATCTTCTACAGAATTGCAAGATTCCTACAACTTCAGGGAGTTTCCTCTAACCAGAGGAATCCATTTCTCTGCAGCAGCCTAAATAAATTTGATCTGAAGCCAAATTTGAAGCATGGCTTAGAATTGAATTGGCTGTCATGCCTGCATCTATTAAGATAATAAGGAAAAAATTCTGGTTTATACCAAGGGAAGACCTTGCTGTGATATATTTCTTCCCATTATAACCATGGATCCTTGTTTGCTAGGAAATAACCCAGACTTAGACTGGTTGGTTCTCCTTGGTGTTTTGGATGGAGACCTTGGGTGAAAATGTTGAACCCCCTTTGAACTGCAGGACCTGATTTTCCTTTGGCTTTCTTCCCATCTCTTTACTTTTCTAACACTCCTCTTTTCTTCTTTCAAAAAACAGTGCATTTGTGACATTTTGCTGCAATTTCTTCTTTCTTTTCTCCATATTAAGTAGAAATAGATTCACTAGATGATTTGTTTTTTTTTTTTACTTTTATCCCATCTTTATTTTTTAGAAAATAACTTAAGGTAGTGAAGTTATTTTCCTCCTCCTTTACTCTCCACAACAGCAACTATGTGCAGAGGTTCAGGGAGAGGGGGAGTGGGAGTGGGAGGGAGGGGGAGGGGGAGAGGGAGGGGGGAAGAGAGAGAGAGAGAGAGAGAGAGAGAGAGAGAGAGAGAGAGAGAGAGAGAGAGAGAGAGAGAGAGAGAGAGAGAGAGAGAGATCTAAATTCACCCAGTCGGCTTTTATGCCTCAGGCGGGATCTCAGCCTCCATGTTTTTAGCCTTTTGCTTTAATCACTAGATGAAACTGGCTCTCTATTGTTCCTCTTTATTCAAGTAGAACATATTTTGTTGAGAATTTGGTAAACCAAAACTAAAACAAACCAAACCAATGAAAACAAGCTACAACAAAACCCCCAGTGAAGTTCTATTGAGAATAGTGAATCAATGAATTAATATTCTAATCTCTTCTCTTTTTTATAAATTCAACACAAATAGATTCACTAGATGATTACTATTTATTTTCATCCCATCTTTACTTTTTAAAAATAACTCAAACTGTCTATGGAGATTCTTAGCCACCCAGAGTGCTGAACTGAAACTGAGAAGGAGAGCTGGATTCTACCAATTGCATAGTCAGTCAGTGCTTGGTACAATAGATGTCTCCTGCTGCTGCTTCAACTACGAGGTATCTGAAGAGGCCATACTTTTTATTAAATATCTCTAAACTTTATTTCCCTTCTCCAAAACATATTAAGATTTTATTTTATAATGTAACATATCAATAAGCCCATTAATTAGGACCTTAAACTAAACAGGACAAGAATAGAGGAATTATACAGTGCATGTCAGAGTCCCTTTAAAGAAGCGACACTGCAATGATTTCCAACTTTCCTGAAAATCCACTGACGTGTGCAATAAATATGAAAATAATCTTTTTTGAATTAGTTTTATATCAATAGAGTAGGAAAATATTTCAGTTTTGTTTTGGACCAGATCAATAGTATAAGAGCTTTGTGAACAATTTATGTTTGGTTTAAATTTTTTTATTCTATCTTTATATTTTTTCTAAATAACTCATGGAGGTGACCTAAGAGGTCTGTAAGGGGCATGCATAAGAGCACCAGTGTGCTTACCGTCCCTGTCTTAATGTTTCTGTTAATTGTATTCATTTTATGTATTCAATTCATGCTTATACTTATATATATTATCTAATATGTACTCGACAAAATAAATAAACATAAAAAAACTCCTAATACAGCCATACCGCAGCGCTGTAAAACGTGCTGAATTCAGTATTTGAAATATTTTGAAGGAGAAATCTTGTCCCGGCACTCATCTTTCTGCTGGTAGTCAACATGTAAGGAAGAAGTTGCTTATGTTGGCTGCCTCTTGACTCCCTATCCTGAAGATATCCATGGTGGTAGACGGAGATGGTGTTATTTTCCACAATGGAGTCTATAGTCGTGAGATAAAATAATAGTTGATCAAAACGGATTTAAGGTATTTTCTGCCACATGAACCACAACATTTTTCTCTTCCACCTTTCTTTTTGCACAATATTTTCCTTGAGAGCCTCTTCCTGTTTATATCAATGCTTTGCAATGCTTTATGAATGCAAACAATATCAGGCAGAATAGCTCAAAATACTTTTCTTGCATCTCTATTACAAGAGATTGTCCTTACCTTACCTAGCACCTCCAACCTACTGGACAATCCCAATCCCTTAAACAGCCAGGCATACTATATGCTGGGGAAAGCAGGATGCATTTTTTTAAAAGAATCACAGCTATTACTCTTTATTTGTATTAGCTTAGTATGTTTTGCAAATACAGACACTGTTTTTTTTTAAGTAAAGCTTTATTACACACATATTAAAACATTGGACATGGTGTAACTGTCCTGGCATTCTCTTTGCCATACATACTAAAATGAAAGTATCATATATTTATTTATTTATTTTATTTTAATTAGATTTATATGCCGCCCTATCTCTATAGGACTCAGGGCGGCTTACAACATATATACCTTATTGCAGTGGTGAAATCTAAAATTTGTTACTAGTGGTTCTGGGGGCGTGGCTTGGTGGGGGTAATGTGACTGGGTGGGTGTGGCCAATTTTTTTTTTTACTTTTAAAACCATTTTTTCTACAACCTCTTCGACGAAGAGGTTGTAAAAATATGCTTTCAAAAGGCTCTGACGATCCCAGCTGAGTTGCCTGATCAGCAGAGGCTTTTTTTCTTTTAAATGCCTCTGACGATCCAAGCTGAGCCGCGCGATCATCAGAATAATAGAGTAATAGAAAAAGAGAGTTGGAAGGAGCCTTGGAGATTTTCTAGTTCAATCAACTCAAGCAAAGAGACCCTATACAAGTGATGGCTAACTTTTTCAGGACCGAATGCCCAAAGCACGCACGCAACCCCAAAATGCAATGCGCATGTGCCCCTGTGCACGTGCACCCTGTGCATGCACGCATGGTGCCCCACATGCCCCACCCCATGCATGCACACATGCCCCCTGCATGTGCCCAGGCACGCATGTACGCACACACCCCTGTCCCCCCATGCATATGCGGCAGAGACCTGAAGACCAGCTGGCCGGTGGGAGGCGCGTGTGCAAATGAATGCGCAGCAGAGCTGAACTGGGGTGACAGCTCGTGTGCCATCAGTGAGGGCACTGTGTGTTCACCATCACAGCCCTATACCATTTTAGACAAATGGCTGTCCAGTCATTTCAGGGTGCATTAGACTACTCAACCTCCTTTGTCCTCCCTGCCTGTGGTAGAATTGGTCTTAGAAAGAACCCTTTGCTTTGAGGGTGGAGCCTATTTCTGTGAATTCCCTCCTGCCAGCCTTTCCACAGACCCTCATAAAAGATGACATATAAAGACAGAACTGAATTAACAACAGATGCACTGAATATTAGTAGGTCAGTGAGACTGAAAATGGTAAAACTGGCAGCTAGTCTGTTCTTTCAATGCTTAATAATGCAGTTCTTTGCTTCAGAACCACAGGAAGCAGCTGGAGTCCAACTGTATCTCTAAAAGTGCCTTGAAATCTAGAAATAATGTTGAGCTCCTGATATTATCGCAGAATTAGTCAATTGTCTTTTGTAATGAGTGTGTGCAGAGAGGGAAATGAGGATATCTCATGATCTGATTATGCAGTTATATAGTCCACCTAGTCTTAGATCCAAACGAAATGGATTTTTGAACTAAGGAGAAATGTCCTGACAGTTAGAACAATTAATCAATGGAACAACTTGCCTCCAGAAGTTGTGAATGCTCCAACACTGGAAGTTTTTAAGAATAGAATGGACAATCATTTGTCTGAAATTATGTAGAGTTTCCTGCCTAAGCAGGGGGTTGGACTTGAAGACCTCCAAGGTCCCTTCCAACTTTGTTATTTTATTCTAAATATGGCAGTTCAATATTTACCTGAAACATAATTGTGGGCTTCCTACAATTCCTACAATTAGTAGGAAGTCTGTATTTACCGGTTATAGTAATAGGTTTTGTTACTTAATCATCAGAAAGATTTAGCAGATATAGGAATTCCACACTCTTCCCATGGACTCCCTTTATTCTATTGAACAAGAACTGCTAGAGGAAATAGAAAAACAATTTGGGATATATTAGACTATCCCACCTCCTTTGCCCTTCCTACTGTGATAGAATTGAACTGAGAAATGATCGTAAATGTGAGAGATGAGGATAAAAGTAGAAAAGGGAAATCTTCTGTAGATGAAAAACTAAGTGATTTTTGTGTGACATGCACCCTTCCCATTTTATAAAGAATTGCTGCAGTAAAAAGGTAGATAAACAGTAGTGAACATGTGTAAACAATTGGTCCTAGACTTACATTGGTAATGACTATTTGTATTTCAATAATTCTTTTCAGTGAACTCAGATTTATAGTTCAAATTTTAATATTTTATAGGAAGATTAGTGTCCATGGCTTAAATTATTTTGTCACAAGTTGAACATTTACATCTCCTTATAATTTAGACACTGTAAAAAAGAAGTGGCAAGTGAGTGAAGAAATTTAAGTGGGGGGGAATTAAGTAGGCTTAGGGTTGTGTGCAAACTGGTTTGACTCAGACTCAACCCCTCCAAGACCGAGTGGCTGTGGTTTCCGGCGTCCCGGTATAACCAGCTGGCTCCATCGCTGACTATTGGGGGTGAGATCTTGGCCCCCTCAGAGAGGGCTCACAACTTGGGTGTCCTCCTGGATGCACAGCTGTCTTTAGAAGATCATATTACGGCTGTGGCCAGGGTGGCTTTTTATCAAGTTCGCCTGATTTACCAGTTGCGTCCCTTTCTTGACCGGGATGCCTTGCACATGGTCACTCATGCCCTCGTCACTTCCCGTCTGGACTACTGTAATGCTCTCTACATGGGGGTCCCCTTGAAGAGCACTCGGAGGCTCCAACTGGTCCAGAATGCGGCTGCCCAGGTGATTATGGGAGCGACACGGCGCACCTATGTAACACCTCTCCTGCATGAGCTGCACTGGCTCCCAGTGGTCTTCTGGGTGCGATTCAAGGTGCTGTTACCATCTTTAAAGCGCTCCATGGCTTAGGACCTGGGTATTTACAAGATCGCCTTCTGCCACCGATAGCCTCCCACCGGCCAATACGCTCCCACAGAGAGGGACTCCTCAGGATGCCGTCGGTCAAACAATGTCAACTGGTGACAACCAGGGGGAGAGCCTTCTCTGTGGGGGCACCTGCCCTCTGGAATGAATTGCCCCCAGAGATACGTATGATCCCCGACCTATGTACCTTTCGCCGTACCCTTAAGACTTTACTGTTCCAACAGGCTGGACTGGCTTAAATAATGAATTTTAATGGGTGTTTTAGTTTCTTAGTTTTTTAATATAAGGGCCAAATTATTTAATATGTTTTAAACTGTTTTTAAATTTTATGGATATATGTTGTTTTACTGTGGTCTGTGCACTGCCCTGAGTCCCTTGGGAGAAGGGCGGTATAAAAATTTAAATAATAAATAAATAAATAAATAAATAAATAAATAAATAAATAAATAATATTTTCATCTGGGTACATTGTTAGATCACACCTTTTATGAGCAGTTATAATAGTGTCCACAATAATATCCCTCATATTTGTGTGTCTGTATCAGGTTATAGGGATGTGGTGGCTCAGTGGCTAAGATGCTGAGCTTGTTGATTGAAAGGTCGGCAGTTCAGCGGTTCGAATCCTTAGTGCTGTGTAACAGGGTGTGCTCCCATTACTTGTCCCAGCTTCTGCCAACCTAGCAGTTGGAAAGCACGTAAAAAATGCAAGTAGAAAAAAATAGGGACCATTTTTGGTGGGAAGGTAACAGCGTTCTGTGCACCTTTGGTGTTTAGTCATGACCACGGAGATGTCTTCGGACAGCGCTGCCCCCTAGAGGTGGGAACGACTAGCACATATGTGCGAGGGGAACCTTTACTTTTATCAGGTTATATCTGATTCAACATCCAATAATTTGATTTTATTGTGTAGTCTTTTTATTTGTTTTATGCGGGTCACTAAAATTAATAACATGCATAATAACATAACATAGTCTGTCTATTTAACAAAAAGAATGGCCCAGGAAATGATCCTTTCCCTCATGGAGATTTCCTCTTGCTACATCTCCATTCTTTTACCAAGACCCAGTCTATGCTGATAGTGAGTCATCAGACAAAGAATTTATTATTCTAAGTTAGTACCCCATGGTATTTAGCTTGGGGAAGAAAAAATCTCAAGTAAGTCAGAAATAATGTTGAGCTCCTGATATTATCCCAGAATTAGTTATGTTCCATTGTGTGGTTTTAGCTAATAGTTTTAAGTTTGGTTTATACTACTTCTGCTCAAGCAATCACATCAGCTGGAAGACCTTAGTGGCAAAGTACCTGCTATATATAAACAAATGGGGAAGAACAAGACTGTGTGATGTTATGGCATAATATGTTGTTGAAGAACATGGACTGCCTTCCACAATGAAATATAGACAAAGAGATATAACATTCTCTCTCTCCCTCCCTCCCTCACCCCTTCTCTTTCCCTCCCTCTCTCTCTGTTATATGACTATACTGCCCCAGTCCTTCTTAAAGCAGTTGCACAATATCTGCAATGCTTCTTTAGCTTTATTTCAAGAAATATTTTCCAAATTTTACTTCAATTGCAGAAATGTTTTAAAGTTTGATAGATAGCAATTTGATTTATATAAAGAAAGATAAAGGAATAGCAGGCGATGATGCTAGATCATTGGCTGGATCTTGAATATATCCATGGAGGTCAATGGAGATGTCATTATATTCCTTTGTTGCTGTAGAAATGAGATAAAATAATAGGTTTATCAAAGTGGATATGAAATATTTTCTGCCACATGCACCATGAACATTTTCTCTTCCACTCTTATTTTTACACAGTATTTTCCTTGAAACCCTCTTCCAATTCACATCAATGCTTTGCAGTGTTTTATGAACGTAAACAGTATCAGGCAGAATATCTCAAAATACTTCTCTGGAATCTCTATTACAGGAGAATTTTCTTACACTAAACAGCACCACCATTGTAGTTGACAAGCCACATCCTTAAAATAGCCACTTGGAAAAGCACCATCCACCACGTGTACAAAAGGGGTAGCCAGCATTCCCCATGAAAAGTAAAAGAGGATAAATGTGAATAATGAATGATATGTAGGTACTTTTGATGAAAAACTGTACAAAAGAGATGGTTTCCATTATCAAAGAAAGGGACTGAGTTACTTAGTACTAAATTCAGGGATTTTCTGGAGAAACATTTAAATTTAAAGTAAACAATGGGGGCAAAGAGTTAACTGATAAAGAACAATTTGGTCCCCAACAATCTAAAACTAATAGGGTTATCAATACTTCTAACTTAGATGTTTGTATAGGTAAGAATATCAACAGAATTCCTTTCAGTCAAGGAAAATCAAGCTTTTGAAAGCATGTGTCATACCATGTTCACTAATCAAAGAGGTGGTAAGGAAGAAAGGGAATTCAGACACAAAACAGGCAATGTAGAAAGTGAACACAGGGTCAGTCAAAAAGAAGTCTCTATAGAAGTGTCTATACGTAAGTGCACAAAGTATGAGGAATGAACTTCAAGTAAGTGAGGGCAGATCAGTGGTAGGATTCAAGTAATTTAACAACCAGTTCTCTGCCCTAATGATTTCTTTCAACAACCAGTTCACCAAACTGCTCAGAAAGTTAACAACCGGTTCTCTCAAAGTGGTGCGAACTGGCTGAATCCCACCACTGGGGCAGATATAAGATTGTTGCCATTACAGAAACTTGGTGGGATGAAGCCCACAAATAGAATATACAGCTAGAGGGATTTAAATTATTTAAAAGAAAAAGATCAAATAAAAGAGCAGATGAAGTTGCACTATATATAAGAAATAATGACATCTCTACAGTAAAATAGCAGAAAAATTATGAAAATAATCTTGAATGCATTTGGGTCAATATAAAAGGGAAAAAATGATATTGCCATATATGTAAATTATAGGCCACTCAACCAAACAGAGGAAATAGATGAACTTTTTGCTAGTCGGTTAATTAAGATATGTAGGAAACACATTACAATAGTAATGGGGGACTTTAACCACCCTAACATCAACTAGGAGACAAACTCTGCACCAAGTGGAAGATCAAACACAGGTTCATGACAAACCTTGTAGATAACTTTGTGTCCCAAAAAGTAGCTAAGGGAACTAGGGGGTCAACCATATTTGACTTAATTCTCACTAATATAGATGAAATGATAGAAGGTGTTGAAGTTACAGGAACATTGGGGTGGGTGGAGTGATCATGCAATATTGGAATTCAACATTATGTAAGCACAAGCAATAGAATAAAGTCAAACTAGAGTCTTGGACTTTAAGAGAGCTTATTTCAATAAACTTAGAGATTCCTTGGATGATAATCCTCAAGGGAAAAACAACTCAAGAAACTTGGGAAATTTTGAAAAGTGATATTATGAAAGCCCAGACTAGCGCAATTCCAATGAAGAAGCTCTCAAAAGAAGCCAGCATAGCTATACAAAGAATTCTCTGATAAATTGAAAGACAAAAAGGACAAGAATAAAAAGTGGAAAGAGAGACACATAACTAAGGCAGAATATCAGCAAATAGCCTGAGCCTGCAAAGATGAAGTCAGGAAAGCTAAGGCACAAAATGAACTAAGACTTGCGATAAAAGTAAAAAATATCAAGAAAAACTTGTTTCAACATGTAAAAAACAAGAAAGAAGTCAAGGACACAATTGGTCAATTAATGGGAGAAAGTGGCAAGAAGGTGATGAACAACAGGAAGAAAATAGAACTGCTTAACTCATTTTCTATTTCAAAAAAATAAACCGGTAGTAAAAGTAAGTAGAACCCACCCCTGTCTCAATCCCCAAGTTTCTAATCTTTTGCTTTAATCACTAGACCAAAGTGGTTCTCTATTGTGCCTCTTTATTCAAACAGAACATATTTTGTTGAGAATTTGGTAAACAAAATAAAATGAACTAAACCAATGAAAACAAGCTACAGCAACAAAACCCCCAGTAAATGTCTTTTGAAAATAGTGAATCAATGAATTAAGTTTCCATTCCCTCCTTAATAATTTATAATATACTGGATCTTGAGCTTAAATGCAAAAGAAAAATCAATAGCATATTTTTCAAATGTTTAGAGGCTCAAACATTATCCAATTTTCAATGATGATCCTACCTGCTTAGCGAGTGAGTAATGAGTTATCACTCTTTTCTAAATGGTCAATAATTTTATTTCTTACTTGGAATGCAAGGAAAAGTAATGCAAACAGCAGAGAAAGGATCTTCATGCTGGGTTTGGTTCAGGACCAAATCTTACTTCTGGGACAGGACACAGCTCTTTTATATGCAATTATAATGATTGTATCAATCACCTCAGTGAATATTGCAAATGTTATTAGGAATTATTTATGGAAAGCATTGGTGCATCTTCCTTGTATTGAAACAAGGGTGAGTAAGGGTGACATGATAGCAGTCTTCCAATATTTGAGGGACTGTCACAGAGAAGAGGGAATCAACCAAATCTCCAAAACTGTTTTCTCAAAACAAAATATTCAGACTTAGTTATACAGCCATCCTAGTTTTAGACCCAAACTAAATATGGATGTTCAACATTTGCCTGGGACATCTAGCATTGTGGGCTGCCAGCTGTAGGAAGATAGTGGTAAGAAGGGCTGCAAGCAAATTTAATTACACAATTACACACTCTTCCCACTGACTCTGTTATTCAACTGCAAGACAACAGCTATAAAGGGACCACATTTCAGGATGTATTAGACTAGTTCACCTTTTTCTCTCCTCCCTATCTGCAATACAATTGCTTTGAGAAAAGATTGTAAGAGTGAGGGACGAGAAGAAGAATAGAAAATAAACCTACCCTGAAGATTCAACAATTCCTTTGTTAAATACACCCTGCCTATAAATTGGGGTGAACAATCAGAATATAAAGAATTGGTGCAGTGAAAAGGCATACTGAGAGGGTCCACAATGGATTCAAATATTGAGTCTGGTTATTGGTGAGCAATGGATTGGATACATTCCGGGCAATGAGTGGAAAAGGTGGTTAAGCTTTGCCTTGAGGGTGCAGCCTATTTTTGTGGACTACAAATGATTCCCCACTCCAAATACTCTTGCTGCAGGGCCTCATAAAAGGTGAACATTATTAATAGTTAATGTGTACAGTATCTTTGCTCAAGAACCACAGGAAGCAGCTGATGAGGAAACTCTGGAAGCCAACGGCTTCTCTAGCAGTTGCCTTGAAGTGCCTTGAAGCCTTGAAATAACATTGAACTCCTGCTGTCACCAAGAAATGGTGAATTAACTTGTGTAAGGAGTGTGTGCAGCAAGGATAATGAGGAAACCTCAGGTACTAACTGACTTGGTATTTGGTAATCAAGAAAAGTCAGGTAAAGAATAATAAAACAAAACAAAACAAGTGGAGATTAATGCTGCCATTTAGAAGTTGATATTGTTCAGCAGTTTTTAGAAATATGTCAGCCTCTATGATGCTTGCTTGCTATTGGCTGCCATAGCAATGGGGGGGGGGCTGTATAGGTATTTGGGAGGGGGATGTGAGCTGGTGGAGATGTCTTGTGATGTGACCAAAAGGGAGAAAAAGGGAGGATAATTCTCATTGTCTTCAGCGCAGCTGAATGGATTTGAAATAAGATTGGTTCGGCATGATCTGTTTTTAACAAACCCATGCTGGCTACTAGTTATAACTTTATTTGTTTCTAGATGTTCAAAGATATGTTTTTTGACTATTTTTTTCAGTATCTTCCCAAGTATTGCTGTTAGGTAACAGCAAGGTATTGCATACCTTATTGATATGTAGTTTCCTGGGTCTGTTTTCTTCCCCTCAACAGATTTTTATTGAACTAAAAGGATAACAAAATCTGAATGATTCTCCATTATAGCTCTATAGGCCATCTCTAAGACATCCTGTCAGAAGGAACCCGTAAGATGTTCTTCCTGCCTGACTTGATGGATGGATATAATCAGGAAGAGGTGATCCCTCAAATAACCTGGTTCCATGATTTTTACTATTTAGTTTTGCTATTTTGCTATTTATTCAGTTCTACTTTCTCTAGAAAAAAATAAAGTCCTTAAAGTCTCTGGAGATTCTCAGTCATCCAGGTCATGGTTGTCCTAAAAGTGCTTTTTCAAAAGGCAACTGGACTTTGTCCCCCCTCCCCGGAAACATTTCACTTCTCATTCAAGAAGCCTTTTCAGCTCTGACCAAATGATGGAGGATGGAAGGATTTATATTCCTTGCAGTGACCTGCTTGTTAGCATTCTTTCTAAGAGTGATTGAGGCTACTTGAAAGTTTATCTATATCCTCAGGGTCACCTGAATATTGCAAAATGGGTGTGGAGCCTTTGTCAGGGTTCCAAGTAACACCCCCAGCAGAAGTAAAACTCCAAGGCAGGCATTTTCCTCAAAGTTCCATTTTAGTAGAGATGTCATATTGGCACATCTGGGAAAACCCGAATCTGAAAGGCC
The DNA here is from genome assembly GCF_029215685.1 of Pituophis catenifer annectens. Classification (NCBI taxonomy): domain Eukaryota; kingdom Metazoa; phylum Chordata; class Lepidosauria; order Squamata; family Colubridae; genus Pituophis; species Pituophis catenifer. The sequence continues at coordinate 28,568,384 of NW_027256881.1, read as the reverse complement.
CCGGGTTTTCCCTACCCAAAGTAAAATCAAAGACCCTTCCCGTGTACTCACATGTCCATCACATGGACCAATCAGGTCACCATCCCAACTGAAGTTGTTTCCCAGTCATGCCTTTCCAGGTGCAGGCTGAATGTCCTTGATTCCCAGGGAAAAGAATGTTGCTATGGCTATACATCTCACCCTGTCTCCATCCAACCCTCCTCCCATTTTCCACAGCATGCCCATCCACTATGTGTGGCAGCCCTGAAGATCCAAAGTTAAAGAGGCCTCCAGGGCTGACAGCCTTCCTAAAACTGCTAAAAGGATTGTATTGTAAACAGGAGATAGGTGGTGTCTTTAAACTTTTATTTAAAACTTATTTCACTAAGATTTGAAAGAAACTCACCTATGCTGTAAAACCTGAGCTGTGATCCATTTGCCATTTCATCCCCCACCAATGGATGATGCCACTTGAAGTTTTCAGGTAGATGTGAAACAAGAATGGAGAGAATACTGATGTCTGCAAAACCTTGCATTTTGGTTCAAGGATTGCTATATTCCAGCCAGACTGATTCCATCTGTGGGAAGCCCCCCACCCCCGAAGAATGAAATATTTTGGAAAATATTAAAAATATTATGGTATTTTTAGAATATTACATTTCCTCAAAGGGAGAAATGGAGAAGCATGTTCTTAAAGACAGAAAGCAGACTTTTTTAATAGCACCCCTCAGCAGATATTTTGTGCCCATTAAGAAAGACTGGGTCAGCCTATCTAAAAAACAAAAGACCTTCAGCTCTAGGGTGATGGGATTAAGAACAGGACATGATCCTTCAGGACATAATAGGATTAACCCACTACCATTTAGCAGCTCATTGATAAATCATTGCACAATCTCCTAAAGGCATTTCAGACATTGCACAACCCCCCCTAGCATAAGGTGACCAGATTTTAACATTGGTAAAGAGGGACATTGTGGGCGTGGCTTATTTTGTGGGCGTGGCTAGCTGGTCATGTGACTGGGTGGCGTGGCTAGCTGGTCATGTGACCGGGTGGCCATGGCTATGTGTATAGGGTAAGGTGAACAGATTTTAACATTGGTAAGAGGGACAACATTGTGGGCGTGGCTTATTGTGTGGGCGTGGCTTGGAGGCCATGTGACTGGGTGGGCGTGGCTAGCTGGTCATGTGACCGGGTGGCCATGGCTATGTGTATAGGGACTACTCAGAGGGCTGGAAAGTCATTTCTGACAGGTCCTCACACTTTTGACTGGTCCTCACACTTATGACCATCCTCACATTTATGCCCGTGCAGCATTCTTAACAACCATGTCACTCATTTCACAACTGCTTCTCTTCACCATGGTGACAAGATAGGGCAAAAACGTAAAATGTGAGGACAGTCGTAAGTTCGAGGACTGGTCAAAAATGCGAGGACCAGTCAAAAATAACTTTTTCAGCCGTCTGAGTAGTCCATATGCACAAAAGGACTAACCAGAGGGCTGAAAAAAGTCATTTCTGACAGGTCCTCACACTTTTGACTGGTCCTCACACTTATGACCATCCTCACATTTATGCCCGTGCAGCATTCTTAACAACCATGTCACTCATTTCACAACTGCTTCTCTTAACCATGGTGACAAGATAGGGCAAAAACGTAAAATGTGAGGACAGTCGTAAGTTCGAGGACTGGTCAAAAATACGAGGACCAGTCAAAAATAACTTTTTCAGCCGTCTGAGTAGTCCATATGCACAAAAGGACTAACCAGAGGGCTGAAAAAAGTCATTTCTGACAGGTCCTCACACTTTTGACTGGTCCTCACACTTATGACCATCCTCACATTTATGCCCGTGCAGCATTCTTAACAACCATGTCACTCATTTCACAACTGCTTCTCTTCACCATGGTGACAAGATAGGGCAAAAACGTAAAATGTGAGGACAGTCGTAAGTTCGAGGACTGGTCAAAAATGCGAGGACCAGTCAAAAATAACTTTTTCAGCCGTCTGAGTAGTCCATATGCACAAAAGGACTAACCAGAGGGCTGAAAAAAGTCATTTCTGACAGGTCCTCACACTTTTGACTGGTCCTCACACTTATGACCATCCTCACATTTATGCCCGTGCAGCATTCTTAACAACCATGTCACTCATTTCACAACTGCTTCTCTTCACCATGGTGACAAGATAGGGCAAAAACGTAAAATGTGAGGACAGTCGTAAGTTCGAGGACTGGTCAAAAGTGCGAGGACCAGTCAAAAATAACTTTTTCAGCCCTCTGAGTAGTCCATATGCATAAAAGGATACAGTAATTGAGAGGGATGAAGGAAGGGAAGGGAAATTAGAGTAGGAGTGACGGTTAAGAGAGGGAGGAAGAGAGGAGGAGAAAGAGAAAGGAAGAGGAAGTAGGGAGGAGAAGAAGAGGGGGGGAAGAGAAAGTAAGAAGGAAAGAAAAGAGAGGTGGTAGGTTTGAGGAGAAAGATTGCTGTACAATAAAAAAGATGAAAGGGAAGAAAGCCAACCCCAAACAAATATAAAGATATTAAGATAAAGAATGAATTGTTAAACTTTAAAGAATAAAAGAGAACAAATATGAATAAATAGCAATAATTAGAAACACACATACATACAATGTATTTTCTTTGAACAGAATATTTGGCTGGTTCACAAATTTAAACAGTGTTTAGTCATTTCAATTAAATTTACAATTTCTATATTTCCTTTTTGCCATATTTATTCCTCATCTATTTTTTTAAAAAAACAATATTACCCTTCATCCTCATCTCAAATCTTAATCAAATTCAATTTTTCCCTTCTATTCTATTTTATACCCCTTCCCATTGTCATCTATTTTTATATCCATCCTCACATTGGTTAATTATGTAATTATGTAATACAGTTGTTTAATACAAATTCAACATTTTAATATAAATCAATTAGTTATATAACTATCTTTTTTGTATATTAATCAATATGAACATGAATATTCCAATTATTTCCATGCAATCCAATTTCTTACAAATCAATTAATTATACTTACCAATAATAATAAACCAAATAATTTCCCCCATATATTCCTCCAAACCACAACTTAACCATTTCTGCTTTCAACACAGTATACAATTAATAATATCTCAATTATTACAATTCCCTAGTTAAAAAGAGCTTTTTTTTCTTTTGTGTTTTAAAATCTTGAACTCTCCTCTTTTGCCCTAAATAATTTTCCATTGTTTGCACTTACCTTTTTTGGTGAGGAAAAGGAAAATAAATCTGCTGCCTAATTTTCCAACGTTGCAAGCAAACCGCAAAGCCAACAGCCTGTTTTACTTTCACTTTCGTTTTGAGCTTGGTTTGCACAAAGAGGAAAAAAAAACTGAGCAATTTAGCAAGAGCAGAGCCCTGTGCAAATCAGCTGAGAGGGGGAAGCCGAGCTAATTAACGTAGGGCGGCCCTTTGAAGCCCCGCGGCAAGAGTTTAAACAGGTTTTTTCCCTCTAGCCATCAGCGGGGATTCAGGAGGCAGCCGGGAACCAGGAGGCAGAATGAAAAATCGGGACTTTTTTAAAACGCCGCGGGACGCGGGACAAATTGCTCAAAAGCGGGACTGTCCCGCCAAAAGCGGGACGTCTGGTCACCTTACCCTAGGAGCATCTCTGAAACTTATAAAAACCCATGTACTCATAAAATCAGTTGGTCAGCTGTGCCAGAACCACAAACCCTGGTGGCTCTCTTCATCAGTAAAGGTCCATTTATTGATGAACAGAACCACCAGGGTCTTTCCAATCAGCCTCCAGCCTCCATTTTATTCCCAGCATCTTTCTCCCAGCTTGGAACTGAACCAGATGTATTTTCCTTCCAACATATCCTATCAAAAAAATTTAAATCTTCAGAGATTGACAAATAATTCTAAAAAAACTCCTTTCTTTTAAGTATATTTTATATCAATCCAGGTTTTAAGTCTGGCCAGAGTTGAACTGGCTGGTAGTATGGAGGAAAAAATCTGATTCACACCAAAGGGAGACCTTGCTATGATATATTTCTCTCCAAAATTACTATGGACCCTGGCTTGCTAGGAAATAATCCTGAATTACTGTGGCTGGTTCTTCTGGGTGTTTTGGATGGAGATGTTGAGTGAGAATGGTTAACTTCCTTTGAATTTCAGGATCTGGTTTTTCTTTGGCTTTCTCCCTCTTCTCTTAATGTTTCTAATGCTGCTCTTCTCTGCTCTTGAAAAGCTGTGTATTTGTGACATTTTGCTGCAATGTCTTCTCTTTTTTTATACATTGAATAGACACATAGACATAAACAATATGTACTTACTGTGCAAAAGAGACAATCAACAAGCCAAAAAGGGAACAAAAAGACCAAAACATCTCCCCACCAGCAATCAACACCCAGATGATCTTAGATACCAATCTTAACATCAGACCAACAAACAAGAAGTAAACAATACCCCAATCAAGGAAGTGCCAAAACAGTAAATAAACAGCACAACCAAAAAACTCCCAAGACCTCTCCTACCAATACTTGTCATAATAAATGCCTAACTACTATACCTCCCTGATCACCCGGACCTTCAAGGGTTAACTAACCACATATCCCATAATCCCTGTAACCACTCCTTACCTATTAGCCCCTCCTCCTGGGTACAAAAGGTCCGACCACATGGTCCACAGATGATTCCAGATGTATACCTGAAAGAGAAAGGTACAAGGTCAGTGACCTCCAGTACCAACAGATCAATAATAAAGCTACAGAAAAGAATTGGAGTCTGTCTTTGAGTTATTGGCCTAGATCCAGCTTTTAACAATACTAACAGGGCAGACCACTAGAATATAAATTGAGAGCAAATTCCATTCCTTATCTATGTTACTTAGTTTGGTAATGAAACAACTGTAAGAAAAAGAAGAAGCTGAGAGAATATCAGGGATGCCTTCTCCTATTTTACCACAACAGCAATCCTGTCAGGTGCTTTGTGCTGAGAGAAGTCCAAACTTACCCAGCCAGCTTTCATGCCAAATGTTGGACTAGAACAGTCTCCTGATTTCTAGCTTGGTGCTTTGACCACTAGACCAAACTGGCTCTTTATTGTCCCTCAAACACTTCATAATGTCTTTTGTTGAGAATTTCGTAAACCAAAACTAAAATGAACCAACCAATAACCTACAGTAATAAAACCTTGAGTTAAGCTTTGTAGAGAATAGTGAATCAATGAATTGGTTTTCCAATCCCTCCTTGATGCCGTATATCTCCCTGGATCTTGAGTTTTAATGCAAAAGAAAAATCAATGGCATATTTTTCAAATGTTTGAAGGCTCATGTTATTAATAGTCCACAGTGTTCAAAGCTATTTCTTTAACATAAACTAAAAGAAGTTGTTGAGGGTTATCCTGCTTTCAGTGACTTACTTGCTTAGAAAGTAGTGAGTTATCAGTCATTTCTAAATTATCAATAATTTGGTTTTTTTTACCTGGTTCAGACAGGAATGCAAGGAAAAGAATGCGAACAGCAGATAAAGGATCTTCATGTTGGGATTAGTTCTCAACCAAATCTTACTTCTGGGACAGACTCAGCTCTCTAATTATTAAGGTGTAATGATTGCATCACCCTGCCTCAGTGAAATATTGTAACCACTCTTAACAATTACTGGCATTGTTGTATTTTCTTCTATTGAAACTTTCCTGTGGGTTCACTGTTACAAAAGTCCTTGCAAGATCAAGAGAGTTAGATGAATAGTTAAAAAGTTCTGCTTATAGCTAAAATAGTTTGGAATAATAAATGTTTGGCTCCATTATTGAGTGGCCTGCAGAGTTGACATAACTGGGAAGTACTTATTGGGGTAGATCTTTTATGTACACTGAGAGCATATGCACCAAGACAAATTCCTCATGTGTCCAATAACACTTGGACAATAAAAAATTCTATTCTATTCTATTCTATTCTATTCTATTCTATTCTATTCTATTCTATTCTATTCTATTCTATTCTATTCATTATGCGTGGTTGTAATGAAATCTATCTATCTATCTATCATCTATCTATCTATCTATCATCTATCTATCATCTATCTATATCTAATATGGGAATTCTTTTGCTGTACTTAGATTTCTTTGGGAAAGATGATCTGGTGAAAAATAGGAGATTTAAGAGCTTCACTTATGATGGCAAAGTTCATCTGACATAAGAAGAGATATTGGGGATAGGGAGAATGAAAATGGTATATGGGGTGACTATGTGATTGAATCCACTCTTTTGTCTACGTATCATTTCTGTACTATGTGTTAACAAGAGAAGACACACATGGTGAAGTGGGTTAATCGGGATGTTAGTTCTTATCAACATAAGAATGGAGGGCTGAATGTCCACTCCAAATGCAAAGAACTGGATCAGGTTCTTACAAGGTATACATTGACTTGGAAAGGCAGAAGAAGAAAAAAATCAGGAGTTCAATGCCTTAGAGCCGTGGATTATATAAAGATTTGGTTTCTGTGAAATGTGGACAAGTGGTTATAAAGTCTGCAGTTTTATGGCAGAAAAGAAAATCAACAGACTATTTTAAAAATGGTGAACAAAACTTGTACATATGGCTTCATCATTGTAAAGGGACACATTAGCTGAGTCATTTCCATGAGTATTTTGGATAGTTAACTGCTGAGCATACAGGGAGTTTACATTATCCTCTATTTGTATAAAGCCTGACTGGGAGGAACAAAGGGTGCAGTTCTTTTCTCCTGCCTGAGAATCTATGGAAGATGAAAAAATACATACAAGGCACACGCCTTTTCTGGAAACTCTCTTCAAATCACAATAGACTTCTGCAGTCTTTATTTCTCTATGAGGATGCTTTGGGTTTAATCTTTGAGCTGAGAGTGTAACACAGTACTTTGTAGCACTTTGAAAAAAGGGCTTTGTGTTTTTCTAAGTTGCTAAGAACTATATCAGCTGGAAAACCTCAGTGGCAAACTAACCATTACAATAAATAAACAGAAGGGGAAGAACAAGACAGTGTGTAATTATAGCACAATATGTGGTTGAAAAGCAGGTAACAACTTTCACATTGAAGTGTAGGCAAAGAGATGCCTCCCTCTCTCTCCCCCATAGGAATATATTGCTCCAGGTCCCTTTTAAAGAAATTGCACAATGTCTGCAATGCTCATTTTGCTTTATTTCAAGAAATATTTGCCAAATTTTACTTCAATGCATAAATGTTTTAAGAGTTTGATGGGTAGCAATTTGATTTATATAAAGGAAGATAAAGCGATAGCAGGCGGTAATCTCAGGTTATTGAAGACATCCAGGGTGGTAGATGGAGATGGCATCATTTTCTATTCCAGCTATACAAATGAGATAAAGTAATAGGTTGATCAAAGTGAGTTAAAGTAAATTCTATGCTTTGGAAAGCTTTGTGAATGCAAACAATATCAGGCAAAGAATATAAATATATACTGTAACTGTAATATCTCTATTAGAGGAGAGTTTTCTTACGGTCTGCAGCATGTCCAATCACTTGGACAGTCCAGTTGCCCAAGGTTGTGGTCGCCAGTATGGCACAGATTGAGAAAACAGTGTCCTCCTAGCTGACCACAGCGGTGGTGGGCATTCCCTATGAAAAGAAAAAGAGGAGACAGGTAAATGATGAGTAAAGATTCCTTAATATTTAAATACATTTTTCCTTCCAAGACACTACCTTCTCCTATGGAATTGCAGGATCTCCTGTGTGCTGCTTGGAGAGTCCAAGCAATGGGTTCAAGTTTAGCCTGGTTGGCCAGAGACTGAGTTGAATTTGCCTAGCCATGCCTCTTTCTCCCATGAGCCTTCAGTGTTTCAACTCAGTCGGCCTAAAGAGACTTGCTTTAAATTTCTCTGTCTTAGAAAAATTATTTAAAATACTCTGCCAGCCACAGAAAGAAGCCTCTTTCTCCCTTTTCTCTTTAAAATTAACACCAACAGCCTGAGGTGTTTTCCAGCTGTTTTCTATGCATCTTTTACTCCAACAGGGTGGTCCTCAGTTGGACCCGACTTTTGTACCAAAAGTCAATTCTTGGTTTCACAGGGCACAGGAGGTGGTTTTACCTAACTTTTGCCCTGACCCAGCACATCCTAGAGAACGACGTTGGCACATGCTCGACGTTCATAGGGCACTCCACAAATATATTGACAGGACTGCATCATTCAGGAAGTCTGAATCACTATTTGTATCATTCCAGCCTACTGCCATGGGGAAGAAAGTTACCCCATCTACAATTGCGAGATGGATCAAAGCTTGCATCGCAATGGCTTACGAACACCAATCTACTCCAGTGCCTAGAAACATCACTGCGCATTCAACTCGTAGCGCTGCCACCACGGAAGCCTGGGCTACTCAGGCTTCCATATTGGAGATCTGCAGGGCTGCAACTTGGGCTTCTCCCACTACCTTTATCAGAAATTACAAGTTGGACGTTTTTGCCTCAGCTGAGGCTTCGTTTGGCAGAAGAGTCCTGCAGCAGGTTCTACCAGGAGAACAACACCTGGACCGCTCGGACTCCCGCCCTAGGGATACTTAGCTTGGGTATATCCCATTGCTTGGACTCTCCAAGCAGCGCACAGGAGATTGAACATTGGAGCTTACCTGAATGTTCAATCCATGTGTGCTGCAGGAGAGTCCAACCCCGCCCTACTGTAGCGGTCCAGCATCCAACACTTACTTATAGTGAACATTCTTCTATCATCTTGCTACGTCTTCTACAGACCTCTTCGTCGAAACACTGAAGGCTCATGGGAGAAAGAGGCGTGGCTAGGCAAATTCAACTCAGTCTCTGGCCAACCAGGCTAAACTTGAACCCATTGCTTGGACTCTCCTGCAGCGCACATAGATCGAACATTCAGGTAAGCTCCAATGTTCAATTCCTAGGACTACAGCAAGTTTTCTCTGACCACAGGAATCCATTTCTGCTGATCTCCCTGGAGCAGCTCAAATACATCAGCTATTAACTCAGGTATGAAATCTGATTCAGAGATGAATTAGCTGGTAAACCTAAATCTATGAAGGTCGGAGGGAAGAAATAATCTGGTTCACTAGAAGGGGAGCCTTGCTGTGATATATTTCTCTCCAGTATTACCACGGATCCCTGCTTGCTGGAAAATAATGCTGAGTTACAGTGGCCAGTTCTGCTGGGTGAAAACCTTGAGTGAGAAGGGTTAATGTCGTTTAAACTTCAGGGCCTGGTTTACCTTTGGCTTTCTCCCTCTTCTCTTAATGTTTCTATCACTGTTCTTTTCTGCTCTTGAAATGCTGTGCATTTGTGTTATTTTGCTGCAATTTCTTCTCTTTTTCCCACATTAAGTACAAATATATTCACTAGATGATTAATAGCTATCTTTTATTTTTTCCCATCTTTATTTAAAAAAAATATTTTAAGAGAGGGAAGGAGGGGGAGGGAGGGGGAGAGAGAGAGAGAGAGAGAGAGGCAGGCAGGCAGGCAGGCAGGCAGGCAGGCAGACAGATCAGCCGGGTTTCATTTAATAGTCTTTCAATCTCTTTTCTGCAAAGCACTAAGACTGTGAGGAGGTTCAGCCTATGAAGGAAAGACTGGTCCAAATTCACCCAATCAGCCAGTTTCATGTCTAAGGGTGGGACTGGAATTCAGTTTCCAGTCTTTTGTTTTAATCACTAGATCAAACTGTTTCTCTATTGTGCCTCTTTATTCTAATAGAACATATTTTGCTGAGAATTTGGTAAACCAATATCAAAGTTAAGCAAATCAACAAAAATAAACAAAACCCCTAATAAAGTTCTTTCGAGAATAGTGAATCAATGAATTAATTTTCCAGCCCCTCCTCGATGCCTGATAATTTACTGGATTTCAACTTTTAATGCAAAAGAAAAATCAATGTTATGTTTTTCAAATATTTGGATGCTCATGTTGTCAATAGCCCACAGAGTTCAAAGCTATTTCTATAAAGTAACACAAAAAGATGTTGAAGATTATCCTGCTTTCAGTGATATTCATATTTGTTTAAAAATAGTGAGTTATCAATCCTTGTTAAATTATCACTAATTTTGTTTCTTACCTGGTTCAGACAGGAATGCAAGGTAAACACATGCGAACAGTAGATAAAGGATCTTCATGCTGGGATTGGCCTGGACCAGATCTTACTCCTTGGGTAGACACAGCTCTCTATTTATAGAATTATAATGATTGCATCATATCACCTCAGTGAACTATTGCAAATATTCTTAGGTGTTATTTTTACAGTTATTACATAAAGCAATGGTGCCTCTTTCTTATATTGAAACACTCCTGTGGGTTTGATGTTGCAAAAGTCCTCGAAAGAGCAACAGACTTAGTTGAACAGCTAATCTGCTATGTTTGTAAAAGATTGGAGGTTCAGGACTTGCAATGTCCTAATAGAGCAAAGAAAATTCCTTACTGAATTGCTGCCCAAACTCTTCCAGTCTACAATGATAATGCTCAGCCATATTCACTAGTGGTTGGAGTTTGGGAAGAGTCATTTAAACTAAATTGTAGAAATCTGGAATTGGCACTGCTGTCATGGATGACACATTTTTATGGGTGGGTTTTGGGAAAACAGCTGCTCTGCTTCTTGGTGGGTGTTTGTTGTACTCAGATGAAGCAAAGGCTTTTTTGGCTTTTTTGGTAGTATTCCTTCCTCATGCAGGTGATGTCTATTTCCCTGAAGACAGAGAATATGTGTAGTATTGGAAATATTCTTGCAGCCTTAATCAAGAGTTATTAGGAGTCCCATGGGACACAGAAGATTAACTGAAATTGAGAAGGAAAGCTGGGTCCTAAAAGCTGTGTATTCTGTGAGTGTTGGTTATGTTGAATGTTTCCTGCTGCTTCATCTACAAAGGATCTGATGGGGCCATACTTTTATTACTTATCTCTAGATTTCATTTTTTTAAAGAAAAGTTTTTATTTTATAAACAAACAAACAAACAAACATACAATATATAATCAATCAGTCAATATATCATCTGAATACATATTTTTTCCATCTTACTCCTCCAATAACTATCATATCTTAATATTATCATTTCATTTATTATTACATTTCCCCCACATTTACTTTTCTGTTAAAACATTTCTCTATTCAACACTTTTATCCCACCCCAACCTTTATCCCACCCTCCCCACCCCCCTGACTTCCCAGAGCAAAAACAGGGTATAGCATTTAACAAACATAAACTAAAATAAACTAACTACAAAGTTCAAAACTCCCACACATTCTTTAACTCCCCTTACTCCAATTCATCAACCTTCCTTTTATAAATTCTCAAATCCAATTGAGTTAAATTCATTCTCCTAAGTATAAAAATCTTTTTCTTGATGTATAATCCAATAATTTAACAATATTACAAACATTAAAAATCATGGATAAGTTTCATTTCCACACCCTTAAACATCGTTCTTTTTCAACATTACTCCCTAATAGGGTTCTAAATTTAACATTAATTCTCTTTCCTTCATAAAATTGGGCATCTTGAAACCTTAAACATTTTATCTTGTATACCTTTTAAGATACTATAATCTTATGTTAAACATTTTAAAAATCTCTTAATACCAGTAAAACATTCTTAGTATATTTACCAAATATAAATTTCAAAATCTACAGGAAGATATCTTTCAAATTTTCAATTAACCATTTTAATACCTCCATAACTTTTTAAAAAGCAGCCCTTTTAATATCCAAAACTAATTATATTATATCATTTTGTCTTAGAGTAACTTTTAACAATACCAATTTAATTAAGATTTTCAATTTATTACTAAAATCTTCCTCCCCCCCAAAAAATTAATCTTCTATTCTTCCCTTCTTTCTATATTTTTTCCAGTCCTTCTTCTTCATTAATTCTTTCAGCATTGCTCCTCCCCCTGATTTTATTTTCGAAAATTTTTGAATGTTGATTTGAGGTTGATGTATCTGGAAAACTCGCTCTCTTCTTGGAATCACTTTATCTAGTTTAAAATCCCCATTTCGACTCTTCTTGCTTGTGTAATCAGTCAGTTCATTCCTTTGTCTATAAAACCAAAATTTGTTGCCATAAAGTTTGTCAGCTTGCAATAAAGAGTCTATTTGTTGCTTTTCTATCAATTGAGTGGAAGTGTCTGCCGGGACCTCTGTTTCATTTGTGCCAACCTCCATTTCAATCCTGACAGCCTCTTGGTCCTCCAAAGACAAAATTCTCTGAATAATTTCCTCCTGTTTTCCATCCAAGTTATATTTTTGAAAAGCTCTTTCAATTGTTTCCAAAAGAGCAGAGTTAAAAGAGTCTAAAAGTTCTTGAAAAGCCTTTACAGTCACAGCTTGAGAATTTGCTAAATCACCAAACAGTGATCCTCCAGCCCTGATGTCAGCCATGTTTCAGTCACTTTATATTTATCCAGCTATCAGGACAATTCCAACTATTTTCCACACAGAGTAAAGGTGTAAATTAATTGAGGTCAATACCAAATTCTTTTCCTTGCCGCTTCCACTTTAAATCTTTTTCTTAAGGTGTAATCCAGTAGCTGTATCAATGTTACAAGCGTTAACAAGTGTTAACAAGCACTTTCACTAATAGCTTCCTCTTCACGCCCTCAGGCGCCATTTTCTGCATTTTAAAACAGAGTTAAAGTATTACTTGCGGTTTTTTTTCTTAGTTCTCCTGATTTGCTCTGCCTGCAGCCAAAGTAAAGATGTTAAAAATCCCCTCACTTGTTATCAGCAGAATTGGTCGCGGCTTCTAGCTCCGCTAATTAGCGGAGTCATCCCAGGTCTGGAGCAGATTGACAGGCTTCTAGGGAGCTCTCATCCTTTGCGCCCCAGGATTTCTCCTAGGGCACTTGGGGGGCTCTACCTCCGCCTGTCAGCTCTTCTCTCTCCCCTTTGCCCGGGGAGAGGGTTTCACGCCGCCAGACAGCTGTTTTTTGGCTGTTCTGGCGGCTTTTACGGTGCCGGGGATTGGGCACCCACAGAGGAGCGTCAGCGAAGCTCGCGGAGCCAACCGGAAGTCACTTATCTCTAGATTTCAGTGGTGAGAAAAATATGGTTTTACATTTAGGCAAGGAAAACCAAATGCACAGGTATAGAATAGGTGAGTCGTGGCTCAATAGCAGTAACTGTGAGAGGGATCTCGGACTCCTAGTGGACAACACTTATATATGAGCCAGAAGTGTGGTACAGCTACCAAAAAAACCATCAAACTGCCCAAGGAGCTGCTGATACAGTTCTACAGAGGAAATCTTGAGTCTGTCATCTGTACCTCTATAACTGTCTGGTTTGGTTCTGCAACTCAACAAGACAGACAAAGACTTCAGAGGATAATTAGAACTACAGAAAAAACAATTGCTACCAACCTGCCTTCCATTGAGGACCTGTATACTAATACTGGCCAAAAAGAGGGCTGTGAAAATATTTACAGACCCCTCACATCCTGGACATAAAATGTTTCAACTCCTACCCTCAAAATGATGCTATAGAGCACTACACAGCAGAACAAGTAGAACCAAGAACAGTTTTTTTCCTTAACGCCATGGAAAATTGTGCAGTATACAGGTCCTCAATGGAAGGCAGGTTGGTAGCAATTGTTTTTCTTAGTGGGCATGACTGATGGCAAATATGACAAAAATGTAACCTATTTAATATTGCATATACTTACCGCGGCAAGACTAGCATTTGCTCAAAAATGGAAGTGTAAAGAAATACCCTCAGAAGAAGAAGTAATACACAAAATTTACAGCTGTGCAGAGATGGACAGACTTACTTTAAAACTCAAAGACAAAAGTGAATCAACATACTATGAAGTCTGGAATAAATTTTATAATTGGTTAGATAAGAGGAAGAATGCCAAAAACAAGGGATAACGAATGTCTGGAAATGTATATATCAATGTATATTAATATATCAATGTATATTGAAGTTGTGAATGTAATATTGGTTTATTAAATACATGCATAGTTGGTTAGGAAGTAAAATATACTTGATATATACTGAAGTAGGAGATATGTAAATTTGTATATAGAGCAAGGAATAGATTACTTATTAACTTGATTTTGACATAAATGTTAGAAACCAGAGACGTTGAGCAATGTCCATTGTTTTACTTTTAAAACTAATAAAATAATAATAAAATAATAATTTATTAATTATTGTGAAACAATAAATAATAATTTATTGCTGAGCACATTGTAAGCCGCCCTGAGTCTTCGGAGAAGGGCGGCATATAAATCAAATTAAAAAAATAAATAAATAATAATAATAATTTAAAAAAATACCATTGCAGACTTAGATGAACTCACAGATATTGTAACATCATATGTCAGCTTCTGTGAAGACCTATGTGTACCAACCAGGAACTTGCAAATACACAGTAATAATACACCTTGGTTCACAGCTAAACTTAAGCAGCTACATTGTACCAAAGAGGAAGCCTACAACAAAGGTGATAGAATGCTGTACAATCACACCAGAAACATATTAATAAGGGAGACCAGAGCAGCAAAAAGAAGCTACTCTGAAAAGCTAAGAAATCAGTTCTCAACCTCCTTCCCGGCCTGAAGGAAATCAACAAATGGCAGATGACCTGAACGTATTTTACTGCAGGTTTGAAAGGAAACTACAGCCACCTATCTCCACAACCCCCATCCCAGACACACCAACAACAGACAAACCCCCTACAACTGACCCCATCCCAATGGTGGGTTCCTCCCAGTTCCACCTGGTTCCGCCGAGCCGGTAGCGATGATGATATGATGTCACTGAACTGGTTCTGCCCCTCCCCGCCCCTCCCACCCCCATTATTCTTACCTTTTATTTGGCCCCACCCCCAATCTATTGCTGCCTCCTGAGTTCCAGCTGATGGCTAGAGGGAAAAAAACTGTTTAAACTCTTGCCCTGGGGCTTCAAAGGGCCGTCCTATAGCTGATCAGTGTTAAAAGAAAACAAATGAGTAGACCGGTGCCTGCAAAAATAAATGGGTAGACCCAGTGGTGGGATTCTACTTTGGTAAAACTGGTTGTCAAGTAGTTAAGTAGTTAAGCAGTTCGGAGAACCGGTTGTTAAAAGAAATCTCCTTTTGTTTTTTTTCCATTTTACAGGGTTAATCCTGTAAGGATTAATTACAACATTTGGTGTTGTTTCCTAGCCTAATCTTTATTACAGAAACTGCCTCTCCTGCAGTATGCCTAGACTTACTGTCACTTCCGGTTTGACTTTCTTAAAGGGGAAGGGTTGTTTTAAGCTTTTTACACCCTGTTGGAAGGAAATACTCCCCTGTTGGAGTTCTTACAGCCAGGGTGCAATCATTGAAGAAATAATTGAATCCTTTTATGCATATGGACTACTCAGAGGTCTGAAAAACTTATTTTTGACTGGTCCTCGCACTTTTGACCAGTCCTCAAACTTATGACTGTCCTCACATTTTACGTTTTTCGCCCTATCTTGTCACCATGGTGAAGAGAAGCAGCTGTGAAATGAGTGACATGATTGTTAAGAATGTTACAATGGGCATAAATGAAGACCAATCATAAGTGCGAAGACCGGTCAAAAGTGAGAGGACCTGTCAGAAATCACTTTTTTCAGTCCTCTAAGTAGTCCTTTTGTGCATATGGACTATTCAGAGGGCTGAAAAAGTTATTTTTGACTGGTCCTCGCACTTTTGACCAGTCCTTGAACTTATGACTGTCCTCACATTTTATGTTTTTTTGCCCTATCTTGTCACCATGGTGAAGAGAAGCAGTTGTGAAATGAGTGACACGGTTGTTAAGAATGCTGCACGGGCATAAATGTGAGGATGGTCATAAGTGTAAGGACCAGTCAAAAGTGTGAGGACCTGTCAGAAATGACTTTTTTCAGCCCTCTGAGTAGTCCCTATACACATAGCCATGGCCACCCAGTCACATGACCAGCTAGCCACGCCCACTCAGTCACATGACCTCCAAGCCATGCCCACAAAATAAGCCACACCCACAAAACTGGTAGTAAAAATTTTTAGAACCCACCTCTGCCCCATCCCATTGGGTTCACAACCCCTGGTGATCACAGAAAAGGAAGTGCAAGATCTACTTCACAGACAGAAGCCAGGAAAAGCACCAGGCCCAGACAAGATAATTCCTTCTTGCTTAAAAGTCTGTGCTGACAATTGGCCCCCATCTTCACCTGAATCTTCAATAAATCACTAGAGATATGCTATGTTCCTTCTTGCTTCAAATGCTCCACTATAATCCCAGTGCCGAAGAAGCCCTCCATCAAAGAACTGAATGACTACAGACCATTTGCTCTAACATCTGTAGTTATGAAAACCTTTGAAAGGCTAGTGATATCCCACCTGAAAACCATCACGGATCCACTGTTGGATCTCCTGCAATTTGCATACTGAGCAAATAGATGATGCTGTTAATATGGCTCTGCATTACATCCTACAACATCTTGAATCTCCAAAGACCTACACAAGGGTCCTCTTTGTAGACTTTAATTCAGCATTCAATTCCATCATAGCAAACATTCTTCTAACTAAATCAGCTAGCAGTACCTGAACACACTTGTAAGTGGATCACAAGCTTCCTAATAGACAGGAAGCAGTAGGTGAAGCTAGGCAAAATCACATCAGATACCTGTACAATTAGCACAGGAGCCCCCCAGAGCTGTGTGCTCTCTCCACTTTTCTTCTTTCTATATACCAATGACTGCATCTCAAACGATCCATCTGTTAAACTACTGAAGACAACTAGACACAAGAATGCCATCACTCTTCTAAACAAATATTTCCCTCAACACTGTCAAACTATTCACTAAGGCTGCATTACTATTACTATTAGTCTTCTCATCGTTCCTATCACCCATCTCCTCCCACTTATGACTGCATGACTGTAACCTTGTTGCTTGTATCCTTATGATTTATATTGATTGTTTCCTGATTGCTTATTTGTACCCTATGACTATCATTAAGTATTGTACCTTATGATTCTTGATGAACGTATTTTTTCTTTTATGTACACTGAAAGCATAGGCACCAAGACAAATTCCTTGTGTGTCCAATCACATTTGGCCGATAAAGAATTCTGTTCTGTTCTGTTCTGTTCTGTTCTGTTCCATTCCGTTCCATTCTGTTCTATATTATATACAGGTGGTCCTCAACCTATGACCAGAATGGAGCTTGCCCATTATAGCCAAAACCAGTTTGCAATTATTGTGAGGCATCCATATGATTGCCTCACCCAACAACCATTGTCACAATCCTCCCACCCTCCCAAAGTGTGGTCCCTTTACAAATGGAATACAGGAGCTGTCTGCTGAAAGAAGTCAGACAGCTCCCCCCCAATGGTCTGAACCAGCTCACAGGGCTGGAAAAAGAGAGACTGGATCCCTCCACAAGGGACCACTTTTACTTAGCCTCTTTGAGAGCCAAATGCTGCTTGTCAGAGAGAGCTTTGGGATCCTAATTTCCATTCTCAAGCACAGACAGCAAGTTCCCTTGCCTGCCCTGCATTATCTAGCCCTGCATTTGCTAACTTTCTGCATGAAAAGCCATTCAATGCTACATTTCTGAAAAGGGGAAAGGCTTTTTTTCCAGCCAGTGTCTTTGAGAATGACAGGCCTCATTGGAGGAGGGAGTGTACTTAGGGCAAAATCAATCTGGCAGGCAGCCCTTTCATTCTCAAAGAGGTTAACTGAAAAAGGTTTGTGCCCCAATGGCTCCTGATGGACCTTTCTCAATCAAACCCCAGGAATCAGAGGGAATTCTGTGGTGGTTGCTTAAGAACTTTGGTCCTGGTTTCCCTATTGACTTTTTTGAGGAGGCCGGCAGGGAAGATTACAAATGGCGATCACGGAGGGCTTGAAAACTTGTGTATGCAAGCAGGTTCCCAAGAACATTGCAATTCAGTGACTTTGGGACAGGGGTGAAATGCTACCAGTTGAGACTGGTTCTCCTGAACCGGTAGTAAAAATGCAGTTCGGGTGAACCGGTAATAAAAAAATTGCTACCTGTTTGGGTTAACCGGTATTTCCGACGATTAGCTGTGCTGCGGGATTTATATTTGCTAGAAAGCAGGAAATCTGTCCCCCCCCCTCGCTGTTCTACTTACATTCAGAAAAGGCTTTTTAATTCCTTTTTCAGTGCTGCGCGGTAGTGCCTGTGGTGCGAATGCGCGTGAAGCGCGCATTTGGCACGTACTGTGGATGCACGTGTGAAGCAAACCAGTAGCAAAACGAACTGGTAGAAAACTTCAGCACATTTCACCTCTGCTTTGGGGATGCTACAACAGTCCTATGTTCAGATATGTGTGGGGTTAAGTCCCTCTGTTCAGTGCCGTAGAACTTTCATATGGTTGCTGAACAAATAGTCATTAGTCAAGGACTATCTATGATGCTTATTTAAGTTATATGTAGAGTACATATGTAAAATGCTAGGTTGAATGAGTCACAAGCCAGAATTAAGATTGCTGGGAGAAATATCAACAACCTCAGATATGCAGATGATATTACTATAATGGGAGAAAGCGAAGAAGAAATAAAAAGCCTCTTGGTGAGAGTGAAAGAAGAGAGTGTAAAAGTTAACTTGAAACTCAAGATTAAAAAAAACTAAGATATCACTTATCACATATCTGGTCCCATCACTTCCTGGCAAATAGATGTAGAAGAAATGAAAGCAGTGACAGATTTTATTTTAATGGTCTCCAAGATCACTCCAGGCAGTGACTACAGCCATGAAATTAAAAGATGCTTACTGCTTGAGAGAAAAGCTATGGCAAACCTAGACAGCATATTAAAAAGCAGACATCACCTTGCTGACAAAATCAAAGCTATGATTTTCTAGTAGTAATGTATGGCTGTGAGAGTTGGACCATACTGAAGGCTGAGTGCCAAAAATTTGCTGCTTTTGAATTGTGGTGTTGAAGAAGACTATTGAGAGTCCCTTGGACTGCAAGGAGATCGAATCAGTGAATCCTAAAGGAAATCAAACCTGACAGTTCTCTGGAAGGACAGATATTGAAGCTGAAGTTCAAGTACTTTGGCCACCTAATGAGAAGAGAGAACTCATTGGAAAAGACCCTGAGGTTGGGAAAGATGGAAGGCAAAAAGAGAAGGGGACGGCAAAGAATGAGATGATTAGTTAATGCCATTGACACAAGGCACATGAATTTGTTCAAGCTCATTCATAGTTCAGAGAACTGGCAAATAGTCCCAGATTGGGGTGGGAATGGGGATTTTACAGTATCTTTCCCCTGCCACGTCCACCAAGCTACACACCATGTCCACCAAGCCATGCCCACAGAACCGGTAGTAAAAAAAATTGAATTTCACCACTGATGAGATGATTAGTTAATGCCATTAACACAATGCACATGAATTTGTGCAAGCTCCCTGAGACAGTGGAAGACAGGGAGATGTGGAGTTTTTTCAAAGACAAAGACTTCTTGTGCATAGGGAATGTGAGATGTAAATGCCTTATTCCCTAATGTGTAAATAATGTATATATGGGACATCGGGGGTTAACTTATTCTTTGGTTCCTAATGTATTCATAATTCGCCACTCCCATTCTTGGCTCCACCCCTTGTATATATAAGGAGCCACCTTCACCATTTTCCTTGCTTCTATCTGTGAATATTCAGTGAATATAGAATGCCTGTTATAATTAAAGAGAAATATATTTAAACCTCTAACTCTTATTATCATTATTGAGTCTGATCCTGAAAATATTGCAACAAGCTGGTAGCAGAGGATGGTTAATTGACTCAATAAATACTTAAAGATGTCTAAGAAAGATAGGCCCAACACCAGGGCCTACAGCAAAGAAATAGAAACTGAACAAGAAATAATCAACGAATCCACAAACGCGATTTCGAGAGAATCCGAAGAATACATCACTGAAGAAGAAGAACTAATAAATGAAAATAATGACCAGGAGGAAATCGAAATAGAAAATAACGAACTCAGGTCAGAGATATTAAAACTATTAAAAAGCCAGAAGAATGATGAAAGCCTCATCGCGAATCTCCAAGAAATGCTGAAAAACAGCGGAGCAGCGAGAGAGAAAAACATTGCTAAAGAGAAACCCAAAGACCAAAAAACTGTGAGTGATATGACTACAGAGAAAGTCGTTATGAAAAAGAAAAGATGTGATCCCGCGCGAAATTTTGAATGGCAGCCATCTTGGTTCCAACAAGCCTCCAAAGTGAGCGAAGCAGAGCCAATCAAAATGCTCAGTTCAAAATTTCTGGCGCGAAAAACGTTATCAGACAACGAAAGCGAAAAGGAAGATTCAAACTCTTCAGAAGAACCAGAATCAGAAAGCGAAGACGACTTAACGAAATCCCAAGTAAAGTCAGCAATGAAGACGCTTTTTGCTGCATTTGGGCCAAAATTAAAAATTTCCAAAGCGACAACGAAGAAGCTAGAGAACAAGCCGATACCTCAAGACCTGCACGCTCCCATCCTGACTTCGAGAGCGACGACGCCCGAGCCCAGAGAGCCATGTCGATTCCGCCCTACACCGCAGACCGGATCAAGTACCAACGCACACAAAAGAAAGAAAAGAGCAGTCGCCGCCATCAAAACTCCTAAAACCGAGCCAGAAACCGACTCGTCTGAAGAGGAGCGGAGCGAGCGAGCTGCAATGGAGAGAACCTTCCACGACGACGCCAAAGAAGAAATGAGCAACGCGCATGTGCGAAACTACGTAGACGGTCCGGAAAGACTTGAACTGGCCAGAGAACCGCGCAGACTCGTTGCGAGCATCCCCATGCCGTTTTGCAATTTCCTGCACTTGCGAGACCACGGACTACCTCAGGTTGTAAGTAATGAACAAAATAATGTGGGAAACTTACCCAATGACTTCCCAAAACTTAGAGTTGATGGCATTAATTTGCAAGAATGGTATCAACAGCTCCAGGTTGTCTTTATGAAAGAAAATTTGCTATTCTTTATCACTAGTCCTCCAAGAAGACCTTGGACTTTAAAAATAGATTGTTTACATCATAGAGCATTTTTCTTAATAATATCTAGCGTGTCTCCTACAATGTATCATAGCATCAAACCAAACCTAACTGTTTCAGAAATAATTCAATGCATGTTTAATCTGTTTCACAGCGATAGTGTAGCTACCACTACAAGAATGTCTAAGGATTTCTTTTCTTCCAGAGTAAAACCAGGGGTTTCCATAAGTGAGCATTTGATATCTCTAAACAAAATAAGAGCTGAGCTGCATTTGAGGGGGGAAGTGATTTCAGATCAAACAATGAAAAGTGTTATTATCAATTCACTTGATTCATCATGGGATAGTTTTATGTCACACTTAGACACCATCAATCTAGGATATTTATCCATAGAAAGTCTATCTAACAAATTGATAGCAGAAGACAATTCAAGAAAAAATCGTTCCAGCAATCACACAGAACACAAATCTTTTAGGAAGGTAGCTTTCCAGGAAAAATACAATGAAGCTTTTAAATGCCATAATTGTGGGTCCAGGGAACACAATAGAAGAGACTGTCCCAAAATCTCAAAGGAGAGACATAGGTCAGAGTATAGGAGCAAATACAATTATAGACAGTCTTCCACAGATAGACATAAATATAGAAGCCCACCAAATTACAGAGATAGTAGAGGGGGTAGAGAAAATTCAAAAGAGAGAAAATCTGGTTCACTGAATGGACTAAATAAACAAGACAGCACTAAAACACAACAAAATGAGAACAATAATTGGCTTATTGATTCTGGGGCAACCAACCACACCACTAATAACAAAAATATATTGTCTTCATTTACAGAAGATAAATTTGTAATAAAGGTAGCTAATCAAGAAAAGGTTCAAGTATTAGGCAGAGGAAATGTGACCTTGCCTGGCCTAGGAAAAATAGAGGGGGTATTGTTAATTCCAGAAATACCTCATAACATACTAAGTGCCATAAAACTAAGCAGAGATTCTGACATCAATATAGTTTTCTCAAAGGGGAAAGCAACTTTAGAGAAGGACAAAACAAATGTAGGCACTGTGATGATTAAAGGAGGCCTACCCTATCTAATAACAAAAGAAAGATGGTTACATAACATTGATTCAAATATGGAAGATTGTATTGAGGCAGATGATGAAAATGTTAGTAACAGTGACAATGATGAATGTAAAATATCTCATGATCACGCAAATACACACAATGAGAAGAAACCAAGAATAGGTAAACCAATTCATGATGAGTGTGCTCACATCTTGCATAGGAAGTTAGGACATGCAAGTTTTCCTGTAGTACAAAAAATGACTGAACACGCAGAAGGTGTCAAAATAAAAAATTGTGAAAATTATTTGGAATGCTCAGTATGTAAATCCACTAAACTAAAAACTAGTCCCAGACCAAAAAAATCCAACAGATCAACTAACAAAATTTTTGACTTAGTACATATGGATCTAGTTGGTCCATTAACTCCATCAATCACTTATAGAAAACGTTACTTCCTAACAATAGTAGACGATTACAGTCGCTATGGTTTTGTTTACACATTAAAACACAAGGATGAAACCTTTCAGAAATTTAAGGAATTCTACAAACGCATAGAAACACAACATAATATCAGAATAAAACAAATTATGACAGATAGGGGATGTGAATTCATGTCTAAAGAATTCTCCCAATGGTTAAAGGATAGAGGAATGCTACATTTCACGTCTAGTCCATTTTCTGCGTTCCAAAACGGGATTGCAGAGAGAAAGAATTCCACACTACAAACCATGATTAGGTGCACATTAGAGGATGCTGGTTTAGGCAAACAATTTTGGTCAGAGGCCTTACATTATTCAAATTACACTCAAAATAGAACCTGGTCCAGTATTGTGAATAAAACACCATATGAGGTGATGTATAATAGGAAACCCAAATTAGCACACATGCACATATTTGGAGTCACTGCAGACGTACACATACCTAAGCAGTTGAGAAGAAAGGGAGAAAACGTATCCAGAAGATTAAGATTTATGGGATATGAAACTGGCACCAAAGGGTACAGATTCATTGATAATAATAACAAATTTATAGTCTCCAGAACAGCTGTGTTCCATGAACAGGCCAATTGGTCTAAATTACATCTTAATGAAATATTTCCAAATAAATGCAAAGATACAAAATCTTGTGAGGAAGGGACAATAGAAAATCAAAATATCAACAAAAATAAAAACAAAACCAAAACTTGGACAAATAGTCAGCACAAAATAAAGACAGACACATTAACAAAAAAGGAAGCAAGATATTTGCATGATAACCATAGCAAACCCGAAAGAGCTATTAGAAACAATAGAAATCAAGTACCAAATAAATACAGAGATTACATAATGCATATGGATGGTGAACAAATGACACCTAATACATATGAGGAAGTATTAAAACTCCCTCGTGAAGAAAAAGAAAAATGGGAACTAGCTATGAAAAAAGAGATGGAAAGTTTGCAAGGATTAAATGTGTTTACACCTGCGATTGCACCTAAAGATAAAACGATTATAGGTACCAGGTGGATTTATAAAATTAAGAATCTAGAAGGAGGCAATACTCTATACAAAGCTAGATTGGTTGCACAAGGTTATGCACAAAAATATCCGGAGGACTACACTGACACATACTCCCCCACAGTGAGAACAGAGAGTGTTAAAACAGCTCTAGTAGTGGCATCTGCACTCAATCTTGATGTATTTCAATATGACATACAGACTGCGTATTTACACGCAAAACTAGATAAGGAAATATATGTAAGAGCACCACACAGTCAATACACTAATAAGAATGAAATTTGGCTATTGAACAAGAGTCTATACGGATTAAAGCAATCTGGCAAAAGATGGTACGATTGCTTGGTAAAAGTACTTAAGACCATGGATTTCAACGCTACCACTGCTGATAACTGTTTCTTTGTAAAAAGGAGTGATGATCATATTGAATTTGTATTAATTTATGTAGATGATATTTTATATATAGGAAAACACAAGGAGAGAAGAGAAACCTTTGTAAATAAGCTAAACGAACATTTCTCGTTGAAATCTCTAGGTAAAGTAAACAAATACCTTGGTGTACAAATTAACAAAACTAGAAGGGGATTCAAACTTACTCAGAAAGATAAAATCATTGAACTTCTGAACAAATGCAATTTAAACAATGCCAAACCCTGTGACACTCCTATGCAAACTGATTTCCTTAGAAACACTGATGAATCTTCCCCTGAATTCAAGGATAATACATTTTATAGATCAGTCATAGGTTCACTTCTTTATATATCTAATTGGACCAGGCCAGATATTGCATTACCACTCAACTTATTGTCAAGATATGTTAGCAAACCAACAATGTATCATTGGGAAGCAGTCAAAAGAATTCTAAGATATCTGAAAAGTACATTAGACTTTTGCTTAGTATTAGAACCTAGTAATGATAAAGAACCAAAACTTACATGTTACGCAGATGCGGATTGGGCTGGAGATATATCTTGCAGAAAGAGCACTTCTGGTTATATTTTTCTATTAAATGACTGTCCAGTTTACTGGTACACTGGTAAACAAGAACTGGTAGCCACTTCGACCACAGAAGCGGAATATGTTTGTTTGTCCAAAGCTGCAAATAACCTTGTATGGTTTAATGATTTGATTTCAGATGTTTGGAAAAAACCTGCTTTGCCTTTTGTTATGCATGAAGATAATAAAGCAGCCATTGAAATATCCAGATCCGATGCCATTGGACAAAGGTCCAGGCATATAGATATAAAATTTAAGCATGTGAGACAATTGTCTCAAGATGGATTTATCAAAGCAGTGCATTGTGATACCTCTGAACAATTAGCTGACATATTGACGAAGCCTTTACCTTCTAAACAGCACAAATATTTAACATCAAAATTATATGTCTTATATTGTCCTGAATCTGAATGTAATTGGTGTTGTATAGCGAACCGGCATTTAGAGGGGGATTTGTGAGATGTAAATGCCTTATTCCCTAATGTGTAAATAATGTATATATGGGACATCGGGGGTTAACTTATTCTTTGGTTCCTAATGTATTCATAATTCGCCACTCCCATTCTTGGCTCCACCCCTTGTATATATAAGGAGCCACCTTCACCATTTTCCTTGCTTCTATCTGTGAATATTCAGTGAATATAGAATGCCTGTTATAATTAAAGAGAAATATATTTAAACCTCTAACTCTTATTATCATTATTGAGTCTGATCCTGAAAATATTGCAACAGGGAATTTAGGCAAAATTGTTCCTTCCCCATTTCAAACACAAACTTTAATTCCTCCCACCTCCAAAGTCCAAATGTGAATAGTCCACTATTACTTTATGTCAAAGGTGTCAAACTGGCAGCCTGCGGGCCAGATGCATCGCACACAGGCCATGCTGACCCCAGCTCTGAGTGGGAAAAATGTCATGAAACATCATGTGACAGCAATGTGACACCACCAGTTTGATACCCTTGGACTATGTGGTCTTGTAGGCCTGATAAAGCACTTCATCCATTGTCATGTTTTTCCTACAAGAAAGATGAAGAATGTATTCCTGTGACTTTAAAACTAGTCCCTGTTAAGTTGTTTTAAGAGTGTCAGCTACATCCCTAGCCAAGTTATAATCAATGGAATTGTGCAAAGTAGTTTGATCAGAGCATTCCTCCTTACCTGAAAGTACATATCCAGTGTGACCTTGAGGCTTGAGATTAGCCAAAAGAGAGTTTAGTTAAGAACTTGGCTACACCATATTAAATATATGTTTAGGTATTTGTCACATCTCATCTGATGAATGGGCATATAAATTAAACAATAAAAACTGTAGAAATAAATAATATTTATTTATTTATTTATAAAATTTATATTGCCGCCTACTTGGACATGGTGACTCAAGGCGTCTTACAGGCATATAGGAGCCTTGGTAGTACAGTGGTTTAAAACACCCTGTTATTAAGACCAGCTGCCTGCAATTACTGCAGGTTCGAATCTCGCCAGGCTCAAGGTTGACTCAGCCTTCCATCCTTTCTAAGGTAGGTAAATTGAGGACCCAGTTGTGGGGGCAATAAGCTGACTTTGTATAAAAATATACAAAAGGATGAAGGCTATTGCTTAGCACATTGTAAGCCGCCCTGAGTCTCCGGAGAAGGGCAGCATATAAATCAAATTTAAAAAATAAAAATAAAAAAAAATCAACAAAAAAAAGAAAATAATAATAGTAATAGTAATAGTAATAGTAATAGTAATAGTAATAGTAATAGTAATAGTAATAGTAATAGTAATAGTAATAGTAATAATAATAATAATAATAATAATAATAATAATAATAATAATAATAATAATAATAAATGAAATAAAAAGAAAAATGTGTGCAACAACACACATTCATACTAAACATTTAATGGGCTCCATCTGGGTTCCCCAGGCCCACTGACAGAACCACGTCTTCAGTGGATTCCAAAAGAGTGTTAAAGTGGGAGCCAGTCTAATCTCTGGGGGGATACTGTTCCAGAGAGAGGGAGCCAGTGGTGGGATTCAAGTAATTTAACAACCGGTTCTCTGCCCTAATGATTTCTTCCAACAACCAGTTTGCCAAACTGCTCAGAAAGTTAACAACCCTTTCTCCTGAAGTGGTGAGAAGTGGCTGAATCCCACCACTGGAGGGAGTCACCATGGAGAATGGCCTTCTTCTAGGTCCTACCAGATGTATCTCCTTAAGGGATGGGACCTGCAACATTCTTTGCCTCCTTGCTCTAGTGGGTTGGGTAGATGTGACCAGCAAGAGATGGTCCCTCAAATAATGAACAAGAACATGTAGATAATATAAGAGAGTGGTTAAAAATTCAGATATAATAGAGCCATCTTGAGGTGGCTAATTCCTGATCCCAAGGATTCCTAAGCTTGCTGGAAATACAATGATTTCAGACATATCCAGAAAATTGATAGGGTTGATGTAATCGGGAAGAGGAGATCTCTGAAATAACCGGGCTCCATCCCATGTAGGCTTTAAAGGTGAACACCAGCACCCTAAATGTTCAATTTTTTTTTTTTTTTTTTTTTTTTTAGAATTTAAAAGAAAAAGCATTTTCCCATGGAAATAATTCTTTATAACTAATTCAAAAATATTGTGATCAATTTGTTATGTCTTCCCTCATGGCAGTAGATGATGTCACCCAATGTTTTCAGGTAGATGTGAAAAAAGAATGGAGAGAATACTGATCCTTGCAAAACCCTGCATTTTGCTTCAAGGATCGCCATATTCCAAACAGATTGATCCCATCCTATCCAAAAAATTAAATCCTTTCTCTTAAGTCTTTGCCATTTCTTCAATTTAGTCAGACTTGGATGGCTGTTAGAGAACGGCTCCTGGACATCAACTGTTTACTTCGGCACAGTTTAATTATGCCAGATGGAAACCATATAATTATATCAATTCATTAAACTCCCTTTGCTAATTCAGATTGTTTCAGGACAAATTCAACATCCTTCACTCAGCACTTCTATATGGGATATTTAGTGAGGTTCCTAGGGCCAGTCAGCCCTGCCCTTGGGGTAAGGGTTCAGGTTCATATCATCCTTCATGTGCTGTTACATTGAACATTTTATTACAATACCAGAAGAAGGTTTATCTTTTCTTTATCTTTCCTTTGTCCCCTTTTCCTTCAGGTCAGCCTGAGGAAGTTTATATTAACTTTCTTCTACTTATATGAGATAGAGCTTCCACATAAGGTAACTCTAGCCCATGTGGTAGTCAGGTTTTGTATAATGGTGGTGAATGTTTGTAAACAATTGGTTTGTAAACAATCTTAGACATATATATCCCTTTCTCAATTTGGGCTCTGTGATAAAGGAGAATTGGAGAATAAGTGGACAAGACTTGATTTCTTTTTTTTTATTGAAAAAGTTTTTCAAATACAATTTTTTCCCCCTTTTCCCCCCCTCCTCCCTAACCCCCCCCTCCCCCTCCCCTCCCCCTGTGACTTCTTCATAATAAAACCCAAATTCATATCAGATTATATAATACTTTACCATCCCGTTACTCCATCCCCATATGCTGACCCTTTCTTTCTAATAAGATTATCACATCCCCCTTATACTATACATTTCAAAATGACATTCTACTATAACATTATATAATAACTCCTAATTTAGCATAATAATATTATTATATCTCCCAGTTTAGCGATTTCTGCTCATAATCTACCCTTTTTCTACCCCCATATATATATACATATATCTCTTAAGTCAAATCTTTTATGTATATTAATATAACATTTCAAAGCAACCTTCCGCTATGAAGCTATATAATAAATCCTAATTTAGCATTTATTCAATTCATAGTCTACCCATTTCCTTCACCCCCATCGTTATATCTCTTAACTCAAATCTTTTACATATATTCATATCTAAACATAATATCCCTTTTCTTAGACTAAACAATCAATAAACTAACCTATCTCCACCCACTTTCCTACAAGACTACCATACTTAATAATTCTTAATATCTTTATTCTTCTGCCCACTCCACTAAAGAATATTCCCTTATGTAAATAAAATCCTCTTAAAAAGACTTTAGGCTTGTAATCCATATAATATCTTCTGTCATGTCTTTCAGCTGGATTGTAAACTCCATCACCCATGTTAGGGTAACATCACATCCTAATTCCAACAGTATGTTCGGTATCTTCAATTACCATCTGCCCCCATCAATAGCAAATATCTTCATAAAACAACAACAACAACAACCACCCGAGTGACTTTATATTTATATTCCATATAGTGTCTGTAGAGGTGTCTTTTATCCAAATTATTAATTCCAACAACCGTAATAGGGTAACAGCCAGATCATCTGCGTGCCCCAATTCCATAACACTCTTGCCTTGTGGCTCAGCATAAACGTAGTATATTTATCAAAGAATCCCAAAAAAGATAGTTCCAATCCATTCAGTTTAAGGCCCTTTTCACATCCCAAAAGTACAGCCCTGCAGAGGTCTGTCACTCTCCTCAAGATAATATAAACCAATACTTTGCCGATTATCTTTTCATATATTCAATCATCTCTTAAATAACTGGCATTACACTGTTGTTTAGTTTAAAAGTTTTTGTTTTTGTGAGACCTGCTTCTTCTTTTCTTGACTTTTTGTGGGTTGGATCTCCATCCTAATTTCCTTTCTGTAGATTGTATATCAACTATTTGGTTTTCATGCTGATCTATAACTTGATCTTGTTGGTTTTGCTTTTGTGGCTTAAATCTCCATTCTGGTTCTATAAATTGTATATCAACTGATTGATTTCCATGCTGGTTTGTAACTTGATAAGTCATTACCTTAGAATCCAAAGCCGCCTCTCTTGTATTAAATAGTCCAGCTGAGACCTCTGAAGGAGAATCCAGAAGCGGCTCATCTGTAGAGACCTTTGTAACTTGTTGTTTCTTCATTACTTCCACCTCCTTCTGCTTATCTTGAATTTCTATCTCTTGTTGATTTTGCTTTTTGAGAATCTTGTAGTAAAATTCTTCCGCTTTTTCAAAAGTATTTAACTGATATCTTTCTCCT
This sequence comes from Pituophis catenifer annectens, assembly GCF_029215685.1. Lineage (NCBI taxonomy): Eukaryota > Metazoa > Chordata > Lepidosauria > Squamata > Colubridae > Pituophis > Pituophis catenifer. The sequence goes on along the minus strand of NW_027256881.1, from coordinate 28,538,898 downwards.
TGATATCTCAATATTATACCAACTGGAACGTCCCACCTGAATGAAATATTTTGTTTTTTTAGCTCAGTCACCAAAAGTCCAAATTTCTTTCTATCTTTTAACATCTTAGGCGGCAATTCTTTATATATCCAGATCTTTCTTCCATACAGTTGTGGAGTAGAATTAAAAGACTTTTGCACACTATCATTTCTTATTTCTTTATCTGTGAAGTAAATCACTACATCTCTAGGCAGTTGCCTTTGCTTTGCAATCCAAGAATTTACTCTATAGGCCTTGTCAATCTTACAAGATACCTCCTCAGGATGAACCTTTAAAATCCCAGCCAGAACTTGAGCAGATATTTTTCTTAGATCATCTCTATTATTTTCCTGTAGCCCTCTCATTCTGACCACAAATTCTGTGAGCCTGTATTGCATCATTACAACTCCTTTTTCAATCCCTTGCTTTATATCTTCTGCATTGTAAATCTCGTGGCCAGCTTCCTTTTTAGACTTTACTTCTAAACTATTGACTTGAATATTTCTCAAATCATTTTCAGTTCTTTGTATTTTATTGTCCAAATTATAAATCTTATCATCAACTTCCTCCATTTTAGACTCTAATAATTTGATATTTGTATCCATCTTTATAACAACTTCTGAAAAAGCATTAGTCACTGTTACAATCTTTCGTTGCAGATTATCATACTTTAGTTGTATCATTTCTTTAATTTCCTGCCTTAATTTTTCAAATTTCTGGTTCACAGTCTCGTGATATTTTGCCATTTCCTCCTGAAGAAATTCTTTTAAATTAAAACCATTCTGCTGAGTCTGTAAGCTCAGAACTTGTTCACATAATTGTAAATGGGGGAGCACCACCCCCCACTGCTTGTTTGTCAGGCTTTATTAGTTTCAACGCCATCCTGCCACACAAAAAGCTCTTTTTTTTAAAGAAAACTTTTCCCCAAACAAGATCAAATACAAATCTCCAAGAAAGAAACTTAAAATGGATATTTTCCTTCTAGATTCTAGCCGGCACTGTATATTTCGCTACTTTGTAGCTTATTATGGAAGGACTTTCACTTTTGGCTTTCTTCTCAAGTCTCAGCAGTCGCCATTTTAAACTTTTTTTTCCCTTCAGTTAGAAACGCTTGTAAAATCATTAAAAATACTTGCGATTTAGGGTCCCAGGTTCAGATCTCGCTCTCTTTAACTAAACCATCTGTTAGTTTTATTAGTTGGTCCGGTCCCAGCGCCTGGCTCTGCAAAAGGGCAGAGTTCTCCTGAAGCCCAGAGCAGCGGCGAGCGGATATAGGGAGCCACAACCTGCTCGTCCCCAAGAGTAAAAAAAAAAAAACTCTGGGGACTTCGCAGAGGGCTCTACCTGCCCTCGCCTGCTCTGACTCACATTTCCATCAGGAAATGGAGTTTTTCGAGCCGCCTTTCAGATGTAAAGGCGGCTCTTTACAGGCAACAGGGCTGGCGGTCACGGAGGACCGTCTGGTGGCGACGGAAGCCAGACCGGAAGTCGACAAGACTTGATTTCTGATCATGTTTCTTACACTTTTGTGTACATTTTAGTTTTGCAAATTATATTTTTTATTTTGTTTAATAATTATATTCACTTTTTTTTTTAAATTTGATTTATATGCCGCCCTTCTCTGAAGACTCAGGGCGGATTACAATGTGCTCAGCAATAGCCTTCATCCTTTTGTATATTTTATACAAAGTCAGCTTATTGCCCCCACAAACTGGGTCCTCATTTCACCTACCTTAGAAAGGATGGAAGGCTGAGTCAACCTTGAGCCTTGGCGAGATTCGAACCCTGCAGTAATTGCAGGCAGCTGGTCTTAATAAGCTTAATAACAGGGTGTCTTAAACCCCTGTACTACCAAGGCTCTATCATTACATATCATTACAGTAGTTCACATCCCTTTATGCACATAGGTATAATTGTTTCCACAATAGTATCCCTCATTTAGTTGCTCCCTCCCTCTTCCTCTCCCTCTCTTCCTGTGTGTGTGTTTGCAACAGACCCCACCTGTTCCACCCTTTTATTTTATTGACGTCTTTCCATTTGTTTTATGCTGGTGAGTAAAATTAATAGAATACCTCTGCAGGTCTGTCCACTTAACAAACAAAATGGTTCAGGAAGAGACCTTTCTCATGCAGATTTTTTCTTGCTACATCTTCCATTTTAACAAAACCCAGCCTATGCTGATACATTATCAACAGACAAGAACATTCTTATTCTAAGCAGTATCCCACAATATTTAGCTTGGAAAAAAACATCTTAAGAGATTTTTAAGTATCAGCATAGGCTGGGGTCTTAGTTAATAGTTTAACTTTTGTTTTGTTCTATTTCTGCTCAAGCAACCAAATCAGCTGGAAGACCTCAGTGACAAAATAACTGCTTCAATAAATAAACAGATTGGGAAGAATAAAAACTGTATGACTTTATGGCATAATGTGTGGTTGAAAAGCAGGAAACACCTTCCACACATACACATTCATGTAGTTAAATAAATATACTTCTCCCAGGTCCCTCTTAAAGAAGTTGCACAATATCTGTAATGCTCATTTAGCTTTATTTCATGGAATATTTGTCAAATTTTTCTTCACTGCATAAAAGTTTTTGAGTTTGATAGCAATTTGATTCATGTAAAGAAAGATAAAGTGATAGCAGGCTGTAATCTCAGGTCATCGGCCATATCTTGAAGACTTCCAGGTGGTAGATGGAGATGATATTATTTTCCACTGAGACTATACAAATGAAATAAAATAATAGTTTGATCAAAGTAAGTTTAAGGTAAATTCTGTTATCTGAACATGAAAATCTCTCCTGCCCTCCTTTCTGCCTTCAAAACACCTGTTCCTCTTCAAGCCAATGCCTTGGAATGCTTTGGAATGCAAACAACATCAGGCACAGTACCCCAATGTACATCTGTTGCATCTTTATTAGAGAAGTGTTTACTTACGGTCTACAGCATTGAGGGCTGCATCATGGTTGTGTTTAACCTTGGGGTCTCATGGTAGTCTTGGCTGTGGTGGGCATGGGCAGCTTGATGTCACTCGTCAAGGCTCCGTTTTCAGCCACGATGGCCTCCTGCAGCCCTCTGCAAGCAAAAAGGGAGTCAAGGGAGGCTGTGTGCAGCCTTAGTTTACTGGACAACAAAGGCGATACCAGATCATCCTTCATGACAATACCAGGTCTGGGCATTATGTGTGAAAAGAAAAAGAGTAGACAGGGGAATGATAAGTAAAGAAACTGTTATTTAGATAGATATTTCCTTCTAAGACATCACTTTCTTCTACAGAATTGCAGAATTCCTATGAATTTAGGAAGTTCCCTCTGACCAAGAAATCCATTTCTGCTAAGCTCCCTTCAGCATCCTCAATAATTTGTTTCTTACCTGGTTCAGGCAGGAATGCAAGGAAAAGGAATGTGAATAGCAGATAAAGGATCTTCATGTTATGATTGGTTGTGGACCAAATCTTACCCCTGGGATAGAACACAGCTTTCTATTTATGCAGGTATAATGATTGCATCACACTGCCTCAGTGAAATATTGCAGCTACTCTTAACAATAATTGGCATTGTTGTATTTCCTTGCATTGAAACACTCCCGTGCATTTACTGTTGCAAAAGTCCTTGCAAGAGCAAGAGAGTTAGTTGAATGGCTAAAAGGTTCTGTTTATAGCTAAAATACTTTGGTATAATAAATGTTTGGCTCCATTATTGAGTGGTCTGCAGAGTTGACATAACTAGAAACTTGCAAATGAATTACTCATCAGGGTAGATTAGTTGTGCGTGGTTGTAATGAAATGTAGCTACCATTCAGTAATATGCTTACCAAGAAATTCAAGTGTGACTTTTGGACCTAATGAAGGATTCCTAGATATGGGAATTCTTTTGCAGTAGTCAAGAGGATGACTTTGGGAAAGATGATCTGGTGAAAAATAGATTTCAGGCCTTCCCTTACAATTGCAAAGTTCATCTGGCATAAGAAGATGGGGTTGGGGAGAATGAAAATGGTATACTATGTGATTGAATCCACTCTTTTGTATCACTTCTGTACTATGTGTTATCAAGAGAAGACAAACATGGTGAAGTGGGTCATTCAGGATGTTAGTTCTTATCAACATAAGAATTAATGTCCATTCCAAATGCAAAGAACTGGAGAATCAACATACATCAGGTTTCTTACAAGGTATTCATTGACTTGGAAAGGCAGAAGAAAACTCAGGATTTCAATGCCTTAGAGCCCTGGATTATATAAAGATTTGGTTTCTGTAAAATATGGACGTGGATATAAAGTCTGCAGTTTTATGGCAGAAAAGAAAATCAACAAACTATTTTAAAAATGATGAACAAAAATTCTACATATGGCTTCATTATTGTAAAGGGACACATTTACTTGAGTCATTTTCATGAATATTTTGCATAGTTAATCAATAGGTGCAGAGCATACAGGGATTTTACATTATAGCAATAGCACTTAGACTTATTTACTCCTTCACAGTACTTTCTTTTTTTTTTTTTTAATTTTTTAAAATTTTTATTAATTTAAGAAACCACATAATACATTTATAAATGCAAGTAAAACAATTTACAACAAACATCATCTTTATAACATCTACCTATAATATCTGAATTGTTACAATATCAATATCCTATATTCTTCAATATACAATATTTCTCTCACCTTATATAATGATATTATTTTATTGATATCTCGTGTCTCTTTCTTAAATTTCATTTGATATAAAACTTTATTTTACTCTATTGATATCTTTTCTTTTATTCAATTTTTCTTTCTTTCTTCTTCTCTTCTTTTTTCATTTCCCTCTAACCATTTATACCATTTTTGCCAGACCAGATAATATTCAGATTCTTCTTTTCCTTGGATCTCCTTGGTAAGTTTATCCATCTCAGCGCATTCCATAATTTTGGATATTAATTTCTCTTGAGTCGGGACCTCTTCTTGTTTCCAATTTTGTGCGTATATAATTCTTGCTGCAGTCAAAATGTGTGTTATTAAATATATTATTTCTTTTTCATATTTGCTTGTAGGTATTCCTAATAAATAAGTTTCTGGCTTTAATGGCACCTTTTGAGATATTATTTGTTCCAGTTGCATTTTTATATTGTTCCAGAATTTTTTAGCTTTGGGACATGACCACCATATATGATAATATGTTCCTTTATGCGCTTTACATTTCCAACAGAGTGGAGATGTGCCGGGAAACATTTTAGAAATTCGCGCCGGTGGTAGATACTTTCTAAGATACAGTACTTTCTAAGCAGTTTTACAGAGTCAGCATATTGCCCTTAACAATCTGGGTCCTCACTTTACCTTGGAAGGATGGCAGGCTGAGTCAACCTTGAGTCTGGTGAGATTTGATCTGCCAAACTGCTGGCAGCTGGTGATCAGCAGAAATAGGCTGCAGTATGCTCTATTTGTATGATGCTTGACCAGGAGCAACAAACAGAGTGCAGTTTTTTTTCTCATGCCTGAAAATCTATGGAAGATGAAAAATACATAGAAGGTACACAGCCTTTCTGGCAACACTCTTCAAATCGCAATAGTCTTCTGCAGTCTCTATTTCTCTATGAGGATGCTATGGGTTTAGTTCTTGGGGTGAGTGTAGCACAATACTTAGAAATTTGAAAAAGGGCTTTGTATTTTTCTAAGTTGCCTGGTGCTTTCTTTTGCAAGGTGGTTTGTGTTGTATCTGTTTGATGCTGTAAAGAGACACTGCTGCTTTAATGAGCCACTGGGAGTCCTGGACTCGCTCTTCTACACCCCATGCTTTGGAATGCAATATGGGAGCTAATTGGCCCCTGATCTAATTGACTCTTGATGTAGTCACTGTGATAAGCTCATTGTTGAATCACATTTTTATTCATTCTAAACATTTATGGTACTGCCTCTGCTCCTTCCAAACTTGTTTGCTACTTTTAAAAAGAGAAAGCCCAAGCTGAACATCCTATTCACAGATTTCCTTACTAAAGCCCATTAACCAGCCTTCAAACTTTCCGGACTGTATCCTCACCCATTGGATACCCAAGGTATCCAGTTGCCCAAGGTTGGGTATCTTACTGCTGCTTCTGAGCAAAATCTGTTTGTAATTCATCAGAGAATTTCACTATAAGAAGGAATTCTGTTTTTTATTTTGCCATCATGATGGTTCAGAATTACTCTCAAATTGTTTTGGTGCTTTTTGAAGCTTGAATTGATGAGTGGCATGGTAAGATAGTGTTGAAGATACTTGCCTCCCACTCAGAAGATTAAGAATTCAATCCTAGGTAACAGCAGATGTTTCTCTCAACCACTCACTCTCACACACAATTAACTGTTGTTTAATGAGTTTATTAATGTTCCCCAACAATTACCTTCACCAAAACTCAGAACTGTCCCAATTAAGACCAGCCACTAGCAGGCCAACATTAATTAATTAATTTACTTATTGGTCAATTTATATGCTGCTCTTCTCCGGAGACTCAGGGTGGTTTACAATGTGTTAAGCAATAGCCTTCATACTTTTGTATATACCTGCTTAGTAGGGCTTTCAGCCCCCCCTAAGCGGTGTTCTTTTTTTATACAAAGTCAGCTTATTGCCCCCACAATCCGGGTCCTCATTTTACCTACCTCGAATGGATGGAAGGCTGAGTCAACCTTGGGCCTGGTGAGATTCGAACTTGCAGTAATTGCAGGCAGCTGGTGCTATTTAACAGCACTTTAGTCTGCTATGCCACCAAGGCTCTTAATCCACAAAGCAATGGCCCAATAGTCCATAAAGCAATTGAAAGTTGTTCAAACAAATAACATCAAACAAACTTAAATCCACCAGGCAAGACTTAAATAGACACAGAAGAACTCACTTGGCAAGAAAATTTCAGAAAAGAGAAAACACTCTTATATTCTTAGACCCAAAATAAATACAGATGTTCAATATTTGCTTGGGACACCTATAGCTGTGGACTGCCAGCTGAAAGAATATTGTAGTGAGATGGCTAACAAACAGATTTAATAAATAAAAATAAAATGTCTTCATCTGGCAGAGCAACAGAATTACACCATTCAGTGTCAGAATTTCACATTCTTCACATTGGCTCTCTTAGCCAACTACAAGAAAAGTGCTCTAGAAAAGGGACAGCATTTCAGGGTGTATAAGACTAGTCCCTCTTTTTCTCTCCTCCCTATCTGTGATACAGTTGCTCTGAGAAAGGATCCTAAGAGTGAGGGATGAGGAGAAGAATGGAAAATAAATCTACTCCAAGATGCAACAATTTCTGTATTACATGGACTCTGCTGATAAAACTGGGGTGAGCAATCAAGAAGCAATAATTGCTGCAGTGAAAAAGCATATTGAAAATGTCTTTCATGGAATTATGTATTGAGTCTGATCATAGTGGGCAATGGATAGAATGTGAGTTACTGATACTTTCAATGCAGTGAGTGGAAAAGGTAGCCACATCTCCCAAGCTTTGCCTTGAGAGTGGAGCCCATTTCTGTAGATTACAGATGATTCCCCCCTCAAAAATAGCCTTGCTACCATGAAGACTATGACAAACATGCAAAATCAGAAGTCAATTAACCACAGTTATACTAAATATTAGTAGACCTGTGAGACTGAAAATGGTAAAATTCGCAGCTCTGGAAAGAAAAAAAAGTCAACTTATTATTACAGTCAACATTGAATATTGTAGCTGTTTGCACAAAAGCATATCAAGAAGCATACATATCATGTATGGAGCCAAGTATATCTCCAAAAGTGCCTTGAGACCTAGAAACCACATGCTTGTTGTAATCTTGCTATAATCCAAGAAAAGGTCAATTACCATATGTAATGAGTGTGTGCAGCAAGGGTATTGAGAAAACCTCAGGGACAAACTGACTCGATTTTTAGAAATCACATTAAGTAAGGTAATGGAAAATGAATCTATGATATAACATGCTGTGGGAAGCCCCCTCTCTCCTAGAAGAATGAAATATTTTGGGAAATATTAAAAAGGCAGAATATTATATTTCCCTAAAGGAAAAATAGAGAAAAACATGCTCTTAAAGACAGAAAGCAGCCCCCAAGTCTTTCTTAATAGCCTAAAGCAGATGCCGGCATTTAAGAGATAAAGAGCTTATTGAAAGAGGAAGACAAGTATCTAGATAGCTCTATTTATAAGCAAAGCAAATACTGCAGGCAGAAATCCATTCAAGACAGGATATTTCAAAACTCCAGGGCAGAATGGTAGGATTAGAAAACAGCCCCTTACCCAAGATCCAACATAGGATGAAAGCCATTAGCTACAATAGGAATTGCCCAGTAGTGGTTTTCACTTACCTTCGCTGCCAGTTCGGAACTGTGAGTGTGTGTGCACGCTTGCTTTGCTCGCTTGTGGTGCTTCTGTGCATGCGCAGAGCATCTGTGATGACGTCCGGGTGGTTGGGTGGAGCCTCCCGCTGTTGCCTCTACCGGTTCACCCGAACAGGGTCGAACTTGTAGAAACCCACCATTGGAATTGCCCCACACCCTTTCAAAACACAAGCCCCTTCATTGTACCACTTCCAGAGCAGTCCAAACTTCAAAGTCACAGAAGCTCAGATAAACAATAAGCCTTTGCACTTCCTCTTTTGCCTATAGAGCCAGCTATGACCTCTATATAACCCCAACATGATCCCATAGGAATCTGACAACAGCCAATAGAATATTAAAGGATATGTTCTTGCACAGGAACAGGAAGCTCAAATATAAATCTCAAAGAAGGTATAAAAGCTCACCCACTCTCACCTCCATTTGGTCAACTACCCAGAATCATGTGTGTTTGGTGATTCTACTTCATCAATAAGCCTCTCTTTCCAATCATCCTCCATGTTTCCAGTGTCATTCTCCCAGCTTGGAACCGAGCCACATGGATATTTCTTCCAACAATGCTGCATTGTTTGGATGGTTTTCTTCTGTACCAGGCTTCGTATTTTCATATATTTTATGATTTTTTTTAGCATTAGAAACCTTTTCCTAAGGGATCTGGCTTGATAATTGTACTGATGCTATACCGGTAACAGATAAAGGTGATTCAACAAGTCATTTGTGCTTTTAGCATTTTTATGTGAGAGAGACAGAGACAGAGATAGAGACAGAGACAGAATTTGTGATCTCATTCCCAAACTTGATTTCTGCAGTGACTTTTCCAGGGTCCTCCATGAAGTTTAGCTTAATACATTCTTTTATGTATATATCTTTTATGTCCCATTGAGATGTCTTAGCTAATATTTTAAGATTTGTTTTGTACTACTTCTGCCCAAACAACCACAGCTGGAATTTTTTTTTTTATTTATATACCACCCTACTCCCGAAGGACTCAGGGTGGTGAACAGCCAACAATAAAATACATACATAAAAAATTTAAAAAGCAGAAATAAAATCGAATTAAATAGTTTGGCCCAGACAGATTAAAACCCCAATCAATTTAAAACAAATTTAAACTTTGAATATTAAAAATACTAAAAAATATTAAAAATTGTTTAAAAAAAGGGAGAAAGTTAGGCCAGGCCCGCCTGGTGAAATAAAAAGGTCTTTAGAGCGCGGCGGAAGGTGCGCAGATCCGGGATCCTCCGTATCTCCAGGGGGAGCTCGTTCCAGATAGTAGATGCCCCCACAGAGAAGGCTCTCCCCCTGGGGGACACCAGTCAACATTGTTTGGCTGACAGCACCCGGAGGAGCCCCTCTCTATGAGAGCGTACCGGTTGGTGGGAGGCTATTGGTGGTAGTAGGCGGTCCCGCAAGTACCCAGGTCTTGAGCCATGGAGCGCTTTAAAGGTGGTAACCAAAACCTTGAAGCACACCCGGAAGACCACCGGGAGCCAGTGCAGCTCGCGCAGGAGGGGTATTACACAGGACCACCATGTCGCTCCCATTACCACCCGCGCGGCCACACTCTGCGCCAGTTGGAGCCTCCGGGTGCTCCTCAAGGGGAGCCCCTTGTAGAGAGCGTTATAATAGTCCAGGCGGGAGGTAACGAGGGCATGAGTGACCGTGCATAAGGAGTCCCTTTTTTGGCTCTATTTCTTTCTTTCTTTTTGCTTTTGTCTTTGGGTTTCTCCCTTTTATTTTTCTTTTTGGATTTGTATTTTCTTTGGCAATTAAAAAGAAAATATTTATTTATTTATTTATTTATTTATTTATTTATTTATTTACTTACTTACTTACTTACTTACTTACTTACTTACTTACTTACTTACTTATTATCTAAAACATTCCAAAGGGCAACTGGACTTCCTTGTTTTTTTCCTTGAAAATGTTTCCCTTTTCAGCCAAGAAACATCTTCAGTTTGATCAGGAGAAACAGAGAGAGTGCAGTTCTCCCTTATGCCTGAAAAGCAAACCAGATGCAAAATGCATAGATGTCACTCAATCTTTCAGCCAAACCAACGGCTTTAAATTGCCACAGACATTTGTAGTTTCTATGTGGATGCTTTGTGTTCAGTTCTTGGGTTGAGAATGCAACACAATACTTTGTAGCAATTTGACAAAAAAGCAATGTGCTTTCTAGATTGCATGGTGTTTTCAATTCCCCTCTGCCAACCTTGCCACAGGCTCTCATGAAAGATGAACATGTAAAAACAGAAGTGAATTAACAACACATACAGTGAATATTAGTGGGTCAGTGAGACTACAAATGGCAAAACTGACAACTCTGAAAATAAAGTCAGTGTTTAATAATATAGTTCTTTGCTCAAGAACCACAGGAAGCAGGTGGAGGCCAACTGTTGAGCTCCTGGTATTACCCCAGAAATGGTGAATTATCTTGTGTAATGAGTGTGTGCAGAGAGGGAAATGAGGGCATCTCAGGGACAAACTGGCATGTTGTTTAGCAATAAGGTAAAGAATAAAACAAAACAATATTCACCATATTATGATGCAGTCATGCAGTTCACATAGTTTTAGATCCATACAAATATGACATTTCAATGTTTACCTAAAACATAATTATAGGCTTCCAGTTGAGGGAAGTATGTATTTACTTGTCGTATCAACAGACTTGGTTACCTGAATCATCAGAAAGATTGAGTAGTTGTAGGAATTCCACACTCTTCCCATGGACTCTTTTATTCAAATGAATTACATTTTATGTGTTTTAGACTATCCCACTTCCTTTGAACTCCATGATGTAATAGAATTGATTTGAGAAAGGACATGAGAGATGAGGATAAAAGTGGAAAAGGGAAATCTAGCTGAAGCACTAACTCAGTAATTTCTGTTACATGTACCCCACCTAAGTTGTAAAAAATGCTGCAATAAAAAGGTAGATAAATAATGGATATGTGTAAACTATTGCTCCTAGAATTACACAAGTATTTACTGTTTGTATTTTAATAATTCTTTTCAGTGACGTCTGATTCATAGCTGAGATTTTAACATTTTATAGGATGATTTGTGTCACAAGTTAAATATTTATATCCTCTTATAAATTTAGATACTGTAATAAAGGAGAAGTGTATCCTTATTAAATGCAGACTATAAAATATTTGCTTCAATAATTGCTAAACGATTAAAAAGATTTTTGATTGAGTTTATACATTCTGATCAAAATGGGTTTTTACCTAAGAGGCAAATTAGAAACAATGTTAGAATAATTTTGGACGCACTGGAGTACTATGAAGTACATAGTGAAAAACAATTAGCATTAATCTTTTTGGATGCCCAGAAAGCGTTTGATAATGTAAATTGGCAATTTATATTGCAACAGTTAAAATACATGGACTTTGGCGAAAAATTTATAAATATGATAAAAGCAATTTGCACACACCAGAGAGCTAAAGTGATGGTGAATGGAGATGTGACAGAAAATTTATATATATAAAAAGAAATGAGACAAGCTGTCCACTATCCCCATTATTATTTATATTAACACTAGAAGTCTTAACCAGAAGTATTAGACAAGATCCAGAAATAAAACGAATGGAAATAAAAAAAGAACAATATAAATTACAAGCATTTGCAGATGATTTAGTTTTTATATTAGAAGAACCATTAGAAACTGATGGTAAATTGATAGGGAAAATTGAGGAATATGGAGAAGTGGCAGGGTTGAAAATTATCAAAGAAAAAACCAAAATAATAGTTAAAAACCTTACAGACAAACAGAAAAAAGAATTGGCAGAGAAAATAGATCTTCAGATAGTAAAGAAAGTTAAATATTTAGGCCTGTACAAAGGTCCCCTTAGCCACAGCTGCCAAGTGTTGCTCTAATCTCAGCTGTGGGTCAAGGAGGATGCCCAAATTGCGAACCCGTTCTGAGGGGGACAACTTCTCCCCCCCCCAGGGCTAAGGATGGACAAGCAACATGGTCCTTGGGAGGCAATATACACAGCCATTCAGTCTTGTCTGGGTTAAATCTGAGTCTGTTTACTCCCATCCAGACCCGCACAGCCTCCAGGCACTGGCACATCACATCCACTGCTTCACTGAAATGATGCAGGGTGGAGATATACAGCTGGGTATCATCAACATACAGCTGATATCCCACCCTGTATCATCGGATGATCTCCCCCAGCGGTTTCATGTAGATGTTAAATAGAAGGGGAGAGAGGACCGAGCCCTGAGGCACCCCACAAACGAGGGGCCTAGGGTCGACTTCTGTCCTCCTATTAACACCAATTGTGACCGACCAGAGAGATAAGAGGAGAACCACCATAACACGGTGCCTCCCACTACCAACTCCCTTAGTCGGCCTAGTAGGACACCATGGTCGATGGTGTTGAAAGCCGCTGAGAGGTCAAGCAGCACCACAATAGAGGAATGACCCCCATCACGGGCTCGCCAGAGATCGTCCATCAGCGCGACCAAAGCAGTTTCCATGCTGTAGCCAGGTTTGAAGCCAGATTGAAAAGGGTCCAGATAATCCGTTTCATCCAATGTCCGTAGGAGCTGATGTGCCATCACTTTCTCTACAACCTTCCCCACAAAGGGTAAGTTGGAGACTGGACAAAAGTTCTTTAATTCTGCTGGGTCCAAGGAAGGCTTCTTGAGGAGGGGCCTTACAACTGCTTCCTTTAATGGTTGCGGAAAAGATCCCTCCCTTAAGGAAGCGTTAACTAAAGTCAGGAGCCAGCCTCGCGTCATCTCCCTGCTGGCCGAAACCAGCCAGGAGGGGCATGGGGCCAACAAACAAGTGGAGGAACTCATTGTACCCACAGCCTTGTTCACTTCCTCAGGAGTCACAGGCTCAAACTCATCCCACACAATACGACTAAGACCTGCCCTGGTCATCTCGGTTGGAATTGCCCAATCAGAGTCCAGGTCCATCCGAATCTGAGCGACTTTATCTGACAGAAACTGCACAAATTCCTCAGCTCTACCCTGTAAGGGCTCCTCCGCTCCCCCTACATTAAGGAGAGATAAAAATGGAGAAAAAATAATTTGAAAAACTAAATAGAACCATCTTGAGGTATATTTGGCAAGGGAAAAAAGCAAGAATAAGACTGAAAATGTTACAGGAATCTAAGAGCAATAGGGGTTTTGCACTACCAGATTGGGAGCTATACTATCAGGCATCTATACTTGCATGGCTAAAAGAATGGATAAACTTGAAACATAGAAGGTTATTACTATTGGAGGGACATGATCTTCAACTAGGATGGCACACTTTTTTATGGTATGGAAGGAGTACGATACATAGATATTTTCAAAGACACTATGTGAGGAATGCTTTGCTTCAGGTATGGGAAAAAATTAAATTACAAAACTATATGAAAATACCAGTCTGGCTTTCGACAATGGAAGCATTGATACATCCAAATCTTATTAATTTGGAAAACAATGTATTTTATAAAGACATTTTAAATGAGAATGGTGAACTTAAAATTAGACAAAACCAAGGGGTGGATTTAGCTTGGTGGCCACATTTGTAAATACAATCAAGATCCGAGAAAAATGCAAAAACATGGGATTTTTACAAAGAACCAACAACACTTGATAAGATATTATTAGGGACAGATGAAAAACTGATCAAAAAAATATAACTATTTATTAAGTTATAAAATGGAAGAGGAACAAGTCAAAGAAACAATGATTGTATGGGCAAATTTTTTTCGTTATACTATATATATATACTATATATATACTATATATATATAAATGACAAAAACTTTGGGATAGGAACTATAAACTGACAATGGCTACTGCGTATAAGGAAAATCTTTATAAAATATTTTATAGGTGGCACTTGCCACCGGCAAGATTGGCAAAAATGTTTAGCAATATATCCGCCAAATGTTGGAAGTGTAATCAGACTCCAGGCACTTATTATCATATGTGGTGGACTTGTATGAAAGCAAGAAAATATTGGACGAAAATACATACTTGGTTGGAAAAAATGATCAAGCAACACATAGATCTGAAACCAGAAATATTTCTGTTGGGTATAATGCCAGAGGGCTATGATAAAGGGACTATATACTGTATTTAATTTTGCATGTATTGACAGCAGCAAGGATTGTATTTGCACAATATTGGAAAAATGAGAGCACTCCATTAGATGAGGATGTAATTCGGAAAATATTAGACTGTGCAGAGATGGACAGATTGACATTAAAAATAAAGGACTATGAAGACACAGAATATTACTTAACATGGAATAGATTTTACGAGTGGTTAGAGATAAGAGGTAGAAATTAGATGAAGAAAGATTATTATTATGTATGAATTAAATATAAAGATGATTTATAATTATAAATATGCTAATATAATTAACAAAATTACAAACAAGCCAATATAAAGAGAAATCTAGTTACAATTATTTTGTTACACTATTATTATCATTATTAGTATATGTGTTAATATTTCTTTTTGTTCTTCCTTTGCTTTTTTGTAAATGATATGCCTTGACAATGCACTGTATTCAGAATGTTCATGAATAAAAAGAAGAAAAAAAAAAGATAGATCCAAATGTGGTAGATATGGAAAAATTAATAAGATACAAACCAACAGGTGGAAACTAATCAAGGAAATAACCAATCTAGGAGAACAATTAATCAGTGAAATGACTTGCCTCCAGAGATTGTGAGTGCTCCAACACAAGAGATTTTAAAGAAGAAATTGGACAACTGTTTGTCTGAAATGATACAGGATTTCCTACTTGAGCAGGGAGTTGGACTAGAAGACCTCCAAGGTCCCTTTCAACTCTGTTATTATGTTATATAAAGACATTTTGAATGAGAAAGGGGAATTGAAAAGCAAACAAGAACTGAATAGTCAAGGGATAGATTTAGCATGGTGGCCGCTGGTACAAATACAGTCAAGATATGAAAAAGATGTTAAAATATATGTTTTTTTATAAAGAACCAACAGAGCTGGACCAGATTCTAACAGGAACTGATGAGAAACTAACTTCCGGCGGTGGCGACAGCGTGGAGCAGGCGAGGGGACAGGGCTCCGTTCCTGAAGTTTGAAATATCTTCACTAAGAGCCCATTTAGGGCATTACTGATTGTGTAGAGAACAGCAAATTAAAGAGGAAGCTCCGGAGAAATCGGGTGGAAGGCAAAACCCCGAATAGACAGGAGAGGCACTCTTAAAACCTAGTGAAGAAAATGCAGTCTTTAAGATCGGCCTGGACCACTGGCAGTCATGAGAGTGGGGAGCGAAAAGTTAAAAGTGACAGCTTCGTTCCAGAAACGTGAGGAATCCCAGAAAGAGGTGAGCAGGTTTTGGTGAGAGATGGCTCAAAATTAGTAAGGTGAAAATGAGTCAAGAAGGCAGTGACTAGAAGAGAGTAAAGCCAAGAATTGAGAAATAGATTGGATTAAGAAAAGTGTGAAGAAGGGGAGAGTCCAAATAGAGGAGTTGATAAAATAGAAAAGACTAAGAACAGATTAAAGAAATTGTGAATGGGAGAGGAGATGGAAGATGGCATTGGGGATGGAATGACTGAATGAAAAATGGTGACTGAAGGATTTTGAGAAACTGATGTGGAGGATTATAAAAACTTGAAGGGATAATTGGACAGTGGAGAATTTAGCATTAATTAATGGAACTGAACTTTGAGGAAGGAAAAGATAACTACAATCAATAAATTACTGACACAAAGAAGGGGATTGTGTTTATTGAATATTTTGGAGACATTGAATATATTGGAAAGAAGACAAGAAGAGGTGCCATCTGGTGGAGCTGTGGATATATTGAAGGCAAAGAAAATCTGGAGAGATGGCTGATGTAATATTGCAACAGACAGGCATGAGTGGACAATAAGTGACAAGAAGGAAAGTGATTATAGATATTGATTTAAATGAAATGGTTTGAATGAATTGAATGAAGGTATAGATAGATAACTGAATAAGTGAACTGATTGGAGAATAATATTATTGCATTCTAAAGAAATATACTTATTTAAATAAGAGTGATAATATATATTTAGAAAATTGTATATTTATAAGTATTGTGAGTAGAGTTATAAAAGTGATAAGAATATTATAAAATATAGCATATAGTTTGTATAAAGTTTGTAAATGAAAACTTCAGCTTGAACTCAAATCCTAATACCAGTATATTGATATATGTTAACGTAGAAAAATATTGTACAGGCAATAAAGATGTCAAGTACAGCGACAATAACTAAAACAAGCAAAAAAGCAGCCACAAACCTTGCACCAACAGACTCCCCACAAGCCAAAGATTGATAGTGACCATGATAGGGAAAGAAAAAACAGAACAGGCAATGAGCTCACAAAGTATGCAGATAGCATTACAATTGATACAGGAAACAATGAGGAAGACCCAGGAGGCAATAGTGGATAACCATGAGGAGACAAGAGTACACCACAAAGAAATTAAAGATGAAATTGGAATGAAAAGTGAGATAAAAAACATGATAGGGAACATACAACAAACAATGGTAGAAACTGAACAGAGAATTCAAAAAGTGGAAACAAAAATACCAGATTGATAACCAAATGGAAATGTGGGAACAGAAATCTATGCAAATAAATAGATAGCTGGCCAAATCGATTGTATTTTTGGAAATGGAGAAAGCTTCTTATTTCCTTAGATTTCAAAATATTGTTGAAGAGAAAGAAGAGGATTTAGGAGAGGAAAATGGCAGAAATCTTGGCGGAGAAATATTTGAAAAAGATAAACAGGAAATAAGGTGAGATATTGATGAAATTTATCGAGTATATACAAACTACTCATGAAGGCATAGGCTGGCAAGGGAGATACATATTAAATTTACGAAATGAACAATAACAGACGAAGTGTATAAGAGGACAAGAGACGAAATGTTAACTTATAGAGGCAAAGAAATCATAGTATTGAAACAGGTACCACAAAGAATAAGAGATCAAAGACATCAATATCAATTTTTATCAACTCAACTAATTAAATATAAAGTAATGTACCGATGGTTGACACCTGAGGGTTTACTCATGACATGGCAAGAGAAAAAGTATAGGATTGATACACTGGAGAAAGCAAAAGAATTTTATGAACATCATTTTGTGCAGGGGGATGACCAAGAGAGCAGGGAAGAATTAGAGACTAGAAGTCAGGAGGAAGAGAAATTGGAAGAAGTAGAACGAGAGAAAGACTTAGAAATGAAACAAGAAAAAGAAAGGATAGAAAGAGAAGGAGCAAAAGGAAGGGTAGTAAGAGAGACTAGAAACACAAGAAGACAGATTAAGTAGAGAATGGGAGAAGCAATTAAGCTTTTCTTGGTAAATATCAACGGACTAAATATTCCAAAGAAAAGGACATTAGCATTTAATAAACTAAGAAAATTGGAAGCTGAAGTGATATGCCTCCAAGAGGGTCATATACAAAAAGGATATAGAAAATTATTAGAAAATAGAAAATTAGGAACATTATACACAACTTTAGCAGATAAAAAGAAAGGCGGTATTGCCATATATGTCAAGGAAAAAAGAAAATTAAATTTAAGATACGCAGACGGTGAGGGTAGAATTTTGATGTTGGAATTGGAGATAGAACAGAAACAAATGCTACTCATAGTAATTTACGTGCCAAATAAAAATCAACAGCAATTCTTTAAGAAGGTACATAAGAGATTACTGGACTTGGATTATGAAAGGATTTGTATGAATGGGGATTTTAATTCTGTAGTGGATGTCGAGAGAGATTATAAAAGTATTAAAAAAATAAAAAGAAAAGTGTATTATCGAGAGCCTTTTTTGATATAGTGTCTGAGTTCAATCTGCAAGATATATATGTGGAGAGAGACACATAGAACACATAAACAATATACATTTTATTCATACCCACATCAATCATGGTTCAGGATCGATATGGCCTGGACAACAGCAGAAATTCAAAATGAAATAGAAGAAGTTGAAATAGGAGTAAATGATTGGACTGATCACAATCTGATTACATTAAAATGGAAAGGCCAGGAACAAAATAAAAGATGGACAATGAACCAAAATTTGTGTAAAGGTAAAAAATATAGACAGATGTTAGAGAGCGAATTGAAAATATTTTTTCAAATAAATAAAAAAGAGGATACTTTGATACAAAACTTGTGGGACACCACAAAAGCCTATATAAGGGGATTGACCATTGCATATAATTCTAAGAAAAATAAAGAAAAGAGAGTGCAAATAGAAAGCTTATGAGAAGAATTAAAAAAAATAGAATATGAAGTACAAAAAGACCCACAAAATAAAAAGATAAAGGAAAAACGGAATATTACGAAACATAAGATTAATTTGATAACGCAAAAAGAAATAGCACAGAAAATTAGGATAGCAAAACAAAATTATTTTGAGAATGCAAAGAAAATAGGCCGATGGCTAGCATACAAATTAAGAAAAGAAAAAGGAAGGAGAATAATACAACAAATACAAGATGAAATGGTATAATACAATGTAGGCGAGAAGAAAAAAAGGAAATAATACAAAACTTCTTTGCAAAGCTTTACAAGCAGGAAATGATAGCAGATGGGAAAGTTAAACAATACATAGAAGCAGCCAAAATGAATAAAATTTCTAAAGAATAAAAAGAAATGTTAAATAGGCCAATAACAACAAATGCATTTGAAATAGCCTTGAAAAAACGAAAGAACAATAAATCACCAGGTACAGATGGGATCCCGATTGAGCTATATAAAAACACACAAGAGGTACTACAATGGATAATGTTGGAGACTTATAATGAGGCGATAGAAGTAGCAAAAATTCTGGCAACCTGGACAGAGGCAATTATTACTCTTATACCCAAAGAAGGCACCAATACACAACGAATCCAAAATTATAGGCCACTTTCCTTGCTAAACACAGATTATAAAACATTTGCAACAATAATAGTGGAGAGATTAAAATTTTCTTTGAATAATTATATACATTTGGACCAAAACGGTTTTCTGATTAAATTAATTAAATTAAATTAAATTAAATTAAATTAAATTAAATTAAATTAAATTAAATTAAATTAAATTAAATTAAATTAAATTAAATTAAATTAAATTAAATTAAATTAAATTAAATTAAATTAAATTAAATTAAATTAAATTCTGATTAAATTAAAAATAACATGAGGATAGTAATGAACATTCTTGAATATTATGAAAGTCATCCGGAAAAGCAAGCTGCACTGGTTTTCCTTGATGTCCAAAAGGCTTTTGATAATTTGAATTGGAACTTTATTACAACACAATTAAATTATATGGAATTGGGGGAAAGATTTGAAAGAATGGTTGGAAAAATATACTCCAAACAAATAGCCAGGGTAGTTATGAATGAGGGGTTGACAGAAAAAATTGATATAACAAAAGGGGTAAGGCAAGGGTGTCCTCTTTCTCCTCTTCTATTTATTTTATCACTTGAAACCCTTCTAACAAAAATCAGAGAAGATCAGGAAATAAGGGGCTTAAAAATTAGGAAGGAAGAATATAAGATTTAAGCATTTGCCGATGACATGGTATTTATTTTGGAAGATCCATTAGAAACAGGTTCTAAATTGATACAAAAGATAGAAGAATTTGGTGAGGTAGCGAGACTCAAAATTAATAAGGATAAATTTAAATTAATTACAAAAAATCTCACAAAGGGTCAGGAAATGGAATTAGAGGATAAAATAAAAATGAAGACAACTAAGAAAATAAAATAGCTTGGAATTTGGCTCACAGTGAAATGTTCCTCAATCAAGGAGGACAACTATGATAAATTGATACATCAAATAAAAAAAGACTTAGGAAACTGGGAAAAGTTACAAATTTCATTTCTAGGGAGGACCGCAACAGTGAAAATGAATATACTGCCAAGAATTCTATTTCTGTTCCAAGTGATACCATTAAAACTAGGTAAAACATTCTTTCAAGAATTAAATAAATTAATTTCTAAATTTATATGGCAAGAGAAAAAGCCCAAGATTAAATTAAAACTTTTGCAAGACACAAAGGATAGAGGGGGATTGGCATTACCAGAATGGGAAATTTATCATCAAGCAGCGAGTCTAGCCTGGTTAAAAGATTGGATGGAGCTGAAAAATGTGTTAATAATAGAAGGGCATGACTTGCAAGCAGGGTAGCATGCATTCCTGTGGGACGAGAAATATAAAATGCATAAATATTTTCAAGTACACTTGATCAGGAATGCATTGCTACAGATTTGGAAGAGAACAAAACAAAAACACTACACTAGAATTCCAATGTAGTTATCACCAACAGAAGCATTGATATACCCAAATTTACTGGAAAAAAAATAAGATAATTAGATAAAAGGAATTGATAAATGATCAGGGAGATTTGAAAACGAAACAGGAACTGGAACAAGATATTGACAAGATGATGGATTGGTGGACATTTGCACAAGTTCAGTCTAAATTTGTAAGAGATAAAAAGATGTATGAGATACGAAAGGAACTGCAAGAATTGGATAAAATCATTCATGGAACAGAAATAAAATTAATTAGCAATATATACAAATATCTACTGAGGTACAAAATGGAAGAAGAGGTAGTTAAGGATACCTTTATTAGATGGACGAAAAATTTTGGCTACAATATAGAATTGGAGAAATGGGAAAAATTATGGGAAATAAATATTAAATTGACTCTATCAACAGCATTCAAGGAAAATCTGTTGAAAATGTTCTACAAATGACATTTTACACCAGTACGGCTTGCTAAAATGTTTCCTAATAATTCTCCAAATTGTTGGAAATGGAAAAAAGTCCCCGAAACATATTACCATCTCTGGTGGACATGGGCTAAGGAGAAAAAATATTGGGCTAAAATTAGAAGTTGGATAGAAGAGATAATTGGTTACAATGTGGACTTGAAACCAGAGACGTTTTTACTAGGGATATTAAACAGAACCTACAGTAAAGAAACCCAATATTTGATTTTGCATATAATTACAGCTGCAAGGATAGTCTACGCACAGTCCTGGAAAAATGAAAATGTACCAGAAATAATTAAGAAAATTCTGGACTGTGCAGAGATGAACAAATTAACGAAAGAAATAAAAGAAAAGGAAGATACAGAATATTATCAAGTATGGACTAAGTGGTACGATTGGCTCGAGATTAGGGAAAGTAAATGTGAATAAATGATGGAGAGAAGAATGTGACAAATGTGTAAAATATTGTAAATGAATAAAATTAGAAATAAAGGGACGATAATGATAATGATAATGAAGGATGGGAAAAATGGGGAATGTATAAAGTAGAAAGTAAGAGGAACAAAACTGATATGTAAAAAGAAACACATATTATGTGTTTGTGTTCTGTATGTTGTATTGTGTTGTTGTTGTAAAATCAATAAAAAACTTTAAATGAGAAACTAATTTTAAAAAATTATTAGTATTAGAATGGAAGAAGAGCAAGTAAAGGAAACAATGATAGTGGGCTAAAAGCTTTGGCTATTCTATAGAACTGAATAAATGGCAAAAACTGTGGGATAGAAATGATAACTTAACAATGTCTACTGCAAATAAAGAAAACTTATATAAAAAGTTTTACAGATGGCACTTCCCACCAGCAAGATGTTTAAAGATATGTCTGAAAAATGTTGGAAGTATAATCAGATTCCTGGCTCATATTACCACATGTGGATGTGCCCAAAGGCAAAAGCATACTGGACAAAGATACATACTTGTTTACAAAAATCATAAAGGAACATATAGATTTAAAACCGGAAATATTTCTGTTGGGTATTATACCAGGAAAATATAATAAAGGGACTATGTATCTAACCCCCTTCATGGATTACTGCCTTGTTTTGGCGAAGGAGCTTGCGTAGCTCAATGAAGCTATGAGCTATGCTGTGCAGGGCCACCCAAGAAGAACAGGTCATAGCAGAGAGCTCTGACAAAACATGATCCACTGGAGAAGGAAATGGCAACCCATTCCAGTATCTTTGCCATGAAAACTCCATGGACAGTACCAAAAGGAAAAAAAGATATGTTGCTGGAAGATGAGCACTTCAGGTCGGAAGGTGTCCAATATGTTACTGGGGAAGAGCACAGGGCTAGTACTAGTAGCACCAGAAAAAGTGAAGCAACTGGGTAAAAGCTGAAAGGATGTTCAGCTGTGGATGCATCTGGTGGTGAAAGGAAAGTCCGATGCTGTAAAGATCTATTCTCCATAGGAACCTGGAATGTAAGATCTTTGAATCAAGGCAAAATGGCTGACTGAGGAAGCTTTGCAAATAGCTGAGGAAAAAAGGGAAGTGAAAGGGAGAAAGAGAAAGATACAGCCAATTGAATACAGAATTCCAGAGAATACCTAGAAGAGATAAGAATGCCTTCTTAAATGAAGAGTGCAAAGAAATAGAAGAAAACAATAGAATAGGAAGGACCAGAGATCTCATCAAGAAAATTGGAGATATGAAGGGAATGTTTCATGCAAAGATAGGCATGATAAAGGACCAAAATGGCAGGGACCTAACAGAGGCAGAAGAGATTAAGAAAAGATGGAAAAATTACACAGAAGAACTATACAAGAACGAGCTTAACATCACTGATAACCATGATGGGGTGGTCACTGACCTCGAGCCAGACATCCTAGAATGTGAAGTCAAGTGGGCCTTAGGAAATCTGAGCAACAAAGCTAGTGGAGGTGACAGTATTCCAGCTGAGCTATTCAAAATCTTAAAAGATGATGCAATAAAAGTGCTACACTCAATTTGCCAGCAAATTTGGAAAACTCAACAGTGGTCACAGGATTGGAAAAAGTCAGTTTACATTCCAATTCCAAAGAAAGGCAATGCCAAAGAATGTTCAAATTATCGCACCATTGCACTCATTTCACATGCTAGTAAGGTTATGCTTAAAATCCTACAAGCTAGGCTCCAGCAGTATGTGGATCGAGAACTATCAGACGTACAGGCAGAATTTTGAAGAGGCAGAGAAACTAGAGATCAAATTGCCAACATACGCTGGATCATGGAGAAAGCTAGGGAGTTCCAGAAAAACATCTACTTCTGCTTCATTGACTATGTTAAAGCCTTTGATAGTGTGGATCACAACAAATTGTGGCAAGTTCTTAAAGAGATGGGAGTACCAGACCATCTTATTTGTCTCTTGAGAAACCTATAAGTGGGTCAAGAAGCAACAGTGAAAACTGGTCACCAAGCCACTGATTGGTTCAAAATTGGGAAAGGAGTCTGGCAAAGCTGTATACTGTCGCCCTGCCTATTTAACCTATATGCAGAGGCATCATGAGAAAGGTGGGGCTAGATGAATCAAAAGTGGGAATTAACAGTGCTGGGAGAAATATCAACAACATCAGATATGCAGATGATACCACTTTAATGGCAGAAAATGAAGAGGAAGTAGATGCAGGTGAAGAAGGAGAGTACAAAAGTTGGTTTGAAACTCAGCATTAAAAAAACTAAAATCATGGCATCTGGTCCTCTCAATTCCTGGCAAATAGGTGGGGAAGAAATGGAGGTAGTGACAGATTTTATTTTCCTGGGCTCCAAGATCACCGCAGATAGGTACTGCAGCCAAGAAATTAAAAGACGCTTACTCCTGGGGAGGAAAGCTATGGCAAATCTAGACAACATACTAAAAAGCAGAGACATCACCCTGCCAACAAAAGTGCATATAGTCAAAAAAAAAAAAAAGTGCATGTACTCAAGCTATGGTTTTCCCAGTTGCAATGTATGGCTGTGAAAGTTGGACCATAATCATAAATTTATTTGTCAAGTATATATAAGATAACAGGTAAAAGTAGAAACATAATTTGAATACATGAAAAGAGTAAGTAAAAAGGAATATTAGGACAGAGACAGTAGGTACGCTGGTGCACTTATGCACGCCCCTTACAGACCTCTTAGGAATGGGGTGAGGTCAACAGTAGACAGTTTAAGGTTAAAGTTTTGGGGGTTTGGGGAAGAAACTACAGAGTCAGGTATTGCATTCCAGGCATTGACCACTCTGAAGTCATATTTTCTGCAATCGAGTTTGGAACAGTTTACCTTGAGTTTGTATCTATTATTTGCTCATGTATTGTTGTGGTTGAAGCTGAAGTAGTGTCAGCCTTGGAAGCCATATTAGGCTGGGAGCTTCAATGCTGCCACCTCCTCATGTGTGGGAAAGTAGGAGGGGGGACTTAGGAGAGGGGAATCAATAGACATAACAGCGTTCTTCCCATCAGTCAAGGTCAGGGCGGTCCAGCATCTGGAGGAGGAGTGGTCAGGGGCTGGGCTGAGGTGAAACTGGTGGTGATTGGAGCATGTGACTAATTTGGGAGCTTTGTATTATTGAAGGAAAGCCTGGGCTTTTCAGTTTCGGGATTTTTTTTTTATTATTTTTTTTAATTTGATTTATATGCCGCCCTTCTCCGAAGACTCAGGGCGGCTTACAATGTGCTCAGCAATAGCCTTCATCCTTTTGTATATTTATACAAAGTCAGCTTATTGCCCCCACAAACTGGGTCCTCATTTCACCTACCTTAGAAAGGATGGAAGGCTGAGTCAACCTTGAGCCTTGGCGAGATTCGAACCCTGCAGTAATTGCAGGCAGCTGGTCTTAAGCAGCTTAATAACAGGGTGCCTTAAACTCTTGTACTACCAAGGCTCTACCAGATGTGCCAGTTTACCTATTGCTAGTAAAGAGAACTTTGGAAAATGCCTGCTTCTGCGTCTTTACTGGGAGTTGGGGGTTTTCTGGAATGCTGACATTATCCTGAAACTCCCTAAAACTTAACAGCACCCATAAGGGGGCTGTCAGGGATACTGAGCCCCAGCATCAACCTAAAACCCCAGGTGATGCAAAGACTCAATGAAGATGGAGGAGAAAGGAGAAGGAGGGAGGCCTGCCAGGGCCCTGGATGCTCGAGGAATTGCTGATCTGTTGCATGCTCTTTCTGAAGAGATGGGATAACCCATGGAGGCTGCAGAGGAAGCCCTTCGACTTGGGGCTTGGCCCGAGGCATCAGATTCCTGGGAGAGTTTTCAGCGGATGGATGGGGGGAGCTTTGCCCCCCTCCCAACCTCTGGAGGTGAGCTGGAGGCTAGCAAAATCAACATTTGCCGTCCCTGATCTGGAATATGGATGGGGGATTCGTAGGATGCAGACCAATCCCCCCCCTTTCCCATCTGGAGGCCAAACAACAGGATTAGCACAACATTCCAATCCTGCAGCAGTGAGGCATCAGGCTCAGCTGGCATACGAAAGGCAAAATCCCCCCTTTTGGGCCCCTCGCCAGCCTGCATTAGCATTACCTCTTACAGAGAGCATACCACCCAGATGGGTTTTTTTCCCGGCTGGGGATGGATCAAGCCCAGCTTGATGAAACAAAAGAGTTTTTAGGGCATGGCGAAAAGCCCGGAGATCTGATATTCCCCGTATCTCCGGGGGGGAGGTCGTTCCAGAGGGCAGGTGCTGCCACAGAGAAGGCCTTTCCCCTAGGGGTCACCAGCCAACATTGCCTGGCTGACGGCACCCTGAGGAGTCCCTCTCTGTGGGAGCTTACTGGCCGGTGGGAGGCTATCGGTGGCAGAAGGTGGTCCTGCAAGTATCCAGGCCCTATGCCATGGAGCGCTTTAAAGGTGGTAATCAACACCTTGAAGCGCACCCAGAAGACCATCGGAAGACAATGCAGCTCGCGCAGGAGAGGTGTCCCGTGGGAGCGCCCTGTTGCTCCCATAATCCCCTGTGCGGCAGCATTCCGCACCAGTTGGAGCCTCCGGGTGCTCCTCAAGGGGAGCCCCATGTAGAGAGCATTGCAGTAGTCCAGGCGGGAAGTGATGAGTGCCTGAGTGACTATGCGTAAGGAGTCCTGATCCAGAAAGGGACACAACTGGCATATCAGGCGGACCTGATAAAAAGTCCCCCTGGCCACAGCCATCATATGCTCTTCTAAAGACCGCCATGCATCCAGGAGGACACCCAAGTTGCGAGCCCTCTCTGCGGCGGCCAATAACTCACCCCCGATAGCCAGTGATGGAACCAGCTGGCTATATCGGGATGCCGGAAGCCACAGCCACTCGGTCTTGGAAGGGTTGAGTTGAAGCCTGTTTCTCCCCATCCAAACCCGCATGGCCTCTAGGCACTGGGACATCGCTTCAAGGGATCATTGGGATGGCCTGGGGTGGAGATGTACAGCTGAGTATCATCAGTGTACTGATGGAACTCCACCCCAAAGCCACGGATGATCTCGCCCAGTGGCTTCTGTTCACTAAATGTTGAACAGAAGGGTTGAGAGGACCGACCCCTGCGGCACCCCACAAGCAAGGCACCTAGGGGTCGACCTCTGCCTCCCTGCCAACACCGACAGCGACCGGTCGGAGAGATAGGAGGAGAACCACCGCAAAACGGCACCCCCCCACCCCTAACCCCTCCAACCGGCACAGCAAGATACCATTGTCAATGGTATCAAAAGCCACTGAGAGATCTAACAGGACCAGGATAGAGGAGCAACCCCTATCCCAGGCCCTCCAGAGATCATCCACCAACGCGACCAATGCCGTTTCCATGTTGTGCCCAGGCCTGAAGCCGGACTAGAGCGGATCCAGATAGACAGCTTCATCCAGGTACCCAGGAAGCTGTCGCACCATCACACTCTCAACAACCTTCGCCAAGAAGGGAAGGTTGGAGACCGGATGGTAGTTAGCCAAAACAGCCAGATACAGAGCAGGCTTCTTGAGGAGGGGCCTCACCACCGCCTCTTTCAAGGCAGATGGCAAGACACCCTCACTCAAGGAAGCGTTGATAATCCCCTGGAGCCAGCCTCACGTTACCTCCCGGGAGGCCAGCACCAACCAGGAGGGACACGGGTCCAATAAACATGTGGTCGCGTTCAGCCACCCCAGTATCCTGTCCACGTCCTTGGGAGCAACAGGTTCGAACTCCTCCCAAATTACATTCTCAAGACCGGCACCCATCATCCCATCTGTATCTACCCAGTCAGAGACCAGGCCTTCCCGAATCTGAGTGATTTTATCATGCAGATACTGGACAAAATCCTCAGCACAACCCTGCAAGGGATCCTCCCGCGCTCCCAGGTGGAGGAGGGAGTGGGTCACCCTAAACAGGGCAGCTGGACAGTTATCTGCCGATGCGATAAGAGTGGAAAAATAGTTGCATTTTGCCGCTTTTATTGCCACTAGGTAGGTCTTAATATGAGACCTTATCAGTGTTCGGTCGGATTCAGAATGGCTGGCCCTCCAACCACTCTCCAGGCATCTTTTCTGGCGCTTCATCTCCCTTAGCTCCTTGGAGAACCAAGGAGCCAGGTAAACTCGGCGATGGGTCAGAGGCCGCAAAGGCACGACTCGGTCCAAAGCATCAGCAGCCTCCCTATCCCAGGCGGCCACCAGCTCCTCAGCCGAGCCATGAGTAAGAGCCTCAGGAAGTGGCCCAAGCTCCATCTGGAACCTATCAGGATCCATCAGGCACCTGGGGTGGAACCATCTGGTCAGTTCTGCCTCCCTGCGGCGGGGTGTGGCGGTTAGAAAGTCAAGCCTAAGAAGGGAATGATCCAACCCTGACAAGGACTCAATCGCTATCTCCCCTATCTCAAGATCATTCATCCACTGCCCAGAGACAAAAATCAAGTCCAGAGTGTGTCCTCCCATGTGAGTGGGTCCATGAATTAATTGGGTCAGGTCTATGGCCGTCATGGAAGCCATGAACTCCCGGGCCGCCTCAGACACTTCGCCGACAGATGGCAGGTTAAAGTCCCCCATGACCATAAGCCTGGGGGTATCCACTGCCATCTCGGCAATCATATTGAGTAGCTCGGGCAGGGCAGCCGACACGTGGCAGGGAGCCAGGTACGTAATCAGCAAGCCCATCTGCCTCCCTTGTCCCCACTTCACAAGGAGGGACTCACATCTGGCTATCTGAGGTACAGTGGCCTCCCTAGAAGCAAGCCCTTCCTTTACAAGAACCGCTACCCCACCACTCCTCCCCTGGGACCTCGGCTGATGGAATGCATAGAAACCAGGTGGGCACATCTCAATGAGGCTCCCCCCTCCTGGTCCAACCAGGTCTCCGTAATACCCACCAGGTCTGCATCCCCCTCCTGAACCAGATCACAAATGAGGGCGGGCTTTATTTACTACGGACTTGGCATTGTACAACATCAACCGAAGGCCCAGGCTCTGAGGGTCTGAACAACCCAGGGAACGAGAAGAGCATTGGGGGCTGGAGCACACAATCGGTCGTAGGTAGCGAGTGCGTCCTCCCATAACACGATATGGCCCCCTGCTCCTGCCATATCTGCCCCTCCCACCCACAATGCTGATGGAAATGCCCTCCCCAGTATAGGAACTAACCCGCCTTGCCCCCCGACATCTGTGTGTTGCCCCCCAAGCCCACCGCAGTCATACACATATCCTTCCTCCCCCTCTTTAAAAAGCAAATTAAAAAAGAATATAGAGAACTTTTAAAAACCTCGACGCCCTCGTGCCACCTCTCGGGATCCCAGAACCCGTCCTTGAGGTATTTCTTGGCAAAGCCAGTAGGCCACTTCCAGGAATGGGGGGCATTCCTTAAAGCGTATAAGTCCGCTCTTGTATAGACTGCCCCCCCTCCAGCCCAGCAAACTTTACACTAGCCTGTTAGAATGCAACAGCCTGTTGGAATGCAACAACCAGGAGCAGCCCCACAGCAAGTTCTCCCCCAACCAGCCGCGGCTGCTGCCCCCCCACCTGCAAGGCCAACACCACCCCGCTTCAGAGCAACCTTTGACAGGACGTGAGCCAAGTTAGCTTATTTCCTCAGCAGGGTCTGGGCTCACGTGGATAAATATCGTGAGCAATATGAATCAGAACAAGACTTAGTGTCGGCAATCTCAGCTGGAATGAATGAGGGGGAGGCTTCTGAATGGATAGCCCAGCTGCATAATGAGGGTGCTGCTGAACTAAATGATGCTGATGGGTTTATCACACTGCTCCGGTCCCAATTTGAGGACCCCGACCACGTAAATGAAAATGAAGCCACACTAAAGGTCATGAAGCAAGGTAATCGACCTATAAAAGACTTTGTATGGGACTTTAGACGAGTCGCAGGGAATCTAGGCCATTGGCCTGACTGCATACTCCTGCAGTACTTTAAAGAAGCTATTGACCCAGAAGTCAGAAAAGCCTGTGGGATCCAGGGAGTTCCTGAGTGTCTCCACGACTGGTATACCATGTCCATTGCTCTAGACAGAGAAGTCCACCCCCCACCCAGCTAAACTCCAGCACAACAGCCGCCTCGAAACACGTTATCTACAAACCCAACTTCAAAAGCCACGAATCTCACCCCCCCTCAACCGGGGAGGGGGGCAATCAAGTGCTATCGTTGTGGACAGACAGGACATCGAGTTTCTGAGGGCCTGGCGCCCGCCCCAGTTCCACAACAACAACCCACCGCAGCTGCATGAGGGAGGACGGCTCCAAAGAAAACCCCAAACACCAGCCAATTTGCTAAACAAGCCATGGAGATTCCCCTCCTCACTGAAGAGAGGGGGGACCCTCCAGCTACAGGAGCACTTTCCGACCAGCCCAGCGGGGATGAAGACCCAATGGTGAGTGCGCCCATCACCTCTTTCTCACTTAAAGTAAAACTAGTCCTGCCAGAAACAAGGAAAGAAACAGAACTTCCAGCAGTAGTAGATACCGGCTGTACCAGATGTCTAATCAGCCTTAAAATTGTAGAAAAGCTGGGCATCAAAACAACACCCTAAAAACAACCGATCTAATTTTACCAGGTGGATGGCACACTAATTGGGGGAGTCCCTTCCACTCACGTTACTGAACTGCTTAAATTAGAGATGGGGAAACATCATGAACTCATACGATTTATAGCAACCCCAAAGATGTCAGAATCTATCATACTAGGCCTGGCTTGGCTAGATAAATGGGGCCCCACCATCACTTGGGAAGATGGATACCGAAAAATCAGGATAGGAGTTGGCCCAACACCCCCAGCCCCTCCCCCCAAATACCAACCTACCCAAAATGACCAGCAGCCAGACACAGCAGCGGCTTGTTCAGAAGGGCCTCCAGGAGAACACCAAATCCCTAAGGTCTATGCAGATTTGGCTGAAGCTTTCAGTGAGGAGGAATGTAACCTCCCCCCTCTCAGCCCACAGACTGTGCCATCGAATTACAAACAGGAGCTAAATTGCCAAAGCCTAGAATGTACTCCATGACACCTGCTGAAATGACTGAATTGAGGAAGTACATTGACACCAACCTAGCCAGAGGGTTCATCAAGCCTGCAAAATCCAGCATGGCTGCCCTAGTACTGTTTAAAGAAAAAAAAGATGGTACCTTAAGATTATGTATTGACTTTAGAGCTATTAATTGCATTTGCATACAAAATACCTACCCCCTCCCACTGATGAAAGACTTACTAAACCACCTATCGAAAGGAAAAATCTTCACCAAGCTAGATCTAAGAGAAGCCTACTACTGTGTTCGCATAAAGGAGGGAGACGAATGGAAAACCGCTTTTAACTGCCCCTTGGGCAGCTTCCAATTCCGGGTCATGCCTTTTGGACTTCAGGGGTCTTCATGCAACTGATCAATGAAGTTTTGCATGAGCATTTATATCAGGGGGGTCTTGTTTATCTCAATGACATTCTTATATTCAGCGAAAAGAAGACCACATCAAATTGGTCAGACAAGTGCTGAAAAAACTCCTAGCAGCCAAATTTTATGCAAAATTGTCCAAATGTGAGTTCCATAAGGAAGCCCTTGACTACTTGGGATACAGAGTGTCGAATAAGGGGATCGAAATGGACCCAGAGAAGGTGAGGGCAGTACTGGACTGGCAGCCCCCATGCACCCATAAGAAACTCCAAAGCTTCCTAGGGTTTGCAAACTTTTACAAACAATTCATCCCTTCCTTCGCTGAGGACGCACTCCCCTAGACAGAACTACTAAAAACCGGCCCGTCTTCCACCAAGCCAAAACCTAGCCAACCTTTAGCTTGGACAATGGACTGCCAAAAATCCTTTGAATGGTTAAAATGCCTATTTGCAGTGGAGCAGGATCCTACAGGATCCTGACCCAAATAAGCCCTTTGTGGTTTAGGCTGACACAAGTGATGTGGCGGTGGCGGCTGTCCTACTACAAAGGGACCCCTGTAACAATCTAATGCCGTGTGCTTATGTATCAAGGAAGTTAACTGACACTGAGTGCAGATGGGCGGTATGGGAAAAAGAGGCGTTTGCAGTGCGATGGGCTCTCCTATCCTGGAGACATTTCCTGGAGGGGATGGAGGAGCCTTTTGAGGTTTGGACTGACCACAAGAACCTCGAGGGACCAAAGACCCTGAGGAAGCTTTCTCCAAAGCAGGTTCGTTGGGCCCAATATTTCAAACGCTTTAACTTTAACCTGAAATATATCCCGGGGGGTAAGAACCTTCTGGCTGATGCTCTCTCCTGCAAACCCCAATTTGACAGCTGATGGGAAGAGATAGTTCACGCCATGATTTCGGAGTCTCAGCCAGCCGCCCAAGCCCGCACCAGAGCGCAAATGCACCAGGGTTCCAACCTCCCTGAAGACAAGTTGACAGCGGAGCTAAAAGTGGTGCTTTCTGATGATTCCTGGTTCAAAGAACACCAGGCGGACCTTACCCTAAGAGATGGGTTGGCATGGAAGGGGAATAAATTTTACGTTCCCCACAGCCTACGGCTCCTGGTACTGAAGAGAAGTCATGATTCTCACCTGGGGGGCCACTTTGGGTATTTAAAAACCCTCCATTTGACTAGGAGGCAATTCTGGTGGCCAAAAATGAAAACTGAAATGGAAAACTATGTGAGGAGCTGTGCCACCTGGGCCACCATGAAATACTGACCAGGGAAGCCCCCTGGCCTCCTCCAGACTGTGCCGAATCCACCAAGCCCTGGGAGGAGATTGCAATGGACTTCATAGTTGAGCTCCCCAACAGTGGGGGCAGCCAAGTCATTTGGACCATCATTGATTTATTCTCCAAGCAAGCCCACTTCATTGCCTGCAGCAGACTACCCTTGGCTAAAAAACTGGCAAAGCTGTTTGTGAAACACATCTACAGGCTACATGGAGTCCCAAGAAGAAGAATATTGGACCATGGGGTCCAGTTTACCGCTAAGTCCTGGAGGGAATTTCTATGATCCATTGGGTCGTCCCAGGAGCTTAGCTTGGCTTTTCACTTGTTGACTAGTGGATCGGCTGAAAAATTAAACTCAATGGTGGAACAGTACATTAGGTGTTATGTGAATTATCAACAGGAGAACTGGGCGGATTTGCTACTATTTGCAGAGGTTGCTTATAATAATGCAGTACACAGCAGTACTGGGTTGACCCCTTTTCAAATAACTATGGGCATGGATTTTGTGCCAATGCCTGAATTGCCTAGAGAGCCGCCTACTTCCATATCCTTAACAGATTGGATGACATTGAAAAGGGGTTGGGAGAATACAAAAAAAGCTTTAGCGGAGTCAGCAGAAAAATATAAGGCTCAAGCCGACAAACATCGGGGTCTCCAACCACCTTTCCGAATAGGTGATAAGGTGTATTTGTCAACCAACCTAAGATTGAGAGTACCCAGCAAGACGTTTGGACCCAAATTCATAGGTCTTTTCCTATAGTGAATGTGATTAACCCAGTGACATAGGCTCCCTCGCATATTAGGGAAAATAAACCCCATTTTCTACAGCAGCTTATTGAAACCAGTCAGAGAATCCACCCTCAGACCTTTGCCAGCTGCTCCGCCTCCTCCTTTAATAATACAAGGGAAGATTCATTATGAGGTGAAGAAAATCTTGGCCTCTAGACTTTATAGGGGCCGATTGTAATATTTGGTGCACTGGAAAGGCTACCCTTTGATTGAAGCTACTTGGGTCAAGAGTTGGGATGTGAAGGCTGATGCACTTGTGAAACAGTTTCAGGACAAATTTCCTGACAAACAGAAAGGTCCTCCTGGGGGGGGGAGTGGGGGAGTTAAAGGGATTGGTGCTAAGCATTAACCCCTTCTTTTGTGTTTTGTCTGTTTTAATTTTCAGGATGTGGTTCTTTCTGCAGGGGGAAGATTTGGACTCCGACTGGGTAGTCTCAGGGGGAGAGACAGGGGCAGGTCTTGAGAATGTTATCTGGGATGAGTTTGATCCTGTGACCCCTGAGGACGTGGACAGGATTCTGGGTAGACTGAACGCGACCACTTGTTTATTGGACCCGTGTCCTTCCTGGTTAGTACTGGCTTCCCGGGAAGTGACACGAGGCTGGCTCCAGGGGATTATAAACGCTTCGCTGAGTGAGGGTGACTTTCCCGCCACCTTGAAAGAGGCGGTGGTGAGGCCTCTCCTCAAGAAGCCTTCCCTGGACCCGGCAATGTTGGTAAATTATCGTCCGGTCTCCAATCTTCGCTTTGTTGCGAAGGTTGTTGAGAGTGTGGTCGCGCAACAGCTCCCCCAGCACCTGGATGAAACGACGTATCTGGATCCGTTCCAGTCGGGCTTCAGGCCTGGGTACAGCACGGAAATGGCATTGGTCGCATTGGTTGATGATCTCTGGAGGGCTCGGGACAGGGGGTGCTCCTCTGTCCTGGTCCTGTTAGATCTCTCAGCGGCTTTTGATACCATCGACCATGGTATCATGCTGCACCGGTTGGAAGAGTTGGGGGTGGGAGGCACTGTGTTGCGGTGGTTCTCCTCCTTTCTCTCTGACCGGTCGCAGTCTGTGTTGACAGGGGGACAGAGGTCGACCCCGAGGCCCCTCATATGTGGGGTGCCACAAGGGTCGGTCCTCTCGCCTCTCCTGTTCAACATTTATGTGAAGCCGCTGGGCGAGATCATCCGTGGTTTCGGGGTGGAGTACCATCAGTACGCTGACGACACCCAGCTGTACATCTCCACCCCGGATCACCCCAACGATGCCCTTGAAGTGATGTCCCGGTGCCTGGAGGCCGTACGGATCTGGATGGGGAGGAACAGGCTCAGGCTCAACCCATCCAAGACTGAGTGGCTGTGGTTTCCGACGTCCCGATATAGTCAGTTGACGCCATCACTGACTATTGAGGGTGAATCATTGGCCCCCACGGAGAGGGCTCGCAACTTGGGCGTCCTCTTGGATTCACGGCTGTCTTTAGAAGAGCACTTGACGGCCGTGACCGGGAGGATTTTTCATCAGGTTCGCCTGATTCGCCAGTTGCGTCCCTTTCTGGATCGGGACTCTTTACGCACGGTCACTCATGCCCTTGTCACCTCCCACCTGGACTATTGCAACGCTCTCTACATGGGGCTCCCCTTGAGGAGCACCCGGAGGCTCCAACTGGCGCAGAGTGCGGCCGCGCGGGTGGTAATGGGAGCGACATGGCATTCCCATGTAACACCTCTCCTGCGCGAGCTGCACTGGCTCCCGGTGGTCTTCCGGGTGCGCTTCAAGGTTTTGGTTACCACCTTTAAAGCGCTCCATGACTTAGGACCTGGGTACTTGCGGGACCGCCTACTACCACCAATAGCCTCCCACCGGCCGGTACGCTCCCATAGAGAGGGGCTCCTCCGGGTGCCGTCAGCCAAACAATGCCGACTGGCGGCCCCCAGGGGGAGAGCCTTCTCTGTGGGGGCACCTACTATCTGGAACGAGCTCCCCCCAGAGATACGGAGGATCCCGGATCTGCGCACCTTCCGCCGCGCCTTAAAGACCTTACTATTTCACCAGGCCGGCCTGGCCTAATTTTCCCCCTCTTTTATAAAAGATTTTTAAAATTTTAAATATCTTTTAGTATTTATATATTCAATTTTAAATTGGTTTTAAAAGTTTGGGGTTTTAAATTTGTCGGGGCCAAAATTATTTAATTTGATTTTATTCTATTTTTTAAATTTTGTATTGTATGTGTTTTTATTGTCTGGCTGTGCACCGCCCTGAGTCCTTCGGGAGTAGGGCGGTATAGAAATCTAATAAATAATAATAATAATAATAATAAAGGGGGGGGATGCCTGTCAGCCTTGGAAGCCATATTAGGCCGGAAGCTTCAATGTGCCACCTTCTCATATGTGAGAAAGTAGGAGGGGGGACTTAGGAGAGGGGAATCAATAGACATAACAGCGTTCTTCCCATCAGTCAAGGTCAGGGCGGTCCAGCATCTGGAGGAGGAGTGGTCAGGGGCTGGGCCGAGGCAAAACTGGTGGTGATTGGAGCATGTGACTAATTTGGGAGCTTTGTATTATTGAAGGAAAGCCTGGGCTTTTCAGTTTCAGGATTTCCCAGATGTGCCAGTTTACCTATTGCTAGTAAAGAGAACTTTGGAAAATGCCTGCTTCTGCATCTTTATTGGGAACTGGGGGTTTTCTGGAATGCTGACAGTTGAGGGTAAAAACTTCCCTCTGCATAGTAGGCAACAGACCGGACAGCAAAGAGATACATTGCTGGTTAAACACACAGATACTCACAGACTCTGAACGGTGAAAAAAACCAGTCTTTACTCTTAGTGAAAAAACAAAACTTGGTTTCTCAAAACAATGATAACACATCTTTGAATAATTACTTCTCCAACACAAAACATAGTTTGCTTACAGTTCTCATCAGTTTTCTTCAGTCACACACAGTCCCTCTTCAGGAGATCAATGATCAAAAGCAGGAGCAGGAGCTCCCGGGCTTCCTGTCTACTTTTATGGCTGCCTGCTAATAGTACAGCCAATCATTCTTCTTATATCATTTAAAGTCATAAAGATAGTTTTTCTATATATTACCTACCCAACCTTGGGATGAATCTCCAACACTGACAAGTAGTTATTGACAGGAAAGACATTGTGGCAGATAATTTTATGTACCATGCTTAGGTCAGACTGAAATTGACATAGTTCTAAGTTGTCTAAGCCCAAAATATGGAGTCTGGTGACATAAGGTATTTTATTGTGGTTGGAGGAATGGAGGACTCTTCTCGTAAAATATCTCTGGATTCTCTCGATTGTATTTATGTCCGATATGCAGCACGGGTTCCAGACAGATGAATTGTATTCAAGAATTGGTCTAGCAAATGTTTTGTATGCTCTCATTAGTAGTACAACATTACCAGAGAAGAAGCTATGCAAGATTAGGTTAACAACTCTCAATGCCTTTTTGGCAATGTTGTTACAGTGGGCTCGGGCACTTAGATCTTTAGAAATGAGTACTCCAAGATCCTTGACAGAGTGAGGGTCATCTACAAGGTCATGTCCATCTAATTTGTATTTTATATTTGTATTTTTTTTTGCCAATGTGCAAGACAGAGCATTTGTTGGTTGAGATTTGAAGTTGCCACTTGTTAGACCAATCTGACATATAGTCAAGGTCTTTTTGAAGGGTAGTTGCATTGTCGGTGGTGTTGAATAGTTTAACATCATCAGCGAAGAGAACACAGTTGCTTTTAATATGATCACAAAGGTCATTTATGTAAAATATGAAGAATGTTGGACTTAAAACACTGCCTTGGGGAACACCCCTATTAACATGTACAGGATTTGATAGAGTGCTTCCTATTTTCACCACTTGTTGTCTGTTTGACAGGAAGGCAGGTTTCCATTTATGTAGGAGTCCAGAAATGCCATAGGATTTTAGTTTTAGGAGTAATTTGTCGTGTACCACTGAATCAAAAGCTTTACAGAAGTCTATGTAAACTGCATCTATTGCTTTGCCCTGATTGAGATGTATAGTCCATATGTTTTTGCAATGTAGTAGTTGTAGATTAGAGGATAATTTTTTTCTGAAACCAAATTGTTTGTTAGAAAGTAGTTTGTTTGTCTCTAGGCGGAGGGTAATAGACTGGTTAATGATTGATTCCATGCCTTTGGAGGTGACGCAACATAAAGAGATTGGTCTGTAATTTTCAACTAGGCTAGGATCTCCCTTTTTGAAGATAGGGATGACCCTGGCTTGTGACAATTGGTAGGGCAAGGTGCTGGTACTGAAAGATTTTACAAAAATTATGCTTAGAGGTTCTGCAATTGCAGTGGAAAGCTTTTTAGAGAAGTATGCACATAGTCTATCAGGTCCAATAGATAGAGATGGTTTTAGATTGTGTAGTGCCTTTTCAACATTCTCTTCTGTAAAATCAATATGCATAAGATCACCGTAATCATTGTAATTGTCTGTAGTACAACTGGGAAATATTGGGTATGTGTTGTTGCTATTTACAAAGACTCAGCCGAAGAAAGGCTGAGCGCCAAAGAATTGAGGCCTTTGAACTATGGTGTTGGAGAACACTCCTGCGAGTCCCTTGGACTGCAAGATGATCAACCCAGACTGCTCTTTAGAAGGCCAGATCCTGAAGATAAAACTCAAATACTTTGGTCACCTAATGAGGAGGAAGGTCACCTCAGTGGAGAAGAGCCTAATGCTGGGAAAGATTCAGGGCAAAAGAAGAATGGGACAACAGAGAATGAGGTGGCTGGATGGAGTCACTGAAAAGCAGTAGTGTGAGTTTAAATGGACTTCAGAGGATGGTAGAGGACAGGAAGCCCTGGAGGAATGTTGTCCATGGGGTCATGATGGGTCAGACATGACTTAGCAACTAACAACAACAACAATATATCTAACACTACATGTCTTAACAGGGGCCAGAATTGTATTTGCACAACATTGGAAAGATGTGGAGATCCCTACAGAAGAGAAGATAAAAAAAAAATACTAGAATGTGTAGAAATGGATAGATTAACACTTGAAATTAAAGAGAAGGAAGATACGGAATATTTTGAAATGTGGGATTTGTTTTATCAATGGTTAACTAATAGAAACAGAATATTTAAAATTATAAGAGAAGGGTTAATTTTACTGAGGGTTGATTATGATATGTTTATTATAATATGAATTTTTATTGAGTATTTTACATTTTAAAACCAAACACAAAATAGCAAAAGAAGTTAAGAGACAAAAACAAAAACACACGCACATCAGACATTAAAATACAATACTAACTTTCTTTTTCTTTCTTTTTTTCTTTTTTTTCTTTTTTTTTTTCTTGCGGAAGGATTAAGATCAGCTCAGATCTGGTATTAAAAATAATTCCAGTCTTCTACCTTCCTTAATTCTTGAGTATATTGCTTTTTGGAACAAGCTTCATGTTCATGTTTGAAAAAAATGGATTTTGGTTTTAAATTTGTTAATTTTAATTTGAAAAAAAGGGTTAAGACCTTTCATTTAAATTTAGAAAGGAGTGATAATTCTTCAAGGGCAATTAAAAAAAATAGTTCTGTTAGGTCCACGAGAAAATATTGAGCCAAATCACATTAAAGAGTAAGTGTCAACTCTCAAAAAAAAAAAAATACTGACAAAAGATATATACAATTTTACAACTTTCTGCATCGACTTTTGTCTTTACTCTTAGCTTTTATCCTCCCGCTTCTTCTCTTTATTTTTAAATATTCATAATTAACTGTTTTGTTAGCAAGATCATTATTTACATTTATATACAGTATGTTAATATCAAATTTCACTTTATATTCTTATTTCTTAATTTGATTTCTGTTTTCCAACCATGTATAAAACCTATTCCTCACTTTATAATAATCTAAGTCTTCTCTTTTTTTGATCTCCATCGTTAATTTATCCATTTCGGCACATTCAAGGATTTTCTTTATTATTGTTTCTTCCAATGGTGTATTGGTCACTTCCACATTTGTGCTAGAGTAATTCTGGCTGCCGTTAGAATATGCAATACAATATAATAGAGACTTTTTTCCATTTTTCTATCAATCATTCCTAGGAGGAACATTTCTGGTTTAAAATCCATTTTTTGGAGTGTAATCTCTTCCAACCACTCTTTAATTTTATACCAAAATTTCCTCACCTTAGGGCACATCCACCACATGTGGTAGTATGTCCCTAGTTTGTGAAAACACTTTTATTATATGTCCAGTACTAATGAACATTATTACTATTATGATGATATCATTGCTCAAATTGACTGTAACCAGACAACACGCTATTTATATAGATTTTGAAACTGTTGCTCTTTCTTCATATAGCAAAAATAAAAAAAAATATTTGGAGAAACCTCCCTCTCTCCCACTCTCCCTCCCTCCCTCGGTCCTTCCCTCCTAGGAATATAATGCCCCAGGTCACTGTTAAAGAAGTTGCACAATGTCTGCAATGATCACTTAGAAATGATCTTCTGTAACGAATGTGTGCAGAAAGGACAATGAGGATATCTCAGGGACAAACTGACATGTTTAGAGTAAAATGAAAAAAAAGGTGAAGAGTAAAATAATATTCACCATATTACAACCATATTTTGATTCAGTTATGCAATTCACCTAGTCTTCGATCCATACTAAATGTGACATTTCAACATTTACCTGAAACATAATTGTCGGTTTTCAGCTGAGCGAAGTATGTATTTACCTGTTGTAGCAACAGACTTGGTTACCTGAATCCAGTGGTGGGATTCAGCCAATTCGCACCACTTCGGGAGAACCAATTGTTAAACTTTCTGAGCAGTTTGGCAAACTGGTTGTTGGAAGAAATCATTAGGGCAGAGAACCGGTTGTTAAATTACTTGAATCCCACCACTGCCTGAATCATCAGAAAGATTCAGTAATTATAGGAATTCCACACTCCTCTCATGGTCTCTTTTATTCAAATAAATGAGAACTACTAGAGGAGATGGAAAAAAACAGTTTGAGGTGTATTAGATATCCCATCCCATTTGAACTTCATACTGCAATAGATTTGATTTGAGAAAGGACCCTAAACACGAGGGATGAGGATAAAAGTGGAATAGGGAAATCCAGCTATAATTCAGTAATTTCTGCGTTATGTGTACCCTGCCTATGTTGTAAAAAATGGTGCATTAAAAAGGCAAATAAAGAATGGTTATGTGTAAACTATTGGTCCTAGACTTACACTGGTAATTACTATTTGTATTTTAATAATTCTTTTCAGTGAAGTATGATTCAGAGCTGACATTGTATAGGATGATTCATGTCACAAGTTAAATATTTATATTCCGTTATAAATTTAGACCCTGTAATAAAGGAAAAGCAGAAAGTGTGTTAATGAAACTTGGGGGGATTAGGGAAAATTAAATAGGTTCAGGTTTATATGGATATTGGTTTCACACAGGTGAAAATTATATTTTCACCTGTGTATATTGTTAGAACACACTCCTTTATTAAGATCAGTGGCCACAATACTATCCCTCACTTGTTGGCTGTGTGTGTTTGTATCAGGTCCTATCTGACTCACCCTCTGA
The DNA here is from genome assembly GCF_029215685.1 of Pituophis catenifer annectens. NCBI lineage: Eukaryota > Metazoa > Chordata > Lepidosauria > Squamata > Colubridae > Pituophis > Pituophis catenifer. Next base: position 28,498,321 of record NW_027256881.1, on the reverse strand, counting down.
TCATTTGATTTTATTGTGTAGTCTATCTATTTCTTTATCTTGGTAACTAAAATAAATTTTATGACACCTATTGGTCTGTCTATTTAACAAAAAGAATGGATCAGGAAAAGATCCCTTCTCTCGTGCAGTTTTCCTCTTGCTACATCTTCCTTTCTTTTACCAACACTCAGCCTACAGTAATATTGGACAAAGTCATTCTTATGCCAAGTAGTATCCCAAAGTATTTAACTTGATAAAAATATAATCTTAAGTAATTCTTTTTTTCTTGTTCCTTTCTGAGGTCTTAGCTAATAGCTTAACTTTTATTTTATACTACTTCGGCCCAAGCAACCATATCAACTGGAAAACCTCAGTGGCAAAGTAACCATTACAATAAGTAAACAGAAGGGGAAGAATGAGACTGTGTGAAATTATAGCATAATATGTGGTTGAAAAGTAGATAACACCTTTCACACTAGGAAAAGAGATGCCCCCCTCTCTCCCCCTCCCCCTCTCTTGCTCCCTCCCCCCCTCTTTCTGTCTCTCATAGGAATATAATGGCCCAGGTCCCTGTTAAAGAAGTTGTACAATGTCTGCAATGCTCATTTAGCTTTATTTCAAGGAATATTTGCCAAATTTTACTTCAATGCATAAATGTGTTCAAGTTTGATAGATAGCAATTGATTCATATAAAGAAAGATAAAGTGATAGCAGGTGGTAATCTCAGGTCATTGGCCATATCTTGAAGACCTTCCAGGTGGTAGACGGAGATGGCATTATTTTCCACCCCAGCTGAACAAATGAGATAAGATAATAGATTGATCAAAGTGAGTTTGAGATAAATTCTTTGCTTTGCAAAGCTTAGTCAATGCAAACAATATCAGGCAGATAATCTCAATTTAGTATCTCTATTAGAGGAGAATTTTCTTACCGTCTGCAGCACTTCCATCCCAACTGACAGTCCACTTGCCCAAGGCATTGGTGGCCAGGAGGACACCGACCGCGAAAGCAGCGTCCTCCTTGTCTAGCACAGCGGTGGTGGGCATTCCCTATGAAAAGAAAAAGAGGAGACAGGTAAATGATGAGTAAAGATTCCTTAATATTTAAATACATTTTTCCTTCCAAGACAATACCTTCTCCTACAGAATTGCAGGATTCCTAGGACTACAACAAGTTCTCTCTGACCACAGGAATCCATTTCTGCTGATCTCCCTGCAGCAGCTCAAATACATCAGCTATTAACCCATGTATGAAATCTGGTTCAGAGATGAATTAGCTGGTAAGCCTACATCTATTAAGGTAGGAGGAAAGAAATAATCTGGTTCATTTGAAGGGAAACCCTTGCTGTGATATATTTCTCTCCAGTATTATATGGATCCTTGCTTGGTAAAAAATAATGCTGAGTTACAGTGGCCAGTTCTGCTGGTGAAAATCTTGAGTGAGAAGGGTTAACTTCCTTTAAACTTCAGGGCCTGGCATTGTCCCCCTTCTCTTAATGTTTCTATCACTGCTCTTTTCTTCTCTTGAAATGCTGTGCATTTGTGATATTTTTCTGCAATTTCTTCTCTTTTTCCCACATTATACAAATATATTCACTAGATGATTAATATCTATCTTTTATTTTTTCCCAACTTTATTTTTAAAAAATAACTCAAGGTGGTGAATGTATCTAGTACTCCTTCCTCCTCCTTTTCTCTCAACAGGAACATCAGGGAGAGCTTTGGTCTGAGAGAGAGAGATAGAGAGGCAGACAGAGTCTCATCCAGAAAGATCCAGCTGGGTTCCATCTAATAGAAAGTAGTGAGTTATCAATCCTTTCTAAATTATCGCTAATTTTGTTTCTTACCTGGTTCAGACAGGAATGCAAGGAAAAGAAATGCGAACAGCAGATAAAGGATCTTCATGCTGGCTTTGGTTCTGGACCAAATCTTACTCCTGGGACAGACACAGCTCTCTATTTATAGAATTATAATGATTGCATCATATCACCTCAGTGGCAATAGTGCCGCTTCCTTGTATTAAAACACTCCTGTGGCTTTGATGTTGCAAAAGTCCTTGAAAGAGCAACAGACTTAGTTGAACAGCTAACCTGCAAAAGATTGGAGGTTCAGGACTTGCAATGTCCTAATGGAGTAAAGAAAATTTCTTACTGAATTGCTGCCCAAACTCTTCCAGTCTAAACTGATAATGCTCAGCCATATTCGCTAGTGGCTGGAGTTTTGGAAGAGCCCTTAGTACCAAATGGTAGAAATCTGGGTCTGACACATTTTTATGGGTTGGTTTTGGGAAAACAGATGCTCTGCTTTTTGGTGGGTGTTTGTGGTATTCAGATGAAGCACAGGCTTCTTTGGCTTTCATTGTAGTTTCCCTCTCTTATGCAGGTGATTTCTATTTCTCTGAAGACAGAGAATATGTCTAGTGTTGGAAATATTCCTGTAGCCTTAATCAAGAGTTATTAGGAGTTCTTTGGGACACAGCAGATTAACTGAAATTAAGAAGGAAAGCAGGGTTCTAAAAGCTGTGTATTCTGTGAGTGTTGGTTATATTGAATGTTTCCTGCTGCTTCAGCTATAGAGGATCTCATGGGGCCATACTTTTATTATTTATCTCTAGATTTCAGTGGTGAGAACAATATGACTTTACACTTAGGCAAGAAAAACCAAATGCATAAGTATAGAAGAGGTGATATGTGGCTCAATAGCAGTAGCTGCGAGAGGGATTTCAAACTTGCCACTTACATATGAGCCAGAAGTGTGGTGCAGGTACCAAATACCCCCAAAACCCAATGCTGCATCAACAGAGAGATTTTATCAAGGTCACATGAAATGTTAATTCCGTTTTATACTGCTTTGATAATTAGAAGCTTGGAATATGTAGACAACTTCGGATACCATGATAGAAACTTTAGGAAGGGTGCAATAAAGTGCAAGAAGGGGGCTGGAGGCTAAAACATAGCCTCCAGAATGGTTGCAGAAATTGGGTGTGTCCAATATAATAAAGAGAAGGATTAGGGGTGACATGCTAGTAGCCTTCCAATATTTGAAAGGCTGTCACAGAGAAAAAAAGGGGTGTGTGTGGTTGTCAACCTAATATCCAAAGAACTGAGAAATATTAGAACATATCAGAAAGAGATCCAACCTAGAATGAAAGAGAAATTACCTGAGGGTGCAAACAATTAACTAGTGGAACAGCTTGGCTCCAGACGTTTTAGGTGCTCTATCACTGGAGGTTTTTAAGACTAGTTTGGAAAGCCATTTGTCTGGAATGGTATAGGGTCTCCTGCTTGAGCAGGGGATTGGACTAGAAGGTCCCTTCCAACTTGGTTATTCTATACATTTTGTTGCTTCTGAAGTGTTCCATCCAGTTGCCATGAATACTATAGAAATTGAGAGATGATTTCAAAGTGAAGCACAAGCCATTTTCCCTTACCCTGGGTGACATAGTTACTTAAAATCAGTTTTCACAAAGCAACATATTCAAACTTAATTACATAGCTATCATAGCTATATTTAGTTTCACAAACTAAATATGACTCTTCAACATTTGCCTCGGTCACATATAGTTTAGGGCTTCCAGCTAAAGGAAGATTGCAGCAAGAAAAACAGTAAACAAACTTAAATAAGTTAAAATAAAAATAAATAAGATATATTCATGTATTCTTCCCACTGACTCTGATTCAACTGCAAGAGAACTGCTATTAGTAAAGGGAAGACATTTGAGGGTGTTTTAGACTAGTCCATCTTTTCTTCACCCTATCTGGAGTACAATTGGTCTGAGAAAGGATCCTAATTGCTGCAGTGGAAAGGCATACTGAAAGGGTCCTTCATGGAATTATTGAGCCTTGTTGGTGATGGCAATGGATAGGAAGTGGATTAAGGATACATTCCCAGCAATGAGTGGAAAAGGTGGTTATTGGGCCACATCTTCTAAGCTTTGCCTTGAGGGTGGGAATTTATTTCTGTGCATTACAAATGATCCCCTCCCTTTTGAATAGCCTTGCTAAGGGATCTCATAAAAGATGAACATGCAAAATTAGAAATCAACCACAGGTACACTAAATAGTAAGCAGTCCAAGTGAGACTGAAAATGGTAAAATTGGCAGCTCTGGAAAGAAAGGAAATCAATATTTAATAATGTAGGTTTTTGCTTAAGTACCACAGAAAGTAGTTAATGAGGACACTCTGGAAGTCAGTTGCATCTCTAAAACTGCCTTGAAACCTCAAAATAATGTTGAACTCCTGCCATTACCCACGAAAAGTACCTTGTGTAATGAGTGGGTGCAGCAACAGTAACGAAGAAACCTCAGATACAAACTGACTTGGTATTTGGTAATCAAGTTAAGTAAGGTAAAGTAATAAATAAATGGGACTATTACTTACATTGAATAGAAATAATTGAGCAGTGTTTGAAAGAAGCTGCCTACATTTCTGTGTGAAGAAGTTGGTATTGTTCAGCTTTTGTTAGAAAGGCATTTGAATTGACCTGGACTTTTATTTATTATTCATGCTGATGGTTTTTTGTTGTTTGGGATTAATGGTTAGGCTTGAGAGAAGTTTTTATTTCAATTATCTCAGTTAACTTGCCACATGGAAAGTGAAGCCATGATACAACCTGCCCAAATGTGTGGACCATTTTCTTCTGTACTGAGTCTCATGATTCCATACATTTTCCTGCTGAGATATATATTTTAGTATTGGCAATTATTTCTTGGGAATTTGGCTTGGTAATCGCACTGATGTCATATAGGAAATAGATGAAGGTAATTCAAAAAGTATTTTGTGTCTAGCATTTTTATTATCTTGTGTCTTTTATCATTCAAAACATGGAATTTAGTGCAGATTTTCATGAGGATATTTCACATATCCTGCTTCCAATCCATAATCCCTGAAAGATACTTTTAAATGAAGCAAGTTAATCTCCTCTGCAATACTGAGAAGAATCGGTGGTTCTTCTCTGTCTGAGAAGACGGCAGTTTTATATGTCCCATGCTTCCTCCTCCAAATGTCTCACAAACCTGTTTGAATTCAATCTCTATTATTCAGACTGTAGTGCAGAGAATGTGAAGAGAACACCAAAAAGTATTCAAACCTGACCAATAGGAAACTGCATTTGTTTAGTGGTTTCCCAAATGGGTTTCATGAAAAACTATGTGAGAGCAAGTTGATTACCCAAAACCTAAAAAAAAAGCAATACAATGCAATGTGATGCAACGCAATGCAACGCAACGCAACGCAACGCAACACAACGCAACCCAATCCAATCCAATCCAATCCAATCCAATCCAATCCAATCCAATCCAATCCAATCCAATCCAAGCCAAGCCAAGCCAAGCCAAGCCAAGCCAAGCCAAGCCAAGCCAAGCCAAGCCAAGCCAAGCCAATCCAATCCAATCCAAGCCAAGCCAAGCCAAGCCAAGCCAAGCCAATCCAATCCAAGCCAAGCCAAGCCAAGCCAAGCCAAGCCAAGCCAAGCCAAGCCAAGCCAAGCCAAGCCAAGCCAAGCCAAGCCAAGCCAAGCCACTCCCAAACCTCAAGCTTTAGCATTATTTCCAATTACAAATCCTGTGGCTTCTGAAGGTGAAATTATAGTATGTGGATAATTTTGTGGAAAGGCACTTCTTTAACTTTCACCATGGCTGCATAAATCTGACTTTCTAAAGAGGCTAATTAGCATTGACTTTGATTAGTACTTGGATGGTGGACTGGACCTTTGTGCACACACAGGTATACTTGGCCCCTGTAAAGTATTGCTGTATATATATGATGAAAAACTATTTGGATGTGTTCTTCAAAAAAAAAAAAAAAGCTTCTTGGGGTGCTAAACATGTAGGAATTTTGGGGTTAAGTCTTGCTTTATACCTATTTCATACCCTCAGCATAGCATGGCTAATGAAATGATTATTGAAAATCCATCTGGTTCATTTCCAAGCTGGGAGAAAGATGCTGGAAACAACATGGAGGCTGATTGGAAAGAAATATTCCCTTTATTGAAGCAGAACCACCAACCACATGGATTCTGGGACAGCTGACAAAATGAAGTTTAGAGTGGGTGGGTTTTATACTTTCTGGATTCCTATGGGGTCATGTAGGGGTCATGGCTGTCTCTATAGGCAAAAGGGGAAATGCAAATCCTAGGTGTTTGTCTTAGCTAATTTGTCAACTTTTTGCTTGTTGCTTATCTTAGTTTCTGCCTGACCCAGTCTTTCTGAATGGATTACCAGTTTCTAGTTTCTTTACCAGATTACCAGTGCTAGTTTCTTCCTCCCTTAAGGTTATTTTTTTCATTTGTCCTTTAGGGGAAATATTATATGCTGCCTTTTTAATATCCCCCCAAATATTTCATTCTTCTGGGTGGGTGGGTGGGTCTTCTGAGGTTATGTTATTAACTTTAACATAAACATAAACAACCATAGTACCCAAATCTCAAATTAACTTCTTCTTAGGCCTAATCCTTAGGCCTATCTTTCTTTAGCATCTTGCAATCATTTATATTTGATTCTTTGTTTTTTGGTATGGATCTTTGCCACACAAACTTGCAAATTTCTTCTGCCATTGTTTATTTGGTACATCAGTTGTCAATATCAGTATTGTCTGAAATAAAATAACAACAATCAAAGTAAAACATTCATCTTAATTACCGAAATTCTACCCAACAGTCACCTTTGTAATTTCTCTCATCTGAATAAATGCCTCTCCTGGCTACCAGATCAAGTAAACTGAGAACTCTCTCTCTTTTAGTAAAAATATAGCATAAACATCGTTTGGGGTATTCACAATATTTTGCATCGAGTCCATTAGCAACATTTTATGAAAATCTGTATGCAGGTGGTAGTACAGAAAAACACAGAGGCTACACTTCAGCTGTTTGCTTTTCCTTCTTTGAAGTGGACAATAATAATTCTCATTGATTAATGCTACTTTTTATCTGATTGCTTTACATGCTATCTTTTAATATACTATATATTTTGCAATATTTAGTTAGTTCCCCAGCAGAGTTTTAGGAAGGCTCTTTCCCTTGTAAATCTCATGATGTACAAAAATTAGCTAGCAAAATATACCTGGAGATGATAGAAGGGACAGTACAAATAATAAACAAGGAATTTACTGTGATCAAGATATAACAGTGATATGACATATTGCCTTGTAGAGAAGCTTTTGTAGACTCCTAAACAGTGCCATTTAATCTCGTGGCAACGGCCCTGCCCGAGCTCCTCGACATGATAGCCATGGTGGCAGTTGATACACCCAGGCTTATGATCATGGGTGATTTCAACTTGCCGTCCATTAGTGAAACGTCCGAGATGGCTTGGGAGTTCATGGCTTCCATGATGGCCATGGACCTGACCCAGCTAGTTCATGGCCCCACCCACAGGGGCGGTCACACTCTGGACTTGATTTTTGTCTCTGGCCAGTGGTTGAGTGATCTTGTTATAGGGGATATAGACATGGAACCCTTGTCATGGTCAGATCACTCGCTCCTTCGCCTGGACCTTCGAACCGCTACACCTGCCGCAGGGAGGCGGAGCCAATAAGATGGGTCTGCCCCAGGTGCCTGATGGATCCTGAGAGGTTCCAGATGGAGCTTGGGCCACCTCCTGAAGATCTGGCACATGACTCGGCCGAGGACCTGGTGGCTGCCTGGGATCGGGCGGCTGGTGGGGCCTTGGATCGAGTCGTGCCTCTGCGGCCTCTGACCTGGTGCCGATCCCTCGTGGCTCCTTGGTTTACTGAGGAACTGAGGGAGATGAAGCACCAGAAAAGATGCCTGGAGAGCGGTTGGAGGGCCAGTCGCGCTGAATCTGACCGAACACTAGTAAGATCGCATATTAAGACCTACTTAGTGGCGATAAAAGCGGCAAAGTTTAATTACTTTTCCGCTCTTATTGCGTCATCAGAGAATCGTCCGGCTGCCCTGTTCAGGGTGACCTGCTCCCTGCTTCAACCGGGAGCACGGGAGGACCCCCTGGAAGGCAGGGCTGAGGATTTCGGACAATATCTGTATGACAAAATCGCTCAGATCCGGGGGGATTTGGACTCTGACTGGGTAGATTTGGGCAGGGTGACGAGGAATAGTCTTGAGAACATTATCTGGGAAGAGTTTGACTCTGTGACTCCTGATGATGTGGACAGGATTTTGGGAAGACTTAGTGTGGCCACATGTTTACTGGATCCGTGTCCCTCCTGGTTAGTACTGGTTTCCCGGGAGGTTACACAAGGCTGGCTCCAAGGAATTATTAATGCTTCGTTGAGTGAGGGTTACTTCCCCACAGCCTTGAAAGAGGCTGTGGTGAGGCCTCTCCTCAAGAAGCCCTCCCTGGACCCGGCAGTATTGGCCAATTACCGTCCTGTCTCCAACTTTCGCTTCATAGCGAAGGTTGTTGAGAGTGTGGTCACGCGACAGTTTCCACAATTCCTGGAGGAAACATCTTATCTAGATCCGTTCCAGTCGGGTTTCAGGCCTGGGCACAGCACAGAAATGGCATTGGTCGCGTTGGTAGATGATCTCTGGAGGGCTCGGGACAGGGGTTGCTCCTCTGTTCTAGCCCGGTTAGACCTCTCAGCGACTTTTGATACCATCGACCATAGTATCATGCTGCACCGGTTGGAAGAGTTGGGGATGGGGGGCACCGTGTTATGGTGGTTCTCCTCCGTTCTCTCTGACCGGTCACAGTTTGTGTTGGCAGGGGGGCAGAGGTCGACCTCGAGGCCTCTCATCTATGGAGTGCCTCAGGGGTCGGTCCTCTTGCTCCTTTTGTTCAACATTTATGTGAAGCTGCTGGGTGAGATCATCCGTGGCTTTGGGGTGAAGTACCACCAGTACGCTGATGACACCCAGCTGTACATCTCCACCCCAGGCCACCCCAACGATGCCCTTGAAGTGATGTCTCAGTGCCTGGAGGCTGTGCAGATCTGGATGGGGAGACACAGGCTCAAGCTCAACCCTTCCAAGACTGAGTGGCTGTGGTTCCCGGCATCCTGATATAGTCAGCTGACTCCATCACTGTGTTCTGTCCCCGTACCCACACACACACAAACACAGCCAGCCGAGGGTTAAGGAAACACTTTGGAACGCACCCAGTTTCTTTATTTCCCACTTGGCAGCGATAGACACACCGTCTGCCAAGTGCCTTTATTTTCACAGTAAAACAGAAAGATTAAATACTCAAGAGTCCAAATGTCCGACAACAAGAAATCTTTCTCAGCAATTCCGGATGAGGCTTTAGTGACTATCCAAGGTTTGCTTTGTTCGTCACAAGGATCCCTGACCACCACCCTCTATTATATAGTCTCTGGGGTGTGGTCCAGTGACTCAGTTCTAATCCCTAGCACGCCTCCTAAGCTGCTGCAAACGTTTATCACGCCTTCGGAGGCGTGCGTCCAGGAATGATGTTTCTTCGTCACTCTGATCCGAGCCACCTGTCTCCCTACTGATCTCCTGTCCCTCGGCCGGCACCTGAGACAATGCCAGAGGGGAGGGGCCTGGAGAGGGAGGCCTGGCTGACTCCTCTTCCTCATGCTCGGAGCTTTCTTCCTCCGATGGGACAGGCTCAGAGGGCGGGGCCACAACACACTGACTATTGGGGGCGAGTCTTTGGCCCCCTCAGAGAGGGCTCGCAATCTGGGAGTCCTCCTGGATACGCAGCTGTCCTTGGAGGAACATCTGACGGCTGTAGCCAGGGGGACCTTTTTTCAGGTTCGCCTGATTCGCCAGTTCCAACACTTTCTTGATCGGGATTCCATGTGCACAGTCACTCATGCCCTCGTCACCACTCACCTGGACTACTGCAATGCTCTCTACATGGGGCTCCCCTTGAAGAGCACCCGGAGGCTACAACTGGTTCACAATGTGGCCGCGCGGGTAATTATGGGAGCTGCATGGCGCTCCCACATAACACCGCTCCTGCGCAAGCTGCACTGGCTCCCAGTGGTCTTCTGGGTGCGCTTCAAGGTGTTGGTTACCACCTTTAAAGCGCTCCATGGCATAGGACCTAGTTATCTTCGAGACCACCTGCTGCTACCGACAACCTCCCATCGACCTGTGTGCTCCCTCAGAGAGGGCCTCCTCAGGGTGCCATCAGCCAAACAATGTAGGCTGGTGACCCCCAGGGGGAGGGCTTTCTCTGTGGGGGCACCTACCCTATGGAACCAGCTGCCCCCTGAGATAAGGAGAATCCAAGACCTTGGTGCCTTCTGCCGTGCCCTTAAAACTTCCTTTTTTCATCAAGCCGGGCTGGCTTAACATATTTTTAAATTTTTAATTTTTAATTGGTTTGTCATTTTAAACTGGGGCCAAATTAATATATATTCTTTTAATTGTTCTTAATGTTTGTATTGTATGTTTTTATCTGGCTGTACACCGCCCTGAGTCCCTTGGGAGAAGGTGCGGTATATAAATTTGAAATTAAAAAAAAAACTCTGATTGTAGGCATTCTTAGAAGTGCACCTGCAAAGAAAAGCAATCTCTAGGTCCTTTAAGGGCAGCCCAGTACTGAGTCAATGGATCACTCTCTTCTAAGATTTCGGGGCAGTTTCAGGATGGTTAGGCAACTGGGGTGGCTTCCTTAGCATTCCACCACCCAAGGAATGTGACCTCCACTTTCAATCTTCACCCCAAATTTTACTCCCAAAACTAACTTTTCAGGATCCGTGTCCACCTTGTCCCTATTCTGTCCTCACAATCTTTGCCTCTAAGAGTCCCTCTCTGGTGGGAACATTCTAACAGAAGAGGAGACATAACAACATTTGACAGCAGAATGAATTCCTTTTAAAATGTCTGATTAGCCCCAAAGGGCAGAAGCAGTAATAGCTTGCACTTCTAATTCAGGCACAGGCTATGATTCCTCAAATCCTGGTCTTCTCTGCAGCATCCAGCCTTTAGACTACATAACCTTCCCTTCACACAAACACACAAACAAACAAGAGAAACATATGAAACAAGGAACTGTTGCAGTGTTTTGTTTTGTTTTTTTACTATTTTTACTACCAGTTCTGTGGGTGTGGCTTGGTGGGCATGGCAGGCTTGGTGGGCATGGCTTGGTGGGTATGGCAGGGGAGGGATACTGCAAAATCCCCATTTCCTTCCAATTAGCTGGGATCTGGAGGCAGAGAATAGATGGGGGTGGTGTCAGTCAGAGGTGGTGTCTCCGAACTACTCAACATTTCCACTACTGGTTCTCCAGAACTTTTTAGAATCTGCTGAAACCCACCTCTGAACTGCTGTTGAAGAACTTCCAGTATACCAAATACAATTGGAATGTCTTTGGAGATCTAAAAGTAGTGGCTCTGCTGCTTGGAATACAGCTCATATATACTAAGAAAGAGTCCAAAGAAGAACAACAAAGATGATAAGAGGTTTGGAGGCTAAAATATATGATGGACATTTAAGACAACTAGGTATGTCTAGCTTATTGAAGAGAAATTTTAGTGGTGACATGATAGCTGCCTTCTAATAATTGAGTGGCTGACACAAAGAAGAGGGGTTGAGTTATCTTCCAACGTCTATTTAGGGCAGAACAAGAAATAATGGGTGGAAGATTATCAAAGAGATATCCAAAGAGATATCATACTGAACAACCATTTGTCCAAAACTGTACCTGTGCATTTTGTTTTTCTTACCCAAATGTAGAATCTTACTTTTTTCACAGTTGAATTTCATTTTGTTAGACAGTGCAATGTTCAAGTCTGTCAAGATCCTTCTGTATCTTAAGCCTATCTTCTGGAGTGTTGGCTATTCCTGCTAGCTTGGTGTCATCTGCAAATTGGATGAGTTCTCCATCTATCTCCTTGTCCATATCATTGATGAATATGTTGAAGAATACTGGGCCTAAAACAGAGCCTTGGGGCACCCCACTGCATACTAATTGCATATTGCTTTTCAACATTTGCCTGGAACACCTATAGTTTTGGGATACCAGCTAAAGGAAGATTGCAGCAAACAAACTTAATAAATAAGTGAAAATAAAAATAAATAAAATATATTAATGTATTCTTCCCACTGAGTCTTTTATTCAACTGCAAGAGAACTGCTATAGTAAAGGGAAAATATTTGAATGTGTAGTAGACTAGTCCCTCTTCTTCTCTTCTCCCTATCTGTGATACAATTGCTCTGAGAAAGGATCCTAAGAGTGAGGGATGAGAAGAAGAATAGAAAATAAGCCTACTTAAAGACTTAATATATTTGGTATTACATGCAGAAATATAATACAGAAATTGTTAAGTAACCAAGACACAAAGAATTGCTGCAAGGAAAAGGCATACTGAGAGGGTCCTTCATGGAGTCAAGTATGGAGCCTGGTTGGTGGTGGGAATTGAATAGGAAGTAGATTAAGGATACATTAATGGCAATGAGTGGAAAAGGTGGTTATTCAGCCACATCTACTAAGCTTTGCCCTGAGGGTAGGAGCCTATTTCTGTGGACTACAGATGATCCCCTCCCCTTTGAATGGCCTTGCTACAGGACCTCATAAAAGATGAACATGCAAAATTATAAATCAATTAACTGCATGTACACTAAATAGTAGCAGACCATGAGAGACTGAAAATAGTAAAATTGGCAGCTCTGGAAAGACAGGAAAACTGTATCTAACAATGTGGTTGCATGCTTAAGAACCACTGAAAACAGTTAATGAGGACACACTGGAAGTCAATTGCATCTCTAAAAGTGCCTTGAAACCTCTAAATAATGAACTACTGCTATTATCCAAGAAATTGTGAATTACCTTAAGTAATGAGGCAGCAACAGTAATGAGGAAACCACAGTGTTGCAATCATCTTGGTGGGCTTCTCATGATTAGTCCAGATTAGGAAAAACACAAGGACAGGTGTTTCTCGGGATGAGAGAGCAGCGAACAAAAGGCTACCATCTCTTTTATTAGTTATCAAAATACAGCGTCATCAGAAGGCGTTATTATGGCTACACATCTCATATTACATACAAGAAATAGAAAAGCATCCATAGGTTTCACATTCTTACCAATTACAGTAAATCACGTGAATTCTAGGAAAGCGATACCAAAGGTAAAAACAAAACTTAACTCTGGCTATTTGCTGCCAGTTACTGCCAGTTACTGCCAGGCGAGGGGCCCATCTCCTGATTACTTCACTTCTCAGGAATGTAGCACAAGGAGATGTCTCTATCTTTACAAATACAGTCTATGTTATAAACAAAGAGAAAACAAAATAGGGCCCTTCAGAGAGTATCCATATGAACCCGCTTTTCATAGTCAGATTATTTCGGTGCTAAGCTCCATACACGTGTCCAACCAGTTAAACTGGTCTATACATGTACTATGGCCACCGCATTCCCACACCACAGATTCAAACTGACTTGGTATTTGGTAATCAAGTTAAGTAAGGTAAAGAATAGTAAAATAAGTGGAGCCTGTTACTTACATTTAGGTTTAGAAAGAATTGAGGAGCACTCTTTGAAAAGAAGCTGCATAAATTTTTGTTTGAAGAAGTTGATATTGTTCAGCCATTATTAGAAAGGCATTTGAATTGACCAGGGCTTTTATTTGTTATTCATACTTATGGCATTTTGTTCTTTGGGACTAATGGTTAGGCTTGGGAGAAGGAATTTTTAGGTTCATTTATCTCAGTTGACTTGCCACATGGAAAGTGAAGCCATGATACAATGTTAGCACAGTTTTCTTCTCTACTGAGTCTCATGATTCCATAGGTTTTATTGCTGAGACAGACTTTTAGTATTGACAATTGTTTCTTGGGAATCTGGCTTGGTAATTGCACTGATGTCATATAAGCAACAGATGAAGTTAAAGCTGACTGACTAGAAAGACTAATTAGAGTTGACTTTGATTAATACTTGGATGTTGGGCAGGATCTGAGTCTACACACAGGTACAATTGACCCCTGCAAACTATTGCTGTATATATGAAGAAAAATATTTGGACACACACACACACACACACACACACACACACACACCCCAAACATTTTTGAATGACATTTATAAACTTTTTCTTAGTTTTTACAGAGCAAGTTTGCCAGAGCTAACTTCTGTTTTTCAATATGCTGATGATGTGGTGATTACTCTGAGAAAGAAGATGTTTATAAGGAGTCACTGTAGCCTTGAGGAAGACTGCAGACTGAATCAGAACACTTCACAGTTTACTCAAACTGTTATATTTATATATGTATAGTCTACATAATATCACATGGCCATAAAGCTATTCTTCCTGTACATCTGAAGTATTTGTAATAAAAATGAGCTATTGCAGACAATACATTTTCTAACTTCTGAGAATGCTTCACAACCATGTCTATGAAGGGGTAGAAACACTAACACAGAGTTCAAATAATATTAAGTAGGCAAAGGAATTCATACAGAGGCACAGGAGACAGTTGTCAACTGTGCAGTTTGTTTATCCTTCTTCAAGGGAAGAGGACTAAGACTGCGTCCCTCCCAACTGCCTAGAGGGAAGTACCCTTTCCAGAGAGTGCAAATTGACCTTTTGGACATTCCTGCATGCAAACAGAAAAAGCATCTCTTGGTTTTCATATGCCCCTTGACTAATTATGTGGGAGGTTTTTCTACTTGAAAAAGAAGTGCAAGTATCAGGAACCCTTCATGTAGGAGGTTTTGCTACTATAAAAAGAGGTGCCAGGAACCCTTCATGTAGGTCAGGGGTGTCAAACTCACAGCCTGCAGGCTGGATGCGTCACACGCTGGTAACCTCCACCCCCAGTTTAGTAAAAGGGAAAAAAGTTGTGATACATCACATGATGACAACATGTCATCATGAGTTTGACAACCCTGATGTAGGTAATGCACACCATGATCTAGGACAGTGGTTCTCAACCTTCCTAATGCCGCGACCCTTTAATACAGTTCCTCATGTTGTGGTGACCCCCAACCAGGGGTGGGTTCTAATTTTTTTTTACTACCGGTTCTGTGGGCGTGGCTTATTTTGTGGGCGTGGCTTGGAGATCATGTGACTGGGTGGGCATGGCCAGCTGGGCATGTGACCAGGTGGCCATGGCTATGTGTATAGGGACTACTCAGAGGGCTGAAAAAAGTCATTTCTGACAGGTCCTCGCACTTTTGACTGGTCCTCACACTTATGACCATCCTCACATTTATGCCTGTGCAGCATTCTTAACAACCATGTCACTCATTTCACAACTGCTTCTCTTCAACATGGTGACAAGATAGGGCAAAAACATAAATTGTGAGGACAGTCGTAAGTTCGAGGACTGGTCAAAAGTGCAAGGACCAGTCAAAAATAACTTTTTCAGCCCTCTGAGTAGTCCATATGCATAAAAGGATACAGCAATAGAGAGGGATGACGGAAGGGAAGGGAAATTAGAGTAGGAGTGAGGTTAAGAGAGGGAGGAAGAGAGGAGGAGAAGGAGAAAGGAAGAGGAAGTAGGGAGGAGAAGAAGAGAGGGAGGAAGAGAAAGTAAGAAGGAAAGAAAAGAGATAGGTGGTAGGTTTGAGGAGAAAGATTGCTGTACAATAAAAAAGATGAAAGGGAAGAAAGCCAACCCCAAACAAATATAAAGATATTAAGATAAAGAATGAATTGTTAAACTTTAAAGAATAAAAGAGAACAAATATGAATAAATAACAATAATTAGAAACACACATACAAACATACAACGTATTTTCTTTGAACAGAGTATTTGGCCGGTCCACAAATTTAAGCAGTTGTAGGAGGTTAACACCCACCCCTTTCCTAGAAGAATGAAATATTTTGGGAAATATTAAAAAGGCAGAATATTATATTTCCCTGGATGAGAAATGGAGAAGCATATTTTACAGACAAAGCAGCTCCCACCTTCCTGCCCCCCACCCTTTGTTAATGGGCCAGAGGCAGAAAGTCAATCCTTTGTCAAAGGACATTTGCAACACAATAGCAACAGAAACTAACACAATGGGCCCCATCAAGCCATGTGATCCTGTCCACCATTAAAACATCTTTCCAAACAGTCTCCACGTTTCCAGTGTCTTTTTCCCCACTTGGAGCAGAACCCGGAAGGATATTTCTTCCAACACAGTATTTAGTCATTTCAATTAAATTTACAATTTCTATATTTCCTTTTTACCATATTTATTCCTCATCTATTTTTTAAAAAAACCAATATTACCCTTCATCCTCATCTCTAATCTTAATCAAATTCAATTTTTCCCTTCTATTCTATATTATACCCCTTCGCATTGTCATCTATTTTCATATCCATCCTCACATTGGTTAATTATGTAATACAGTTGTTTAATACAAATTCAACATTTTAATATAAATCAATTAGTTATATAACTATCTTTTTTTGTATATTAATCAATATGAACATGAATATTCCAATTATTTCCATGCAATCCAATTTCTTACAAATCAATTAATTATATTTACCAATAATAATAAACCAAATAATTTCCCCCATATATTCCTCCAAACCACAACTTAACCGTTTCTGCTTTCAACACAATATACAATTAATAGTATCTCAATTATTACAATTCCCTAGTTAAATAGAGCTTTTTTTCTTTTGTGTTTTAAAATCTTGAACCTCCTCTTGCCCTAAATTTCCCATTGTTTGCAGTTTTGTACCTACCTTTTTTGGTGAGGAAAAAGAAAAAGAAATCTCTCTGCCTCATTTTGTCACGTTGCAGCTAAGACCCTGCTTTCGCTTTCTCTTTTCAGCATAGCTAGGGGGAAAAAAACTTGCTCCAGGAATTTACCTCTTTGCAGCTAGCTCTTTGAAGCCCCGTGGCAAGAATTTAAAGTTTTTTTTCCCTCTAGCCACCAGCTGGGACTCCGGAGCCAGCAATAGATTGGGAGTGGGCGGGGTAAGCGAGCGGCGACTGGGCGATCCAACAGAGGCAGAGGGTGAGGGTGAGTGAAGGTGTGGGGGGGGGCGAGAGAGGGCTTTGGCGACCCCTGTGAAATGGCCGTTCGACCCCCAAAGGGGTCGCGACCCCCAGGTTGAGAACCGCTGATCTAGGAAACCAAGTTTCAGTATTTTAAGCCGTGGTTCATTTCTAAAATCCTTTGCTCCCTCATTGGATGTTGGCCTTTTGTTGGAAGTATAGATGAAAACACCACTTCTGCTCCTAATTCTTTAACTTTCTTCCATAGCTGCTTGTAATCAATTGTTTCATATTCATTGTTGAGTCATTCTTCCTCCTTGTAGGAAAAGGAAGGGGTAGTAATCCATGAGGCTGATTATTTTAGAAAGGTACTCAGTTACATCTTTTATTTTTGCTCCAGGGAGACAACATACCTTTCTAGATTGACTATCTGGTCTGCAGGCTATAGTTTCTGTTCCCCTAAGAGTTTAATCTCCTATCACCAATATTCACCTTTTTTTTTCCCTAGGGAAGTCTAGGATACTTTTCTTCCTGTCACAGGAATGCTGGGTTGTACCTCCTTTTTAAGAAATGCTTGATGACTGCTCTTTTATAGGTGTCTGTTTTCTTCCAGTTCCAGAGAAGCTTCTTTGGAGTGGACTAAATTAGATAGCAGTAGTTTTCCTCTTGGTTGTTGTTTGCTTCTAAAAGTGACATGTTTCCATTGCTCTTCCTCCTTAGGATCACATATAGGGTCATTTTTACAGAAGTTCTCTGTTCTCTGTTGTCTTCAATTTAGGTGTATCAATTTTGTTCTTTAGGTTCATATATACAGGGTGGTTTTTAAAGGAAACTGACTGTTTCCTGTTGTGTCTAATTATGGTGTGGTCTTCTTGCTTAGGTTGGGGTATCTTGCTTTGTTCACTGAGTTTCTTCTAGTACTTCATGTAGTTTACATTTGATACATTGGTAGTTTAGGTCTTCTGTGGGCATAAGCTCAAACATATCACATATTTTACATGTCACTATAACATCAGATTCTTTTCCATTTTTTAGTTTGCTAAATTAAATTAATTTCTAAAAATTAGTATTTTCCCTGATGTTAAGTGTCAGTTTACAATATTTACAAAAGTTCTTGGCCCTTTATTCTCTTCCTTGAAAATGCAGCACTATGTTCCCTGTTTTGAAGTATCGGTATCTTTTTCTGTTATTTTTTATATATTTTCCCCTCTTGGATGGTTAAGAATTTAAAAAATTCTAAAGAATTAAAATAAACAGTTTTTTTTTCAATTTTTGTAATTGAAAAAAGAAATGGAAAAATTGAAAAAAATTAAAATATTAAAAAATATATTTTTAAAAAGTGAAAAAATTGAAGATTTAAAAAGTGAAAAAGATTTTAAAATTGAAAAGAGAAATTGAAAAAAATAATTTTAAAATTAAAAAAATAAAAAGGTAAAAAAAGATTTTTTTAAAAAAAATCAGATTTTAAAAATCTAAAAATGTTAAAGTTCTTGTCCCTCTATGAAGTGATTTGCTTTTCTTTTTGCTAGAAATCTCTGGCAGATTTCTAGGAGATGCTTTGCTCTTAATCCTCTACTCCCTGCCTTGAAAATTTATCCCTTTCTTCCCTGTCCAGTAGTGTTTTGTACTTTCCTTCGTGCTTTCTTGCCCTTTGTTGGGGTTTTGGATAAGTTGTGCTGATCTGGGCATTCTGCTCACTTAGTTGCTGCTCAACTGATCCACTATGCTGATCTCAGCTGCTGCTGTGGGCACTCTGATCCACTGTCCTACTTTTCTCAGCACCGCTGCTATTCAAGTGGTCCACTGTGCTACTCACAGTCATTGGTCTGCTGCCACCTAGTTTTGTTTCACTGCTCCTCAGCTGGCCTCCGTTTCCATTGCACTGCCTCCTAAGTGGAGTAAGTGACGATGAAGTAATGACAAGTGGCAGCAAGGAGCCATGGGCCAAATTCCAAAGGTCTCGGAAAAAATAGGCAGTAATGTTACTGCAACCTGTAAAAAAAGAATGAAAATGGCTTTTTACATGTAAATATTTTATTAGCAAAATATAACAACTAAAAGATAAAAGAGAATTAAAGAGAATTAAAAGATGGAAAAAAGGAATTTTGGCCACTCAGTCCAGGCACCAGTTCTATGCAGGAAACTGAAGAGGGACAATGAAGGCAAACTTTTAAAAATGATTTTGGTCAAATTTCCAAGCATCACAATTTATAAATGTTTTTAAAGCTCATGTTAGAGGTGGGGCCCATAGGGTTCTCTGTTAATTTATCCAGAGTTTATCCATGTCCATATTAGAAATGACTCTTGTATTTTCCTTCTTATGATGATTGTTGTCTTTTTAATTCTTGGAATGTTATTATTTGTATTATCCTTCCTGTATAGCTCACAAGACTAGGAAAGAGAAATAGAGTATCCACAATAATTGAAGAGTTATTGATGCAGGGAAGGTAAGTATGGGAGAAGCATTTTTAAAGTATATAGCAGGAGTGAATGGCTTCATTCAGGATGAGTCCCCTGGAATGTGGCAAATTGATCTAATAACCTCCCCACTACTGAAGAGCCATCTTAGCTTTTTCTCCCCCACTTGTGATTATTCTTTTCTTTGGAAAACAGGGAGGCAAAAGAATGCTATTCGGCTATAAAACTAGCAAAACAATAACAACAACAACCCAACAAACAGTGCCGCAGTTTCTATCTGAATTAGGGGTTTTGTGTCTGTATCTGTGATATTTGTGTGTGATTGCAATATTCATTTCTACATCTAATATTGGAATAAATTGTTGATCAGTAACTTTTCTGGAAAAAATATTATTGGAATATCGATGGGAAATTCTATTCTACTTTATTGTCTCAAACTCCACTCTCTTCCACGATCAAGAAGCTACAGTAGCTTGAAGCACCTAGAAAGACAAGGCTTAGAATTGGCTCTGTGTACTGACAATTCATGATAGAACAATTACAGAAAATTTATTTTATTTTATTTATTATTTTATTTTTGAATTTGTATACCGCCCTTCTCCCTGAGGACTCAGGGCGGTGAACAGCCAAATAAAAACATCAAATTCAAATATTAAAACACAGTTATAAAAATATATATAGATTTGGCCCCATTAATTAAAACAATAAACAAAATTAAAAAAGAAGAGTACAAATTACAAGCTTTTACTGATGGTTTAGTATTCATATTAGAAGAACCTCAAACAACAGGCCCTAAATTATTAGAACAAATAGAAAGTTATGGGAAGGTCTCTGGTCTAAAAATAAAGAAAAAATGAAAATTCTGGTAAAAAATATTACAGAAAAACAAAAAAGAGAGATAAAAGACAAATTAGATATACAAGTTGCGAAAAAAGTAAAATATTTGGGAGTCTATTTAACATCAAGATGTGCAACGATAAAAGAGGATAATTATTATAAATTAAAATAACAAATTGAGAAAGATTTGGAGAAATGGAAAAATCTTCAACTGTTATTTATGGGAAGAGTCACAATAATAAAGATTAACATTTTACCAAGACTATTATTTTTATTCCAGACAATACCGATAAAAATTGAGAAGACTTATTTACAACATCTTAATAGAATAACAAGGAAATTTATATGGCAAGGGAAAAAAGCAAGAATAAGTATAAAAATGTTATAGGATACGAGAATAGGTGGAGGGACTGCCAAACTGGGAATTATATTACCAGGCAGCAGCATTGACTTGGATGACGGAATGGGTTGAATTAAGAAATATAAGACTATTAACACTGGAAGGTCACAATTTACAATTGGGATGGCATGCATTCCTGTGGTATGGTAGAAGCAAGATACATATGTACTTTCATAGACATTATATAAGGAACACATTGTTATTGGCATGGGAGAAGGTTAGAGACAAATATTATGTGAAAATACCAGTATGGTTATTAACAATGGAAGCATTAATACACCCAAATATTTTTAATTTTAGAAATATTGTTAGATACAAGGAGTTATTAACAGATAAGGGAGAATTGAAAGGGAAACGAGAATTGGAAGAACAGGGTATTGAGATGGATTGGTATATGTACATGCAAATACAAACAAGATATGAAAAAGATGCTAAATTACATGGTTTTTACTTAGAAAAGACAGAGTTGGACAGGATACTCACAGGAACAGAGGATAAATTAATTTTAAAAAATTATAATTTTTTACTTGGCATTGAGTTAGAGGAAGAACAAGTAAAGGAAGCAATGATAGATTGGGCAAAGAATTTTGGATATTCAATTGATTTAGACAAATGGCAACAGCTATGGGAAAGGAATTACAAACTAACAATGTCCTCTGCATATAAAGAAAATCAATATAAAATGTTTTATAGATGGCATATGCCTCCTGAGAAACTGGCTAAAATGTTTAAAGATAAATCAGCTAAATGTTGGAAATATCACCAGCTATCAGGATCTTATTATCATATGTGGTGGACATGCCCAGAAGCTAAAAACTATTGGAATAAAAATTAAGACATGGTTGGAAGAAATGACACAACAACGTATTGATTTAAAACCAGAGCTGTTTCTACTGGGTATTCTACCAGAGAAAACTAGCAAAGAAAATACTTATTTGATTATACATGTAATAACAGCTGCAAGGATTGTTTTTGCACAAAATAGGAAAGCAGAGATAATACCCTTGGAAGGAGAAGTAATTAAAAAAATTTAGACTGTGCAGAAATGAATAGATTAACTTTGATGATTAAAGAAAGACAGGATTCAGAATACTTTAAGATATGGGATCAAATTTACCAATGGTTAGAAAAGAAATACAGACAAGCAAATTAATAGCTATGCAAGAAAATGGTATAATTAAAATAGTGTACTTTTGGAGAAATGTAATAGATTTGATGAAAACAATGACAGAAGTAGCAACAACAACAACAACAACAACAACAACAACAACAACAAAAAAGAAGTCACGGAGAAAACGCTGAGATGTCACACGGAAGGGATGATGTATTAAATGTTTGTTTGTATATAAAATAAAATAAAAACTTTTATATATAAAAAAAGAATTGGCTCTGTGTTTAATGCCATCTGAACTGCTGATGAAATACTCTTATGCAAGATTTTATTTTCAAGGAAAGCAGCGAGCTGACATACATTCCATAAAGTGGGAAGGGTTTGTCTGATGGGTTATGCTGTATGTAGAAGTTTAGAAGAAAGGCTAGGAAGACGATGCAGTTTAAATGATTTTTATAATGTATCAAATGCATATGCCACTGATTCCCAGCAGCTTAGAATCAAATAGGAGGATCAAGAGGATACTTAGATAAGAGATGCAGAAGGAGCAATGCAATCATAATTCCAATGAAAATTATGACCATGGTAAATTCATTCAGAAAAGTTAAAAAAAAAAAAAACTTCAATACAAATCAGTAAAGCAAAAGCTCCATCAGTTATGGCCTTCAACTACCAAAGGCCTTCTCAAATAATTCTGTCTTTACTACTTTCCAGAAATCCTATATCCATCTTTCTGGAAAGCTATTCTGTTTCATTTCCAAAAAGCTCTATGTCCTCATCTCAGCCTTTTGAATCTTGGAATCATTCAGAACAATCAGGTTGTTACTTTGAAGATACCCTGTTGTGAAACCACATCTGGTCTTTTAGGTGAAAATTGCACTTGGCAGCTTAATTGCAATTCATGTAAGGGTTTAAGCTTTGCTGCTGATAGTCAATAGGTGATAACAACTGAATTGCTACAGCTCAATTGTGCACCAACTAAAGGGTCCAAAGGCAGTCTCATATACAGGTAGTCCTCAACCATAATGGAATCTGCCCATTACAGCCAAACTTACTTGCAATTATTAAGTGAGGCATCCACATGATTGCCACACTCAACAACCACTGTCACAACCCTCTCAGGTGTAGTCATTGTACAAATGGAGTACAAGAGCTTTTGCTTTCAATGAGGCTGAGCAAAGAAGTCCCTCTGTGAAAGATATTTTTCCTGCAGCTTCTTTGAGAACAAAATGTGGCCTGCCAGAGAGAGCTTTGGGACCCAATTCCATTCTCAAACACAGACAGAAAGTTCCCTGCCCTGCATGATCTAGCTCTGCATTTTCAAACTTCCTTCTTGGAAAGCCATTCAATGCTATATTTTTGAAAAGTGAAAAGGCTTTTTTCCAGCCAGTGTCTTCAGAGACTGATAGGGCTCCTTGGAGGAGAGACTGTGCTCCACACTTAGGGAAAAATCAATTTGGCAGGCAGCCCATTCACTCTCAAAGAGATTAGCTGAAAATGGTTTGTTGCCCATTGGTTTCTGATGGACCTTTTTCAGTCAACTTTTCAGTTGACTTTTTGAGGAAGCTGGCAAGGAAGATTACAAATGGCAAGCACTTGATCACGGAGGGCTTGGCAACTTGTTGTATGTGAGAATAGGTTCCCCAGAACCCAGTTGCAATCAGGTGATTTTGGGGATGCTGCAAGTTCAGATGTGTGCATGAGGGTTAAGTATCTTGTTCAGTGCTGTTGTATTTTCATGTGGTTGCTGAACAAATAGTCATCAGTCAAATACTATCTATAATGCTTATTTAACTCATATGCAGTGCACATATGTAAAATGCTGGGCTGGATGAGTCACAAGCTGGAATTGCCAGGAGAAATAGCAACTATCTCAGATATGTAGATGATACCACTCTAATGACAGAAAGCAAAGAAGAACTAAAGAGCCTCTTGATGAGGGTGAAAGAGAAGAGTACGAAAGTTGACTTGAAACTCAACATTAAAAAGACTAAGATATCACTTATCACATATCTGGTCCATTCACTTCCTGGCAAATAGAAGTGGAAGAAGTGGAAGCAGTGACAGATTTTATTTTCTTGGGCTCCAAAATCACTGCAGGCGGTGACTAGAGCCACGAAATGAAAAGATGCTTGCTCCTTGAGAGAAATGCTATGGCAAACCTAGACAGCATATTAAAAAGCAGACATCACCTTGCTGACAAAGGTCTGTATAATTAACTCTATGATTTTTCCAGTAGTAATGTATGGCTGTGAGAGTTGGACCATTTGGCTAAGTGCCAAAACTTGATTCTTTTGAATTGTGGTGTTGGAGAAGACTTTTGAGAATCCCTTGGACTGCAAGGAGATTGAATCAGTGAATCCTAAAGGAAATCAAAATCAAGGATAGTTCTTTGGAAGGACAGATACTGAAGCTGAGGCTCAAGTACTTTGGCCACCTAATGAGAAGAGAGAACTCATTGGAAAAGACCCTGATATTGGGAAAGATGGAAGGCAAAAGGAGGTATAGTGTCTCCCTGGAGCAAAAATCAAAGATTTAACTGAGAAACTTATTAAAATAATCAACCCCATTGATTACTATCCCTTTCTTCTACATGTGGAGACCAATGACACAATACTGAATCTAAATATAATAAGAGATTACAAACAGCTTTGGAAGAAAATAAAAGAATAAGGATATCAAGTGGTGTTTTAATCTATACTTCCAACAAAAGGCCAACATCCAATAAGCAAAGGATTTTAGAAACAAACCACTGGCTTAAAAACTGGTGTCATCAAGAGAACTTTGGTTTCCTAGACCATGGTCTGCATTGCCTACATGAAGGGCTACTGGCAAGGAATGGAGTCAACCTCACAAGAATTGGAAAGAATATATTCGGAAAATGATTGGCTCATTTTACTAGAAGGGCTTTAAACTAAAATCGAGGTGGGGGGGCAATATTTTAGAATGTGATTCCAGGCAAAAACCACTAGATAACCAATTGTATAAGGAGGTAGGAAATAAAGAGAAAGAGGAAGAAGGAGGAGGAGGAGGAGGAGGAGGAGAAGAAGAAGAAGAAGAAGAAGAAGAAGAAGAAGAAGAAGAAGAAGAAGAAGAAGAAGAAGAAGAAGAAGAAGAAGAAGAAGAAGAAGAAGAAACACAGTGAAATAGAGAGTGATGAAAAGGATGGAAAACCCAGATACAAGTATGAGATATAGGAAACATACCCAAGATCCATAAGGGACTCAAATGCCTATACATGAACGGTTTAGGGAACAACAAGGTGAACCTGAAGTACTAGTACATGAAGGTAATTATGACATAGTTGCCATTCCTGAAACATGGTGGGATGAAACTCATGACTGGAATGTACTGATGGGAGGCTACAAACTATTCAGAAGAAACTTACCTAACAAAAGAGGAGGTAGAGTTGCATTCAGTGGTGGGATTCAGCCAGTTCGCACCACTTCAGGAGAACCAGTTGTTAACTTTCTGAACAGTTTGGCAAACTGGTTGTTGGAAGAAATCATTAGGGCAGAGAACCGGTTGTTAAATTACCTGAATACCACCACTGGTTGCATTATATATAAAAGATCATTACATCTCTACAGAAATCCACAAAACCAAGGATGAAAACCTCCTAGAATCCATATTGGTCAATATAAAAGGAAAAAAAGAATGACATTGTTATAGCCGTATGTGACAGGCCACCCAACCAAGCAGAAGAAATAGATGAACTTTTTGCTAAACAACTAACAAATGTAATGGGAATAGTAGTAATGGGAGACTTTAACTACCCTGATATCAACTGGGAGACAAACTTTGCAGCAAATGAGAGATAAGACAGATTCCTAACCAACTGATAACTTTGTCCACTAACAGGTAGAGGATGGAACTAGGGGAAAAGCTATACTAAACCTAACTCTTACTAATAAAGAAAAAGTGATATAGGGAGTTGAAATTGCCAGAATATTGGGCAAGAGTGATCACATCATATTGTAATTCAATATAATGGAAATGCAAGCAACAGAACATAAGACAGCCAGTGTCTTAAAATTTAAAATCAGCTGATTTTGACAAACTCGGAGATAGCCTGAGAAAAATTCCATGGATGAAAATCCAAAAGGGGAAAACAACTCAAGAAGCAGGGGAAACTCTGAAAATATGATCATAAAAGGGGATGACAGAGAACGAGATGACTAGTTAGTGCCATTGACATAAACTCCATTTGTGCAAGCTCCACGAGACAGTGGAGAACAGGGAGGGTGTGGTGCACTTTCAAAGACAAAGACTTCTTGTGCATAGGGAATTTAGACAAAAATGTTCCTTCCCTATTTCAGACACAATCTTTAATTCCCCTACCCCAAAGTCCAAATGTGAATGATCCACCTTTACTTTATGCAGACAATTCACCTGTTATATCTGGAACAATAACAAGTCTTAGATATGCCCTTAAAACACCTTAGCATGCTAAAACCAGCTTGTGATAAATGATCAGAAAATCAAAATAATGATATTTGCTAAGATATCCTGGAAGCTCCAATGGGTAATAGAGAATGAAAGGATTGAGTAAGTGAGGGTTTTTCAATATTTGGGTGAGATATTTTAAAACATGGAGTACATTGATTATGTGGTAAAGCGCTTCATCCATTGTCATGTTTTTCCTATAGGAAAGATGGAGAATATATTCCTGTGATTTCAAAACTAGTCCCAGCTAACTTGTTTTAAGATTCTCAGCAACATATCTAGCCAAGTTATAAGTCAATGGAATTGTGCAAAATGGTTTGATCAGAGTACTGCTCCTTACCTGAAAGTGTGTATCCAATGTGACCTTGAGGCTTGAGATTGGCCAAAACAGAGTTAAGAGTTTGGCTTCACTATGTTAAATCTACAGTATACTTAGGCATTTTCACATTTATAGCCACTCATCTGATGAATGGGCATAAAAACCAAACTATAAAAACAGTAGAAATAAATAACCTGTAGATAACACAAGAGAGTGGTTAAAAACTCAGACATAATGGAGCCATCTTGAGGGCTTCCTGATCCCAAGGATTCCTACGCTTACTGGAAATTCAATGACTTCAGACATCTCCAGAAGGTTGATAGGGTTGATGCCTGTCAGATGGAACCCATAATGTCTTTCCTATCCGACTTGATGGATGGACAGATGTAATCAGGAAGAGGTGGTCCCTCAAATAACCGAGCTCCATACCCTGTAGGGCTTTAAAGTTGAACACTAGCACCCTAAATGTTCGATTTTTATGTGTTTTATTATTTTTATAAATTCAAAAGAAAAGCATTTTCCCATGGAAATAATTCTTTCTAACTAATTCCAAAGTGTTATTTTAAATTTATCTGGATCCTTAATCAGTACATATTTTTGCAATTTTGCTAATTATTCAGTTGTGCTATTTTCTCTAGAAAAAAAAATTAAGTCCTTAAAGTCTATGGAGATTCTTAACCATCCAATTCATAGTTGTTGTAAAAGTGCTTTTTCAAAAGGCAACTGGGCTTTATTCCCCCCCCCCGGAGACATTTCACTTCTCATCCACGAAGCTTCTTCAACTCTGACCAAATGATGGAGGATGAAAGGATTTATATTTCTTGCAGGGATCTGCTTGTCAGCATTCTTTCTAAGCATGTTTGATGCCACTTGGAGGTTTCTCTGTATCCTCAGGGTCACCTGAATATTGCAAATGGGTGTGGAGCCTTCTTGGCATTGCTAAAAGGATTGTATTTCACTATAAACAGGAGATAAGTGGTGTCCTTAAACTTCTATTTAAAACTTATTTCACTAAGATTTGAAACTTACCTTATGCTGTAAAACCTGAGCTGTGATCAGTTTGTCATTTCTTCCCTCACCCATGGCAGTGGATGATGTCATCGATGTTTTCAAGTAGATGTGAATCTAGAATTGAGAGAATACCGATCCCTGCGAAACCCTGCATTTGGGTTGAGGATTGCTATATTCCAGTCAGACTGATTCCGTCCTATCCAAAAATGTAAGCCTTCAGGTTGGCAACTAATTGTCTTAAGTCTTTATCACTTCTTCAATTTAGTCAGGCCTGGATGGTTGTTAGAGAATGGCTGCTGGACATCAACTGTCTATCTCAGCCCAGTTTAATTATTCCAGATGAAATCAGATAATTAAATCAATTCATTAAAATCCCTTTGCTAATTCAGATTGATTCAGGACCAGATTCAACATCCTTCCCTCAGCACTTCTATATAGGATATTTAGTTAGGTTTCTAGAGCCAGTCAACCCTGCCCTTGTGCTCAGGGTTCAGGTTCATATCATCCTTCATGTGCTGCTACATTGAGCTTTTTATAACAATAGCAGGAGAAGGTTTGTCTTTCCTTTGTTCCCTTTTCCTTCAGATCAGCCTGAGGAAGTTTATCTTGACTTTTTTCTACTTAGATGGAATGGAGCTTCCACTTAAGGAAACTCTATCCCATATAATAGCCAGGTTTTGTATGACAGAGGCAAAGGTTTGTAAACAATTGGTTTTAGGCATACATTGTTAATTAGTATTTGTATATTATAATAAGTCCTTTCAGTGATCTATGATTCATACCTCAGATTTTAAGAATTTATAGGATGATTTGTGTCAAGGAGGTTAAATTATTTTGTTGTAAGTTGAATATTTTTATCCTTTTCTAAATTTAGGCACTGTAACAAAGGATAACTGGAAAGTGAGTGAACAAGACTTGAGAGGGAGGAAAATTAGGAAGGTTCAGACTTGATATCTGATTATCATGTTTCTTACACTTTTGTGTACATGCTGGTTTTGCAAATTATATTTTCACTTGTGCATATCATTACAGTAGAGAGCATCCCTTTATGAGTACAGTGTCCACAATAATATTGTTGTGGCCCGTAGGCGGCCTGTGCAGCTAGTAGCTGATTCAGACAGTGAGGAGGCTGGTGTGGTGCTGCGCCAGCAGCCTGTGCAGCTGGCCCTCGAGTTGGACAATGAGGAGGCTGGAGAAAATGTGGTGCCAGAGGCGGGGATTCAGCCAGGGCCTTCAGAACCTCCAGAAGCTCCCTTAAGTGAAGAGGACGAAGAGGAGGAATGCAGAGCTGCCAAAAGGCAGGAGTGGCTCCTCAGGAGGAGATCTCCTCGAGAGTAAGGCTTGGGGCTAATTGGCCACTCCCTTAGCCTATTTAAGGAGGAACACCAACTGAAGCAATTTGCAGGGAACAACTTAGTTATTATTATTTTATTATTATTATTTATTAAATTTATATGCCACCCCTCTCCGGAGACTTAGGGAGGCTCACAATACATATAAAAAAAAAACATTCTAAAAACATTTAAAAGATTAAAAAACATTAAAAAACTTAGAACGCATTCACACCATTCATAGTTGGATCTCGCCAGATCGCAAAGCGAGATCAACGGCCCCAGGCCTGCCGGAAAAGCCAGGTCTTCACAGCTTTTCGGAAGGCCAGTAGGATGGGGATGGTCCGGACCTCAGGAGGTAACTGGTTCCAGAGAGCTGGGGCAGCCACAGAGAAGGCCCTCCCCTGCGGGCCTGCCAGCTGGCATTGTTTAGCTGATGGGACCCGGAGGAGACCAACTCTGTGGGATCTTACCGGTCGCTGGGAGCTATGTGGTAGAAGGTGGTCTCGAAGATAACCTGGCCCTGAGCCATGTAGGAGACCAATAGGGAGCCAGTGCAGCTCACGGAGAATTGGTGTAATGTGGGTGTATCTAGGTGCACCCACAACAGTTTGCGCGGCTGCATTCTGGACCAGCTGCACTCTCCGAACACTTTTCAAGGGTAGCCCCATGTAAAGCGTGTTGCAATAATCTAACCGTGAGGTGATAAGGGCATGAGTGACTGTGAGGAGCGCCTCCTGATCCAAGTAGGGTCGCCTTGATAGCACAGTGGTCTAAGCACCCTGTTATTAACACAGCTGCCTGCAATTACTGCTGGTTCGAATCTCTCCAAGGCTCAAGGTTGACTCAGCCTTCCATCCTTTCGAATGTAGGTAAATTGAGGACCCAGTTTGTGGGGGCAATAAGCTGACTTTGTATAAATATACAAAAGTATGAAGGCTATTGCTTAACGCATTGTAAGCCGCCCTGAGTCTCTGGAGAAGGGTGGCATATAAATCAAATTTAAAAAAAAAAATGGTGCACCAGGCGAACCTGTGCAAAGATCCCCCTAGCCACAGCTGTCAGATGTTGCTCTAATCTTAGCTATGAGTCTAGGAGGACACTCAAATTGTGAGCCCGTTCTGAGGGGGACAGCTTTCACCCCCTCTCAGAACCAAGGATGGACAAACAACATAGTCTTTAGGAGGCAAAACCCACAGCCATTCGGTCTTGTCTGGGTTAAGTCTGAGCCTGTTGATTCCCATCCAGACCCTCACAGCCTCCAGGCACTGGCACATCACATCCACTGCATCACTGAATTGACGTGGGGTAGAGATATACAGCTAGGTATCATCAGCGTATTGCTGATATCTCATCCCGTATTGTCGGATGATCTCACCCAGCGGCTTCATGTAGATGTTAAATAGGAGGGGAGAGAGGACCAAACCCTGAGGCACCCCACAAATGAGGGACCTAGGGGTCGACCTCTGTCCTCCCACCAACACCGACTGTGACCGACCAGAGAGATAGGAGGAGAACCACCGTAACATGGTGCCTCCCACTTCCAACTCCCTTAGTCATCCCAGAAGGATACCATGGTCAATGGTATCGAAAGCCGCTGAGAGGTCAAGTAGCACCAAGATGGAGGAATGACCCCCATCTCGGGCTCGCCAGAGATCATCCATCAGTGTGACCAAAGCAGTTTCCGTGCTGTAGCCAGGCCTGAAGCCTGACTGAAAAGGGTCCAGATAATCCGTTTCATCCAATGTTCACAGGAGCTGAAATGCCACCACTTTCTCTACAACCTTTCCCACAAAGGGTAGGTTGGAGACTGGACAAAAGTTCTTTAATTCTGCTGGATCCAGGGAAGGCTTCTTGAGGAGGGGCCTTACAACTGCTTCCTTTAAGGGCTGCGGGAAGGACCCCTCCCTCAAGGACGCGTTAACTAAAGCCTGGATCCAGCCTCGCGTCATCTCCCTGCTGGCCGAAACCAGCTAGGAGGGGCACGGGTCCAATAAACAGGTGGAGGAACTCATCGCCCCTATAGCTTTGTCCACTTCCTCAGGAGTTACTGGCTGAAACTCCTCCCGCACAATAGGACTAAGACCCGCCCCTGTCATCTCGGTCGGTATTGCCCAATCAGAGTCCAGGTCCATCCAAATCTGGGCGATTTTATCTGACAGAAACTGTACAAATTCCTCAGCTCTACTCTGCAAGGGCTCCTCCGTTCCCCCAATATTAAGGAGGGAGCGAGTTACCCTAAATAGGGCGAATGGGCGAGAATCAGCGGATGCAATAAGAGTGGAAAAATATGAACATTTTGCCGCCCGTATCGCCTAACAAAGTCTTAACAAAGGCTCTTAAAAGTGTTCGGTCGGATTCAGATTTGCTGGTCCTCCAGCGTCGCTCTAGATGTCTCTTCTGGTGCTTCATCTCCTGGAGCTCCTCAGTAAACCAGGGAGCTTTTCTGGATCCGCTGCCAAGTTCACATACCTTTGTGTCTTGTCTTGCTTATCTTATCAGCTTTCTGTAAATTGCTTCTGGGCATTCTGGGCATTCTGGGCATTCTGCCCACCATAGTAAGTTTTCAGTTATTATTCTTTGAATTCTTGGCAGCTGTTAATGCAATTAATTAACAGCTGTTGTTGTAAAAGACTGGTTTATTCAGTAAACTAAGGTTTGAATGGACTTAGTGTGTGCTGCGATCTTTGGGGTCCGTAGCTGGGACAGAACTCTCATTTGGTTGGGCTCTCTCTTTCTCCCTCCCTCCCTCTTTCTCTTTCCCTCTCTCTCTATTTCTCTGTGTGTGTTTGTGTGTGTGTTTGTTATAGATCCTACCTGTTGCACTACCTGATAATTTTATTTTATTGTATTCTTTCTATTTGTTTTATGCTGGTGAATAAAATTAATAGAATATATCTGTGGTCTGTCCTCTTAACAAATAGAATGGTTCAGGAAGAGATATATCTCATGCATATTTTCTCTTGCTACATCTTCCATTCTTTTAAGAAGACCCAGCCTATGCTGATAATGAGTCAACAGACAAGAGCATTCTTATTCGAAGTAGTTTCACATGGTATTTAGCTTGGAAAAAAAAACAATCTTAAGAGATAGGCTGGGTCTTGCATTTTCCATTGTGGGGTCTTAGTTAATAGTTAATGTTTAACTTTTGTTTTGTTCTACTTCTGCTCAAGCAATCACGTTAGCTGGAAGACCTGAATGGAAAAATAACTTCTTCAATAAATAAACAGATTGGGAAGAATGAGACTGTGTGACGTTAGGGCATAATTTGTGTTTGCAGGGGGAACACCTTCCACACTGAAATGCAGGCAAAGAGATATGACACACAAACAGACAGACACATTCACATAGTCAAATGAATATATTGCTCCCAGATCCCTCTTAAACAGTTGCACAATATCTGCAATGCTCATTTAGCTTTATTTGAAGGAATATTTGCCAAATTTTACTTCAATGCATAAATGTTTTCGAGTTTGATAGATAGCAATTTGATTCATGTAAAGAAAGATAAAGCGATAGCAGGCGGTGATCTCAGGTTGTTAGCCATATCTTGAAGATGTCCAGGGTGGTAGATGGAGATGGCATTATTTTCCATAGCGGCTATACAAATGAGATAAAATAATAGTTTGATCATAATAAGTTTAAGGTAAATTCTGTTATCTGAATCTGAAAATCTCTCCTGCCCTTCTTTTTGCCTTTGAAACACCTGCTCCTCTTCAGGTCAATGCCTTGAAATGCTTTGGAGTACAAAACAAGAGTATCCCAAAGTACATCTATGGCATCTTTATTAGAGGAGTGTTTACTTACGATCTACAGCATGTCCATCCATGTCTACAGTCCAATCTATGAAGGTCCACAGAGGGAGGTAGACAGACACGAAGGCAGCTTCCTCTTCTACTATAACACAGGCGCTGGGCATTACCTATGAAAAGAAAAAGAGTAGGCAGGGGAATGATAAGTAAAAATACTTTGCTATTTAGATAGCTATTTCCTTCTAAATCATCACTTCCTTCTACAGAATTGCAGGATCCCTATGAATTCAGGAAATTCTCTCTGACCAAGGAATCCATTTCTGCTAATCTCCCTTCAGCAGCCCCAATATATCAAATATAAGCACAGGTGTTATGCTTGGCTTGGAGCTGAATTGGCAGGTATCCCTGTATCTATTAAGGTAGTACAGAGGAAAAAATCGGATTCACACAAAAGGAAGACCTTGCTGTGATATGTTTCTCTCCATTATTACTATGGATCCTTGCTTGCTAAGAAATAATCCTGAATTATCATTGCTGGTTCTGTGGGTGTTTTGGATGGAGATGTTGAGTGAGAATGGCTAACTTCCTTTGACCTTCAGGATCTGGTTTACCTTTGGCTTCCTTCCTCTTCTCTTAATGTTTCTAATGCTGCTCTTGGTGGTGTATTTGCAACATTTTGCTGCAATATCTTCTCTTTTTTTCAAATTGAATATCAATAGATTTACTAAATAATTAATATTTATTATTTATTTATTTTTATCTCATCTTTATTTCTTAAAATAACTCAAGGTGGCAAATGTATCCAATATTCCTTCCTCCTCCTATTTCCAGTCATAAGACATGATGAAAACTCTTTAATTTCACAACATATGGAAAGATTTAACCATACTTTCAACTGGGGACCTGTGACTATCCTAAATCAAGCCAAGTCCAAAAACATTAGAGAATTCCTGGAAGCCTGGCACTCTTGACAAATTAGCTATTAATAGACACATATACATAAACAATACGTACTTATTGTGCACTGCACACCAGAACAACTAGACACAAGGACAGTTTTTCCCCGAATGCCATCACTCTGATTAACAATTAATTCCCACAACACTGTCAAATAATTTACTAAGACTGTATTACTATTATTCTTTTCTTCCTTACTAGTATCTCTCTTTCCACTTATTACTATAACCATGTTTCTTGTATCTTTCAATTTATATTGTTTTTATTTGTTTCCTAGTATGATTTGGTAGCTTAACCTTGACTATCACTAAATGTTGTATCTTTTTATTCTTGATGAATGTATTTTATTCTCCTTATGTACACTGAAAGCATATACACCAAAAACAAATTCCTTGTGTGTCTTTGTGCTGAGAAAAGTCCAAACTTACACAGCCAGCTTTCATGCCAAAGGTGGGATTAGTACAGTCTCCTGATTTCTAGCTTGGTGTTTTGACCAATAGACCAAACTGGCTCTTTATTGTCCCTCAAACACTTCATAATGTCTTTTGTTGAGAATTTGATAAACCAAAACTAAAATGAACCAACCAATAACCTACAATAACAAAACCTCCAGTTTAGCTTTGTAGAGAATAGTGAATAATGAATTGGTTTTCCAGTCCCTCCTTGATGCCGTATATCTCCCTGGATCTTGAGTGTTAATGCAAAAGAAAAATCAGTGGCGTATTTTTCAAATGTTTGAAGGCTCATGTTGTCAATAGCCCACAGTGTTCAAAGCTATTTCTTTAACATAAACTAAAAGGAGATGTTGAGGATTATCCTGCTTTCAGTGATGATCATACTTGCTTAGAAAGTAGTGAGTTATCAGTCATTTCTAAATTATCAATAATTTGGTTTCTTACCTGGTTCAGACAGGAATGCAAGGAAAAGGAATGCGAACAGCAGATAAATGATCTTCATGTTAGGATTGGTTCTCGGACAAATCTTACTCCTGGGATAGGACACAGCTCTCTATTTATGCAGGTATAATGATTGCATCACCCTGTGAAATATTGCAACTACTCTTAAATGCTTAAATGTAATTGGCCATGTTGTATTTCCTTCTATTGTAACACTCCTGAGGGTTAACTTGCAAAAGTCCTTGCAAGAGCAAGAGAATTAGTTGAATAGTTAAAAAGTTCTCTTTATAGCTAAAATACTTTGGAATGATAAATATTTGGCTCCATTATTGGGAGGTCTGCAGAGCTGCATAACTAGTTACTTGCAAATGAATTGCTTATCAGGGTAGATTAGTTATGCGTGGTTTTAATGAAATGTAGCTACCATCTAATAATATGCTTACCAAGAAATTAATTCCTCCCCCTCTCTCCCCCCCCACTTTCTTCCAAGTAACACCCCCAACCAGTAGTGGGTTCCTCCCGGTTCGGCCTGGTTCGGCTGAGCTGGTAGCGGTGACGATATGACATCACCGAACTGGTACACTCGCTCACCCCAGCCGCCCATTAGCCCCACCCCCTCCACCCAGTCACTCCTCACTTATATTGTGGGTCCTTGCTTGCAGCTTGCCTGCCTGAAGCATGCACCCCAACTGAGCGGCCCTGATCTGCCTGCCAGGTAAGCCTGCAAATTGCGGCCTACCTAGCTGCCCCTGCCCCCTCCCCCACCATCCCAGCCTGCCTCCCCTACTCCCTTTCCCACAGCCCGTAGCCCTGCCATGGTTCCCTGCCTTCCACGCGGGCTTCCCAGTGTCCTGGAGACCAGCTTGCAAAGGCAGGCAAACAGGCCTGGCCACGGGGACTGCCGGGAAGGCAGGTATGCATGGCAGGGCCACCCGGCTGTGGGGAAGAGAGCTAGCAGCTTATTCCCTTCCCCGAAGCCCTGCCATGCTTGCCTGCCTTCCACGCTGCCTTCCCGGCATCCCCATGGCCAGCTTGCCACCCACCCCCACCCGGCTTCCCTTTTACCTTTCTTTAATGTACCCTGCTTCCCTCCCCAAACCTTGGGAGGAGGCGTCCTCCGCGCCACAAAGCCCTTGCAGCAACTGTAGGAGGGGGAAAAGAAAAAAAACCCTTGGCCTCTGAAGCCTCTCGAAGGCTTCGAAGGTGTGTGTGTGTTTGGCAGCACTGAAGTGAGCCACGTGAAGGGAGCTCGCTGGGTAACCACACCAGCTGCGATCGGCCCCTTGCTGTTGTGGCCCCGCCCTCTGAGCCTGTCCCATCGGAGGAAGAAAGCTCCGAGCATGAGGAAGAGGAGTCAGCCAGGCCTCCCTCTCCAGGCCCCTCCCCTCTGGCATTGTCTCAGGTGCCGAGGGAGAGGAGATCAGTAGGGAGACAGGTGGCTCGGATCAGAGTGACGAAGAAACATCATTCCTGGACGCACGCCTCCGAAGGCGTGATAAACGATTGCAGCATCTTAGGAGGCGTGCTAGGGATTAGAACTGAGTCACTGGACCACACCCCAGAGACTATATAATAGAGGGTGGTGGTCAGGGATCCTTGTGACGAACAAAGCAAACCTTGAATAGTCACTAAAGCCTCGTCTGGAATTGCTGAGAGAAAGATTTCTTGTCGGACATTTGGACTCTTGAGTATTTATCTTTCTGTTTTAGTGTGAAAATAAAGGCACTTGGCAGACGGTGTGTCTATCGCTGCCAAGTGGGAGATAAAGAAACTGGGTGCGTTCCAAAGTGTTTCCTTAACCCTCGGCTGGCTGTGTTTGTGTGTGTGTGGGTACGGGAACAGATCACCTTGCCTTCTGCTGCCACCGCTACCTCTGCCTCTTCCTTCTCTCTGCCAACAGAAGTCAGAGAGGAAAAGGCAGTTGCTTTGCTGAGCATTTCTCCGCATTTCCATCGCAAGCCGCCCTCACTGGAAATGCAGACAAACGGCGGCAGCAGAAGGCAAGGGGCCGATCGCGTGGCTCACTTCAGTGCCACCAAACACACACACACACACACACTTTCGAAGCCTTCGAGAGGATTCAGAGGCCAAGACTTTTCTTTTCTTTTCCCCCTCCTGCAGCCACATCGAGGGCTTTGTGACGCGGAGGACACCGCCTCCCAAGGTTTGGGGAGGGAAGCGGGACACATTAAATTTCAAGGAGCACTCCCTGAAATGGTGCGGGAAACTTTGGTTGGGCTCCTCGAGAGATGAGAGCTTGCAGGGGGCCGAGAGAGCAATGGAGAGCAAAATCTGGCTGCTCCCAGAACCAGACGCTGTTTACCGCTCCGAGTCCCATGCGGCAGGAAACGAGGGCTGCCTTGCAGCGCAAATATACCAAGGCAGAATCCTGATGCTGCACTTACAGCAGAGAGAAAAAGCTGGATTTTGCTCCCCATTGCAGACACCAGATCGGCCCCCTGCAAGAGAATGAGAGAGAGAGAGTGTGGGGGGAGAGAGAGAGAGAAAGAGAATGAGAGAAAGAGGGGGAGAGAGAGAGAGAGAAAGGGGGGGAGAAAGAGAGAGAAAGAGGGGGAGAGAGAGAAGGGGGAGAGAAAGAGAATGAGAGAAAGAGGAGGAGAGAGAGAGAGAAAGAGGAGGAGAGAGAGAGAGAAAGAGGGGGGAGAGAAAAGAAAGAGAAAGAAAAAGAAAGACAAAGAAAGAGGAAGGGAGAGAGAGAAAAGAGAGAGAGAGAAAGAGAGAAAGAAAGCAGGAAGAGAAAGAAAGAGGAAGGAAGAGGGGGGAGAGAGAGAGAGGAGGAAGGACCACAAACCCTGGCACTAGACATGGCTTCAGAAGATGCATTGAAACAGGACAGCAATCTAGGGCTGGAAGGGATCTTAGAGGCCATCTAGTCCAACCCCCTGCTCCAGCAGGAAACCTTACATCATCTGGATTATTTTGGTGTCTCTAACAGAGAGGAAAATTGCCAGAAAGGAGAAGGAGTTTACTAGGACAAGGCTGCCATGCAGAGGAAGGCAGAGCTAGTACTTGACTTATGACCACAATTGAGTCCAAAATTTTGGTTGCTAAGCAACACCACATTTTATTCAATCCATGATTTCTCCTGGCTCTAACAGTCATATGCAGGCTAGGAAAGTAAATCTGAAGGCGTGTGTAATGTTCTAATGTACAGAAGTTATAGTTAAATGTGTGGCAGAAAGTGGACTCTGGGTGTGTTTTTCCAAATGTAGTAAGTGAGGTTGAATGTGTATAGTTTTAGAAGAGGGGTGTGTATATGTGTGTGTACATACACATACAGTATATATAGTAGATAATGTATCTTTTTGTGTGCCTATACACATTATACTATGTAATATATATGTACACATATGGCATATGTACATAGGATTAAATAATATATTTTGGATGTTCAGTAGTAGTAAAAATTGTACAATTGGGAAATTGTATCTTGTTGAGGCCTTTGAGGCGAGGAGAGGCCAGGCATCCTAACCCTAACCTTTGATGTGAATGACATCAAGTTGGCCACACCCACCCAGTCACATGACCACCAAGCCATGCCCACCATCACATGACCACCAAACCACGCCCACCCAGTCACATGACCACCAAGCCACACCCACCAAACAAGCCACACCTACAGAACCGATAGTAAACATTTTTAGAACCCACCCCTGCCCCCAACAAAATCAACCTTTGAGGCTTGAAGTTCCTCAAAGCTAAATTTATTTTATTTTATTTTATTTTATTTTATTTTATTTTATTTTATTTTATTTTATTTTATTTTATTTTATTTTATTTTATTTATTTTATTATTATTTGGATTTATATACCGCCCTTCTCCCGAAGGACTCAGGGTGGTGTACAGCCAAGAGTAAAAACATAGATACAAAATTTAAAAAACAATTTAAAATATATTAAATAAGTTTGGCCCCGATTAGTTAAAAACCCTTATAATAAAACACATTAAAAAATGATTAAAACATACTAGGCCAGCCTGGCTTGCTGGAAAAAGAAGGTTTTGAGGGCACGGTGTAAGGTGCTGAGATCCAGGATTCTTCATATCTCCAGGGGCAACTCGTTCAAGAGGGCAGGTGCCCCCACAGAGAAGGCTCTTCCCTGGGGGCCGCCAGTCGACATTTTTTGGCTGACAGCACCCTGAGGAGCCCCTCTCTGTGGGAGCGTACTTGCCGATGGGGCGCTACCGGTGGCAGAAGGCAGTCTCGAAGATATCAAGGTCCTAAGCCATGGAGCGCTTTAAAGGTGGTAATCAATACCTTGAAGCGCACCCGGAAGACCACTGGAAGCCAGTGCAGCTCGCGCAGGAGAGGTGTTACATGGGAGCGCCATGATGTTCCCATAACTACCTGCACGGCTGCATTCTGGACCAGTTGGAGCCTCCGGGTGCTCTTCAAGGGTAGCCCCATGTAGAGAGCATTACAGTAGTCCAGGCGGGAGGTGACAAGGGCATGAGTGACTGTGCATAAGGAGTCCCGATCTAGAAAGGGCTGCAACTGGCGGTATCAGGCAAACCTGATAGAAAGTCCCCCTGGCCACAGCCGTCAGATGTTCTTCCAAGGACAACTGTGCATCCAGGAGGATGCCCAGATTGCGAGCCCTCTCCATTGGGGCCAACGACTCACCCCCAATAGTCAGTGATGGCATCAACTGACTATATCGGGATGCTGGAAACCACAGACACACGGTCTTGGATGGGTTGAGCCTGAGTCTGTTTCTGTTTCTTTAATTAGAGATGTTATATTGGCACATCTGGGAAAACCCGAATCTGAAAGCTTCCAGGTTTCCCCCACACAAAAGAAAGTTCAAGACCTTGCCCCTCACCCACATGTCCACCACACTGCCAATCAAGTACCCTCCGGAACAGAAGATTCTGTTCCGGAGGGTACTTCTGTTCCGGAGGGTACTTACCTCATTCTTCTCAGCACAGCTGCAGGGCACAATGGCCTTGACTTTCTATAAAGAATTTCATTTTGATTACATATCCTCTTTACTCTGTATAATTCTCCCTTCCATTTTTCCACAGTAGAATTTGTGGCAGGCCAGAAGCCAGAAGACACAAAGGTAGAAAGATGGCTTCCAGGTCTGACACTCTCTCTTTCACAAACACATACACACACACACACACACACACACACACACACACACACACACACGTCTGTCTGTCTGTCTGTCTGTCTGTCTGTCTGTCTGTCTGTCTGTCTACCTACTATCATCTATCTATCTATCTATCTATCTATCTATCTATCTATCTATCTATCTATCTATCTATCTATCTTTCATCTATCTAATCTGTCTGACCTGAATGTTAGGATCTGGAGAGACCTGGATATCTGTACTCATATTTCTTTGGGAAAGATGTAGAGATGCTGTAGAGATGTACAGATGCTTTCAACACAAGACATTCTCCCATACCTCCACTGACCTAGTAACTTGAGATCTTTCACACAACACAATTTTCAGGCTATACAGTATACAATAATACTCTTAGACCCAAAGTAAATACAGCTGTTCCATATTTGCTTGGGACACCTATAGTTATGGACTGCCAGCTGAAGGAATATTGTGGTGAGATGGCTAACAAACAGATTTAATATATAAAAATAAAATGTCTTCACCTGCTAGAGCAACAGAATTACACCATTCAGTGTCAGAATTTCACATTCTTCACATTGGCTCTCTTATTCAACTAAAATAAAAGTGCTCTAGTAAAGGGATAGCATTTCAGGGTGTATAAGACTAGTCCCTCTTTTTCTCTCCTCCCTATCTGTGATACAGTTGCTCTGAGAAAGGATCCTAAGAGTGAGGGATGAGGACAAGAATGGAAAATAAATCTACTCCAAGATGCAACAATTTGTGTATTACATAGACTCTGCTGATTAAACTGGGGTGAGCAATCAAGATGCAAAGATTGCTGCAGTGAAAAGGCATATTGAGAGTACGTGGAATCATGTATTGAGCCTGGTCATAGTGGGCAATGGGCAGGATATGGGTTATTGATAGTTTCACCGCAATGAGTGGAAAAGGTCCTCATTCAGCTACATCTCCCAAACTTTGCCTTGAGGGTGGAGCCCATTTCTGTGGACTATAGATGATTCCCCCCCATAGCTTTGCCCCAGATCCTCATGAAAGATGAACATTCAAAATCAGAAGTTACTTAACCACAGGCACATTAGTAGACCTGTGAGGCTGAAAATGGTAAAATTGGCAGCTCTAGAAAGAAAAAAATCCATAGGAAGAAGGCGATGAAGAAATTGTGAAAGCTGACTTTATCTCTAAAAGTGCCTTGAGACCTAGAAACAACATCCTTGTTGTAATCTTGCGGTAATCCAAGAATGGCCAGTTACCTTGTGTAATGAATGTGTACAGCAAGGGTAATGAGGAAACTGCAGGGACAAACTGACTCAATGTTTAGAAATCACATTAAGTAAGATAATGGAAAGTGACTTCATGATATAAGAGGCCACAATGTTTGGATGGTTTTCTTCTGTATCAGACTTCATGATTCCATATATTTTACTGCTTTCTTAGTATTAATAATCCTTTCCTAAAGAATCTGGCTTGATAATTGTATTGATAACATAGAGGTAACAGATAAAAGTGATTCAACAAGACATTTTTGCTTTTAGCATTTTTATTATCTTGACTTTTTAATCATTCAAAAATGGAATTTAGTATCAAGTTTCATGTGGACATTTTCACACATTCTATTTCCACCTGCAACCCCTCACATTTCATTCCACCAAGTTATCATTTTCTCTTCACTCTCTGCAATACTGAGAAGACATTGTGCTGCTTCTTTGTCCAAGAAGGGGGCAGTTCTACACCCTTCATGTTTCCCCTTCCAAATTTCTCATAAGACCATTTGATTTTGATCTCTGATTATTCATCTGCAATGCAGAGAACACGAAGAGGACACTGTAAACCTATCACTGCTGAAATGTTCTTCATCCAATTGACCTATAGGAGAGTGCATGGCAGAACTCACACTTAGAACCACAGAAGGCAAATATGTGACTAATTGATCTCTCCTCAACACTGTGTATTCTTTCCCTTTTTCTGTGTACCATTCCTTGTGCTTGAGAGACCCTAAATCAAACTTGTATTTAAGAGTGTCTTTCATTAAGAGTTATGAGCCCTTCAAAGTAGACCAGAGTAGGAAGCAGACACACAAGGCAATACAACTTGAATTATAATTTATTTATTTACATACCACCTTTATTATTTTTACAAATAACTCATGGCGGCAAATATATAATATCTGACACAATTTCCTCCTATTTTCCCCACAACAAAAAGCCTGTGAGATTGGTTAGTCTGAGAGAGAGTAACTGGCCGAAGGTCAACCAGCTGGCTTTTACAGTTATAGTGGGACTAGAGCTCACACTCTAGTCTATTCTCAAACTTTCTAGTCTGGTCCCTTAATCACTAGACCAATCTGGCTCTTCAGAATGAAAAGTAATAAAGCTGCATAACATTATTTGTAAAGACTGAAGATCAAGATCTTTAGAAGTAAAAGGAAGAA
Organism: Pituophis catenifer annectens; assembly: GCF_029215685.1. Lineage (NCBI taxonomy): Eukaryota > Metazoa > Chordata > Lepidosauria > Squamata > Colubridae > Pituophis > Pituophis catenifer. The sequence goes on along the minus strand of NW_027256881.1, from coordinate 28,456,494 downwards.
ACATAAAGTTGGTTTATTTGAGCAAGGTGAACATGGCAACCCTTTATGTGCTTTTGCTGTTATCAGGACTGAAATGATGATATTTTATAGATTTGTTTATAGATGAGAGATGTGGTGGTAAAAGCCCAGAATCAAAAGGTCCTAAAAACAAAAACCACTCAATCTTGTCTGGTTTCTGAGTGATTTCATCCTTCATGTGCTATTACATTGCCGATTTGTAATAATACGTGAAGAAAGTTCATTTTTCTTCTGTTCTCTTATGCTTCAGGTTGGTCTGAGGAATTTTATGATGACCTTGTTCCACCAGGAAGAGAAAGCTCTATCCAATATAACCCTTTTATATGTGAGAGACAGAGACAAGGACAAAGATAGAGACAGACAGACAGACAGACAGACAGACAGACAGACAGACACACACACACACACACACACACACAAACACAGAGAGAGAGACAGAATTTGTGATCTCATTCCCAAAGCTGATTCCTGCAGTGCATTTTCCAGGGTCCTCCATAGATATTGAGTCATCAGATGTAGGCATGCTTATTTTTAGTAGTATTCCAGGGATTTTTGTTTAATACATTTATTTATATATTTTTTATGTTTTATTGAAAGGTCTTAATATTTTAGGATTTGTTTTGTATTACTTCTTCCTAAGCAATGACATCAGCTGGAATACCTTTTTTTGTTTGTTCCATTTCTTTCTTTTTATTTGTCTTTGTGCTACTCCTTTTTATTTTTGGATTTTGTTTGGCAATTAAAAAGAAAGTATTTATTTATTTTAAAAATTCCAACAGGCAACTGGACTTTCTTAGGTTTTTTTCCTTGAGAATATTTCACTTCTCATCCAAGAAGCTTCCTCAGTTCTGACTGAATGGTTGGATTCCACAATGGAGATCAATGGCAATGTATTTATTTCAGTAAATTAACAAATAGAAAGAGAAGAGGCATTCTGTGTGACTTTATGCCACAATGTATGGTAGAAGAGCAGGAAAAGTCTTCCAAATTGAAATGTATTCAAAGAGATATAGATGCACGTACACACACATGTATGCACACACATTCTTGTAGTCACCTGAATATGATGCTCTAAAGAAGTCACACAACAACTGTGATCTTCATTTAGCTGTATTTCAAGGGAAATTTGCAAAATTTCAATTTAATGCATAAATAAGTTAGAATCTGATAGATAGGAATTTAATTTATATAAAGAAAAATAAAGCAATAAAGCAGTAGGTGATGTCATGTTATTTGCATGAAGATATCCATGGGGGTAGATGGAAATAGCATTGTTTTCTAGGGAACCTATGGAAATGAGAAAAATAATAGGATGATTACAGTGGGTATAAGATATTTTCTTCCAAATAAACCACACAATTATTCTCTTGTACCCTTCTATTTTCACAGTATTTTCCTTGAAACCCTTTACCTGTTCACATCAGTGCTTTGCATTGCTTTCTGAATGCAAACAATATCAGGCAGAGTATCTCAATAAACATCTATGGCATCTATACTAGAAAAGATCTTTCTTATTGTCTACAGTACCTCCATTCCTTTGGACAGTCCAATTTCCCAATGTCTTGATAAGTGAGTAGAACACTGAATGGAAAGAATTGGTTTGTGTCAATGGGGTTAAATTATTCTGTCATAAATTGAATATTTACACCCCCATTCTGGGAGTCCCTTGGCACAACCATGTCTCTAATGAGGAAATTTTGCAACAGAGTTGATTCAGAAAGTTGGAGGCCATTGTGATGGAATGTTCCATGCATCTAGCAGGCCAAATTCTTTGATTGCAAGAACATTGATACCCAATATTAACAGATCATCCTCCTTTATTATCATAGGTATAATAGTATGCACAGTAGCATCCCTCAATTGTTGGCTGTATTTGTGTCTATATCATTTCCTAAGTAACCATTATTGTAAATAAACAGAGGGGGAATAATGAGACTGAAATTAAAGCGTTATATGTGCTTGTAGAGCAGGTAACACTTTCCAAAGGCATGTTGAGATGATCCTTTAGGGAGTCAGGTATGGAGCTTGGTGGTAGTGGACAATGGGTGGATTATAGTGTACAGGTACAATATATAGGTAATTTATAGGTACACTGTATAGGTAGTGGACAATAGGAAGTAGATTAAGGAAACATTCCTTGCAATGAATGGAAAAGTCGTTATCCAAACACATCTTTTAAACTTTGCCTTGAAGGTTGGAGTTTACTTCTTTTCTTTTCTTTTTTTTTTTGCATTTTTTTATTTTTTTAAAACACACAGACAAACATACAATACATCTTTTCAGAACAGAGTATTGATCTGTTCCGATAAATTTGTTCAGCTTTTTGTTCCATCTTTAACACAATTTTATATATTCTATTTTTGCCATAACATTTATTTCTTAATCTTAACTCACATATCTCAACTATTACCATTTTATACATCTTACTATACAACTTATAGTAAGCTTACTCATATTAAGAAAATCAAAACAATTACCCTTCTATTAATCCACCTTAAATCTTAATTCAAATAATACCTCATAATACATTTCACAATTCTTAACCCTAAATTCTCACTATTGACAATATAGTTCAAACATATTTATATTTCTGAATCTTATTTCAATTTCTAAAGATTTCCCTACATTTTATTATTACTTCATATACTATTCATTAATTCTTTATTTAATTATTACTTCACCAAATTTAAATCTTATCTGATTTTAAAAATATACCAATTTAACAATTAAACAAAGTTCTTAATTCAAATAATACAACATTTTGGAACCCTGAGAGGTGGCATGTTGTGAAGAGGAGGTTGAGGGTTTTTTGGGGGAAGTTTTTAAGCAAAATTTTAAGGGGTTCAGGGGGTGGGTTATCTCAAAATGGAACCTGGGGGGGTCCCTACAGATCAGGGAGTCCACCTGTTGGACGGTACTGGCGGCGAGTGCAGAGGGGAGGGGTGGATGGAGTACGGTGGACCGAGGGTCAGTCTATCACCGTGGTGGTTGGGAGATATGGTGGGAGAGGATTTAGAGGACGTATGGACAGCAGAGGGGCACGTCCCCGCTGCTTGCAGCGGGTGAAGTGCTCTGGTCCTCGTGGTTCTGCCTGGGTCCCTGGGGGTTAGGAGTGCAGAACCCAGGACTCCGGCTGGTGTATGTTAATGCCAGGTCCGTTGTTAATAAGGCTCCCCTTGTACGAGATTTGATTGACGAGGGGTGTGTGGACCTGGCTTGTATCACTGAGACCTGGTGACAGAAGTGGGTTGGGCCTGGAGGGGGGAGGTTCCTCTCTCTGATTTGTGTCCACCAGGCTTCCGTGTACTGCACCAGCCACGATTCCACGGGAGGGGTGGTGGGGTGGCAGTTGTTATTAGGGAAGGTCTTAGTCCTAGGGAGGTCACTGTCCCTCAGATAGGCGGATGTGAATCGCTTCTGTTGAAATGGGACCCTGGAGTACAGTCGGCTCTGCTGATCACATACCTGTCTCCCAGCTGTGTGTCTTCAGTCCTGCCCTCACTGCTCAAAGTCTTAGCCGAACTGATGGTTGAGCTCCGCAACCTGATGGTTGTGGGAGATTTTAATCTCCCGTCAGCCAGTGAGACATCTGAGGTAGTTCATGGCCTCCATGATGGCCATGGACCTGACTCAAGTTGTACAGGGCCCAACTCACAGTGGTGGGCACACACATGACCTGATTTTTGTCTCTGGCCAATGGATAAATGCTTGGGGTAGGGGTGAACTTTCTATTCAACCCCTGTTGTGGACCCACCATTCCCTCTTTAAGCTAAACTTTCCATCCGTCAATCCCCACTGCTGGGAGGCGGAACCGACTCATTGGTTCCGCCCCAGGCACCTAATGGACCCTGACAGGTTCCTGATGGAGCTTGGGAAATTTCCCACTGACCTATCCCGCGATTTGCCAGAGGCCCTGGTGGGTGCCTGGGAATGGGCCACCACCGGGGCGCTGGATCGAATCGCCCCTTTGTGGCCTCTCTGCCGACAGGGATCCCAGGTAGCTCCATGGTTTTCTGTGGAGCTATGGGAGATGAAGCATTGGAAGAGATGCCTAAAGGGTTGTTGGAGGTCAATCCGTTCTGAATCTGACCGAGCACAGTTAAGAACCCATATTAGGTCTTAGCTTGTGGCAGTAGAAGTGGCAAAACATGACTATTTTGCTGCTCTTATTGCGTCTGCAGAAAATCACCCAGCAGCCTTGTTTCGAGTGACCTGCTCACTTCTCAATCAGGGAGCGAGGGAAGACCCCCTACAAGGCAGTGCTGAGAATTTTGCACAGTTTCTACAGGACAAAGTCGCTCAGATCCGGACGGGTTTGGATTCTGACTGGGCAGGATCAGACAAGGAAGTGGGAGCAAGTCTTGAAGGTAACATCTGGGTTGACTTTGACCCTGTTTCCATAGATGAAGTGGACAGGATTGGGGATGGATTGGGGACCTCCACATGTTTGTTGGACCCGTGTCCCTCCTGGCTTGTTGCGGCAGCCAGGGAGGTGACCGGAGACTGGATCCAGGCTATTATCAATGCCTCTTTGAGGGATGGGGTCTTCCCCGCCATACTTAAGGAGGCGGTGGTTCGTCCCCTTCTCAAAAAGCCTGCCCTGGATCCGGCCTCCCTGAACAACTTTCGTCCTGTCTCCAACCTTCGCTTTATTGCGGAGGTTGTTGAATCTGTGGTGGGGGTACCAACTTCCACAATTCCTGAATGAAACAGATTACCTGGACCCATACCAGTCTGGCTTCACGTGCGGACATAGCATGGAAACGGCATTGGTCGCCCTGGTGAATGATCTCTGGCGGGCCCGGGATGGTGGTTATTCCTCCATTCTGGTGCTATTTGACCTCTCAGCGGCTTTTGATACCATCAACCATGATATCCTACTGCGACGGCTCCGGGGGTTGGGGGTGGGAGGCACTGTTTTACAGTGGTTCTCCTCCTACCTCTCGGGCCTTACACAATTTGTTTGGGCGGGGGGGGCAGAGATCCTCCCCAAGGCCCCTCACTTGTTGGGTGCCACAGGGGTTGATTCTCTCCCCTCTGCTCTTTAACATCTATATGAAGCCGCTGGGTGAGATTATTCAGAGTTTCGGGGTGAGATATCATCAGTATGCTGATGATACCCAGCTCTATATCTCTACCCCAGACCAATCCAGTGATGCCCTTTCCTGATGTCCCAGTGCCTGGAGGCAGTGCATCCCCTGATCTAGCATCCCCATCCCCTAATCTAGTCTCCCCATCACTTCAGATGGGAGGGGAGTTGCTGACTCCCTCTGAAAGGGTTCACAATCTTGGCGTCCTCCTTGATTCTTGGCTGTCCTTGGTGGATCATCTGACAGCCGTGACAAGGGGGACTTTTGCCCAGGTTCACCTGATGCGCCAATTGCGATCTTTCCTAGACAGGGATGCCCTCTGTACAGTCACTCATGCTCCCATTATTTCTCAGCTGGATTACTGCAATGCCCTCTACATGGAGCTTCCCTTGGGGTGCACCCGGAGGCTCCAGCTGGTCCAGAATGCAGCTGCGCGGGTTGTATTCTAGGAGAAGGGCGGTATACAAATTGAAATTGTTACGGGAGCTTCCCGTTACTCCCGTGTAACACCTCTCCTGTGCGAGCTGCACTGGTTGCCAGTGGCCTCTCGTATCCGCTTCAAGGTGCTGGTTATCACCTATAAAGCCCTACATGGCATGGGCCTGGGGTACTTGCAGGACCACCTCCTACTGGCCTCCTACAACCCAGTGCGGTGACATGGGGCTGCCCTCCTCCGGGTGCCATTGGTCAGACAGTGTCGACTGGTGGCCCCCAGGCTGTGGGCGTTCTCGGTGGTCACACCAATCCTCTGGAATGAGTTACCCACCGGGCTCCGGACAGCCCCTGACCTCCGCTCCTTCCACAAAGACCTAAAGACATGGCTTTTTAAGTAAATCGTCTGATCTCTTTGGGAATTTTTTAGTTAACCGTGGGTTTTTAATTGGACTTTTTAACTTTATTTATTATCATAGTTTTATTGTTATTTTATTGTTGTGAGCTGCCCCAAGTCCTTTGGGAGAAGGGCGGCATATAAATTTTAATAATAAACAAACGAACAAATAAATAAATAAACATAATACCATTCCCAATTATTTCCCTAAATTCTCTATTTAACAATACCATTTATATAAAAGCCAGTTAAATAAGTCTTATTTAATTAAATCATAATCCTATATAGTTTCAATTTTCTTTTCTTTTTTGCTTAAATAAATGCATTGTTGAGAATATTCAAATTTTTACAATTGTTATAGGTATTTAAACAATATCCCAATTATTATACCCATCCATTTCTCAAATAGTACTATCCAACATCTTAATAGAAATTAATTCATTATATCCATTAATATCTCTTCTTTTTACAAAGTCTAATTTTCAAATATTTTAGCTTCAATCCATAATTCAATTCTAAGTATCTGTAACATATTCTTCTCTCATTTCTATCTTTCTTTCTCTTTTCCTTTTTTTATTTTTACCCTTTTCTTTCCCCTTTTTTTCTTTTGCATTCTAACTTCTTTAGCTCCTCTATTTTGCCCTATCTGTCCCATTGTTTCCCCTCTCTTTTCTCTTTCTCTTGTTTTAGCATTGTTAACCTCCTTGTAATCATTTTGTAAATCAAAGTCCTGGACTCTTCTATTTTGCCCTATATTTCCTAGTATTTTCCAACATTTTTCTCTCTTATTTGTCATTCCACTGTTAATCCCAGTGTAATCATCTAAGCTTTTTGTGTTTTTTCTATTCCATTTCTCTATCCAGCCTTGTCTCTTCCCAGCCTCTTTATTTTTCCCAATGTTAATTTCAATATACTCTCCAAAAATCTCCTTTTTATTGTTACTGTCCTCATGCTCAATTAATTTTACATAATTAATCTCATTGTCTTTATCTTCTTCTTCGTTTCAGTCTCTGCATCTTGTATCTCTGCCTTTAATTGCTTGTCAGATTGAACGTGTTTTATCTCAGTTATTAAGTCCTCAGATTTTGATTTTCCATGCAACAATGTCTTCATTTCCCTTATTTCCATTTTCAAAGTCTAATACATCATTATAATCATCTCTCTGATTTCTTGCTCCATTTTACTCTTTCCAATTAGTCTTATTCCAATTTTAAAAGTCTTGTTATAAATCTCTTTTCCTTTTCTTTCTTCTTCCAAAATCAAGCTGTTTGGAAACAGAAAAATCCTCCCCCAAAGTCCTCACCACTGTTATCTCAGAAAGAGTTCAGAATTTTCACAAAACAAAGTATTTTTTATTAATGTCATTGAGATGGTGGGATTATGAATAATCCTTGGATGGAAAATAGTTTATTTTTATTCCATTAGAAACTTTTTTTCCAATGTAAATAGCAAGCAGACCAAGCATTTTAGTTTCCATCTTCATTTTGGGTGAGTGGCTAAGTGGTTGCCTCACGCTGTAGCAACAAAGTTATGTCACCATAGAGCAATTCTGTAAATTTCTATAGAACCCAGAGTTAAAGTATTTCAAGGTCACAAATTGCAATCACCATTTCTACATATATTTCTTGCATTAACAAGAAACCGTTGATGGTCCTTGAGTAACCTTGAATAACTTTTTTTTTGTAAAGAAGACAGTTGGCATATGAATTTGAAACTTCTTCAAAGATCTGCTCTTTCTCCTTCCAGAGTGACAATCCCATCCTGTCCCTTTTGGCATATTTGCACCACATTTCTTGGCTTCAGGCAGTGCAATTATACATTGATCATCCAAATTGATTAATCATATGTTGTCAAGTCAATGTTGACTGTTAGGACCTTCATAGATAGATTTTCTCCATCACAATTTGTGCCTAACTTGGTCCTTGAGTTCTTCCAATAGTGCGTAATCATTACTGAATCCATATATCTTGCAATTGATCATCCTGATTTATTCTGTCAAGGTTCGAAGTCATCTCAAAATAAATCGCATTTCAGCCAAGTTCTTTATGAAAACCTATTCATTTATTAGCACGACATTCTGTTCCAAAACTCATTGCAGCCAGCAATGAGTTCCTGCTCCAAAACCCTTCCCTTCCTGGCTTGCTCTCCTGTTCTGATTGGCCATCTTCCAAGTCATTCTATTCCTATCTACTAGCTAAGGTCACAGGAATTCCCCCCCCCTCATCTCATCTCCTAGGGAATAATCTCTCCAGGGAATTAACTGGGTGAAGTGTCAAATGGTCTCTTGCCAGATGCTCCCCCTTCTTCTCTATGTCAGCCCTGAACGAAATGCAGCTTGAGGGGCTGACATATTAATCATCTGTTATCAAGTCAATGTTGACTCTTAGGACCTTCTTAGATAAATTGTCTGCATAACAATTTGTGCCTAACCTGGTCCTTGTGCACTTCCAACCATGTAATATCACTACTGTGGCAATTGGTTGTCTTCTTCATCTCATTTCTTCTACCTTTTCAAGAACTAGAGCTTTCTCCAGAGAGCTGGACTTCATATAATATAGCCAAGTAGGATAATTTGAGTCTGGGCACTAGAGCCGAGGTGGTGCAGTGGTTAAGAGTGCAGTACTGCAGGCTACTGCAGCTGACTGCTAGCTGCAGTTCAGCAGTTCAAATCTCACCGGCTCAAGGTTGACTCAGCCTTCCATCCTTCCAAGGTGGGTAAAATGAGGACCAGATTGTTGGGGGCAATATGCTGACTCTGTAAACCGCTTAGAGAGGGCTGTAAAGGCACTATGAAGCAGTATACATGTAAGTCTAAATGCTATTGCTATTTCTCTCAAATGAGAAATTGTTCATAATCCTAATGATTTCTCATTGTGGCCACCCACAGTATGCTCAAGCTCTACAACACAAAGTTGAAAGCTTTCAATACTCTTCCTATTTTTCTTCACGCAAGTCTGTTTTGCTGCAGATGAATGAAAATGGTGAAGTGTTACCAATAGTTCCTGCACTAAAGAAAACTATTAAATCAACAGAGATCAGGCCCCTTTCAAAGACATTAATTAATCAATCAATTAATTAATTAATTAATTAATTAATTAATTTGATTTGCTTGGAAAGACAGGAGGAGAAAACCAGAATTCCAGTGCTTTGAAACCCTGAATTAAATAAAGGTTTTGGTTTCTAAGAAATGAAACAAGTCTCTTTGAAATCTGAAATTTTACAACCGAAAAGAAAACCAACAGACTATTTTTCAAATATTCTTGAGATCTTTAAAATAATCAAAATACTGTATATCACAGGGAACTACTCTTCAGCACATGCAATTATTTTTTTCTGCGGTAAAGGTATTCATTTAGCCATGTCAACTCCATGAGTATTTTACATAGTTAGGCAATAGGTGCCACGTATATGGGGAGCTTACATGATTCTCTCTGTGTTGATGAGGCTGATCAGGAGAAGGAGAGAGTCCAATTCTTTCTTTTTCCCTGAAAAGGTAAGTAGGATGCAAAAAACATAGAGGTCGCCCAGCCTTTCTTGCAACACCATCCTATTGAAATCGCCATAGATGTCTGCAGTTTCTATGGGGATGCTTTTTGTTAGTTGTTGGGTTCACAATGTAGCACGGTACTTTGTAGAAATTTGACAAAAGAGCCATGTGTTTTTTCTAGATTGCCAGGTGTTTTCTGCTGCAAGGTGGCCTGTGTGGTATCTACCTGATGTTGGAAACAGATGCTGCCCTTTGAATGACTTAGTGAATTACAATAACAGAAAAATAATTGAATAACAGAATAGCAGAGTTGGAAGTGACCTTGGAGGTCTTCTAGTCCAAATTACTGCCCAAGCAGCATCTATTATTTCAGACAGGTCCTGTCCAGTCTCTTTTTAAAAATCTCCAATGATGGAGCACCCACAACTTTTGAAGGCAAGTCATTCCACTGGTTTATTGTTCTCACTATCACAAAATTTCTTCTTAGTTCAACGTTGCTTCTCTCCTTGACTAGTTTCTAATCATTCCTTCTTCCCTTGCCTTCTGATGCTTTGGAAAATAGGTTGATGCCCTCTTTTTTGTAGCAACCCCTCAAATATTGAAACTGTGCTGTTATGTCCTTCTTTTCACTAGACTAAACATACCAATTCTTGCAACAGTTCTTTATATGTTTTAGCCTCCAGGCCCCTAATAATCTTTTTTGCTCTTCTCTGAACTCTTTCCAGAGTCTGAGCATATTTTTTATATTGTGGTGACTAATACTAGATGCAGTATTCCAAGTGTGGACTTATCAAGATCTTATAAAATGGTAGTAACATTTCACGTGGTCTTGATTCTATCCCTCTGTTAATGGTCCCTAGGATTTCATTGTACTGAGAAGTGCTGGACTTGCAGAACTAAATCTTTTCTTTGGAACACAATTGAAAGCATTGCCCAATCCTGCTGATCAACCTCTGATGCAGCCAGTCTTATAAGAGTGGCTGCATTGTTTAATTGAATTTAAATTCTTTCTATTCAATGAATTGATGGGTCTCTCTCTGCTCTCTCTAAAACTGACATTTATTTCCAAATGACAAAGGAAGGATAGGAAAATAGAAATATCAGAACCAACAAAAGAGTGGTTCTAGGCTACAAGCTAACAGTTGTGGTTCCACAAAAATTTTTTTATTTACAATATTTATACAACTATCCATGTCTCAGACAACTTTGGGCAACTCCTAATAAAAGCATTTTAAAAACTGTAACACACACTCAATTAAAACATAATTCAGTTTCCGGTGGCCCTGGATGAAGCAGATTACCTTGATCCATGCCAATCGGGTTACAGGCCTGGTTACAGCACAGACACGGCATTGGTTGCGCTGGTGGATGCTCTCTGGAGGGCTCGGGACAGGGGTCATTCCTCGGTCCTGGTCCTATTAGATCTCTTGGCAGCTTTCGATACCATCGACCATGGTATCATGCTGCAACGCCTCGAGGGGTTGGGTGTGGGTGGCACCGTTTTACGGTGGGTCGCCTCCAACCTCTTGGGTTGTACACAAGCGGTGTTGGCAGGGGGGCAGAGGTCAGCCATGAGGCCCCTCACTTGTGGGGTACCCCAGGGGTCGGTCCTCTTGCCCCTTATGTTCAACATTTACATGAAGCCACTGGAAGAGATCATCGGTGGTTTTGGGGTGGGGTATCATCAGCATACTGATGATACCCCACCCCAAAACCACCGATGATCTCTTCCAGTGGCTTCATGTAAATGTTGAACTTTTTATATCCACCCCGAACCAGCCCAGTGATGCCCTCGATGTGATATCCCGGTGCCTGGAAGAAGTACGGATCTGGATGGGAGTAACAGGCTTTGACTTAACCTGGCCAAGACCGAATGGCTGTGGATACTGGCATCTCGGGCCGAGCAAGAGGTTCCAATGCTATCTATTGGGGGCGAGGCATTGACCCCCATAGACAGGGCGCGCAACTTGGGCATCCTCTTGGATTCACGGCTGAGTCTGGAGGATCATATCACAGCCGTCACCAGGGGGGCATTTGCCCAGGTTCGCCTGGTGCGCCAGTTGCGCCCATACTTGGACCGAGATGCCCTACACACAATCACTCATGCGCTAGTCACCTCCTGGACTGACTCCTGCAATGCTCTCTACCTGGGGCTGCCCGTGAAGACCACCCAGAAGCTTCAGCTGGTGCAGAATGCGGCCACGTGGGTTGTTGCGGGAGGGACCCAATACTCCCATATTACACCACTCCTGCGTGGCTTGCATTGGTTGCCGGTTGCTCTCCGGGTGAGAATAAAGGTGCTGGTGTTAACCTATAAAGCCCTTCATGGCTTAGGTCCAGGCTATTTGTCGGACCACCTGCAACCAGCGTCAACTTCCCATCGCCCGGTACGCTCTCACAGAGAGGGCCTACTCAGGGTGCCGTCGGCTAGACAATGTTGGCTGGCGACCCCCAGGGGTAGAGCCTTCTCTGTGAGCACCCCCACCCTTTGGAATCAACTTCCCTTGGGGCTCCAGTTGGCCCCTGATCTTCGTACCTTCCGCCGTGAATTGAAAACCTGGCTATTTATGTCCCTCGGTCTGGACTGATGGGGTAGTATATTTTAATCTTTTTTAAAACACTTTTTTGATATTTTTATGTATATTGTTGTTTCTAACAGTCTCTTGGTCGATTGTCGTTGTGAGCTACCCTGAGTCCTTGGAGATAGGGCAGCATACAAATTTTATAAAATAAATAAATAAATAAATAAACCAATACTTGCATTTCTTTCAAAACTTTTAAACTGAAATGAATACCTTCTTTTGATTTTGTTTTTCTTCTATCATCATAAAGGTTTCCCAAGCTTCTTGAATTGATTTGCCCTTTACAATTATCATCCATGGATGAAAATCTCAAGATCTCTCTCAGTGTATTTGAGATCCCTTTCTGTGCCATTCTTACAACCACTTTCCTGTTCAATACTTTTAAAAAAGATAACCAAGAAACCGAGAAAAAAAACAGCATGGTTGCACAAAGAACTCTCAGACCAACTGAGAAGAAAAAAGAACAAGTAAAAAAACCGGAAAGATGTTCAGAAAGCTACTGTATATATTGATATACTGTAGCAAGAGGCTTAGTTACTTGGATCATCAGGAAGATCTAGTAGGTGTAAGAATTTCTCACTCTTCCATTGGACTCTTATTCAGCTGAATGAGAATTGGTAGAGGAGATAGGAGAACGTTTCAGGGTGTATTAGACTACTCCATCTCCTTTCTCCTCCCTGCTTGTGATAGAATTGGTCTTGGAGTGTGGAACTCATTTTTGTAGACCCCCCTCTTTTCTTTTTTCTTTTTCTTTTTTTGCCAATCTTGCCTCAGGCCCTCATGAAAGATGAACATGTAAAAACAGAAGTGAATTAATAACACATATAGTGAATATTAGAAGTTCAGTAAGACTAAAAATGGTTAAACCAGCAGCTCTGAAAAGAAAGTCAGTGTTTAATAATGCAGTTCTCTTTTCAAGAACCACAGGAAACAGGTAGAGGCCAAATGTATTTCTAATAGTACCTTGAAGGCTAGAAAAAATGTTGAGCTCTGATATTACCCCAGAAATGGTGAATTATGTTGTGTAATGAGTGTGTGCAGAGAGGGAAATGAGGACATCTCAGGGACAAACTGACATGTTATTTAGCAATAAAGCGAAATAAGGTAAATAATAAAATAATACTCACCATATTACGACTTGGTTATACAGTTATGCAGTTCACCTAGTCTTAGATCCAAACTAAATATGGTAATTCATCATTTATCTCAAAACATAATTGTGGGCTTCCAGCTGAGGGAAATACGTATTTATCTGTTGTAGCAACAGACTAGATTACTTGAATCATCAGAAAGTTTCAGGAGCTATAGGAATTTGACACTCTTCCCATGGGCTCTTTTCTCTAAATGAGTAGGAAATGATAGAGGAGAATGAAAACACATTTTGAGGTGTTTTAGACTATCCCACTTTTCTTGAACTCCATGCTGCGATAGAATTGATTTGAGCAAGGACATGAGGGATGAGGATAAAAGTGGAAAAGGGAAACCTAGATGAAGTACTAATTCAGTAATTCTTTGTTACATGTACCCTGCTTAGGTTGTAAAAAATGGTGCAGAAAAAGGCAAATAAAGAATGAATATATGTAAACTTACCAGCTTACACTGGTAACCCTAACCCTTCCAACTCTGTTATTCAGTAAGTTTTGTTGGTTCTGAAGTGTCCCATCCAATTGCCAGAGATGATTTCAAAGTGAAACACAAGCCATTTTCCCTTACCATGGGTAACATAGTAACTTAAAATCTGTTTTCGCAAAACAAAACATTCAGATTTAGTTATATAGCCATCCTAGAATAGAATAGAATAGAATAGAATAGAATAGAATAGAATAGAATAGAATAGAATAGAATAGAATAGAATAGAATAGAATAACAGAGTTGGAAGGGACCTTGAAGGTCTTCTAGTCCAACCCCCTGCTTAGGCAGGAAACCCTATAGCATTTCAGACAAATGGTTATCCAATCTCTTCTTAAAAACTTCCACTGTTGGAACATTTACAACTTCTGGAGGCAAATAGTTCCACTGATTAATTGTTCTGTCAGGAAATTTCTCCTTAGTTCTAAGTTGCTTCTCTCCTTGATTAGTTTCCACCTATTGCTTTTTGTCCTACCCTCAGGTGCTATGGAGAATAGCTTGACTCCCTCTTTTTTGTGGCAGCCCCTGAGATATGGGAACACTACTATCATGTCACTCTAGTCCTTCCTTTCATCAAGCTAGACATACCCAGTTCCAGTAACCATTCTTTATATGTTTTAGCTTCCAGTCCCCTAATCACTGTTGTTGCTCTTCTTTGCATTCTTTCTAGAGTCTCAATATCTTTTTTAGATCATGGCAACCAAAACTGAATGCAGTATTCCAAGTGTGGCTTTACCAAGGCATTATAAAGTGGTATTAACACTTTATGTGGTCTTGATTCTATCCCTCTGTTTATGCAGCCTAGAACTGTGTTTTGGCAGCTGCAGCACATATTGGCTCATATGTGCTGCACATATTTAAATGATTGCCCATTAGGACTCTGGCTCATACTGCCCATACTGCTGGCTCATATTGAAATGATTGCCCATTAGGACTCCAAGATCCCTCCCACAGTTACTACTATTGAGCGAGGTACCACATAGTATACTGTACTTGTGCATTTTGTTTTTCTTACCTAAATGTAGAACCTTACTTTTTTCACCATTGAATTTCATGTTGTTAGATAGCGCCCAATGTTTAAGTCTGTCAAGATCCTTTAAGATACTTATGTCTATCTTCTGGAGAGTTGGCTATTCCTGCTTGTTTGGTGTCATCTGTAAATTTGATGAGTTCCCCATCTATCCCCTCATTCAAATCATTGATGAAGATGTTGAGGAGTACTGGGCCTAAAACAGAGCCTTGGGGCACCGCATAGCATACATCGTTTTCTCTTCTCCCTATGCAATACAATTGCTCTCAGAAAGAGTGAGGATGAGAAGAAGAATACAAAATAAACCCACTCAAAAACTTAATATTTTCTGTATTACAGGCAGAAATATAATACAGAAATTGTTCTGCAATCAAGACACAATGCTTCCATGGAAAGGCATACTGAGAGGGTCCTTCATGGAGTCAAGTATGGAGCCTGGCTGGTGGTGGGAAATGGATAGGAAATGGATTAAGGATACATTCCTGACAATTAGTGGAAAAGGTGGTTACTCAGCCATATCTCCTAAGCTTTGCATTGAGGGTTGGAACCTATTTGTGTGGACTAAAAATGACTGCCCCTCGAGTAACCTTGCTACAGGATCTCATAAAAGATGAATATGGAAAATCAGAAATCAATTAACCGCATGTACACTAAATGGTAGCAGACCAAGTGAGACTGAAAATAGTAAAATTGGCAGCTCTGGAAAGACAAGAAAACAGTATTGAACAATGTGGTTACTTGGTTAAGAACCACTGAAAGCAGTTAAGGAAGACAGACTGGAAGTCAGTTGCATCTCTAAAAGTGCCTTGAAACCTCTAAATAATATTGAATTCCTGCTATTACCCAAAAAATGGTGAATTACGTAACATAATGAGTGGGGGCAGCAACGGTAATGAGGAAACCAAAGATATAAACTGACTTGATATTTGGTAATCAAATTAAGTAAGGTAAAGAATAATAAAATGAGTGGAGACTATTACTTATATTTAGACTAAGAAATCATTGAGGAGCACTGATAGAAGAATAGAATAGAATAGAATAGAATAGAATAGAATAGAATAGAATAGAATAGAATAGAATAGAATAGAATAGAATAGAATTCTTTATTGGCCAAGTGTGATTGGACACACAAGGAATTTGTCTTGGTGCATACGCTCTCAATGTACATAATAGAAAAGATACATTCATCAAGAATCGTAAGGTACAACACTTGATGATAGTCATAGGAAACAAATAAGCAATCAAATCATATTAGGAAACAGTCAATACAGTATAAATCATAAGGATACCAGCAACAAGGTTACAGTCATACAGTCATAAGTGGCAGGAGATGGGTGATAGGAACGTTAAGAAGATTAATAGTAATGCAGACTTAATAACTAGTTTGACAGTGTTGAGGGAATTATTTGTTTAACAGAGTGATGGCGTTTGGAAAAAACTGTTCTTGTGTCTAGTTGTCTTGGTGTGCAGTGCTCTATAGTGTCATTTTGAGGGTAGGAGTTGAAACATTTTATGTCCAGGATGCGAAGGGTCTGTAAATATTTTAACAACCCTCTTTTTGACTCGTGCAGTATAGAGGTCCTCAATGGAAGGCAAGTTGGTAGTAATTGTTTTTTCTGCAGTTCTAATTATCCTCTGAAGTCTGGGTCTGTCTTGTTAGGTTGCAGAACCAAACCAGACAGTTATAGAGGTGCAGAGGACAGACTCAATAATTCCTCTGTAGAACTGTATCAGCAGCTCCTTGGGCAGTTTGAGCTTTCTGAGTTGGTGCAGAAAGAACATTCTTTGTTGTGCTTTTTTGATGACCTTTTTGATGTTGGGTGTCCATTTTAGGACATGAGATATGGTAGAACCTAGAAATTTGAAGGTCTCTACTGTTGATACTGTGTTGTCTAGTATTGTAAGAGGTGGTAGTATGGGAGGGTTTCTCCTAAAGTCCACCACCATTCAAAAAAAAATCTGCGTAAATTGTTTGAAGAAGTTGATATTGTTTGCAATGGTTAGAAAGGCATTTTAATTTACTAGGGCTTTTATTAATTATTCATAGTTATGGCAGTTTGTTCTTTGGGACTTATGGTTAGGCTTGGGGAAAGGAATTTTTAGATTCATTTATCTCAGTTAACATGCCCCATGGAAAATGAAGTCATGGTACCATGAGTTATGGCTTTTATTTATTACTTATGCTGATGACATTTTGTTGTTTGGGACTAATAGTTAGGCTTGAGAGAAGGAACCTTTTAGATTTTTTAATTTTTTATTATCTTGAGTTTTTTATCATTCAAAAGATGGAACTTAGTGCAAAGTTTCATGAGGACATTTTCATAAATCCTGTTTCCATCCTGTTATCCCTCAAAGACATTTTAAATCAACCAAATTAACCTCCTCTGTGGTACTGCTTTTCTGTCTGAGGAGAGGGCAGTTTAATATGTCTCATGCTTCCTCCTCCAAATCTCTCACAAAGCTGTTTGAATTTGATCCTTGATTCCCTGTAGTGCAAAGAATAAGAAGAGAACATACTTTCTTTTTATCTTCTGATCTTATCTACATTATGTATTATTCCTGCTTTATACAGGAATAAGGTCTGAATTTCAATAAAATTCTAATGATTTAATGAGTGATTGTTTGAAGGAAAGGTTTTAAATCGTGAGATGGTGTTTGTGAATAATCAAGAAGACCAAGCATTTCGGTTTCCATCTTCATTTTGGATGAGTGGATAAATGTTTGCCTCACTTGCTGTAGCAACTATGTTATGTCACCATATAACCGTGATGGCGAACCTATGGCACGTGTGCCACAGGTGGCACCGGAGCCATATCTGTGGGGACGCAGGTGGTGCCCTAGCTCAGCTCCAGCTTGCATGCGCACATCGGCCAGCTGATTTTCAGGCCATCCGGTCCCACCGGAAGTCAGGAAATGGGCCGTTTCCAACCTCCGGAGGGCGGGGAGAACTGTTTTCGCCTTCCCCAGGTTCCTAAAAAGCCTCTGGAGCCTGGGGAGGGTGAGAAACGGTCCCACTGGAAGTTGGGAAACAAGCCGTTTTCAGCCTCTGGAGGGCCTCTGTGGGGTGGGGAAGACCATTCTTGCCCTCCCCAGGCTCCAAGAAAACCTCTGGAGCCGAGGGAGTGTGAAAAATGGGCCTACCGGGCCCACCGTGCCATTGTGTGCCAAAAGTGGGGGGAGCACGGGGGGTACCATGTACATGCGTGGGGGCAGGGCTAATTGAATTATGGGTGTGGGCAGTGTGTGCATGACCCCCCCCACATTCCCCCCGATTTTGGCACGTGATGGCAAAAAAATTAGCCATCACTGCCATATAACAATTCTGTAAACTTTTATAGCACCCAGAGTTGCAGTAGCTCAGGAACGCAAATTGCAATAACCATTTCTACATTTATTGTTGCATTAAGATGAAACCGTTGATGATCCTTGAGTAACCTTGAGCAATCTTTTTGTGCAAAGAACACAGTTGGCATATGAATTTGAAACTTCTTCAAACATCCTTTCCTTTCTCCTTTCTCCTTCCAGAGTGACTATTCATTGTGTCTCTTTTGGCATATTTGCACCACATTTTTTGGCTGCAGGCAATGCAATTATACACTGATCATCCTGATTGATTAATTTTGTATTATCAAGTTGATATTGATTCTTAGGACCTTCATAGATAGATTTTCTCCATGAAAATTTGTGCCTAAGTTGGTCCTTGCATAGCGTACTATCACTACTGTAACTGAATCCATCTATGTTGCAATTGGTTGTTCTCTTCATCTCATTCCTTCTACCTTTTTGAGAATTAGATCTTTCTCCAGAGAGCTGGACTCCATAGAATATATCCAAGTAGGATAAGTTGCATCTGTGCACTTTCCCCTCAAATGAGAAATTGTTCAATAATCCTATGTTTTCTTGTCATGGCTGCCCATAGTATTCTCAAGCTCTACAACACAAAGTTGAAAGCTTTCAATACTCTTCCTATCTTGCTTCATCCAAGTCTGATTTGCTACAGATGAATGGTAGATGGTGAAGAGGTATTAATGGTTCCTGCACTAAAGAAATTAAATCAACAGAGATCAGGCCCCTTACAAAGTCATTAATTAATTAAATTAATTTGATTGGCTTGGAAGGGCAGGAAGAGAGAAACCAGAATTTCACTGTCTTGAAACCCTGAATTATATATGGGTTTTGATTTCTAAAACTGGGAACAAATCTCTTTGAAAACTGCAATTTTATTGCAGAAAAGAAAACCAACAGACTGTTTTTCAAATGTTCTTGAGATCTATGGCATAAGCAAAATACATCACATGCACTCTTATTTTTCTGCAGTAAATGTATTCATTTAGCCATGTCAACTCCATGAGTATTTTGCATAGTTACCCAATAGGTGCCAAGTATTTATTTATTTATTTATTCAATTTATATGCCGCCTTTCTCCGGAGACTCAGGGCGGCTGTATACAGGGAGCTTACATTATTATCTCTGTGTATAAAACCTGATGAGGAGAAACACAGAGGGTACAATTCTTTGTTTTTGCCTGAAAAGTTAAAGAGGATGCAAAAAACATAGAGGTCCACCAGCCTTTCTGGCAACACCATCCTATTGAAATTGTGATAGACGTCTGCAGTTTCTGTGGGGATGCTTTGGGTTTAGTTCTTGGATTGAGAGTGTAACACAGTACTTTGTAGCAATTTGAGAAAAGAGCCATGTGTTTTTCTAGATTTCCAAGTGTTTTCTTCTTGAAGGCGGCTTGTGTTGTATCTATCTGATGCTGAAAATAGATGTTGCCACCTTAGTGATTTACTGAATGACCGAACAAAAGAAAAATAACAGAATAGCAAAATTAGAAGTGACCTTGGAGGACATCTAGTCCAAATTTCTGCTCAAGCAGAACGTATTATTTCCGACAAGTGGCTGTCCAGTCTCTTTTTAAAAACCTCCAGTTATGGAGCACCCACAACTTTTGAAGGCTAGTCATTCCTTTCACTGGTTTATTCTTTTCACTGTCAGGAAATTTCTCCTCAGTTCGACATTGCTTCTCTCTTTGATTAGTTTCCAAGCATTGCTTCTGATGGTGCTTTGGAAAATAGGTTGATTCCTCTTTTCTGTGGCAGCCTCTCAGATATTGATATAATCCTATCATTTCCTTCTTTTCACTAGAGTAAACATAACCAATTCCTGTAACCGTTCTTCATGTGTTTCAGCCTCCAGGCCCCTAATCATCTTTTTTTTTTTTTGCTATTCTCCACACTCTATCCAGAGTCTCAACATCTTTTTTATATTGTGGTGACCAAAACTGGATTCAGTATTCCAAGTATGGTCTTACCAAGATCTTACAAAGCGGTACTAACACTTCATGTGATCTTGATTCTATCCCTCTGTTAATTCACCCTAAGACTGCATTGCACCGAGAGGTGCTGTATTTTCCGACCTAAATCTTTTCTTTGAAACACAATTGAAAGCATTGCCCAACCCTGCTGATCAACCTCTGATGCAACCACTCTTATAAGCTCATTGTTTAATTGCATTTAAATTCTTTCTATTCAACAAATTGATGGGCCTTTCTCTCTGCTCCCTCCAAACCTGACATTTATTTCCAAATGAAATGGAAGTATAGGAAAATAGAAATATCAGGACCAATAAAAGGGTGATTCTAGGCTACAAGCTAACAGTTGGGATCCCACAAAAATTTATTTAGTTAAAATATTTATATAGCTATCCATGTCTCAGACAACTCTGGGCAGCTTCTAATACAATCAATTTAAAAAACTGTAAAATATACTCAATTAAAACATAAACCAATACTTGCATTTCTTTGAAAAAAAAAATAACTGAAATGAATACATTCCTTTTGCATTTGTTTTTCTTTCATAGTTTGGTTCCTGTTTGCTTTATGAAATGAAAGGAATCGTATGAAGGAATTATTTGAATGTTTGTCCCAAAGGTGCCTTTTCCAGAGGCACCTAGACTTTCTGGTTTTTCTTTGAAGACATTTCGTTTCTCATCCATGAAGCAAGCTTCTTGATTGAGAAGTGGAATGTCTTCAAAGAAGAACCAGAAAGTCCAGTTGCCCCTTGAAAAAGCACCTTTGGGACAACCATAACCTGAGAATGTCCATAGACATATATAAAAGTTTATTCTGGAATTTTCTGAAAGAATTTTTGTTTTGGGTCTAAGTTCCTCATGGTTTAAGAGATAATTTAATTTGTTTCCATTTCCATGTATAATATACCATTCTCTTTCTCTTGTAGACAAACTCAGAAATATCCTGACTTCTAATTTGCAACAGGAAAGTGGTTGTAAGAAAAGCATAGAAAGAGATCTCAAAGAAACTCAGAGAAAAAGGATCCCATGGATGAAAATTTTAAGGGGCAAATCAATTCAAGAAGCTTGGGAACCTCTGAAAAATACGATTATAAAAGCTCAGTCCGGTTCAATACTACTAAAAAAGAAAACCAAGAAAAAAAATGCAGCATGGTTGCACAAAGAATTCTCAGATCAACTGAGTGGAAAAAAGAACAAGCGCAAAAAATAGAAACTAGTTCAGAAAGCTAAAGTTTTGAACAAAGTACCGGTAAGACTTTCAACAAATGTCAAAAGCAATAAAAATGTTTCTTTCAACACATAAAACAAAAGAAAAAAGTCAAAGAAACGATCAGTCCACTAATGCGAGAAAATGGCAAAGAAGTAATGGGCAGTAGAGAGAAAGGAGAACTGCTTATTTCATACTTCACATCCTTCTTCACGCAAAAAGAAAACACTACTCAATTTATCAAAAATAGAACTATAAATTACAGGTTAGGAATGCAAATTAAGATATGCAAAAATAAGGTAAGAGAACACCTGTCAGCTCTATCAGGCTTCACATCACCAAGGCTTGATAAACTACATCCCAGAGTTCTGAAGGAACTTGCAGACATGTTTTTAGAACCATTGAAATTTATCTTTCAAACTTCTTGGATCACCGGGGAACTACCTGAGGACTGGAAAAAAGCTGATGTTGTCCCCATCATCAAAAAAGGAAGGAAAAAAAAAACCAGATCCAGGAAATAACATACAAATCACTGTTACCAATTTCTGGAAATATTTTGGAAAAGATAAGCAAGCAATAAATCTGCAAACACCTAGAGACAAACAAGGTTATAACCAGACACCAAACTGGGCTTATCAAAAACAGATCATGCCAAATAAATTTCAAGGTGTTGGTGATTCCCTATAAAGCCCTACATGGCTTAGGCCCGGGGTATCTGGTGGATCACCTGCGGCCAGCAATGGCTCCCCATCACCCGGTGCGCTCACACAGAGAGGGCCTACTTGGGGTCCCGTCGGCCAGGCAATGTCGGCTAACGGCCCCTAGAGAGCGGGCCTTCTCTGTAGGTGAATAGAAGGAGGTAGCATTATTTTTAAGGGAGCCTTTAGAAATGAGATTAAGTAATAGGTTGATCCAAGTGAGTTAAGGTATTTTTGTGCCACATGAACCACAAAATTATTCTTTCTTATCCTTTTTTTCTACATGGTAATTTCTTTTAAACCCTTTTCCTCTTCTTGTCAATGCTTTGCAAAGCTTTGTTAATGCAACCTGTATCAGGCAGAATATTTCAATATACATCTGTGGTATCTCTATTAGAGGAGATTTTTCATACCGTCTAGATCACAACCATCCTTTTGGACAGTCCTAAAACAGAAAATTGTAAGCCTCACAAACTGAATTCACTGCCTTCCCAGCCTATGACAATGGTGTCTGGCATGTCCTATGAAAAGAAAAAGAGGAGAAAGGAGAATAATGAGTAAAGATATCTTGATATTTATATTCATTTTTTTCTTCCAAGACACCACCTTTTCCCACAGAATTGCAGGATTCCTATGACTTCAGGGAGTTTCCTCTAACCAGAGGAATCTATTTCTGCTGATCTCTTTGTAGCAGCCCAAATAAATCTGACCTGAAACCAAATATCAGGTCTGGTTTAGAATTGTTTTAATTGGTATGCCTGTGCTGATTAAGATAATAAGGAGGAAAAAATGTGGTTCACACCAAGATAAGACCTTGCTGTGATATATTTCTCTCCATTATTATTATGGATCTTTGTTTTCTAAGAAATAATCTAAGTTAGAATGGCTGATTCTTCTTGATGTTTTGGATGGAGACCTTGTGAGTGAATGATTAACTCCTTTAGACTCAGGACCTGGTTTCCTTTGGCTTTCTCTCTCTTCTCTAATATTTCAGTCACTGCTCTTTTCTGCTTTTGAAAAGCAGTGCATTTGTGACATTTTGCTGCCATTTCATCTCTCTTTCCCATATTAAGTACAAATAGATTCACTAGATGATTACTATTTATGTTTTATTTTTTATTGCATCTTTATTTTAAATATATAAAGAGAGAGAGAGAGAGAGAGAGAGAGAGAGAGAGAGAGAGAGAGAGAGAGAGAGAGAGAGATCAAATCAATGAAAACAAGCTGCAGCAAGAAAATCCCCAGTAATGTTCTATTGAGACTAGTGAATCAGTGAATTAATTTTCCAGCCCCTCCTCAATGTCTAGTAATTTATTGGATCTCGAGTTTTAATGCAAAAGAAAAATCAATGGCACATTTTTTAAATGTTTGCAGGCTCATGTTGTCAGTAGTCCACACTGTTAAAAGCTATTTCTTTAAAGTAAAACAAAAAGATGTTCAAGATGTGCTTTATCCTATACTAAATATTTCCTGCTGCTTCAGCTAAAAAGGATCTCATGGGGCCATACATTTTATTATTTCTAGCCTTTTTTCCCCAATGGTGAGAAAAATATGGCTTTACATTAACCATATCAGGGATCTCAGACACCTTGTGGACAGCCACCTCTATATGAGCCAGCATTTTGCTGCAGCTGCTAAGAAAAATCCCCAAAAGCCAAGCCTGCATCAACAGAGAAATGTTATCAAACTCACGCGAAATGTTAGTACTGCTTTATGCTACTTTGCTAAAAACAAAACAAAACAAAACAAAAACTCCAACCACTTGGAACATTGCATGTAATTTTGGTTACCATGTTAGAAACTTTATAAAGGGTGCAATGAAGAGCAATAAATATGATTAGGGGGCTGGAGTCTAAAACATAGGATGAATGGTTGCAGAACTGGGTGTGTCCAGGATAATAAAGAGAAGGACATCATAGCAGTCTTCCAACATTTGAGAGACTGTCACAGAGAAGGGGTGGTGGTCAATCTAATATCCAAAGAACTGACAAGAAGTAATGGATGGAAACACATCAGAAAGAGATCCAACATAGAACAGAAGAGTAATTTCCTGAGGGTGAGAACAATTCATCAGTGGAACAGCTTGGCTCCAGAAGTTTTGGTTCTCTATCACTGGAGGTTTTTAAGAATAGTTTGTAAAGCAGGAATGGTATTTGTCTGGAATGAAATAGGGTCTCCTGCTTGAGCGGGTATTGGACTAGAAGGCCCCTTTCAATTTGGTTATTCTGCAAGTTCTGTTGGTTCTGAAGTGTTGCATCCAGTTGCCATGGTTGCTGTGGAGATGATTTCTTTCTTTCTTTTTTTTAATTGAAAAGTTTAAAAATATTTTTACAAACAATTTTCCCCCCCTTCCTCCCCCCACCCATTCCCTTCTCCCTCCCCCCCTCCGACTTCCCAGAGCAAAATACAGGGTATAGCATTTAACAAACATAATCAATCAAACATAAACAAACTAACTATAAGCTCTTCACTCTCCCTTACACTTTAACTCCCCCATACATACCAAAATATAAGAATATAAGAATTCACCTAAATATTTCATTCATAAGCTATTTGCAACTTTTTAGTCCCATATTTGTTTTGAATATAATCAATCCATCTTCTCCATTCCAATATGTATCTTTCATTCGAACAATCCTTCAAATATGCAGAGATTTTAGCCATCTCCGCCAAATTAGCTACTTTTAATGTCCATTCTTCAATAGTAGGTAAGTCTTCCTTCTTCCAATACTGCGCCACCAAAAGTCTGGCTGCAGTTATTAAGTTCAGAATCAAATTAGTCTCTATAACCGTACAGTCTGTAATTATACCCAATAAAAACAACTGTGGAGTAAATTTTATCTTCTTTTTAAGAATATTTTGTATAATCCACCATATCTTAATCCAAAATGCCTTAATTTTTTTACATGTCCACCATATATGATAATACGTTGCATCATCACATTTACATCTCCAACACGTAGGTTGTAAGCTTGGATACATACAAGCTAACTTTTTGGGATCTAAATGCCATCTATAAAACATTTTGTAAAAATTTTCTCTCAAGTTTTGGGTTTGTGTAAATTTTACATTTCTGACCCATATTTTTTCCCATGTTTCCATCATTATTGTTTCCTCAATATTTTGTGCCCATTTTATCATACAGTCCTTCAGAAACTGAGTTTCTGAATCTATTTCTATCAATGCATTATACAACCTTTTGATATGCATTGGACTTTGATCCCTAATTTGTTTTATCAAATTTTCCTCGTTTTGCAAGATACCAATTTTCTGATTCTCTTTCCATCTATTATACAACTGTCCATACTGAAACCAAGTTTGAATTATCCTTTCTTCCCTTAATACCTCTAAAGACTTTAACTGCAATGTACCTCTTTCCATAATAAGAAGCTCTTTGTAAGTAATCACATCTTGTTTCTGTTCTACACTTATATTCTCTATCGTATGTCTAGGTATTGCCCATATAGGTAATTTATTATTTAATTTATATTGATACTTTTTCCATACACGTAGTAATGCATTCCTTAATATATGACTTTTAAAATTCTTGTCCACCTTTTTATTGTATAGTAAATATGCATGCCACCCATATAACAAATCATATCCCTCAATATTCAATATTCCCTCTTCTGTTGAGTTAATCCAAATGCTAATTGCTGAGAGGGTAGCTGCCCCATAATACAATCTTAAATTAGGCATTTTGAGACCTCCTCTTTCACGTATATCTTGCATTATTTTTTGTTTTATTCTCGGTCTCTTTCCTACCCACACAAAATTAGTAATGCCCTTCTGCCATTCATTCAAATTTCCATCTTTTTTCAATATTGGTATCATTTGAAAAAGGAATAAGAACTTTGGCAAAATATTCATTTTCACTGCAGCTATCCTTCCCAGCAATGATAGTTGCAATTTTTTCCAGTTTTCCATCTCTTTCTGTATTTTTTGCCACAACAATTCATAATTATACTTATATAATTTCGCATTTGATGTCATAATATAAACCCCTAAATATTTAACCTTCTTTACTGTTTCAAATCCCTTTATTCTTTCTATTTCTTCTTTTTGACTTGTAACCATATTTTTAGTTATTATCTTTGTTTTCCCTGCATTTATTTTAAATCCAGATACTTGTCCATATTGATTAATTATATCCATTAGACCTATAACCGATTGTACTGGTTGGGTCAACATCACAACCAGGTCATCTGCGAATGCTCGTAATCTGTAATCATCATGCCTAATTTTAATTCCCCTTATTTTATCTGAGCCACGTATTTTATTCAACAAAAGTTCCAAAGTCAAAATAAACAGTAATGGAGATAAGGGACATCCTTGTCTTGTTCCTTTTTCTATGTTAAAAGTTTCCGTTAAACTACCATTGATTATTACTTGTGCTGTTTGTTGCTGATATATTGCCTTAATAGATTGTATAAAATACTCTCCAAACTGCATCTTTTCAATTATTTTCAGTAAAAAATTCCAGTTCAATCAATCAAACGCCTTCTCTGCATCTAAGAATATAAGCACCGCAGGGACCTGGTTGCTCTTTCCCAAATATTTGGGAAATATTTCCCAAATATTAATTATTTGCCTTACATTACTTTTCATATATCGCCTATTAATAAAACCAGTTTGATCATTATGAATCATTTGTTGCATAAGTGGCATCAGCCTATTTGCTAATATTTTAGTAAAAATCTTATAATCTGTATTTAAAAGTGATATGGGTCTATAGTTTTTTGGCTGAGTATGATCTTGATCCTCCTTTGGGATCAAGGAAATAAATGCTGTTCTCTAGGAAGGAGGTACTTCTCCTCCTGTTTGTATTTTGTTAAATAATTCTTTAAGCGGTTCCACCATTTCTGTCTGCAGACTTTTATAGTAAACAGCTGTCAATCCATCTGTCCCAGGGGCTTTTCCCACTTTCAATTATTTAATTGCTAAAACAATTTCTTCAGAAGTTATCAATTGATTCAAACCTTCCCTTTGCTCTTCTGAAACTATAGAAATATTCTCCTTCTGTAGATATTTATCTATATCTGTACCTTGGATTTTATCACTAGTATACAACTTCGTATAAAATTCTAAAAATGCTTTTTTAATCATATTTTGCTGATACACCTCTTTACCCTTATATTCTATTTTCTCTATAGTGCGTGACTTTTGTTTTTTTCTAAGCAAATATGCCAACCATCTACCTGGTTTGTTAGCATTACAAAAAGTATTATGTTTGGCATATTGCAAATTAGTTGCTGCCTGGTCTGCCATCAACATGTTAAATTGCCCTCACAATAAATTAATTGCTTCTTTATCTTCTTATCTGTTGGATTTAATATTAATACTTGCTCTTTATTTTTTATTTCCTCTTCTAGTTCCTTCCGTTTTCTTTCCTGTCTACGTCTATATTTATTGTTCAAATATATTAAAATACCTCTCATATATGCTTTACTTGCATCCCAAACCATTTCCATAGATATACCTTTATGCATATTCATAACAAAAAATTCTTTCATAAATTTTTTACATTCTTTCAAATTTTCCTCATATCTAAACAAATTTTCATTCAACCTCCAGGACTTCCTGGACCCCTTTTCATGCTCTAATTCCATTCAAACCGGGCTGTGATCTGTTAATGTTCTTGGACATATCTTCGTTTTCTTCACCCTGGAAAGGAAGTCATTAGTAATTAGTATAAAGTCAATCCTAGAAAATGACTGGTGTCTATCGGAAAAAAAAATAAAATCTTTTTCTTCTACATTCCGCTCTCGCCAAATATCTCTCAGCTCCATGTCTTCCATCATATCAAAAAAGGCTTTAGGCAGTCTAGCACGCATTTGAATATTTTGCAAAGATCCTTTTTTGTCCTTTTTAGTATCCAAAACTCCATTCCAATCTCCCATCAATATGTACGATTTGTAGACCCATTGTGTTAGTTTAGCATGTAAAATCTTGTAGAATTTTTCTTGTTGTTGATTTGGTGCATATATTCCAATCAAGAGTGTTTTTTTCCCTTCTATTGAGATTTCAATTGCAATATATCTTCCTTGCACATCTGCTTCAATTAATTTAGCTATTAAGCCTTTTTCTAGGTATATAACTATACCGTTTTTCTTTTCTGGTGCAGATGCTACAAAATGTGTCCCCAACCTTGCATTTATTAAATATTTTTATTTATTTAATAATACTGCTTCAGAGTAACCTTTGATGGGATGCCAGCCAAGTTAGCTTATTTCCTCAGCAGGGTCTGGGGTCACGTGGATCAATATCGTGAGCAATATGAATCAGAACAAGACTTAGTGTCGGCAATCTCAGCTGGAATGAATGAGGGGGAGGCTTCTGAATGGATAGCCCAGCTGCATAATGAGAGCGCTGCTGTACTAAATGATACTGATGGGTTTATCACACTGCTCCGGTCCCGATTTGAGGACTCCAACCACGTAAATGAAAATGAAGCCACACTAAAGGTCATGAAGCAAGGTAATTGACCTATAAAAGACTTTGTATGGGACTTTAGACAAGTCGCAGGGAATCTAGGCCATTGGCCTGACCACATACTCCTGCACTACTTTAAAGAAGCTATTGACCCAGAAGTCAGAAAAGCCTGTGGGATCCAGGGAGTTCCTGAGTGTCTCCATGACTGGTATACCATGTCCCTTGCTCTAGACAGAGAAGTCCACCCCCCAGCCAAACCTCAGCACAGCAGCAGCCTCGAAACACGTTATCTACAAACCCCACTTCAAAAGCCACGAATCTCACCCCCCCCTCAACCAGGGAGGGCAATCAAGTGCTATCGCTGTGGACAGACAGGACATGGAGCTTCTGAGTGCCTGGCGCCTGCCCCAGTTCCACAACAACAACCCACCACAGCTGCATGAGGGAGGACAGCTCGAAAGAAAACCCCAAACACCAGCCAATTTGCGAAACAAGCCGTGGAGATTCCCCTCCTCACTGAAGAGAGGGGGGACCCTCCAGCTACAGGAGCACTTCCCGACCAGCCCAGCGGGGATGAAGACCCGATGGTGAGTGTGCCCATTACCTCTTTCTCACTTAAAGTAAAACTAGTCCTGCCAGAAACAGGGAAAGAAACAGAACTCCCAGCAGTAGTAGATACCGGCTGTACCAGATGTCTAATCGGCCTTAAAATTGTAGAACAGCTGGGCATCAAAACAACACCCTTAAAACAACCGATCTAATTTTACCAGGTGGATGGCACGCTAATTGGGGGAGTCCCTTCCACTCACGTTACTGAACTGCTTAAATTAGAGATGGAGAAACATCATGAACTCATACGATTTATAGTAACCCCAAAGATGTCAGAATCTATACTAGGCCTGGCTTTGCTAGATAAATGGGGCCCCACCATCACTTGGGAAGATGGATACCAAAAAATCAGGATAGGAGTTGGCCCAACACCCCCAGCCCCTCCCCACAAATACCAACCTACCCAAAATGACCAGCAGCCAGACACAGCAGCGGCTTGTTCAGACGGGACTCCAGGAGAACACCAAATCCCTAAGGTCCATGCAGATTTGGCTGAAGCTTTCAGTGAGGAGGAATGTAACCTCCTCCCCCCCCCCGGCCCACAGACTGCGCCATCGAATTACAAACAGGGGCTAAATTGCCAAAGCCTAGAATATACTCCATGACACCTGCTGAGATGACTGAATTGAGGAAGTACATTGACACCAACCTAGCCAGAGGGTTCATCAAGCCTGCGAAATCCAGCATGGCCACCCCAGTACTGTTTCAAGAAAAAAAAGATGGTACCTTAAGATTATGTATTGACTTTAGAGCTATTAACTGCATTTGCATACAAAATACCTACCTCCTCCCACTGATGAAAGACTTACTAAACTACCTATCGAAAGGAAAAATCTTCACCAAGCTAGATCTAAGGGAAGCCTACTACTGTGTTTGCATAAAGGAGGGAGACGAATGGAAAACCACTTTTAACTGCCCCTTGGGCAGTTTCCAAATTCGGGTCATGCCTTTTGGACTTCAAGGGTCTTCATGCAACTGATCAATGAAGTTTTGCATGAGCATTTATATCAGGGGGTTCTTGTTTATCTCAATGACGTTCTTATATTCAGCGAAAATATGGAAGACCATGTCAAATTGGTCAGACAAGTGCTGAAAAAACTCCTAGCAGCCAAACTTTATGCAAAATTGTCCAAATGTGAGTTCCATAAGGAAGCCCTTGACTACTTGGGATACAGAGTGTCGAATAAGGGGATCGAAATGGACCCAGAGAAGGTGAGGGCAGTACTGGACTGGCAGCCCCCATGCACCCATAAGAAACTCCAAAGCTTCTTAGGGTTTGCAAACTTTTACAGACAATTCATCCCTTCCTTCGCTGAGGTCACACTCCCCTTGACAGAACTACTAAAAACCGGCCCGTCTTCCACCAGGACAAAACCTGGACAAAGGAGGTTAATGCCTCCTAAGGCAGCATTTAACATCCAGCTGCCTGCAATTACTGTGAGTTCTATTCTCACCAGGCTCAAGGTCGACTCAGCCTTCCATCCTTTCTAAGGTAGGTAAATTGAGGACCCAGTTTGTGGGGGCAATAAGCTGACTTTGTATAAATATACAAAAGTATGAAGGCTATTGCTTAACGCATTGTAAGCCGCCCTGAGTCTCCGGAGAAGGGTGGCATATAAATCAAATTAAAAAAAAAAAAAAAACCTAGCCAACCTTTAGCTTGGACAATGGACTGCCAAAAATCCTTTGAATGGTTAAAACGCCTATTTGCAGTGGAGCCGATCCTACAGCATCCTGACCCGAATAAGCCCTTTGTGGTTCAGGCTGACTCAAGTGATGTGGCAGTGGCAGCTGTCCTACTACAAAGGGACCCCTGTAACAATCTAATGCCGTGTGCTTATGTATCAAGGAAGTTAACTGACACTGAGTGCAGATGGGCGGTATGGGAAAAAAAGGCGTTTGCGGTGCGATGGGCTCTCCTGTCCTGGAGACATTTCCTGGAGGGGATGGAGGAGCCTTTTGAGGTTTGGACTGACCACGAGGCACTGAAGACCCTGAGGAAGCTTTCTCCAAAGCAGGTTCAAACGCTTTAACTTTAACCTGAAATATATCCCAGGGGGTAAGAACCTTCTGGCTGATGCTCTCTCCTGCAAACCCCAATTTGACAGCCGATGGGAAGAGATAGTTCACGCCATGATTTCAGAGTCTCAGCCAGCCGCCCAAGCCCGCACCAGAGCGCAAATGCGCCAGGGTTCCAACCTCTCCGAAGACAAGTTGACAGCGGAGCTAAAAGTGGCGCTTTCTGATGATTCCTGGTTCAAAGAACACCAGGCGGACCTTACCCTAAGGGATGGGTTGGCGTGGAAGGGGAATAAACTATACATTCCCTGCAGCCTACAGCTCCTGGTACTGAAGAGAAGTCATGATTCTCGCCTGGGGGGCCACTTTGGTTATTTAAAAACCCTCCATTTGACTAGGAGGCAATTCTGGTGGCCAAAAATGAAAATTGAAATGGAAGACTATGTGAGGAGCTGTGCCACCTGGGCCACCATGAAATACTGACCAGGGAAGCCCCGTGGCCTCCTCCAGACTGTGGCCAAACCCACCAAGCCCTGGGAGGAGATTGCAATGGACTTCATAGTTGAGCTCCCCAACAGTGGGGGCAGCCAAGTCATTTGGACCATCATTGATTTATTCTCCAAGCAAGCCCACTTCATTGCCTGCAGCGGGCTACCCTCGGCTAAAAAACTGGCAAAGCTGTTTGTGAAACACATCTACAGGCTACATGGAGTCCCAAGAAGAAGAATATTGGACCATGGGGTCCAGTTTACCGCTAAGTTCTGGAGGGAATTTCTATGATCCATTGGGTTGTCCCAGGGGCTTAGCTTAGCCTTTCACCTGTTGACTAGTGGATCGGCTGAAATATTAAACTCAATGGTGGAACAGTACACTAGGTGTTATGTGAATTATCAACAGGAGAACTGGGCAGATTTGCTACTATTCGCAGAGGTTGCTTATAATAACGCAGTACACAGCAGTACTGGGTTGACCCCTTTTCAAATAACTATGGGCATAGATTTTGTGCCGATGCCTGAATTGCCTAGAGAGCCGCCTACTTCCATATCCTTAACAGATTGGATGACCTCATTGAAAAGGGGTTCGGAGAATACAAAAAAAGCTTTAGCGGAGTCAGCAGAAAAATATAAGGCTCAAGCCAACAAACATCGGGGTCTCCAACCACCTTTCCAAATAGGTGATAAGGTGTATTTCTCAACCAACCTAAGATTGAGAGTGCCCAGCAAGAAGTTTGGACCCAAATTCATAGGTCCTTTCCTATAGTGAACGTGATTAACCCAGTGACATAGGCTCCCTCGCATATTAGGGAAAATAAACCCCATTTTCTACAGCAGCTTATTGAAACCAGTCAGAGAATCCACCCTCAGACCTTTGCCAGCTGCTCCGCCTCCTCCTTTAATAATACAAGGGAAGATTCATTATGAGGTGAAGAAAATCTTGGCCTCTAGACTTTATAGGGGCCGATTGTAATATTTGGTGCACTGGAAAGGCTACCCTTTGATTGAAGCTACTTGGGTCAAGAGTTGGGATGTGAAGGCTGATGCACTTGTGAAACAGTTTCATGACAAATTTCCTGACAAACCGAAAGGTCCTCCTGGGGGGGGAGTGGGGGAGTTAAAGGGATTGGTGCTAAGCATTAACCCCTTCTTTTGTGTTTTGTCTGTTTTAATTTTCAGGATGTGGTTCTTTCTGCGGCGGGGGGGGGGGACGCCTGTCAGCCTTGGAAGCCATATTAGGCCGGAAGCTTCAATGCTGCCACCTCCTCATGTGTGGGAAAGTAGGAGGGGGGACTTAGGAGAGGGGAATCAATAGACATAACAGCGTTCTTCCCATCAGTCAAGGTCAGGGCGGTCCAGCATCTGGAGGAGGAGTGGTCAGGGGCTGGGCCGAGGCGAAACTGGTGGTGATTGGAGCATGTGACTAATTTGGGAGCTTTGTATTATTGAAGGAAAGCCTGGGCTTTTCAGTTTCAGGATTTCCCAGATGTGCCAGTTTACCTATTGCTAGTAAAGAGAACTTTGGAAAATGCCTGCTTCTGCATCTTTACTGGGAGCTGGGGGTTTTCTGGAGTGCTGACTGTTGAGGGTAAAAACTTCCCTCTGCATAGTAGGCAACAGACCGGACAGCAAAGAGATACATTGCTGGTTAAACACACAGATACTCACAGACTCTGAACAGTGAAAAAACCCAGTCTTTACTCTTAGTGAAAAAACAAAACTTGGTTTCTCAAAACAATGATAACACATCTTTGAATAATTTGTCTAAGTTGTCTAAGCCCAAAATATGGAGTCTGGTGACATAAGGTATTTTATTGTGGCTAGAGGAATGGAGGACTCTTCTCATAAAATATCTCTGGACTCTCTCGATTGTATTTATGTCCGATATGCAGCACGGGTTCCAGATGAATTGTATTCAAGAATTGGTCTAGCAAATGTTTTGTATGCTCTCATTAGTAGTACAACATTACCAGAGAAGAAGCTATGCAAGATTAGGTTAACAACTCTTAATGCCTTTTTGGCAATGTTGTTACAGTGGGCTCGGGCACTTAGATCTTTAGAAATGAGTACTCCAAGATCCTTGACAGAGTGAGGGTCATCTACAAGGTCATGTCCATCTAATTTGTATTTTATATTTGGATTTTTTTTGCCAATGTGCAAGACAGAGCATTTGTTGGTTGAGATTTGAAGTTGCCACTTGTTAGACCAATCTGACATATAGTCAAGGTCTTTTTGAAGGGTAGTTGCATTGTCGGTGGTGTTGAATAGTTTAACATCATCAGCGAAGAGAACACAGTTGCTTTTAATATTTATTTATTTATTTATTTAATTAAATTTTTATACCGCCCTTCTCCAAAATAGGACTCAGGGCGGTGCACAGCCAAGGTAAAAACAAGACATATATACAAACATGGTGAATCTAAAAAACTATTTAGAATAATTAAATGTTTTGGCCGAATTAAAACCATTTCCAATTTAAAATCAATTTAAAATTAAAAAATTTGGTCAAGCCAGCCCAGCTTGTTGGAATAAATAGGTTTTTAGGGCCCGACGAAAAATCCGGAGGTCTGTTATTATGCGTAATTCTGGGGGGAGGGTGTTCCAGAGGGTAGGCGCCACCACAGAGAAGGCTCTCCCCCTGGGGGTCGCCAGCCGACATTGCCTGGCGGACGGCACCCTGAGGAGGCCCACTCTGTGTGAGCGTACTGGCCGGTGGGAGGCTATTGGTGGCAGAAGGCGGTCTCGTAAGTACCCCGGCCCTAAGCCATGGAGCGCTTTAAAGATGGTCACCAACACCTTGAAGCGCACCCGGAAGACCACCGGGAGCCAGTGCAGCTCGCGCAGGAGAGGTGTCACGTGGGAGCGCCTCGTCACCCCCATAATCCCCCGCGCGGCCGCGTTCTGGACCAGCTGGAGCCTCCGGGTGCACCCCAGGGGGAGCCCCATGTAGAGAGCGTTGCAGTAGTCCAGGCGGGAGGTGACGAGTGCCTGAGTGACTGTGCGTAGGGAGTCCCGATCTAGAAAGGGACGCAACTGGCGTATCAGGCGAACCTGATAAAAAGCCCCCCTGGCCACGGCCGTCAAATGATCTTCCAAGGACAGCCGTGCGTCCAGGAGGACGCCCAAGTTGCGAGCCCTCTCCGTGGGGGCGAGTGATTCACCCCCAATAGTCAGCGATGGCGTCAGCTGGCTATATCGGGACGCCGGAAGCCACAGCCACTCGGTCTTGGAGGGGTTGAGTTGGAGCCTGTTTCTCCCCATCCAGGCCCGCACGGCCTCCAGGCACTGGGACAACACTTCAAGGGCATCATTGGGGTGGCCTGGGGTGGAGATATACAGCTGGGTGTCATCAGCGTATTGATGGAACTCCACCCCGAAGCCACGGATGATCTCACCCAGCGGCTTTACATAAATGTTGAACAGAAGGGGCGAGAGTACCGACCCTTGTGGCACCCCACAAGCAAGGTGCCTCGGGGTCGACCGCTGCCCCCCTGTCAACACAGATTGCGACCGGTCGGAGAGGTAGGAGGAGAACCACCGCAAAACGGTGCCTCCCACCCCCAACCCCGCCAACCGGTGCAACATGATACCATGGTCGATGGTATCAAAAGCCGCTGAGAGGTCTAACAGGACCAGGATAGAGGAATGACCCCTATCCCGGGCCCTCCAGAGATCATCCACCAATGCGACCAATGCCGTTTCCGTGCTGTGCCCAGGCCGGAAGCCGGACTGGAGCGGGTCTAGATAGACAGCTTCATCCAGGTACCGGGGAAGCTGTTGCGCCACCACACTCTCAACAACCTTCGCAACGAAGCGAAGGTTGGAGACTGGACGATAGTTAGCCAAAACAGCCGGATCCAGAGAGGGCTTCTTGAGGAGGGGCCTCACCACCGCTTCTTTCAAAGCGGCCGGCAGGACCCCCTCACCCAAAGAAGCGTTAACAATCATCTGGAGCCAGCCTCGCGTCACCTCCCGGGAGGCCAGTACCAACCAGGAGGGACACGGGTCCAATAAACATGTGGTCGCGTTCAGCCGTCCCAGGATCCTGTCCATGTCCTCGGGAGTCACAGGATCGAACTCCCCCCAGATAACACTCTCAAGACCTGCCTCAGTCATCCCGTCCGGACATACCCAGTCAGAGGCCAGCCCTTCTCGAATCTGAGCGATTTTGTCATACAGATATTGCACAAAATCCTCAGCTCGACCCTGCAAGGGGTCATCCCGCACTTCCAGATGGAGGAGGGAGCGGGTCACCCTAAACAGGGCGGCTGGGCGATTATCTGATGACGCGATAAGAGCGGCAAAATAGCTAGTTTTCGCCGCTTTTATCGCCACTAGGTAGGTCTTAATATGAGACCTCACCCGTGTTCGGTCAGATTCGGAGCGGCTGGTCCTCCAGCTACTCTCCAGGCGTCTTTTCCGGCGCTTCATCTCTCTAAGCTCCTCGGAGAACCAAGGAGCTAGGTGAGTTCGGTGCCGGGTCAGAGGCCGCAAAGGCACGACTCGGTCCAAGGCCCCGGCAGCCGCACAAAGTGATATGATCACAAAGGTCATTTATGTAAAATATGAAGAGTGTTGGACTTAAAACACTGCCTTGGGGAACACCCCTATTAACATGTACAGGATTTGATAGAGCGCTTCCTATTTTGACCACTTGTTGTCTGTTTGGCAGGAAGGAAGGTTTCCATTTATGTAGGAGTCCAGAAATGCCATAGGATTTTAGTTTTAGAAGTAATTTGTCGTGTACCACTGAATCAAAAGCTTTACAGAAGTCTATGTAAACTGCGTCTATTGCTTTGCCCTGATTGAGATGTGTAGTCCATATGTTTTTGCAATGTAGTAGTTGTAGATTAGACGATAATTTTTTTCTGAAAACAAATTGTTTGTTAGAAAGTAGTTTGTTTGTCTCTAGGTGGAGGGTAATAGATTGGTTAATGATTGATTCCATGCCTTTGGAGGTGACGCAACATTAAGAGATTGGTCTGTAATTTTCAACTAAGCTAGGATCTCCCTTTTTGAAGATAGGGATGACCCTGGCTTGTGACAATTGGTAGGGCAAAGTGCTGGTACTGAAAGATTTTACAAAAATTATGCTTAGAGGTTCTGCAATTGCAGTGGAAAGCTTTTTAGAGAAGTATGCACATAGTCCATCAGGTCCAATAGATAGAGATGGTTTTAGATTGTGTAGATGAAACTCAAATACTTTGGTCACCTAATGAGGAGGAAGGTCACCTCAGTGGAGAAGAGCCTAATGCTGGGAAAGAATCAGGGCAAAAGAAGAATGGGACAACAGAGAATGAGGTGGCTGGATGGAGTCACTGAAAAGCAGTAGGTGTGAGCTTAAATGGACTTCAGAGGATGGTAGAGGACAGGAAGCTCTGGAGGAATGTTGTCCATGGGGTCATGATGGGTCAGACATGACTTCGCAACTAACAACAACAACAATATATCTAACACTACATGTCTTAACAGTGGCCAGAATTGTATTTGCACAACATTGGAAAGATGTGGAGATCCCTACAGAAGAGAAGATAATAATAATAAAAAAATACTAGAATGTGTAGAAATGGATAGATTAACACTTGAAATTAAAGAGAAGGAAGATACGGAATATTTTGAAATGTGGGATTTGTTTTATCAATGGTTAACTAATAGAAACAGAATATTTAAAATTATAAGAGAAGGGTTAATTTTACTGAGGGTTGATTATGATATGTTTATTATAATATGAATTTTTATTGAGTATTTTACATTTTAAAACCAAACACAAAATAGCAAAAGAAGTCAAGAGACAAAAACAAAAACACACGCACATCAGACATTAAAATACAATACTAACAAAAGATATATACAATTTTACAACTTTCTGCATCGACTTTTGTCTTTACTCTTAGCTTTTATCCTCCCGCTTCTTCTCTTTATTTTTAAATATTCATAATTAACTGTTTTGTTGGCAAGATCATTATTTACATTTATATACAGTATGTTAATATCAAATTTCACTTTATATTCTTATTTCTTAATTTGATTTCTGTTTTCCAACCATGTATAAAACCTATTCCTCACTTTATAATAATCTGAGTCTTCTCTTTCTTTGATCTCCATCGTTAATTTATCCATTTCGGCACATTCAAGGATTTTCTTTATTATTGTTTCTTCCAATGGTGTATTGGTCACTTCCACATTTGTGCTAGAGTAATTCTGGCTGCCGTTAGAATATGCAATACAATATAATAGAGACTTTTTTCCATTTTTCTATCAATCATTCCTAGGAGGAACATTTCTGGTTTAAAATCCATTTTTTGGAGTGTAATCTCTTCCAACCACCCTTTAATTTTATATCAAAATTTCCTCACCTTAGGGCACATCCACCACATGTGGTAGTATGTCCCTAGTTTGTGAAAACACTTTTATTATATGTCCAGTACTAATGAACATTATTACTATTATGATGATATTATTGCTCAAATTGACTGTAACCAGACAACACGCTGTTTATATAGATTTTGAAACTGTTGCTCTTTCTTCATATAGCAAAAATTAAAAAAAATATTTGGAGAAATCTCCCTCTCTCCCACTCTCCCTCCCTCCCTCGGTCCTTCCCTCCTAGGAATATTATGCCCCAGGTCCCTGTTAAAGAAGTTGCATAATGTCTGCAATGATCACTTAGAAATGATCTTCTGTAACGAATGTGTGCAGAAAGGACAATGAGGATATCTCAGGGACAAACTGACATGTAAAATGAAAAAAAAGGTGAAGAGTAAAATAATATTCACCATATTACAACCATATTTTGATTCAGTTATGCAATTCACCTAGTCTTCGATCCATACTAAATGTGACATTTCAACATTTACCTGAAACATAATTGTCGGTTTTCAGCTGAGCGAAGTATGTATTTACCTGTTGTAGCAACAGACTTGGTTACCTGAATCCAGTGGTGGGATTCAGCCAATTTGCACCACTTCGGGAGAACCAATTGTTAAACTTTCTGAGCAGTTTGGCAAACTGGTTGTTGGAAGAAATCATTAGGGCAGAGAACCGGTTGTTAAATTACTTGAATCCCACCACTGCCTGAATCATCAGAAAGATTCAGTAATTATAGGAATTCCACACTCCTCTCATGGTCTCTTTTATTCAAATAAATGAGAACTACTAGAGGAGATGGAAAAAAACAGTTTGAGGTGTATTAGATATCCCATCCCATTTGAACTTCATACTGCAATAGATTTGATTTGAGAAAGGACCCTAAACATGAGGGATGAGGATAAAAGTGGAATAGGGAAATCCAGCTATAATTCAGTAATTTCTGCGTTATGTGTACCCTGCCTATGTTGTAAAAAATGGTGCATTAAAAAGGCAAATAAAGAATGGTTATGTGTAAACTATTGGTCCTAGACTTACACTGGTAATTACTATTTGTATTTTAATCATTCTTTTCAGTGAAGCACTGTATGAGTCAGAGCTGACATTGTATAGGATGATTCATGTCACAAGTTAAATATTTATATTCCGTTATAACTTTAGACCCTGTAATAAAGGAGAAGCAGAAAGTGTGTTAATGAAACTTGGGGGGATTAGGGAAAATTAAATAGGTTCAAGTTTATATGGATATTGGTTGTAAAAAAATATATTTTCACCTGTGTATATTGTTAGAACACACCCCTTTATTAAGATCAGTGTCCCCAATACTATCCCTCACTTGTTGGCTTTTTGTGTTTGTATCAGGTACTATCTGACTCACCCTCTGATCATTTGATTTTATTGTGTAGTCTATCTATTTGCTTATCTTGGTAACTAAAATAAATTTTATGACACCTGTTGGTCTATTTAACAAAAAGAATGGACCAGGAAAAGATCCTTTCTCTCGTGCAGTTTTCCTCTTGCTACATCTTCCTTTCTTTTATCAACACTCAGCCTACGGTAATATTGGACAAAGTCATTCTTATGCCAAGTAGTATCCCAAAATATTTAACTTGAGAAAAATATAATCTTAAGTAATTCTTTTTTTCTTGTTCCTTTCTGAGGTCTTAGCTAATAGCTTAAATTTTATTTTATACTACTTCTGCCCAAGCAACCATATCAACTGGAAAACCTCAGTGGCAAAGTAAGCATTACAATAAGTAAACAGAAGGGAAAGAACGAGACTGTGTGAAATTATAGCATAATATGTGGTTGAAAAGCAGGTAAAACCTTTCACACTGAAATGTAGGCAAAGAGATGCTCCCCTCTCCCCTCTCTCCCCCCTCCTCCCTCCCCCTCCCTCTCTTGCTCCCTCCACCCCCCCTCTCTCCCTCCTTCTGTCTCTCATAGGAATATAGTGCCCGAGGTCCCTGTTAAAGAACTTGCACAATGTCTGCAATGCTCATTTAGCTTTATTTTAAGGAATATTTGCCAAATTTTACTTCAATGCATAAATGTTTTCGAATTTGATAGGTAGCAATTTGATTCATGTAAAGAAAGATAAAGCGATAGCAGGCAGTAATCTCAGGTCATTGGCCATATCTTGAAGACATTCCAGGTGGTAGATGGAGATGTCATTATTTTCCACCCCAGCTGTACAAATGAGATAAAATAATAGATTAATCAAAATGAGTTTAAGGTAATTTCAGTTTTTTGCAAAGCTTAGTCAATGCCAACAATTTCAGGCAGATAATCTCAATGTAGTATCTCTATTAGAGGAGAATTTTCTTACATTCTTACGCAGCATTTCCATCCGTATTGACAGTCCACTTGCCCAATGCTTCTGTAGCCAGCAGGACACCGACTGCGAAAGCAGGTTCCATTTTGACTAGCACAGAGGTGGTGGGCATTCCCTATGAAAAGAAAAAGAGGAGACAGGTAAACAATGAGTAAAGATTCTTTAATATTTAAATACATTTTTCCTTCCAAGTCACTACCTTCTCCTACAGAATTG
Source organism: Pituophis catenifer annectens (assembly GCF_029215685.1). Lineage (NCBI taxonomy): Eukaryota > Metazoa > Chordata > Lepidosauria > Squamata > Colubridae > Pituophis > Pituophis catenifer. The sequence goes on along the minus strand of NW_027256881.1, from coordinate 28,416,140 downwards.
CAGGATTCCTAGGACTACAGCAAGTTTTCTCTGACCACAGGAATCCATTTCTGCTGATCTCCCTGCAGCAGCTCAAATACATCAGCCATTACCCCAGGTATGAAATCTGGTTCAGAGATGAATTTGCTGGTAAATCTACATCTATTAAGGTAGGAGGGAAGAAATAATCTGGTTCACTCGAAGAGAAGCCCTTGCTGTGATATATTTCTCTGCAGTATTACATCCTTGCTTGGTAGAAAATAATGCTGAGTTACAGTGGCCAGTTCTGCTGGGTGAAAACCATGAGTGAGAAGGGTTAACTTCCTTTAAACTTCAGGGCCTGGCATTGTCCCCCTTCTCTTAATGTTTCTATCACTGCTCTTTTCTGCTCTTGAAATGCTGTGCATTTGTGTTATTTTGCTGCAATTTCTTCTCTTTTTCCCACATTAAGTACAAATATATTCACTAGATGATTAATATCTATCTTTTATTTTTTCCATCTTTATTTTTTAAAAATAACTCAAGGTGGTGAATGTATCTAGTACTCCTTCCTCCTCCTTTTCTCTCAACAGGAACACCATGCTTTGGTCTGAGAGAGAGAGAGAGACAGACAGAGACTCATCCAGAAAGATCCAGACGGTTTCATCTAATAGAAAGTAGTGAGTTATCAATCCTTTCTAAATTATCACTAATTTTGTTTCTTACCTGGTTCAGACAGAAATGCAAGGAAAAGAAATGTGAACAGCAGATAAAGGATCTTCATGCTGGGTTTGGTTCTGGACCAAATCTTACTCCTGGGACAGACACAGCTCTCTATTTATAGAATTATAATGATTGCATCATATCACCTCAGTGGCAATAGTGCCGCTTCCTTGTATTAAAACACTCCTGTGGCTTTGATGTTGCAAAAGTCCTTGAAAGAGCAACAGACTTAGTTGAACAGCTAACCTGCTACGGTTGCAAAAGATTGGAGGTTCAGGACTTGCAATGTCCTAATGGAGTAAAGAAAATTCCTTACTGAATTGCTGCCCAATTCTTCCAGTCTAAAATGATAATGCTCAGCCATATTCACTAGCTGCTGGAGTTTTGGAAGAGCCCTTAGAACCAAATGGTAGAAATCTGGATCTGACACATTTTTATAGGCGGGTTTTGGGAAAACAGCTGCTCTGCTTTTTGGTGGGTGTTTGTAGTACTCAGATGAAACACAGGCTTCTTTGGCTTTCATTGTAGTTTCCCTCTCTCATGCAGGTGATTTCTATTTCTCTGAAGACAGAGAATATGTCTAGTGTTGGAAATATTCCCGTAGCCTTAATCAAGAGTTATTAGGAGTTCTGTGGGACACAGAAGATTAACTGAAATTAAGAAGGAAAGCAGGGTTCTAAAAGCTGTGTATTCTGTGAGTGTTGGTTATATTGAATGTTTCCTGATGCTTCAGCTATAGAGGATCTCATAGGGCCATACTTTTATTACTTATAGAGATAAGTATTTTATTACTTATAGAGATAAGATTTCAGTGGTGAGAACAATATGGCTTTACATTTTAGGCAAGAGTATAGAAGAGGTGATACGTGGCTCAATAGCAGTAGCTGTGAGAAGGATTTCAGATTGAATAGCCATTTACATATGAGCCAGACATGTTGTACAGGTATCAAAAAAATCCAAAAATCCCAAAGGCTGCACCAAGAGAGGGATTTTATCAATGTCACATGAAATGTTAATTGTTTTATACTGCTTTGCTAAGAAAAAGGTTGGAATACTGTATCCAGCTTTGGATACCATGATAGAAACTTTAGGAAGGGTACAATGAAGTGCAATAAGGATGATTAGGGGCAGGGGTGGGTTCTACTTACCTTTACTACAGGTTCGCAGTGGGGCATGTGCAGAAGCGTTTTGATGACATTGGGGTCAGTGGGCGGAACCTCCCACTGGTTTTACTACCGGTTCTATAGAACCGGTGTGAACCGGGGGCAACCCACCACTGATTAGGGGGCTGGAGGCTAAAACATAGGATGAATGGTTGCAGAAATTGGATGTGTCCAATATAATAAAGAGAAGGACTAGGGGCAGTGGTAGGATTCAGCCAGTTCGCACCACTTCGGGAGAACCGATTGTTAAATTTCTGAGCAGTTTGGTGAACTGGTTGTTGGAAGGAATCATTAGGGAGAGAACCAGTTGTTAAATTAGTTGAATCCCACCACTGACTAGGGGTGACATGGTAGTAGCTTTCCAATATTTGAAAGGCTGTCACACACACACAGAGAGAGGGAGGGAGGGAGGGAGGGAGGGAGGGAGAGAGAGAGAGAGAGAGAGAGAGGAGGGAGGGAGAGAGAGAGAGAGAGAGAGAGAGAGAGAGAGAGAGAGAGAGGGAGAGAGAGAGAGAAAGGGGGGGGGTGTCAACCTAATAACCAAAGAACTGAGAGAAGGATGGATAGAAACATATCAGAAAGAGATCCAACCTAGAACGAAAGAGAAATTTCCTGAGGGTAAGAACAATTAACTAGTGGAACAGTTTGGCTCCAGACGGTGCTCTATCACTGGAGAATGGTTTGGAAAGCCATTTGTCTGGAATGGAATAGGGTCTCCTGCTTGAGCAGGAAATTGGACTAGAAGGTCCCTTCCAACTTGGTTATTCTATATGTTGGTTCTGAAGTGTCCCACCCAGTTGCCATGGATGCTATAGAAATTTAGAGATGATTTCCCGGGTGACATAGTTACTTACAATCTGTTTTCACAAAGCAAAATATTCAAACTTAGTTACATAGCTATCCTGGTTTCACAAACTAAATATGACTTTTCAACATTTGCCTCAGACACCTATAGTTTTATTTATTTATTTTATTTATTTATTAGTCATATTTCTATGCTGCCCACTCTCCGAGGACTCTGGGTGGCTTACACCAAAGACAGTATACTAAATAGCATATTGTCCCCTAACAATCTGGGTCCTCATTTTACCCACCTTGGAAGGATGGAAGGCTGAGTCAACCCTGAGCTGGTGAGATTTGATCCGCTGATCTGCTGAACTAGTAGTCAGCTGAAGTAGCTGCAGTACTGCACTCTAACCACTGCGCCAACTTGGCTCATGTTTTGAAAGTTTTGGGCTTTCCACTAAAGGAAGATTACAGCAGGAAGAACAGTAAACAAACTTAATAAATAAGTTAAAATAAAAATAAATAAAAAATATTCATGTATTCTTCCCACTGACTCTTTGATTCAACTGCAAGAGAACTGCTATAGTAAAAGGAAAACATTTGAGGGTATTTCAGACTAGTTAGTCCATCTTCTCTTCTCCTTATCTGGAGTACAATTGCTCTGAGAAAGGATCCTAGTTGCTGCAGTGGAAAGGCATACTGAAAGGGTCCTTCATGGAGTTATTTGAACCTTGTTGGTTGGGGGCAATGGATAAGAAGTGGATTAAGGATACATTAATGGCAATGAGTGGAAAAGGTGGTTATTCAGCCATATCTCCTAAGCTTTGCCTTGAGGGTGGGAGCCTATTTCTGTGGACTACAGATGATCCCCTCCCCTTTGAATAGCCTTGCTATAGGACCAGTGGTGGGTTCCAAAGTTTTTTACTACTGGTTCTGTGGGCGTGGCTTGATGGTCATGTGCTGGTGGGTGTGGCTTGGTGGTCATGTGACTGGGTGTATGTGACTGGGTGGTCATGTGACTGGGTGGGTGTGGCTTTGTGTCAGTGGTGAAATGTAAAATCTGTTTCTACCGGTTCTGTGGGCATGGCTTGGTGGTGGTGGAGTAATGTGACTGAGTGGGCATGGCCAACTTTTTTTAAAAAAAACTTTTAAAATCATTTTTTTCTACTACCTCTTTGGCCAAAGAGGTTGTAGAAAAAATCCTTTTAAAAGCCTCTGATGATCCCAGCTGAGCCGGGCGATCATCAGAGGCTTTTTTTTTACTTTTAAAAGCATTTTTTCAGCCAAAGAGATTGAGAAAAAATGCTTTTAAAAATTAAAAAAAAGCCTCTGATGATCGCGTGGCTCAGCTGGGCATGGGGGTGGGGCAGGGATTTTTGCTACCAGTTCTCTGAACTACCCGCCTCCATCACTACCAGATCGGGCAATCCGGTCCGAACCGGGAGCATTTCACCCCTACTTTGTGTTCATGTGACTGGGTGGACGTTGCTGGTTGGTCATGTGACTGGGTGGGCAAAGTCAGCTTGATGTTGCTCAGGTCAAGAGTTAGGGTTAGGGTGCCTGGCCTCTCCTCACCTCAAAGGCCTCAGCGAGATACAATTTCCCTGTCTATTTATTTACTACTACTTAACATCCAAAATATACTATTTAATCCTATGTATATATGCCATATGTGTACATACATATTACATAGTATAGAGGGTGTATAGGCACACGAAAAGATACATTAACTACTATATATATTGTATGTGTATGTACACACACACACACACACACACACACACACACACAGAGCTCTTCTAAAACTATATATATTCAACCTCACTTCCTACATTTGGAAAAACACACCCAGAGTCCACTTTCTGCCACACATTTAACTATAATTTATGTACATGTAGAACATTAAACACAACTTCAGATGTTCTTCCCTAGCTTGCACATGACTGTTAGAGCCAGGAGTGATCATGGATTGAGTAAAATGTGGTGAAACTCATTTATCAACGCTCTTGCTTAGGAACCAACATTTTGGGCTCAATTGTAGTCATAAATCAAGGACTATCTCTGCCTTTGCATGGCAGCCTTGTCCTAGTAAACTCCTTCTCCTTTCTGGCAATTTTCCTCTCTGTTAGAGGCACCAAAATAATCCAGATAATATAAGGTTTCCTGCTGGAGCAGGGGGTTGGACTAGAAAAATAAAAATAAAATAAAATAAAATAATATTTGTGCAGCTTTCTGAGATTTAGTGTGTTTCTGTAGTGTTTCACTCTAACTACACAATCACACAATATCTCACAAAGCTGTATGTGGAATTTTGTGTGTGTTCAGTGTGAAAGTTGGTTTTTTGGGCTTTCTGGGGCTTTGTGAGGTTCCTGCTTGTTGCAGGGGTCATTTTGAGTCTAGCACAGCTGCTTTTACATTGTGGGTGAGTCAGTTGTGTTGTGTTGTGTGTGTGTAAAGTGTGAAAGTTGGTTTTTTGGGCTTTTTGGGGCTGTGTGAGGTCCCTGCTTATTGCAGGGGCCATTTTGGGTTTAGCACAGTTGCTTTTACCTTGTGGGTGAGCCAGTTGTGTTGTGTTGTGTTTTGTAGGTTAAAAAAGGGCAACAAAGTGACGTCGACTTGGCCCCACCCACCTGACCAACAAGCCACACCCACCCAGTCATCTGACCACCAAGCCACACTAATTAAGCCACACCCACAGAACCGGTAATGAAATTTTTTAGATTTCACCCCTGCTTTTAGACTTGTGGACTTCAACTCCCAGAGTTCCTCAGCCAACAAAGCTGGCTCTCTCTCTCCCATGTTGCTTCTTGGCCTGAGCAACATAGCCCACCCCGACCTTCGGTCTCCGCAGCCCTCCAGGTCACTTGATCCAGCCAACAGCTCCTTCGACCACTGCTGTGCCCCCCCGAAGAGCCAAGCACAGGAGAAGGCAACCCCATTCCCCACCAGAGGGGCAAAAGGCAGACCTTAGTCTAGCGTTCGGTGGCTGGGTAACCCCAGCGCCCAAAGGGCTGTGTCGGCCTCCCCTCTGAGACTCCTTTCAGCCCCTACTTTGAGGGCTGATTTCACAGCGAGGACCCCCACACACACTTTTGAAATGTCAGAAGGCCAACTTTCAGGGCGGCATAGTCCAGAAAACCACCCAGCCCCCACAGCGCACAAATATGGCCAAATAACCTCAGGAAGGGAGCAGTTGTTCTAAGGGCTCCCATGACAAATCACCAGAGCCTATCAGGAGAAGGAAGGACAGGTGAGAGGGCACTGGGGGTGGGGGCGCTGTCTAGCCAGGTCAAGTGCAGGATCAGGTATTTGTTCTAAGGTTGAAAGGAGGAACCATCTGGGCCTGGAAGAAGATCGTGAGGGGGGACCAAGTCCCACCCCACCCCGCTTCCCTTTTACCTTTCTTTAATGCACCCTGCTTCCCTCCCCAAACCTCAGGAGGCAGTGTCCTCTGCGCCGCAAAGCCCTCGGGGCATCTGCAGGAGGGGGAAAAGAAAAGAAAAGCCTCAGCCTCTGAAGCCTCTTGAAGGAGGCCTCCTTGTGTGTGTGTTTGTTGGCACTGAAGTGAGCCACGTGAAGGGATCCTGCCGGGTAAGCATGCCGGTTGCGATCAGCCCCTTGCCTTCCACTGCCACTGCTGCCGCCACCTCTGCCTCTTCTTTCTCTCTGCTAACAGAAGTCAGAGAGGAAAAGGCAGTTGCTTCGCTGCACGTTTCTCTGTGTTTCCATCCCAAGTCAGCTGCAGCCGCCCTCCCATCTGCGATTGAACTGCTATTATCCAAGAAATGGTGAATTACCTTATGTAATGAGTGGGTGCAGCAATGGTAATGAGGAAACCAAAAGACACAAACTGACTTGATATTTGGTAATCAAATTAAGTAAGGTAAAGAATAATAAATAAGTGGAGACTATTACTTACATTATTGAGAAACACTGTTTGAAAAGAAGCTGCATAAATTTTTGTTTGAAGAAGTTGATACTGTTTGGCAATGGTTAGAAAGGCATTTGAATTGACCAGGACTTTTATTTGTTATTCATACTTATGGCATTTTGTTCTTTGGGACTAATGGTTAGGCTTGGGAGAAGGAATTTTTAGGTTCATTTATCTCAGTTACCTTGCCACATGGAAAGTGAAGCCATGATACAATGTTAGCACAGTTTTCTTCTCTACTGAGTCTCATGATTCCATAGGTTTTATTGCTGAGACAGACTTTTAGTATTGACAATTGTTTCTTGGGAATCTGGCTTGGTAATTGCACTGATGTCATATAAGCAACAGATGAAGTTAAAGCTGACTGACTAGAAAGGCTAATTAGAGTTGACTTTGATTAGTACTTGGATATTGGGCAGGATCTGAGTCTACACACAGCTACACTTGGCCCCTGCAAACTATTGCTGTATATATGAAGAAAAAATATTTGGACACACACACACACACACACACACACACACACACACACATACACTCACTCTCTTTCTTGAAAAAAATTTGAATGACATTTATAAATATTTTGTTAGTTTTTACAGACCAAGTTTGCCAGAGCAAACTTCTGTTTTTCAATATGCTGATGATGTCGTGATTACTCTGAGAAAGAAGATGTTTATAAGGAGTCACTGTAGCCTTGAGGAAGACTGCAGACTGAATCAGAACACTTCACAATTTACTCAAACTGTTATATTCATATATATAAAGTGTTACATGTATAGGCCACATAATATCACATGGCCATAAAGCTATTCTTCCTGTATTACAAAGACCTTCTGAGGTCTTTGTAATAAAAATGGGTTATTGCCGACAATACATTTCTAACTTCTGAGAATGCTTCACAACCAAGTCTATGAAGGGGTAGAAACACTAACTCAGAGTTCAAATGATATTAAGCAGGTGAAGGAATTCATACAAAGGCACAGGAGATAGTTGTCAACTGTGCAGTTTGTTTATCCTTCTTAGACACAGACTAAGGCTGTGTCCCTCCCAACTGCCTAGAGGGAAGTACCCTTTCCTTTCCTTTTTGAATATGCCTGCATGCAAACAGAAAAAGCACCTCTTGGTTTTCATATGCCCCTTGAGTAATTATGTGGTTTTGCTACTAGATTTTGCTACTAGAAAAAGAAGAGCATGTTGCAATATTTTCAGGATCAGACTCAATAAATCATTTAAGAATTAAGAGTTCAAATATATCTCTCTTTATTTACACAAGGCATTCTATATTCACTGAATATTCACAGATAGAAGCAAGGAATGGGTGCGTGCAGCTCCTTATATATACAATGGGTGGAGCTAGATATGGGAGTGGTGAAGTATGAATACATTAAGAAGTGAAGAATAAATTAACCCCTGATATCCCGTTCATATACTATTTACATATTGGAGAATAAGGCATTTACTTGTGACAAATCCCCCTCTAAATGCCGATTCGATATGCTACACCAATTACATTCAGATTCAGAACAATACAAAACATATAACTTAGAAGTCAGGTATTTATGTTGTTTAGATGGTAAAGGTTTTGTTAATATGTCAGCTAACTGTTCTGATGTCTCACAATGCACCGCTTTAATAAATCCATCCTGAGATAACTGTCTCACATGTTTAAATTTTATATCTATATGTCTGGACCTTTGTCCAATGGCGTCAGATCTAGATATTTCGATAGCCGCTTTATTATCTTCATGCATGACAAAAGGCAAGGTGGGTTTTTTCCAAATGTCAGAAATTAAGTCATTAAACCATACAAGGTTATTTGCTGCTTTAGATAGACAAACATATTCTGCTTCTGTTGTTGAAGTGGCCACTAAATCTTGTTTGCCAGTGTACCAGTAAACTGGACAACCGTTAAGGAGGAATATATAACCAGATGTACTTTTTCTGCATGAAGTGTCTCCAGCCCAATCTGCATCTGCGTAACATGTGAGGTTTGGTTCCTTGACATTATTAGGCTCTAATATCAAACAAAAATCTAAGGTATTCTTTAAATATCTTAATATCCTTTTGACAGCTTCCCAATGGTACATTGTTGGTTTGCTGACATGCCTGGACAATAAATTGAGGGGTAAAGCGATATCGGGTCTGGTCCAATTGGAAATGTAAAGAAGGGAACCTATGATTGATCTATAGAATGTGTTATCTTTGAACTCAGGTGATGATTCATCTGCATTCCTTAGAAAGTCAGTCTGCATAGGAGTGTCACAGGGTTTAGCATCGCTTAGATTACATTTGTTCAAGAGCTCTATGATCTTATCTCTCTGAGAAAGCTTGAATCCTCTTCTAGTTTTACTAATTTGAACACCAAGATACTTATTTACTTTGCCTAAAGATTTCAGTGAAAAATGTTCATTTAGCTTTGTTACAAATGTTTCTCTTCTTTCTTTATGTTTACCTATGTACAAAATGTCATCCACATAGATCAATACAAATTCTATGGAATCATCACCCTTTTTAACAAAGAAACAGTTATCAGCAGTAGTAGCACTGAAATCCATAGTTTTAAGTACTTTTACTAAACAATCATACCATCGTTTACCAGATTGTTTTAACCCGTATAAACTTTTGTTTAATAACCAAGTCTCATTCTTGTTTGTGTATTGACAGTGAGGTGCTCTTACATATATTTCCTTATCTAATTTTGCGTGTAAATACGCAGTCTGTATGTCATATTGGAATACATCGAGATTGAGTGCTGATGCTACAACTAGAGCTGTTTTGACACTCTCAATTCTTACTGTGGGGGAGTATGTGTCAGTATAATCCTCGGGATATTTCTGTGCATAACCTTGTGCAACTAATCTAGCCTTGTATAGAGTATTGCCTCCCTCTAAATTTTTAATTTTATATATCCACCTAGTGCCAATAATAGTTTTGTCCTTTGGTGCAATTGCAGGTGTAAATACATCTAATCCTTGTAAACTTTCCATCTCTTTTGTCATTGCTGATTCCCATTTTTCTTTTTCTTTAGGAGGAAGTTTTAACACTTCCTCATATGTATTAGGTGTCGTTGATTCTCCATTCATATGCATTATATAATCCTTGTACTTATTTGGCATTTGATTTCTGGTATTTCTAATTGTTTTTTCAGGTTTACTATTATTATCATGCAAATATCTTGCTTCCTTTTTTGTTAATGTATCTGTCTTTATTTTGTGTTGACTGTTTGTCCATGTTTTGGTTTTGTTTCTATGTTTGTTGTCATTTTGCTTTTCTATAGTTCTTTTCTCTTGGGGTTTTGTATCTGTGTTGTTGCTTGGGAATATTTCATTAAGATGTATTTTAGACCAGTTGGCCTGTTCATGGAACACAGCTGTTCTGGAAACTATAAATTTGTTATTATTATCAATGAATCTGTATCCTTTTGTACCTGTCTCGTATCCCATAAATCTAAGTCTTCTAGACACATTTTCTCCTTTTCTTCTTAATTGTTTAGGTATGTGTACGTCTGCAGTGACTCCAAATATGTGCATGTGTGCTAATTTTGGTTTCCTATTATACATCACTTCATATGGTGTCTTATTTACAATGCTGGACCAAGTTCTATTTTGTGTGTAATTGGAATATTGTAGGGCTTCTGATCAGAATTGTTTGCTTAAGCCAGCATCTTCCAATGTGCATCTAATCATGGTTTGTAATGTTGAGTTCTTTCTCTCTACAATTCCGTTCTGGAATGCAGAAAATGGGCTAGATGTGTAATGTAACATTCCTTTGTCCTTCAGCCATTGGGAGAATTCCTTAGACATGAATTCACATCCCCTATCTGTCATGATTTGTTTTATTTTGATATTGTGTTGTGTTTCTACGCGTTTGTAAAATTCTTTAAATTTCTGAAAAGTTTCATCTTTATGTTTTAATGTGTAAACAAATCCATAACGACTATAATCGTCCACAATGGTTAAGAAGTAACGTTTTTTATAAGTGATTGATGGAGTTAGTGGACCAACCAGGTCCATGTGTACTAAATCAAAAATTTTGTTGGTTGACCTTGTTGATTTTCTAGGCCTGGGACTAGTTTTTAGTTTTGTAGACTTACATACTGAGCATTCCAAATAGTTTTCACAATTTTTTATTTTAACACCTTCTGCGTGTTCAGTCATTTTTTGTACTACAGGAAAACTGGCATGTCCTAACTTCCTATGTAAAACATGAGCACACTCATCATGAATTGGCTTACCTATTTTTGGTTTTTTCTCATTATGTGCATCCTTGTGATTATGAGCTTCTTTACATTCATCATTGTCACTGTTACTAATGTTTCCATTATCTAGTTCAATACAATCTTCCATATTTGAATCAATGTTGTGTAACCATTTCTCCTTTGTTATTAAATAAGGTAGGCCTCCTTTAATCATTACTGTACCTATATCTATTTTATTTTTCTCCAAAGTCGCTTTTCCTTTTGAAAACACAATATTAATATCAGAATCTCTGCTTAGTTTTATGGCACTTAGTATGTTATGAGGTATTTCAGGTATTAGTAATACCCCCTCTATTTTTCCTAGGCCAGGTAAGGTTACATTCCCTCTACCTATTACTTGGACCTTTTCTTGGTTAGCTAACTTTATTACAAATTTATCTTCTACAAATGAAGATAATATACTTTTATTATTAGTGGTATGATTAGTTGCTCCAGAATCAATAAGCCAATTATTGTTCTCAGTTTGTTGTATGTTAGTGTTGTCTTGTTTGTTTAGTCCATTCAGTGAACCAGATTTTCTATCCTTTGAATTATCTCTGCCCCCTCTATGCTCTTTATAATTTGGTGGGCTTCTATATCTATGTCTATCAATGGAAGACTGTCTATAGTTGTATTTATTTCTGTGTTCTGACCTATGTCTTTCTTTTGAAATTTTGGGGCAATCTCTCCTATTGTGTTCCTTGGATCCACAGTTGTGGCATCTAAATGTTTCATGATATCTTTCTTGAAAAGCTACCTTTCTATATGGTTTGTGTTCTATGTGGTTGTTAGAGCGACTCCTCCTTGAATTGTCTTCAGCTATTAACTTATTGGATAGACTTTCTATGGATAAGTATCCTAGATTGATTGTGTCTAAATGTGACATATAATTATCCCATGATGGGTCAAGCGAGTTGATGATAACACTTTTCATTGTTTGGTCTGAAATCACCTCCCCCCTTAAATGCAGCTCAGCTCTAATTTTGTTTAAAGATATTAAATGTTCACTTATGGAAACCCCTGGTTTTATCCTAGAAGAAAAGAAATCTTTAGACATTCTTGTGGTAGTAGCTACACTATCACTGTGAAATAAATTGAACATGCATTGAATAATTTCTGAGACAGTCAGATTTTGCTTAATGCTGTGATACATTGCAGGAGATACACTAGAAATTAATAAGAAAAATGCTCTATGGTGTAAGCAGTCTAACTTTAGAGTCCAAGGTCTTTTTGGGGGATTAGTGATAAAAAACAGTAAGTTTTCTTTCATAAAGACAACCTGGAGCTGCTGATACCATTCTTGTAAATTAATGCCATCTATTCTCAGCTTTGGGAAGTCACTGGGCAAGTTTCCGACATTATTGGGTCCATTACTTACAACCGGGGGTAGTCCGTGGTCTCGTAAATGCTGGAAATTACAAAACGGCGTGGGAATGCTCGCAACGAGTCTGCATGATCCTTTCAGCAACTCATGTCTTCCTGGACCGTCTGCGTAGTCTTGCGCATGCGCGTTGCTCATTTCATTCCTGGAGTCGTCGTGAGAGATTCTCGTCGTTGCGGCTCGCTCGCTCTGCTCCTCCTCAGATGAATCGGTCTCCGGCTCGATCTTGGGAGTCCTGACGATGGCGGTTGTTCTTTTTCTTCTCTTGAGAGCGTTGGTGCTTGCATCGATCTGCGGTGTGGGGTGGTATCTGCAGGGCTCTCTGGGTTCAGGCGTCGGTGCTCTCGTCGTCAGGATGGGAGCGGGTAGATTTTGAGGCGTTGGCTTGCTCGCTTGCTTTCTAGTTGATTTTTTGGTAATCTTTAGTTTCGGTCCAAATGCAGCAAAAAGCGTTTTCATTGCTGACTTTATTTGTGTGTCTGTTGAATCACCTTCACTTTCCGATTCTGATCCTTCTGAGGTGTTTGACTTTTCTTTTTCATTTTCATTATCTAGTAATGTCTTTCGCGCCAGAAATTTTGAATCAAGTTTTCTGATTGGCTCTGCTTCGCTCACCCTGGAGGTCTGTTGAAACCAAGATGGCTGCCATTCGAAATTTTGCATGGGATCACCGTTTTTCTTCTTCACAGCGTTTTTGTCTGTAATCGTATCACTCACTATTTTTGAATCTTTTGGCTTTTCAGTAGCAATGTGCTTCTCTCTCGCTGCTCCGCTGTTTTTCAGCATATCTTGGAGGTTCGCGATGAGGCTTTCATCGTTCTTCTGGCTTTTTAACAGTTTTAATATCTCTGACCTGAGTTCGTTGTTTTCTATTTTGTTTTCCTCTCGGTCATCATTTTCATTTATTATTTCTTCGTCTTCAGTGGTGTATTCTTCAGATTCTCTCGAAATCGCATTTGCGGATTCATTGATTATTTCTTGATCCGTTTCCATTTCTTTGCTGTATGCCCTGGTGTTGGGCCTATCTCTCTTAGACATATTTAAGTTTTTATTGAGTCAATTAAACCATCCTCTGCTACCAGCTTGTTGCAATATTTTCAGGATCAGACTCAATAAATCATTTAAGAATTAAGAGTTCAAATATATCTCTCTTTATTTACACAAGGCATTCTATATTCACTGAATATTCACAGATAGAAGCAAGGAATGGGTGCGTGCAGCTCTTTATATATACAATGGATGGAGCTAGATATGGGAGTGGTGAAGTATGAATACATTAAGAAGTGAAGAATAAATTAACCCCTGATATCCCGTTCATATACTATTTACATATTGGAGAATAAGGCATTTACTTGTGACAGAGCAAGTATCAGGAACCCTTTACGTAGGAGGTTTTGCTACTAGAAAAAGAGGTGCCAGGAGTTCTCGATGTAGGTCAGGGGTGTCAAACTCATGGCCTGCAGGATGTGTCACATGCTGGCCACCTCCACCCCCAGTTTAGCAAAAGGGAAAAAGTTGTGACACATCACATGATGACAACGTGTCATCGTGAGTTTGACACTCCTGATGTAGGTAATGCAGACCATGATCCAGGAAACCAAATTTCTTGATGACACCAATATTTTAAGCCAGTGGTTCATTTCTAAAATCCTTTGCTCCCTTATTGGATGTTGGCCTTTTGTTGGAAGTATAGATGAAAACACCACTTGTGCTCCTAATTCTTTTTCTTCCATAGCTGCTTGTAATCTGTTGTTTCATATTCATTGTTGAGTTATTCTTCCTCCTTGTAGGAAAAGGAAGGGGTAGTAATCTGTGAGGTTGATTATTTTAGAAAGGTATTCAGTTACATCTTTGATTTTTGCTCCAGGGTGACAACATATCTTTCTAGATTGACTATCTGGCCTGCAGGCTATAGTTTCTGTTCCCCTAAGAATTTAATCTCCTATCACCAATATTCACCTTTTTTTCCCCTAGGAAAGTCTGGGATACTTTTCTTCCTGTCACAGGAATGCTGGGTTGTGCCTCCTTTTTTTAGACACTATTGATGACTGCTTTTTTATAGGTGTCTGCATATTTTCTTAAAGAGGGAGGCTATGAAAATAATTGTTCAGTTCCAGAGGGGTGTCTTTGGAGTGGGCTAGGGTAGATAGTAGGGGTTTAGGTTCATATATAGGGCAGTGGTGAAATGTAAAATTTGTTACTACCAGTTCTGTGGGCATGGCTTGGTGGGGGGGAGGGTAATCTGACTGAGTGGGTGTGGTCAACCTGTTTTTTTTTACTTTTAAAATCATTTTTTCTACAACCTCTTTGGTTGAAGAGGTTGTAAAAAAATGCTTTTAAAAGCTTCTGACAATCCCAGCTGACCTGCCTGATCAGCAGAGGCTTTCTTTCTTTTTTTTTAAGCCTCTGACGATCCCAGCTGACTTGCCTGATCGGCAGAGGCTTTTTTTCCTTTTAAAAACATTTTTTCTATAACCTCTTCGGCTGAAGAGGTTGTAGAAAAAATGCTTTTAAAAGTCTCTGATGGGACTTCCGGTTGGCACCGCAGGCTTCGTGGACGGTCTTTTTAGACCGCCAGCCCCGTGACTTCGTAAAAGCCGCTTTGACAGTGCAAATCGGCTGTCTGGCGGCTGAAAAACCTCCCCTTTGGGAAAAGAAGGAGATAAGAGCCAGTGGGTGAGAGTAGAGCTCCCCAAAAGTCCTCTGGAATAATTCCAGAGGCTTGGAGGGTGAGAGCTCCCCAGTCAGCCTGCCAAGAAGCTCCGAATCCGGGACAACTCTGTGTAAACAGAGCCAGAAGCCACGACCGATCCTGCTGTCAAAAGTGAGTCTGATTGATTACAAGCGCAGGCAGAGCGGAAACAGGAGAACAAGCCTTAAAAGTAACAGAGCTTAACTCCGGACTTACTTTGTTTTAAATTGAATTCCTTTGAGCTGGAGGCTGAAGATGGCGTCTTTGTTATGGTTTTGAAAGTGAAAGTCAGAAACAAAAGTGCTTATTGAGAACTTTCCGTGAGAGTGGATTTAAGCTGCTGGGAATTGAGAGCTTGTGAAGAAAAGACTATTTTGCCTGATAAATGAGAGACTATAAAAAATGCATTTTGGGGAGTATTTTACACATTCAATTAGAGCAATATATCAGGAACAAACAGCACAAATAATAGTTAATGGAGGCTTAACAGAAGTTTTTAAAATTGAGAAAGGTACAAGGCAGGGTTGTCCTTTGTCGCCATTGTTGTTTATTTTAACTTTAGAAATTTTGTTGAATAAGCTACGTGACTCTGATAAAATAAAAGGAATCGTAATTAGACAGCAGGATTATAAATTAAGAGCGTTTGCAGATGACCTGGTTGTTACTTTATCTCAACCTATAGAAGCGGCTCCATATATGTTGGACATAATAGGTCAATATGGTAAAGTATCTGGATTTAAAGTAAATCAATACAAGACAAAGATGATAATTAAAAATATGTCCATATCTCTAAGAGAAGATTTAGGGAGAATAACGGGGTTGGAAATAGTTAAAAAGGTTAAGTATTTAGGAGTATATATTGCAGCTTCAAACACGAAATTGTTTAAAAACAATTATGAAGTTCTTTGGCAAAAAGTACAGAAAGAAATGGAAAATTGGAAAAAGCTACAACTATCATTACTGGGAAGGATAGCAGCAATTAAAATGAATGTATTGCCTAGGTTTTTATTTTTGTTTCAAATGATACCAGTGCTTAAGAAAGATGGAAATTTGATGGAATGGCAGAAAGGGGTTAATATTTTTATCTGGGGTGGGAAGAAACCAAGAGTGAAATTGAAAATTATACAGGATGTACGTGAGAGAGGAGGTCTTAAAATGCCTAATTTAAGATTGTACTATGAAGCAGCTGTTTTATCACAAATTAGCAATTGGTTTAACTTAACTGAAGAAAGAATGTTAAACATAGAAGGTTATGATTTGTTATATGGATGGCATGCTTATCTGTTATATGAAAAAAAAGTGGATAAAGTGTTTAAGGGTCATATACTTAGAAATGCGTTGTTGAGGGTTTGGAAAAAGTATCAATATAAGTTAAATTATAAGATACCCATATGGACAAATCCCAGACATGCAATAGAAAATATAAGTATAGAGCAAAAAACAGAGGTGATTACTTATATAGAGCTTCTTCTTTTGGAAAGGGGCAAACTGCAATTGAAATCTTTAGATGTATTAAAAGAAGAAGGGATAATTTATACTTGGTTTCAGTATGGTCAGCTTCAAGCTAGATGGAGGGAAGACCAAAAAATTGGTGTTATGCAAAATGAGGAAAATCTGGTGAAACAGATTAGAGATCAGATTCAGATGAATATTAAAAGGTTGTATAATGCTTTATTGGAAATAGATTCAGAAACGGAATTGATCAAGGATTGTATGATAAAATGGGCACAAAACTTTCAGGAACCAGTGATGATAGAAACATGGGAAAAGATTTGGGTCAGAAATGTTAAATTTACGCAAGCACAAAATTTGAGAGAGAATTTTTATGAAATGTTTTATAGATGGCACTTAGATCCTAAAAAATTATCATGTATGTATCCAAACTTACAAGCTAAATGTTGGAGATGTGAACCTGAGGATGCAATTTATTACCATATATGGTGGACTTGTAAGAAAATCAAGGCATTTTGGATAAAACTTTGGTGGGTGATGCAGAACATTTTGAAAAAAAGGTTGAAATTTACTCCTCAATTGTTTTTATTGGGTATAATGACGGATTGTACAGTATTAGAGACTAAACTGATTTTGAACTTAATATCAGCAGCTAGGCTGTTGGTAGCGCAATATTAGAAGAAGGATTCTTTGCCTACTATTGAAGAATGGACACTGAAAGTAGCGAATTTAGCGGAAATGGCGAAAATTTCAGCATATTTGAAGGACTATACACAAGAAAGATACATATCGGAATGGAGAAGATGGATTGATTATATTCAAAATAAGTATCAGACAAGAAAATATCAAATAGTTTATGAATGAATGTTAAACTTTAGAAGTATTATGTTATCAATAGTGGAGTTAAGGTTTCGGGGGGTATTTGGTAGTTTAAGAATAGTTAGGCTAATTTAGCATATGATTGTTAACACAAAAACCCTTTATTTTGCTCTGGGAAGTCTGGGGGGGGAGGGTGGGATGGGAGGGTGGAAAGGGGTGTGGGGGTGGTGGGGAGGGAACTAGGGGAAATTTTTTTTTTCTTTGTAAAACTTCAATTAAAAAAAAGTCTCTGATGATCCCAGCTGAGCCACACAATCATCAGAGGCTTTTTTTTTTTTTACTTTTAAAAGCATTTTTTTGTCCAAAGGGGTTGTAGAAAAAATCCTTTTAAAAATAATTTAAAAAAGCCTCTGATGATTGTGCGGCTCAGCTGGGCAATGCGGGGTGGGGGGTGTGGGGGTGGGGCAGGGATTTTTGCTACCAGTTCTCTGAACCACTCGGTCCGAACCGGGAGCATTTCACCCCTGATATAGGGTCATTTTTACAGAAGCTGTTTGTTTTCTGTTGTGTTTAATACGAATGTACCAGTTTTGTTCTTTAGGTTCATATATAGGGTGCTTTTTAAAGGAAACTGTTTGTTTCCTGTTGTGTCTAATTATGGGGTGGTCTTCTTGCTTAGGTTGGGATATCTAGCTTTGTGCACTGCGTTTCTTCTAGTAATTCATGTAGTTTATATTTGATACATTCATAGTTTAGGTCTTCTGTGGGCTCAAACATATCACATATTTTACATGTCACTATAACGTCAGATTCATTTCTAGGACTTTTTTTTAGTTCGCTAAAAAATTAAAAATTTCTAAAAATTAATATTTTCCCTGATGTTAAGTGTCAGTTAATATAACAATATTTACAAAAGTTCTTGGCCTTTATTCTCTGCCTTGAAAATGCATCACTATGTTCCTTGTTTTGAAGTATCGGTATTTTTTTTCTGTTATGTTTTATATTTTTTCCCCTCTTAGATGGTTAAGAATTTAAAAAATTCTAAAGAATTAAAATAAACAATTTTTTCAAATTTTGTAATTGAAAAAAGAAATTGAAAAATTGAAAAAAATTAAAATATTGAAAAAAGTATTTTTAAAAAGTGAAAAAATGAAGAAAATTTAAAAAGCGAAAAAGATTTTAAAATTGAAAGAGAAATTGAAAAAATAATTTTAAAATTAAAAAAAGTTAAAAGGTGAAATTTTTTTTTTAAAAAATCAGATTTTAAAAATCTAAAAATTTTAAAGTTTATGAAAGTTCTTGGCCCTCTATGAAATTATATGCTTTTCTTTTTGCTAGAAATCTCTGGCAGATTTCTAGGAGATGTTTTGCTCTTAACCCTCCACTCCCTGCCTTGAAAATTTATTCCTTTCTTCCCTGTCCAGTAGTGTTTGATACTTTCCTCCCTGCCTTCTTGCCCTTTGTTGGGGTTTTGGATAAGATGTGCTGATCTGGGCATTCTGCTCACTTAGTTGCTGCTCAGCTGATCCACCACGCTGCTCTCAGCTGCTGCTGTGGGCACTCCGATCCACTGTCCTACTTTTCTCAGCACCGCTGCTACACAACTGGTCCACTGTGCTGCTCACAGTCGCTGGTCTGCTGCCACTTAGTTCTGTTTCACTGCTGCTCAGCTGGCCTCTGCTTGCACTGCACTGCCTCCTAAGTGGAGTAAATGAAGATGACGTAATGGCAAGTGGCAGCAAGGAGTCATGGGCCATATTCCAAAGGTCTCTCAAAAAATAGGCAGTAATATTACTGCAACCTGTAAAAAAAGAATGAAAATGGTTTTTTACATGTAAATATTTTATTAGCAAAGTATAATAACTAAAAGGTAAAAGGGAATTAAAGAGAATTAAAAGATGGAAAAAAGGAATTTTGGCCCTCAGTTCAGGCACCAGTTCTATGCAGGAAAGTGGTTTGAAGAGGGACAATGAAGGCAAGCTTTTAAAAATCATTTTGGTCAAATTTCCAAGCAACACAATTTATAAATGTTTTTAAAGCTCATGTTAGAGGTGGGACCCATAGGGTTCCCTGTTAATTTATCCAGAGGGTTTGTTCATATTAGAAATGACTCCTGCATTTTCCTTCTTATGATGATTGTTGTCTTTTTAATTCTTGGAGTGTTCTTATTTGTATTATCCTTCCTATATGGCTCACAAGACTAGGAAAGAGAAATTGAGTATCCACAATAGTAGTAAGAAGTACATACCAAATTTTGGAGGGCTGTTTAGCCCCGCCCCTTTGTGATGTTTTATTTACTTTTTTAGCCCCGCCCCTTTGTGTGACGTCTTTGTTTATGTTTTCAGCACCACCCCTTTTGTGATGTCACAACACCCCCACCCCTTTTGTGATGTCACAACACCCCCAGCCCCTCCTTACCTTGGAGGACTATAACGTCATAACCCTGGCCCTTTACCCACAAGCCCTTTTTATCGGAAGTACTTTTACATCACGGTGAGCCACCCCCACTTGACCCATAAACCTTCTCACCGGTAGTGCGGTGACAATACCACACACGCCCCCTCTCTGACCCGGGGGGCCTTTGACCCGGAACTGCTGCAACAGCAAACACGTCTGTCCCAGAAGCCCTTTCAGCTTGACACATTAATTATGCATATGAGGCTCTTCTCATTGGTCCATATTTGCAGAGGCGGGGATTGACAGTAGCAGCCTATGAAGTTGCTTCTCTGATTCAGAGGCGCTTCCCATTGGCTGAAAGAAAATGATTGACAGGCCGAGCACATGGAAGAGGCTAACCCGCCCTGAAAGGCATCCCATTGGCAGAATCAAAATGATTGACAGGCCGAGCACATGGAAGAGGCTAACCCTCCCTGAAAGGCTATCCATCGGCAGAATCAAAATGATTGACAGGCCGAGCACGAGGCCTTCTATTACAAAAAGCAGAAGCATTTCTGAGCTTCAAACTCCACAAAAACATATTTACACAGACCAAGAAGTAAAAAGCATTATCAAAAAGCAGACTTGGACCCTGTTTGCAGTTGTAAAGTTTGGAAGCTGAACACATCCTTTTCTTTGTTCTCAGAGGATTTTACTTTTGCAGAGGTGTAAAAATAAAATTACTATTTTTTGCAAAGAAAGCCCTTTTTGTATGCAAAATGTTTTTATTTTTATATATTTCCGAAAGGTTTGGGTAATGGGTAGGGCTAGAAGGCTGGAAAAATAAAATTAAGAGAAAGAATAAAGAATAAAAACATGAGGTTATGCGCAGGCTCTGTATGTTACAAGAGGCCCCAAGGCGTGTTGGGGCATGCCCAGGGAGGGGTGGCCCGCGGTCATGCGCTGCGTATATGGTTGCTAGATAACGGGAGGGCGATGAGCGCAATGGCACGTGCGACAAGCTTGTTTATGGCATGTTCTGACATGTCCCAGGCGTGGCCTGTGGTTCACAGACTGATAAAAGAGGGCCTCTGCAGAAGGGCGACAATTCAGCCGCTTAAAGCCTAGGCCTCGTTTAATAATATGGGGCAAGACGAAGGAAATAATAAAAAGGTTGTAGACCCTTCTACATCATGGCCCGAGGCAAGGCCTATTCTGAATGACTGCCACAAAATATGTTGTACAATGTTTGATGAAGACTTACAGGCCTTCAGGCCTATTTTGTTTGGATGCCGTCTATCATGCTGTAATGTACGGGGCGCCATAGAACGTGAAGACGTGAACGATCTCACCAGGTCTTACCTGTCACGATGGGAAATGACTAAGAGATGCTCTTTATCGCCGGTCCAAGGAACAGGCCTGAGTAAGTAAAAAATCGGATATATATTCAAATGTGTAATTCAGGCTAACACTGTTACCATCATGATAGGTAATGAATTAATATATTTTCCAGGTTCTGTCCCGGGTTATTGTCACAACAACAGTAACCCCTTAATGTCAAACTTATCAACCGATGAAGAGTCTGCAGAGGGTCACTTAGGTAAATGAAACTAAATTGACTTTTTACTACAGCTATTGATGACAACTTTATATAATAAATGGAGAAAGTTGCTGTTAGATTTAGTAATGATCTATTTTTTATATTTAATCAGAAATGTCCCATGGATATAAACATGACAAGAGTCTGGTTTTTTTAAGAAGCATCTCAAGCGAGGAAGAATCTACAGAGGAGAGAGGTGATTGTCAGTGCCCTACGAAGACCATTACCAGCGTGCCTACGGCGGATGTTAATAATGATATTAATGAGGCGGTTCTGAAGCTTACCGAATACCCCATTTGTCTACCAGAGGATGTAAATAAAGACATTACAAATGTAGTTAACATTGCTAAAGTATGTGAATGTGGTCGTGTTGGTTGTATTTGTGATGTGACTTCAGAATTAGAATTTAGTGATGATGATGATGATGATGATGATGATGATGATGATGACTATTACTGTAGGTCTACTAGTGATGAAGGTTATTATTCTGCTAGTGAAAAATGGTAAATGATATGTAAATTACAAATACAAGGCTTGTGCTAAAGAGCAAAGTGTATTTATTGTAAGGAGCGAATGGTGCAGAATGAAGTATGAAAATATTCTAAAGGAGTTGTATTATACACCCGAATGCACAGGCAGTTATGGAGGTGTAGACCCACTATTTAAGGCAGGACGGAAACGCATTAAAAACCTAACCTTGAAACGTGTCAAGACATGGCTTTCCGGTCAAGATACATATACTCTTCATAAGCCAGCAAGAATAAATTTTCCTAGGAACGCAACAATAGTTTCTTGCATTGACTGTCAATGGCAGGCAGATCTTGTGGATTTATCAGGATTTGACTCTGAAAA
Source organism: Pituophis catenifer annectens (assembly GCF_029215685.1). Taxonomy (NCBI): domain Eukaryota; kingdom Metazoa; phylum Chordata; class Lepidosauria; order Squamata; family Colubridae; genus Pituophis; species Pituophis catenifer. Next base: position 28,394,173 of record NW_027256881.1, on the reverse strand, counting down.
CAACGGTTTGAAATTTATTTTAACAGTGATCGATGTACTTTCGAAATATGCCTGGGCTGTCTGTTTACTTGATAAGTCAGGACGGGGGGTGTCCGAAGCCTTCCAGACCATCTTCCAATCAGGAAGGGCCCCCAGAAAGTTACAGACAGATGCTGGAAAAGAATTCCTAAATAAGCCTCTGAAGACACTTTTGGAGCGTTATGGCATACACCATTTTGTCACACATAGTGAAATTAAAGCGGCTGTTATAGAGAGGTTTAATCGAACTCTGAAAAATAAACTCTGGAGACATTTTACAGCTAAAAATACTCATAGGTATGTGGATGTTTTACCGGCTCTCATGCAGGGATACAATGGCTCTTACCATCGCAGCATCAGGACAGCCCCCAACATGGTGAAACAATCTAACGAAAAAGACGTGTGGCTACGGCTATATGGAAAAAGTTTTAAAGCAGTCGGAAAGTTAAAAACCTTTAAGGTGGGGGATCACGTTAGAATATCCAGACTAAAGGGTAGGTTTGAAAAGGGATATCATCAAACCTTTACAGATGAAATTTTTATTGTCAAAGAACGGGTTCAGAGGGGAGAAAGAGTTGTATATAGATTAATGGATTATGCAGAGGATCCTGTACAGGGAACTTTTTACCCAGAAGAGCTGCAAAAGATTCCTAGCGAACAAGAACGTGTCTACAGAATCGAGAAAATAGTCAGGAAAAGAGGGAGGGGAAAACAAAGAGAATATCTAGTTAAATGGTCTGGGTGGCCGGAGAAGTTCAACAGTTGGGTTAAGGAGTCCGAAGTGTGTCACCTTTGACATGGCTGGTTTTTATATTACACTGCCCAGCAATGCATCAGCAGCTGCATTTCCCAACAACAAAAGTTCCAACTTTACTATTCGACTAGCAAAAGTGTTGGAGCTTCCAGGATCATGGGAAGTAGGACTGGTTGAGTTACAATATCCGCACACTTGGAATACATTAAATGCAAAGGAATATTTTGAAATCGCTAATGAGAGAAAAAAATGGCATTTTCCTTTAAAAGCTGGTCACTATGCAACCATCCAGAAAGTAATAGAAAATATGAACAAGGTTATGACAGAAGTCGAAGATCCCCCAGAAGTAATCGTGAAGTATGATGCAATTGGACGGAAAATCAGACTTAAATGCGAGGGTCCCTACAGCATCCTAGTCACTGAAGGCCTTGGAAAAATATTAGGATTACAGCCACATGTACGTACCAAAAAAAGCAACTTTGTCACGGACATTACAGGAGGATTCAACACGATGTATATTTATACAGATATTGTAAGCCCGTAGATAGTGGGTGACTTCTATGTGCCGTTACTACGTTGTTTACCTGTGCAGGATAAGGACAACGAAATAATCACGATGACCTATGAGCAGCCGCATTATGTTACCGTCAACAAACATTATATTGATACGATTACTGTAGAAATCAAAAGGATCAGAATGAAAACATAGCTTTTAACCATGGTAAGGTCGTTGTTAAGCTTCATTTCAGGCCTCAGAAAAGTGAAGGATGGTCGTGATAAAGAAGTGCGGGAGTCCTCAAGCATATGTAGACTATTACAGGGCACAGGCTGGAAACGGGCTGCCCGGTTTCCGTGGATCCCCCATTATGTATGGTACCGGTATAGGGGGCCTGTTCCGGGGTCTTTTTCGAAAAGCAATGCCGTTACTGAGGAGAGGCCTAGAAATCATTAAACCTCACGTAAAAGCGGCGGCTAATAACATTGCCAGAGATGTGTCAGGACAGCTTGTATCACGTGTTATTGGGGATGGGCAGGGGGGGATCTGGCATGGCAGTGATCAGGAAGAAACGGCCTGTCGGCCCGCCCATGCCTCCTAAAAAGAGGCGGGTTGTTAAAAAAACATGTCATACAAAGAGGAAACGTACACAAGGAAGGAAGCGTGGTGACAAACAGAACATCTTCTAAGATAAAATGGCGTTTATCCACGAGGCTTCAGAGGAATGTGTCAAATCGGAGCTAGATCTTTTTCAATTGGCACCTACGCAAACTAGCATTGAAAACTGCACATACATCGAGATCCCCCCTTTATCAGCGCTGACTCCCAATGCCCCTTTGGAATTTTTTATAACGGGGCATGGCGATCATTACACGGATTTAAACAATACTCTGCTGTATGTGAGCTGCAAGGTTGTGAAGGCTGACGGCACGGATATCGATGACGGAGCAAGAGTGAGTCTTGTCAACTACCCCATAGTGTCACTGTTCAATCAGGTGGATGTTACATTAGGCGATCGTGTGATTACACAGAGTCACCACTGCTACGCTTACAGAGGCCTTATTGAACTTATTCTGAACTACAGCGGAGATGCTTTGGGGACCCAGTTTTCAGCGGGTGGCTTTTACAAGGATGATGCAACGCTCATGGAGAACACCTTGCTGACAGCCGCCGGTAACTCTGGTTTCAGAGCACGTGCCAGACATACAGCTGGCAGTCGTAAATGGGATCTGCTAGGGCCCTTGCATAGCGATCTGTTTTTTCAAGGCAAACTATTGATTAACGGTGTGGATGTGAACATTAAACTCTCAAGAAGTAAAAATGAGTTCTGCCTGATGAGGGATGGTAATGAGAATTACAAAGTACAGATCCTGGCAGCGTCTCTCTTTGTAAAGCGTGTAAAAGTATCACCTGGTGTACGGTTAGGACATGCGGAGGCTCTGCTGAACTCCAACGCCAAATATCCTATTGATCGTGTTGGTATGAAAGTTTACAGCATTCCTGCAGGCAGTCTTGTGTGTAACCAGGAAAACCTATTTCTAGGGCAGTTACCTAAACAATTAGTGATTGGTTTCGTGGATAACGCTGCATTTAGTGGTGATTATGAAAGAAATCCTTTCAATTTTCAGCACTATAATGTCAACTTTTGTGCCCTGTATTGTGACGGTGAACAAATTCCTGCTAAACCGCTGCAGCCTGATTATGAACATAACCTTTTTGTGAGAGAATATATGCAATTGTTACAGACGTCTGGCAAAGCAATGAAAGATCGATCTGTGCTAATCAACCGTGAGGAATTTAACAACGGCTATACTTTATATTATTTTGATTTGAGCCCCGATCAAGGCTGCTCAGAGCACTATTCCCTGATCAAGAACGGAAACCTCAGAGCAGAAATTAGATTTGCTGTACCTCTCCCCAATACCGTCAACATGATACTCTATGCAATCTTTGAAAATCTTATTGAAATAAGCCACACAAGGAATGTATTGTTTGATTATATGTGAGGATGGATACCATGCAGATACTACGTGTGTTGTCTGGAAATGCGTTCTTTCTAGGCGTATACCCCAGTGATTTGTTACCCAAGAGAAAAATCTCCAAGAGACCTTTCGGTTTAATTGTAAATACCCACCCCCGTACTCTACCTGGTGAACACTGGTTGGCGCTCTACTTTCCAACACACAGCAATGGTGAATTTTTTGACTCTTACGGAAGAGCTCCAGATGACTCTGACTTCCCCGTTGGCATCGTGAGGTTTTTAGAACTGCAAGCTAAGAAGTACACGTATCAACCGCTTCAGCTGCAGCATCCCCTGGCAATAACCTGTGGACAGCATTGCTTATTTTATCTTGTTAAACGCTTTAAAGGGCTACCTTACGAAGATATTTTAAAGCTATATCTGACAAAGATGTCAGAAATGATCAAATGGTGAAGCGTTTTGTAGTAAATATGATGCCTGGAAGGGTTTCTGGAGCGTGCTACAATTACCAATGTATGCAAACATGTATGGTACATTATAAAATAAACACAAAACGTTAAAAATATTGCATGTTTCACAGTGTTTTATTTGTTCACAATTGGAGCCAGTCACCAAAATTTAGAACACTTTTACGGTCTGACATAGAACTTGCAGCAGGTGCAGACATAGCAGAGATTGGTTTTGTAGAACTTACAGTCTTAATACTTCCTGCCTCTTTCATCTTTTCAAGTTGCTCTTTAACAACGTTAGAACCTATCAATACTGTTGGTACATTCATCTCAGCCATTGCCGACATAAACTCATTCCATCCCTTAGGATAATATTTCGCAGTACGCATCCGGTGTTGAGAAACCCCTTTGACCAGATCTACAATGTTAGACCCCAGCACCTTTGTACCCTTGTAGGAAACGGTTCCATAATCATCCCAACCCAAAATGTCTTGATGTTGTTTCATTTTGTTCAACAAAAGAGAAGCGCTTTTCTTGTATCGCGTGCTCACGCCCTCTAATATCTCCTGCGTTGTTGGATCCAGTGGTGAGAGAGGTGGTGTCTGTTCTGGTACAACAGGTGTTTGTTTAAATGCCTCTGGAGGTTGAATGAGATTCAGAATACCTTTCTCAGAGTCATTTTGTCTGGTCAGCCTTAGAAATCTCTGCAGCACTGAGTTGTATAGTTTTATCTTGTCATCTTCACTTAGATCAGGTCTCTGAAGAATGGCCCGCATGTCATCGTCCAACCGGCTAACGGTAGTGGTTCCTATTGTAGGTGTCTGACCGCGTAGCTGCTCCATCTCATGCCTCGACACCAAATACATTTTCTCTGCATGCTCCATGTTTACCGCACTAATAAATTAATCAGCAATGGTATAGCGGCCCCTAGTAATGGTGCTATAAAACCACCTGACTGAAGAATAACCTGTTTCTTCTTTTTCAGAGAGAGCTTACTATCGCTCAGTTTTTTAATACAGTCTTTCTTTCTCTTTAAATTCCGATATTGTGAAGGCTTCAGAGGCAGGTTACCTTTTAAAGTGTTCAGGGCTATTTCGGCTATGGCCCCCACCAAGTCATTATTAGCGTTGCATAAAATGGCTTTTCTCTGTTTCGGGCCTGCTTTTACTAAGATTTTTAATAACCCCCAATTTCTGCGCAACCTCTCAGACATCCTGTATGAACTGTGCGCCCTCCAGATACAGCTGTTACTTTTTACTCTTCTTTTTTACAGTGTAAACTACCGGCCATTCAGGGGGGTAGATGCCAGTTCTCAGCCTAAAGTTTTCTGGAGTAGTGGATGCCAGATCAACTAAAAGATAACCGTGAGGTTTGCTAGTGGCATCTTGGAATACTTCTAAAAAGTACCGCGTGTTAGACGGGTACATTTGACGTGCCAATGTGACTACTTGCATCTGATCACGGGGGCTGCGGAATAACACCAAATATTTTGCATTTAGAGTTATTGTTCTCATTTTCTTACATTGAAAAAACAGGTTTTGAAGTATGAGAATAATGCTAAGGTTTTTGTGATGAACATACTGTGTAAAAGCTTTCTCTATTTGTTCGCTGTCACCGGCGGCTGCCATGAGATCGTCTACAACTGCTAAATTGGTTTGATTCGTTGGAAACAAGTCAGTAGCTTCAAAAGAGTCAGGAAGGCCCTCCATAAACTTAATATTAGGAAATTTATTAAGTAATTCGTTGTACAGAGGTTGCCAACAGCTATAAAACCATATAACGTTTTGAGGCATTTCAGATAATACATGCTCACCATGTTCTAACATTTGTTTTATAAAATAAGATTTTCCCGAATTGGAAGGACCGCTTATAATACATGAGAAAGGATGTACAAACGAGGCCCTGTTTTTCATCATAATTAATAACCGTAAGGTAACATACAATAATCCTCTGTTTTGAGCACCCTTTTATTATAGACAACTTTTAGAGTTTTTCTGAGTACCCGGGTTTCCAGAGCCCACTGTTTCTTAATCCTAACAATTCCCGGCTGCTGGATCTTGATCTCTTTCTTTTCCTCACCTTCTGATTGGCAATATTCATCAATCAGATCTTTCAGACTTTCAAAGTTAACCTTAACACAGTTGGCACTGTTTAATGTTATACCCTTCACCTTTAACACAGTAGAACCATTTGACAAAGCATACCCATAGGTTTTTGGACCAACCGCCACAAACTCGGTGATGGAAGTGTTTGGAGGAATCTCGCTTGTCAGCTGCCCTAAATAATCACCTAATGCCGGTGACCACGCCCCCTCTCTGCTAATAAAAATGACAGAATCAGTATCGTGATAGAGACATCTGTTCCCCAAACGATCCAATAACCTGTATAATTCTAGCCGTGCATAAGCAGTTGTAAAACAAGCAATGAACAAGTTTGTACACGTTGACTTAGTAGGATGTTTTTTGGCTGTTTTCCATGTTACAATGGCTGTTTCATCATCCACAAATTCACAAGAGGACACTTCGTAATGGGGGACAAAAAGATACTTAAATAATTCCTCAGGTTCTGTCACCACCGATGTAGTCAGTTGAGTGGTACTCTGGCCAAATTTACCCCACAAGGAGTTTAAAAACAATTTAGCAATCTGCCTTTTAGCAGGATTGACTTCAATGTGCTCCTTGCGTAAATGGACCCCTTCGTTCTTTTCATAATCCCGAACGTAACGCTCTTTATCTTCCTCTGTTTTGCACCAGACGGGATAACCGCTAGCCTCCTGTTTTTGACGGAGATGCATGTTAATATAACCAGAAAACAAAGTTTTTGACTTCCTTTCAAAATGCCAAACTTCATAGATCTCTGCAATTCTGTAGCCTTTCTCCACAGCGACATTCAATTCTACAGTACACCACGTTCCAGTTAGGGCTCTTTCTTCATCATTGTGGAGACACTGTGTGACTTGTTGTTTTTCTGTACAAGTTGCACACAGACTAAACATTAATTTGCCACCAGACTTATGTGGCAGTACTGGAAAGTAGAGACCCCTTGGTGTGTACACTTTAACTTTAACAAATCCAAAATACTGTTTTATATCCCCAAAGTTTTGGTATATTATTTCTGGGTGCCCTGTCGGGTACAGCTTGTTCTTGTTCACAAAGGGATATAAACTTGTAAAATCATAATATAATATTTGGTTTATAGTACAGACATGTAGCATTTGTTCGGCCCCCAAAAAATGCATCTCTGGGGTTCAAGGGTGTTGGAAAATTACTATCTACTAGAAAATGTTTCAATCCCTCATTGTTCTTCAACATATCATTCCACTCGTGTTCCCAGATGATGCGTACTACATACCCCATGCTCTTCAGGTATTCTTCTCTCGCCCTAGTGCGTGAGTACAACAGGCCGTAGGTTGAATCAAGCAGATTGTTGAAGTCTTGGGCCTTGTAGCATATAGGGCATCCATGAAAAAAACAGCCATAAAATTCAAAAGCGGTGGGGGACCCGTTTATGACAGCAAACCCATCCAAAAAGTAAACACCTACTTGCTTTTCTCCACCTTGCAGAGCGTGTTGGATGTTTATACCTTCAGTATGCTCTATATACATCAGCCATTGTACAGAGCATGCAGAATAGCTTTTCTTGCTCTTCTGGTAATTGTCCAGAGGTGCTAATGCTATGGTATCCTTCTTCAAAAACATGAAACGGTACTGCGCCATACAAATAGATGCTAATGTTACATATTGAAAAGGATCAATGCAACGAATTTCAGACTCTTCAAGAATATCACCACCATGGCCTGTGAAAAACTCCCTTTTTGTCATTTCCATCACTTGCTCCCTAAACCTGTTACAAGCATCTCTCAGTATCTTAACATCTTGTTTGCAGTAGTAAGCAAGATCTTTTTTGAGGTTAAATGTTGTACCTTTATTAGCAGCATGCCATTTCTCAAATTCCTCTTTTTCCCCAGGCATCATGGTGTCAGAGCTATAATATTTGATATCCGGCAACGTCCCCACATAATCTTGATTCTCTGCAGTATTGAACAAATGAGGGAAATAACCCTTGGAACCTTGAAAGCCCATAGCTTTGGGTAATTTACTCAATTTCATGGGTAAAAAAGAAAGGCTATCGATAAAACGTATATGAAAGTGTGGTAGGGTTATGCATAGCAGCTTACCACCCTGAGTTAAGAGTTGTACCTTTACCTTTTCACGAATGAGCTGCCTGAGGACTAGGTATCCATCATAACTCTTGGAGTTGTGAGCTATGAATGTGGCCCCTTTAAACTTAGGCTGTACAAAAGTTTTCACAAATTCCTCCAGACACTTATCACCGTACCATTCCCACTTCCTAACATCACCATCATCCAGCATGTCCATGGCATAGACATAGTTCGGTATGTGAGCCCCAGTTTCTTGACAACATTCAAAATCATACACAATGTACATGTAACCTACAACTGGCTTAAAAAGCCTTTTCAGATAACATAAGTGACCTGTCAGGCTGTCTACTTTGGTACCACACTGTCCACACGTTGTTTTCTTACATTCGACATGTGGTGCCGGCACATAGATACCACACTTGGAACAAAATACATTATCCTCACAACCAATTTTTCCTTCCACAGCTAGCTGCTCATGTCTTTCAAGACAGGCATTAGAGCGACAAAGCAGTTTACATATACGGCATCTCACCCTCCCCTCAGCCACTTCGCGGCATTCTGAACCCGTACAAGCTCGACAAAAATATTGACAATCATGTCTAAATTTGTGATGATATGCTGTATGGCACAATATGCAGAAGTAACGTACCCCCATGAAGCCTTTGATGTTTTTTATCCCATAGTAATGACTGTCGTGTAACAGCATAAACACTACTCTTACTTCTAGGGTCCCTCCAGTTACAAAAAACCTCCAACCCCCTTCGTGATAAAACACAATCTTTATAGTTATACCAAAGTGGTCTTCAAATAAGTGTATCTGTGAAAAATCAATTCTGTGAGATGTAGATATCCCAAGTGTGTTGTGGAGGTCTGTGGCTCTGGTAATAATTTCTTGTTTACTAGACATTTCGTTATCTAACAATGATAGCAGGCTGCCTGCAAAACACAGAAATACCCCCTCCACATTGAAATCAATCAGGTGTTGTCTTTTCTTCTCTAAAATCTTACTGAATAGAACAGTTCCTAATTTCCTAAGACCGCCCCCCTCATGGTTCTTCACAATCGTGACTGTTAATTCCAAAGAGTTCCTCCATAAGATCTCCACATTGCTTTGTAATAAACTCTCTACATAACTAAGGAACTCATCAGCATCTAACTCTTCAAGATGCCTTCTAACACTAAAGAGGGGCCTACTTAATTCCTCAGCATCCAGCCGCAATTGTACAAAATCATTTGGACTTATATCCCTGGAAATACGGTTCAAAAGATTCTGTATCTCATTATGAATAACATCTATAGCAAGCATAAATGATTGAACATGCTCCATATTTACAAATCTATAACGTTCATAGTACTCTATTGCTCTGTAATGTTGCAGAGGTCTCTGCCATGATTGAACTCTCTCCAGGTACACGGGCGGTGCTTCAGGTGTACTTAGCGGTTCAGAACCTTCCAAAGAGCCCCATTCCTCTGCTGATTGTGTTTCTGACATATCACCCTCTTCACTGGAGATGTCACTGTATGCAGACGTTGGATGCTGCTCCTCAGGCACCCTTTTAGACTTTTTACATACAGGTTCTAAATAAATAAAAAAGACATATCGAAGGTCTGTCACTGTTTAATGAATACATATAACCCTATTTACCAGTTCTTGTACATTTTAATTAACCTTGTATGCCGCGAGATGTGGATGGCTGGGGTTCAATTTCCTGTTCTTGTACAGCCCTGGCATTGCATGGGGGTGCCTCCTGTAGTTCAATATTCTGACCAATGCTTTGTGTTCCTGTTGGACATGGTCCTTCTGCAGATCCCTGTTCACTGTCTCTATCTGTAGGTACACAAATAATTAACATTTAGGATTAGTACTTATTATAGCACAAAAACATATTGAATATCACACCCCAAAATACATAATTGCTGCTTTTCCCTAAAATCCATATGTGAATATAAATTCAGACCTTACATTTCCATTTCTTCAGTCCCCTGTGCTGTTGCTATCTGCTGCACCATTTCTGGCAGCTGCTCCTCCACAGGCGCCTGTGATATGCTTGCTTGCTGGTTCCCACCCCTTTGACCATGATGTGAAGCACTGCATCCTGGGAATTTGGCATGCATCTGCCCATTCCACCATTCTGAAAGGAATGTACAGCAATAAGTTAAAAGGTTCTCATGTTTATTACAATAAATAATACGGCCTATAGCATTGTTAGGTTCAGCTTGCAGCTTACTCCTAACTTGTTGGTCAGGCAATATCTGTTTCTTTAAGAAACAACTGAGCCATGTAATCAGGGTTTGCTGAACCCTGTAATTAGGCTACAGTGCATAAATAAGCAGCACAGAGAAGCGTTCGTTCTTCCTGGTTCTTCCTGCTTCTTCCGGATTGATACCTGATTGTATCCTGTTGCTTACTGAGTCTATTATATGGTACTGTATACCAAGAGTTACTAAAGTCTGTTTGCTTTGGTAAGGGAAGATACTTACTGGACTGATATTACTGTTTATGACCTTGGACTGTTTTACTTACATCGAGACTGCTTGTTATCTATAAAGTATTTTTCTCACACGAGCTGGACGTTTATCTCCTTCCCTGTGTGTTTCTGCTCTGCTCGTTGCACAAGCAACAAATACTTTTTACACACACCCTAACATTGGTTATGGGCCCAGAACGTTCCAGGGCTCTTTAATTTGTTTTTGTGGAAGTGAGAAGTGCAGGCAGTGGGTGTAGTAGTCAAGATGATGGTTTTTGAGCAAGGTACAAGTTATTCTACCATAACCCGGTTGGATGGAACAAACTATGTTACCTGGTCCACAAAATGCTGTCTACTTTTGCGAAAAGAAGGACTGTGGGACATGGTTAATAATCCACCGGACATAACTACACTGAATGCTGCTGACGAAGAAGATGCCAAAAAGATAGCGAAGTTTCACAGGGACAACGAGCGTGCTTTATGCATCATTGGCCTGACACTGGGAGACCAGCAACTTGTCCATTTCCGGGGTGAAGAGTCTGCTGCGAGGTGTTGGACAAAGCTAAAGAAGCTCTACGTTCGTGACTCTGTGGGTGTCCATATCTACCTGACACGGAAACTATTTCGCTTACATCTTCAGAAAGGAGGAGACATGATGGCTCACCTGGACTCCATGACAGGGCTTTTCCAGGAGCTACATGAGAAAGACCTTGTGTTTACTGAACTGCAGCAAGTTTATATTATTCTTTCATCGTTGGATGACAGTTATGACTCTTTTGTTTCATCATTAGAAGTATTGTCTAGAGATGAACTAACATTGGCCAGTATAACTGGTAGGTTACTGGATGAGGCCAAACGTAGGCAAGAACGAGACCAGTTAAGGATGCAACAGCAACCAAAAGTGGAAGCTGTATATGAGAATGTCAATATTGTTAAACGCTGTTATGCTTGTGGGGCTAAGGGGCACATTGCAAAATATTGTAAAAATAAGAAAGTGTCTGCTAGAAACTCTGCTAAACCCAGGAAAGGGTGTAATTTAGCAACCAGTTCATCTAATAATATAAAAGATGATTGGTGGGTGATTGATAGCGGTGCCTCTCAATCAATAACAAAAAACAGAAAACTGTTTCTAAACATGAAGAAAAGTACTAAAAAGGTCAAATTAGCTAATGGCTGGAATGTGACTGTAGCTGGGGAGGGACTTGTTCAATGTTCTATTAGTAAGCACCCTTTACCCATGCTTTATATCCCTAGTTTGAAATATAACCTTTTATCTGTAAAGTCATTACTACATTCTGGGTTTACAGTAACTTTTAAAAATGACAAATGTTTGCTGGAATGTGAAGGCACTGTAGTTACTGCAGAATTAGAAAACGACTTATTTGTCATTAGGGATAAGTCATTACTGTTAGTTCAGTCAAAAGCTAAATTTGGAAATGTAAAGCCTCATGATGAATGCGTACATTTATTACATAGAAGGCTTGGTCATCTGAATTTCAGGTTGTTGAATTTGACTGTTAAGCAGTCTAAAGGCATCAAATTAAGGGCTTGCAGCAAATACCTAAACTGTAATACTTGTAACCAGCATAAAAGTAAAGTTACACCTGCAAACCGCTGCAATGGGTTTAAAACAACTAAACCTTTGGAGGTAGTCTTTTTAGACTTAATAGGGCCAAAGAAACCCAGTTTAGGGGGAGCATGCTATATTTTAAGTATAGTTGATCACTTTACCAGATATGGTTTTTGCTACCTTATGAAGTCCAAAAGTGATACGTTTCAATGTATCACAAATTGGCTTCGTTTTGTTGAAAGGAAGCAGAGGTTTAAGGTGAAATGCATTGTTACTGACAATGGAACTGAGTTTACTAACCATCAGTTGGCTAAGTTTTTGAAGGATGCTGGGATACAGCATAAACGTTCTGCCCCTTTTCGGCCAGAACATAATGCATATATTGAACGAAGAGGCCAGACCCTACAAGCTATGACTAGGACTATGCTGGCTGATGCTTGTTTACCTGATAAATTGTGGGGAGAAGCAATACTATGTGCCAATCATATTTTAAATAATGTGGTGCACTCCTCTACAGGAAAAATTCCTTTTACTTTATGGCACGGGAGGAAGCCTGATTTAAGTTATATACATACTTTTGGTGCACCAGCCTGGGTGCATATACCAGTTAGTCAGAGAAGGAAGGACCAACAGAGAGCAAAGGAAATGATTTTTGTTGGCTATGAGGCTAACCATAGGTCCTATAGGTTCTGGGAAAAAGGAACAACAAAAGTTTTGTGTAGCACTAATGCTAAATTCCTAGAACATGAAGGCTGGGACAGGTTAGAAAAAGCAGACTATGGTTTTACAGATATTGATGTTAAGATAGACCATATTCCTGATGATAGTTCATCTGAGATGGATGATAAACCATCTATTAAGGCTGAAGAACAGGAACAGGAATCAGGGTTAGGGGAGGATGAACCCAATATACCTGATGTTAGTCCTGTTATGCCTAGACGATCTTCCAGGGACCGGCATCCACCAGATCGCTATAAAGCCACAGTGGTTTGCCAAGTAGATATCGAACCATCCAGTTATCATGATATAAAATTATATCCAGAAAAGGAGCAAAAAGCCTGGCAAGAGGCAATGGATAGAGAAATTGATTCATTGAAGAGGCTTGGTGTCTATGAAGTTGTAAGAATACCACCAAATGAGAAACTTATAGGCTGTAGGTGGGTCTACAAGGTAAAGAAAAGTGTAGATGGGGTAGTAACCCATAAAGCTCGGCTTGTTGCACAAGGGTTCTCACAGACAGATAGAGACTATGATGAGGTTTTTGCTCCAAGTCTACGAGCGAGCACTTTGAGAACGATGCTTGTTTGGGCAGCTAGAAATAAATGCTCTATTACTCATATAGATGTCGAGACAGCTTACTTGAACGCTCCGTTGAGGCATACAATATATATGAAGAAACCTCCTGGTTATGATACACAGGATAGAACTGAGTGTTGGAGGCTACAAAAAAGCCTATATGGTTTAAGGCAATCAGGTTACGAGTAGAACCAATGTATAGTGCAGGAATTACATAACATTGGGTTCTATGAGGGCGTAGCAGATAAATGTCTGTTTAAAAAAGAACAGGATGGATGTGTTTCATTCTTGTTACTCTTTACAGACGACATTGCCATAATTACCAGAACTGACGCTGAGGCCAGAGAGATTATCGGTCAGTTGCAAACAAAATTTAAACTTAGAAATCTAGGACATATACGGCATTATCTAGGGCTGGATATCCTGAAAACATCTAGAGGATTTAAAATTTCACAATCTAATAAAATCTGCAAATTGTTGAAAAAATATGGGATGGAATTATGTAAACCTGCCAAGACTCCTATGGCACAGGAATTCCAGCAGGATAGTTTGCAGAGTCCACAGTTCAGTAAAGAACTGTATCAATCATTAATAGGCAGTTTGTCGTATTTGAGCAACTGGACACGGCCTGATATAGCTTTTAGTGTTAATCAACTAGCACAACATAGTTCAGAGCCTACTGATAGGCATTGGCAGGCTGCTAAACGTGTTCTTAGGTATCTTAAAAGAACATTGCATTTTGCTATGTATTTAGAACCAAATGCCAATATGATATTAAAGGCATATGCTGATGCCAGTTTTGCCAGAAAATCTACGTCTGGAATGGCAATCATGTTGGATAACTGCCTGATTGGATGGAAATCAATTCGCCAGAAACACATAAGTTTGTCTACCATGGAAGCGGAGTTTTCTTGTCTATCACTTACATGTACTGAACTGATTTATTATAAACAGTTGATGGAAGATATTGGATTCAAAATGGATTATCCTATCACGGTTTATGAAGATAACCAGGCAGCCATTAAAATGGCAACGAATCTTGCTGTAAAGACAAGGACTAAATACACTGATATACGTTATCTGAATGTTCGGCAATGTGTTAAGGATAACATGATTACATTGGAATATTGCGCATCAGAGGACAATATTGCCGATAGTTTTACCAAAGCGCAAGGTGCCATTAAACACACCAATTGTTGTGAAAGATTTGGATTAAGAATCTGAAATGTAACTGATACCACTGTACAATGTATGATTTGGATGTGTATTTTTGTTTCTGTATCTATTGTGTATATTGTCCTGTCCAATGGGGAGAATGTTAGGTTCAGCTTGCAGCTTACTCCTAACTTGTTGGTCAGGCAATATCTGTTTCTTTAAGAAACAACTGAGCCATGTAATCAGGGTTTGCTGAACCCTGTAATTAGGCTACAGTGCATAAATAAGCAGCACAGAGAAGCGTTCGTTCTTCCTGGTTCTTCCTGCTTCTTCCGGATTGATACCTGATTGTATCCTGTTGCTTACTGAGTCTATTATATGGTACTGTATACCAAGAGTTACTAAAGTCTGTTTGCTTTGGTAAGGGAAGATACTTACTGGACTGATATTACTGTTTATGACCTTGGACTGTTTTACTTACATCGAGACTGCTTGTTATCTATAAAGTATTTTTCTCACACGAGCTGGACGTTTATCTCCTTCCCTGTGTGTTTCTGCTCTGCTCGTTGCACAAGCAACAAATACTTTTTACACACACCCTAACAAGCATAACACATAACACATACACACACGCCCCCCACACATGCACACTCCCCCACCACACATATTGTTACTTAGGGACAGTCACTTATTACAAACCCTAACACATTACAGCTTTTATACAATAATTATGCCTGCAAAATAAAAATGTCATACCTTCTAATTTGTTTTCTTGTGCCCTTTGTAATGTGGATTCACCATGACCACTGTTATATTCAGCCCATTGAGAGTCCGTGGGCATTGTAAAAGCCGCAAACATTTCATCATCATCATCATCATCATCATCATCATCATCATCATCATCATCATCATCAACAACAACAACATCATCCCTATCTGAAATAAACAAAGAATCATATAGGTATCCTTCTTGTTACAGAAAAGACAGAGAACCCATAGTATACTAAAGTATACTAAAGACCCAAAGTATACTAAACATATATACTTTGAATAAAGTGGCCACCCCCAACCCTTACACATTATTTTTGATGATAGATCAACATTACCTAACAGACACTGCTGTTTATCCAATAGTAATATCTGAAAATTAAATGACATACCTCCTAATATCCTCTCTGTAGGGCATCCTAACGGGCTTAAATTGCCACCCCTGATATATAAATTCCATTGTGAGTCTGTGGGCATTGTAAATGTCCCAAACAGCTCATCCTCCTCACAATCTGAAAGAAAAATTGAATCTTACTGGAATATGCACTGCCACAAAAAAAGGACAACCCATCCCCTATAATATTTGCATGGTAAAAGGAAAATAATACCTTCAACAGCCTTTACACATTGGGAGTCAGTTGCATCCTCCTAATAACCACAAAATATATATCATATATATAAATCCAATTTGACTTTTTTTAATACATATAAGTCGGTATATAATAATATATCAGCGTTAAGCTATATCTTTCATAGTTATAGAAACACTTACATCAGCGTCTGTCATCCTGAAGCTGACTTCTTCACCGGTCAATAGGGAAGGGTATCTATGCCTCGCTGACCACTACCTTCTTATCAGTTTCAACCAGCTAAGACTCCACCGCCCAATGTTCTTGATGTCATCTTTAGTTCAACATGCGTATTGGCTGTCCTGAAGCCTTAACATAAAACACCCTCCAACCCACCCACCCACACCCACCCATCCACCCACCCCCCTATTTTTTTTGCAAAAACAGTCAAACTCCCCCCCTCCCCACCCCCACATCCCTGACTCCCTATCCGTACTTCTAAATATCCCTTTACCAACCAGAAATAACAACAGTTTTCAAAGTTCTTCAGTATACATGCTTTATTAGAAATTCACATCCTTTACATTAACATTTTCTTGTAATCAATTTCTGATACATTTTGACATATCAATCTCTTGATTGAGATTGGAGTCTCATCTCTTATTCTTGTCATTAAAACCAGTGGATCCTTCATCCTCTCAATGTTTTGTATACATTCTTTGACTTCATCCAATGTGTCCCTTGTGAAATATAACTTATTCATTTTATCTGAAATATAAATGATCATCCAGACAATTTGGGGTATAGATATTTGAAGGCACATTCTTTTAACAATGCTAGTTTCATCCATTCCATCTAATTGATCTTCATTCTTCAAACATCCCAGTAAACAATGATGCAAAATTTTCACAACACAGCTCTTGACAATTTGCAAAAGGCCTGTATTCTGGTGAACATCCAGTTCTGAAAGAAGAAATAACACGTTACATATTTGTTTTCAACTCATAATACTTTTTAATTTTCAATGCCTATATATACGCACCGTTTGATGACTGGCAGAAGCGGCAATAACAAATCTTAAGTGTCAATTCCTGCTCATTCTCAATATTAACTTTTTTACTATGTTTCCTAACTCGACGTTTCCTCTTTGGGAGTTCTGGTGTCACGTTTAAATCAAATAAATCATCAATTGGCTCTACATTATCAACCTTTTTATTATTTCCTTCGTCTTGCCCCATATTATTAAACGAGGCCTAGGCTTTAAGCAGGTGAATTGTTGCCCTTCTGCAGAGGCCCTCTTTTATCAGTCTGTGAACCACAGGCCACGCCTGGGACATGTCAGAACATGCCATAAACAAGCTTGTCGCACGTGCCATCGCGCTCATCGCCCTCCCGTTATCTAGCAACCATATACGCAGCGCATGACCGCGGGCCACCCCTCCCTGGGGCATGCCCCAACACGCCCTGGGGCCTCTTGTAACATACAGAGCCTGCGCATAACCTCATGTTTTTATTCTTTATTCTTTCTCTTAATTTTATTTTCCCAGCCTTCTAGCCCTACCCATTACCCAAACCTTTCGGAAATATATAAAAATAAAAACATTTTGCATACAAAAAGGGCTTTCTTTGCAAAAAATAGTAATTTTATTTTTACACCTCTGCAAAAGTAAAATCCTCTGAGAACAAAGAAAAGGATGTGTTCAGCTTCCAAACTTTACAACTGCAAACAGGGTCCAAGTCTGCTTTTTGATAATGCTTTTTACTTCTTGGTCTGTGTAAATATGTTTTTGTGGGGTTTGAAGCTCAGATATGCTTCTGCTTTTTGTAATAGAAGGCCTCGTGCTCGGCCTGTCAATCATTTTGATTCTGCCGATGGATAGCCTTTCAGGGAGGGTTAGCCTCTTCCATGTGCTCGGCCTGTCAATCATTTTGATTCTGCCAATGAGATGCCTTTCAGGGCGGGTTAGCCTCTTCCATGTGCTCGGCCTGTCAATCATTTTCTTTCAGCCAATGGGAAGCGCCTCTGAATCAGAGAAGCAACTTCATAGGCTGCTACTGTCAATCCCCGCCTCTGCAAATATGGACCAATGAGAAGAGCCTCATATGCATAATTAATGTGTCAAGCTGAAAGGGCTTCTGGGACAGATGTGTTTGCTGTTTCAGCAGTTCCGGGTGAAAGGCCCCCCGGGTCAGAGAGGGGGCGTGTGTGGTATTGTCACCGCACTACCGGTGAGAAGGTTTATGGGTCAAGTGGGGGTGGCTCACCGTGATGTAAAAGTACTTCCGATAAAAAGGGCTTGTGGGTAAAGGGCCAGGGTTATGACGTTATAGTCCTCCAAGGTAAGGAGGGGCTGGGGGTGTTGTGACATCACAAAAGGGGTGGGGGTGTTGTGATATCACAAAAGGGGTGGTGCTGAAAACATAAATAAAGACGTCACACAAAGGGGCGGGGCTAAAAAAGTAAATAAAATGTCACAAAGGGGCGGGGCTAAACAGCCCTCCAAAATTTGGTATGTACTTCTTACTACTCACAATAATTGAAGAGTTATAGATGCAGGGAAGGTAAGTATGGGAGAAGCAGTAAGTAAGTATATAGCAGGAGTGAATGGCTTCATTCAGGATGAGTCCCCTGGAATGTGGCAAATTGATTTGATAACCTCCCCACTACTGAAGAACCATCTTAATTTTTTCTCCCCCACTTGTAATTCTTTTCTTTGGAAAACAGGCAGGCAAAAGAATGCTATTCTCCGATAAAACTAGCAAAACAATAACAACAACAACCCAAAAAACAGTGCCACTGTTTCTATCTGAATTAGGGGTTTTGTGTCTGTATCTGTGATATTTGTGTGTGATTGCAATATTCATTTCTACATCTAATATTGGAATAAATTGTTGATCAGTAACTTTTCTGGAAAAAATATTATTGGAATATCCATGGGAAATTCTATTCTACTTTATTGTCTCGAATTCCACTCTCTTCCACAATCAAAAAGCTACAGTAGCTTGAAGCACCTAGAAAGACAAGGCTGAGAATTGGCTCTGTATTTAATGCCATCTGAACTGCTGATGAAACACTCTTATGCAAGATTTTATCTTCAAGGAAAGCAGTGAGCACTTATATATATTCCATAAAGTGGGAAGGGTTTTGTCTGATCGGTTATGCTGTATGTAGAAGTTTAGAAGAAAGGCTAGGAAGATGATGCAGTTTAAATGATTTTTATAATGTATCAAATGCATATGCCACTGATTCCCAGCACCGTAGAATCAAACAGGAGGATCAAGAGCAGTGGTTCTCAACCTTCCTAATGCCGCGACCCTTTAATACAGTTCCTCATGTTGTGGTGACCCCCAACCAGGGGTGGGTTCTAAATTTTTTTACTACCGGTTCTGTGGGCGTGGCTTATTTTTTGGGCGTGGCTTGGAGATCATGTGACTGGGTGGGTGTGGCTAGCTGGTCATGTGACCGGGTGGCCATGGATATGTGTATAGGGACTACTCAGAGGGCTGAAAAAAGTCATTTCTGACAGGTCCTCGCACTTTTGACTGGTCCTCACACTTACGATCATCCTCACATTTATGTCCGTGCAGCTTTCTTAACAACCGTGTCACTCATTACACAACTGCTTCTCTTCACCATGGTGACAAGATAGGGCAAAAACATAAAATGTGAGGACAGTCGTAAGTTCGAGGACTGGTCAAAAGTGCGAGGACCAGGCAGAAATAATTTTTTCAGCCCTCTGAGTAGTCCATATGCACAAAAGGACTACCCAGAGGGCTGAAAAAAGTGATTTCTGACAGGTCCTCGCACTTTTGACCGGTCTTCGCACTTATGACTGGTCATCATTTATGCCCATTGTAGTATTCTTAACAATGTGTCACTCATTTCACAACTGCTTCTCTTCACCATGGTGACAAGATAGGGCAAAAACATAAAATGTGAGGACAGTCATAAGTTCGAAGACTGGTCAAAAGCACGAGGACCAGTCAGAAATAACTTTTTCAGCCCTCTGAGTAGTCCATATGCATAAAAGGATACAGCAATAGAGAGGGATGAAGGAAGGGTAGGGAAATTAGAGTAGGAGTGAGGGTAAGAGAGGGAGGAAGAGAGGAGGAGAAGGAGAAAGGAAGAGGAAGTAGGGAGGAGAAGAAGAGGGGGAGGAAGAGAAAGTAAGAAGGAAAGAAAAGAGAGAGGTGGTAGGTTTGAGGAGAAAGATTGCTGTACAATAAAAAAGATGAAAGGGAAGAAAGCCAACCCCAAACAAATATATTGCCCGCGGCGATATGGCGTTGAGTGAGTGACTGCTGCTCCTCAATACCATCAGTCACCGTGTTTTGGGGACCCCCTGAGGGACGTGGAGCCCGGAGAGCCCCACGGATGAGAGAGCAAGCCGGGTGAGCGTGAAAGCGGGCGCAAAACGCTGATCGCAAGACCGGGCGGCTCTGTCTAACCCAGCACGCGTGAGTCGGCCAAACTAATGGCTGACGCGAACCTGCAGTAACCAGCAACCAGATGGAAGCAAGGGAGATCGGATGCTGCAGTGTGGATCGATACACACCTTTCCTGCATTGAGGAGAGAGGACATCAGGAAAGGGATCGGCGAAATCGGGCGGGAGAGTCTTACAAATGAGAGAAGCAGCGATTGAAAGTTTCCTGTGTATTCTGGCAGAGAGAGAGCCCGACAAGCCGGCATCGAAATAAGAAAGAAAATTGTATTGACAGTGTGCGTGCCAGAGAGGATCGGTGAGAAAATTTAAGACCAGCACTTATTTCCTTTTTTTACTGTGAACACAAGTGGACCCAGCGGAGGCTGAAATTGGGTGGATCGAGTTTGGCTTTCTTTTTTGCACTGAACAGGAAGCTCAGCCATTAGAGTGACTTGACGGAGGAATAGCCTGCCTAGCGGTGGACAGTTTGGCAGCAAGAATACAATAGAGTGCTGAACCTGGAGGAACATCCTAAGCTTATAGAAGATCAGAGACTGAGCAAAAAAGAATAGACTATATCCCAAAAAGGAATAATAAGTATATATATATATATATATATATATATATATATATATATATATATATATATATATATATATATATATATATATATATATATATATATATATATATATATGTAGGTCTTTGGTTATTCAGGTTTTCTCCCGCGTAAAATTGGAGCCTGAAGATGATGAATGAGACTTCGTCGAAACGTCGCCAAGAAACCTCCAATTTTACGCGGGAGAAAACCTGAATAACCAAAGACCTACATACAAACACCCGTGAAAACCTCAGAAAACAAATATATATATATATATATATATATATATATATATATATATATATATATATATATATATATATATATATATATATATATATATAAATTAAATTAACAACAACACTTGAACCTTTAGATATTTTGTCTTCAGTATCCTGATTGTTAGATTTGTACATACCTTGATAAATTGACTTTTTTCTTTTTTTTTTTGACTAGATAATATAATACACTCTCAAGTTTTGATATTTTAAATCTTTCTATATATATATATTTAACTGTTTAGCATTTATAGTATTTACCAGTATTTTTATAGTATCTAAAATTATACAATTATAATCGTATTTAAAATTAAGTATTCAAAATTTCTATTTATAGTATTTATAGTATTTTAAGCATTTAAAAAGTATAATATTGAGCCAAATTAATTGCCATATTGATACATTGATTGTGAACTGCTGATTAATTGATATTTTGATTTGTATAGTACTGAACTGTCTAACTTATATTTACTAAGCCAATTTAACATCAAATATATTTAAATAATACTTTGAGTATAAGGTATTGTGAGGAAGAGATTAGAATCATCGTATAGATATTGATATTGATTGCCCACCGGAAAACTAGCTATACTTGTTTACAAATTTAGAAGGAAAAATTAGATATAGTAATATAGATATATAAATATATATTTATATTAAAAAAAAAAGATAATAGAGGCGCTAACTGGCGAATGAGAATTTGGAGTAACATCGATAGGATAATTAAAGAGCAAAAGAAAATCTTGAAAGAAATGACAAGCATGGCATCCACTGTGGGGAAAACAGGAAAAAATACTCCCTCTAATCCCACTATAGCGACAACCTCTCCGGCGACACAAAAATCAACAGAAAGCCTGGCAATGCAAACTCTGCAAGCATCATTAACCCTGGTTCAAGAAACGATGATGGCAATGCAGGAAAAATTATTAAATAACCATGTCGAATTAAAATCAGACATACATGCATTGGACCAGAAAATGAATGATATCCAAACATCAATAGTCAATAATGAACTACGAATTCAAAAAGCCGAAACAAGAATAGACCAAACTGAAAAGAAATTAGACATTGTGGATTAAGCACTAACGAGTCAAAATAAAGAGATAGAAGATACAATAATCCAATTGGAGATGGACCGGGCTTCCTTTTATTTGCGATTTCAGAATGTTGTTGAGGACAAAGAGGAAGACCTAGGAGAAAAAATGGCGGAGCTGATAGCCGATGCACTTCATCAAGACAAACAGGCAATAATTAGGGAGCTGGACGACGTATATAGGGTCCAGACTAACTGTGCAAGAAGGAACAAACTTCCTAGAGAAGTTCATATCCGCTTCGCACGGAAAAAAGTTAAAGATATTCTTTATAATATGGCAAGAGACGAACAGATTACATATCGAGGAAAAGAAATAATAATTCTAAAACAGATACCAAGAAGAGTCCGGGAGATGAGGAAGGGATATAGATTTTTGGCCATACAGTTGAATAAAAGAAAGATACTATTCAGGTGGCTTCTCCCAGAAGGGATGCTAATAACCTGGCAAGGAAGAAAAATTAAAATAGAAAGTCTGAGTACAGCACAAGACTTCCTTGACCAGCTAAGAGGCGCGGAAGAAGAGCAGGGGAGTAAGGAAGAACTAGAAACAGCAGTAGTGGAGGAGGAAGCCCTACATCAACAGAACACGAACGAAGCAACTGTAGAGGAGAAGACAGAAGAAGAAGGAGAAGCCAAAGAAAGCGAGACCAGTAAGGGCCGTAAGAAATAAACAAGAACCAATAATCAGATAGGGCTTTAGAGATGAATGGCTTGAAGTTAATATCCGTAAATGTCAATGGACTAAATGATTACAAAAAGAGGAAAAGAATATTAACAAAACTAGGTAAACAAAATGTTGATATAATGTGCTTACAAGAGGTGCACATAAAAAAAGAAGAAAGTAAATGTTTAGAATATAAAAAATTTGGTCAAACATTTGATTCGCTGGCAGAGAAAAAGAAGAGGGGGTGGCTATCTACGTAAAAAAAGGAATTGAAGCAGAATTGAAATTCAAAGATACAAAGGGTAGAATCCTTATGATTGAAATTAAGAGAGGGAATTCCAAGGTATTATTAGTGGGCATTTATGCCCCGAATAAAAAACAGGGAGAATTTTTTAAGAAACTGCATGAACAATTAGTGAAAATGGCATATACTGAAATCTGTATGATAGGGGATTTTAACAGCATTGTAGATCCGGAGAAGGACTATAAGAGCAATAAAGTTAAAAAAAATAAAAGGACAAACTTACCGAGAGCTTTTTTTGAGTTAGTCGATGAATTAGATCTAATTGACATTTGGCGTACCCTGCACCCAAACGACAGGCAATATACCTTCTTTTCAAATGCACAAAAGTCGTGGTCCAGAATTGATATGGCATGGGCCAGTAGAAATTTGGGGTTGGAAATTGGAACTGCAGTAATTAACCCAAACGATTGGGCAGACCATAATCCATTAGAAATCAGATGGAAGTCTCTCCAGAGAAAATACCAACGGAGGTGGAGGTTTAATGCCAAATTACTGGGCGACAAAGACTGTATACAAAAATTCAAAGAAGAAATAAATTTCTTTTTCAAGGAAAATGAAAACAAAGGCACATCCCATGCAATAGTTTGGGACACAATGAAGGCCTACCTGAGAGGAGTCGTGATTTCATATACTGCACATAAAAACAAAGAAGAAAGGAAGACCCTGGAAGAGTACTTAAATCATATAGGAGAATCAGAAAGAAAACTCCAAGATAATCCAGAAGATGAAGCAGCCAAAGAAAATTGGATGATGTGGAAGCATAAAGTAAATATCATGGAGCAAGAAGAGTTGGCACAAAGAATGAAAGGAACGAAACAATATCTTTTTGAGAATACCAACAAATCGGGGAGGTGGCTGGCCTATAAATTAAAAAAGGAAAATGAAAGGGGAATAATCCATACTTTAGTAGACTCTAAGGGCAAATTATTGATTAACGAGGAAGAAAAACGGGATAGGGTGAGAGAATATTACGAATCCCTATATAAAGAAGAGGAGATACCGGATGACAAAATAGAACAATACTTGATAAAAGCAGAGCTCCCACAAATAACTGATGATGAGAAAGAAATGCTTAATAGAAAGATTACAATTGAAGAATTAAAAATAGCCCTTTCCAAATTGAAAAATAATAAAGCGCCAGGACCTGACGGATTTCCAGGGGAAATATATAAAAAATTAGAAGAAATACTCCAACCGAAATTAGTAGAAATTTTTAATGATGCACTGTTAGACCACAAAATTCCAGAGTCATGGAAAGAGGCGCATGTCACACTTGTGCCGAAAGAAGGTGCCGACCCAAAACAAATTCAAAATTACAGACCAATCTCGCTCCTAAATACGGACTACAAATTATTCATGGGCATAATGGCAGAAAGAATGAAAAAGATTTTAAATAATTGGATATATAAAGACCAGAATGGATTTTTACCAGGGAGACAAATTAGGGATAATATGAGAATTGTACTAGACACGCTAGAGTATTATGAGGAACACCCTGGAAAACAGATGGCTCTGATTTTTGTCGATGCTCAAAAGGCATTTGACAATCTAAATTGGAAATTCATGATTAAACAAATTGAGATTATGAAATTCGGAACAAACTTTGAAACGATGATTAAATCCATTTATAATAACCAAAAGGCGAGTATCTTGGTGAATGGGGATAGGACTAAAACATTCCAAATTAGTAAGGGAGTAAGGCAAGGTTGTCCCCTATCCCCTTTACTGTTCATTCTGGCCCTAGAAGTTCTCCTAAGGAAAATTAGATTTAACGACGAAATAAAAGGATTGAAGATCAGGAAGGAGATTTATAAGACGCAAGCATTTGCGGATGATGTAGCCCTAATCCTTGAAGACCCTATAGAGTCGGGACCTAAAGTATTGGAGGAATTAAGTAAATATGGAGAGATGGCAGGCTTCATACTGAACAAAACTAAAACCAAAGTATTGATTAAGAACACAACTGAGAGCCAGAAAAACGAGATAGAAGAAGTACTAGGATTACAGGTTGCCAAAAAAATTAAATACCTAGGAATTTGGATTACATCAAGATGTTCGACCTTGAAAGACGATAATTATATTCCCCTAATCAGAAAAATAAAACAAGACCTAGATAGCTGGAAAAAAATAAGACTATCACTTTTGGGCAAGATAGCCACAATTAAGAAGAACATCCTCCCCAGAATATTATTTCTATTTCAAAATATACCGATAAATTTAGATAAAAAATTCTTTTTAGAACTAGACAAAATTATTAGAGAATTCATATGGGAGGGGAAAAAACCGAGATTTTCCATTAAAATTTTAAGGGGCAAAAGAGACATAGGTGGATTTGGACTCCCGGACTGGAAAACATACTACAGGTCAGCCAAGCTAGTATGGATAAAAGATTGGATCACCCTGGAAAATAAGAGAATTCTTACCTTAGAAGGCCATGACCTGCAAAAAGGCTGGCACGCCCACATCTGGGAAACGGAGAAGAAAAGGAAGACACATTTCCATAGACATAAAATTAGAGATTCCCTGATACAAACATGGACCCAGATTAGGCAAAAATATTACAAAAAAATCCCAAATTGGCTCTCAACGATGGAGGCCCTGACCCACCCAAATAGGTGGGAGAGGGAGAAAATGGGCAGATATAAAGATATCCTAGACGAAAGAGGGTGGCTTAAACCAAATGATATCTTACGAGAGCAAGGAATAACTTTAGATTGGTGGACTTATGCACAAGTAAAATCCAGATATCAGAAAGACAAAGAACAATATGGTTTAGAACTGGGATCAAATGGACTGGATAAAGTCTTGATGGGAACAAATAAAAAGATTCTGGCAAAACTATAAAATTATATATTAAACGATGACAAGTTCGAAGATGTTACGAAGAACCAAATAATTGCATGGGAGAAAAATATAGGGCGCAATATAAATTTTGGGGAATGGGAGGAGGCATGGAACAGAAATCTTAAATTGACTAGAGCGGTGACATATAAGGAAAACCATTACAAAATGTTTCATAGATGGTACCTAGCCCCGGCCAGACTAGCGAAGATATATCCCAATATACATCCCAATTGTTGGAAATGTGGCCATGGTCAAGGCACCTTCTTTCACATGTGGTGGACATGCCCGGAAGCAAAAGGATACTGGAATAAAATTAGGAGATGGTTATATGAAATAACTGATGAAGATATTGAATTAATACCAGGGATTTTCCTCCTGGGAATAATAAAGAAGCCATATAGAAAGGAAATGATACATTTAATGATCCATATAATTACAGCCGCTAGATTGGCATACGCACAGTATTGGAAAGAGAAAATTCAACCACCAGAAGAGCTTACAATTAAGAAAATACTCGAGTGCGCAGAGATGACTAAATTAACCTATGAATTAAATGATGAAAAGTCAGTTTACTATATGGTGTGGGAAAGGTGGTACAAGTGGTTGCATGATAGAATGAAAGAAAGATCTAAAGGTGTGTTAAATAATGGTTAAAAGTGAGTTAAAATGTCACCAAGTATTATCTATGTAAATAGTTAAAACACTGCACATCCGATACAAATTGAAAATCTATATTATGTTTATGTTGTTCTATGTTATTGTTTGAATGGTTGTTTGTTTTCTCTTCTTATTTCTCTTTTGTTTTTGTTTTTTGTTTTTTTAAAAAAAACCTTAATAAAGTTTAATTTAAAAAAAAATAACAATAATTAGAAACACACATACAAACATACAATGTATTTTCTTTGAACAGAGTATTTGGCCGGTTCATAAATTTAAACAGTGTTTAGTCATTTCAATTAAATTTACAATTTCTATATTTCCTTTTTGCCATATTTATTCCTCATCTATTTTTGTAAAAAACCAATATTACCCTTCATCCTCATCTCTAATCTTAATCAAATTCAATTTTTCCCTTCTATTCTATTTTATACCCCTTCCCATTGTCATCTATTTTTATATCCATCCTCACATTGGTTAATTATGTAATATTACAGTTGTTTAATATGAATTCAACATTTTAATATAAATCAATTAGTTATATAACTACCTTTTTTGTATATTAATCAATAAGAACATGAATATTCCAATTATTTCCATGCAATCCAATTTCTTACAAATCAATTAATTATATTTACCAATAATAATAAACCAAATAATTTCCCCCATATATTCCTCCAAACCACAACTTAACCATTTCTGCTTTCAACACAATATACGATTAATAGTATCTCAATTATTACAATTCCCTAGTTAAATAGAGCTTTTTTTCTTTTGTGTTTTAAAATCTCCTCTTTTTCCCTAAATTTCCCGTTGTTTGCACCTACCTTTTTTGGTGAGGAAAAAGAAATCTGCCTGCCTAATTTTCCAATGTGCAAAGCCAACAGCCTGCTTTACTTTCTCTTTCGTTTTTCAGTATAGGTAGGGGGAAAAAAATCTGCACTCTTTCCAAGCAAGCAGCAGAGCTCTGAGCAAAACAGCTGAGAGCAAATCAGCTGGGGGTTGGGAGCCGATCTAAGCAAGGGCTAATTAGCCTATGCTGAAGCTCCGTGGGCCAATAAAATTACAAAAAAGCACCGAACTATTTGTTAAATTGCTGGCTCCCCCGCCCCTTGCCCACCACTATTTATTGGCAATAAATAGTGGTGCGGAGGGGCGGGGCAAGCCAGCAATTTAACAAACGGTTCGGCTGCACCACTGGCTATAGGGCGGCCCTTTGAAGCCCCGCGGCAAGAATTTAAACAGTTTTTTTTCCTCTAGCCATCGGAAGCAGCAATAGATTGGGAGTGGGCGGGGTAAGCGAACGGCCGGCGATCCAACAGAGCAGAGAGTGAGGGTGAGTGAAGGCATGGGGGGGGGAGAGGGCTTTGGCGACCCCTGTGAAATGGCCGTTCGACCCCCAAAGGGGTCGCGACCCCCAGGTTGAGAACCGCTGTTCTATGCTGTATGAGATCTTGAGCAGGAGAAGGAAGTGAGCAGCTAACAGTTGAATAGAGTTTATCTCAACTGATAGTACCAGAGTTACATTAGTAAAAAAAGTTTTTTTCTTGCAATTTCTCAGTTGTTCCCTTCTGCCAAAAGAATAGGTCATTTTCTTAAGAAATGAAATATTTTCTCTCAAAATACTCTTGTGTTGGTTTAAAACACCCTTCTGATTGGAAATGGTAGTGGGTTAGGGTGAGGATTACTGCTGGTTTTGTGGCTTTCTCTTAAATACCTTTTGATGATTTTGCCTCCCTAGGCGCCCTTCTGCCCAGTGTGGAAAAGCCCCTTAGGACAAGATCCCTCATTTTATCTCACTTGCCATGGATTTTATAGAGTCAGAAAGATAATTTCAATGTCTTGAAACACAAGACATTCCCCCATACCCTTAGTGGCCTTACAACATAATATCTGTCCTCAGAATATTATGAGTTAGTTATGCAGTCAATGTAGTTTTAGATTCAATCTACATAAAGCTATCCAACATTTGCCTGGAACATAATTATGGGCTGGCAGCTGAGGGAAGTATGCATTTATGTACTGTAGCAACAGGCTTAGTTCCTTGGATCACCAGGAAGATCCAGTAGGTGTAAGAATTTTTCACTCTTCCACTGGACTCTTTTATGTAGCTGAATGAGAAGTGCTAGAGAAGATAAGAGAACATAAACCTCCTTTCTCTTCCCTGCCTGTGATAGAATTGGCCCTGCAAAGCACTCTTTGCCTTTAGGGTGGAGCCCATTTCTGTGGACTACCCCCTGCCAACATTGCCACAGGCCCTCATGAAAGATGAACACGCAGGAACAGAAGTAAATTAACAATACACACAATGAATATCACTGAGACTAAAAATGGCAAAACTGGCAGCTCTGAAAAGAAAGTCAATGTTGAATAGTGTAGATCTTTGCTCAAGAATCTCAGGAAATAGGTAGAGGCCAACTGTATTTCTAAAAGTGCCTTGAAGTCTATAAATCATTTTGAGCTCCTGGAATTACCCTAGAAATGATTTTGTGTAATGAGCGTGTGCAGAAAGGACAATGAGGATATCTCAGGAACAAACTGACATGTGGTTTAGAATAAAGTGAAAAAAAGGTAGAGTAAAATAATATTCACCATATTACGACCATATTATGATCCAGTTATGCAGTTCACCTAGTCTTAGATCCATACTAAATGTGACATTTCAACATTTACCTGAAACATAATTGTCAGCTTCCAATTGAGGGAACTATGTATTTACTTGTTGTATCAACAGACTTGGTTACCTGAATCATCAGAAAGATTCCGTAGTTATAGGAATTCCACACTCTTCCCATGAACTCTTTTATTCAAGTGAATGAGAACTGCTAGAGGAGATGGAAAAAACATTTTGAGGTGTACTAGACTATCCCACCCCTTTTGAAATTCATGCTGCAATAGATTTGATTTGAGAAAGGACACTAAACATAAAGGATGAGGATAAAAGTGGAAAAGGGAAATCCATCTGAAATACTAACTCAGTAACTTCTTTTGTTATATGTACCCTGCCTTTGTTGTAAAAAATGGTGCAGTAAAAAGGCAAATAAAGAATGGATATGTGTAAACTATTGGTCCTAGACTTATACTGCTAATTACTATTTGTATTTTAATCATTCTTTTCAGTGAAGTATGATTCATAGCTGAGATTTTTAACATTTTATAGGATGATTTGTGTCCCTAGTTAAATATTTACATTCTGTTATAAATTTAGACACTGTAATAAAGGAAAAGCAGAAAATGTATGAATGAAACGGGGGTAGTAGGGGAAATTAAATAGGTTCAGGCTTAATGGATATTGGTTGTACAAATTATATTTTCACCTATGTGTATTGTTAGAACACACCCCTTTATTAGGATCAGTGTCCCCAATACTATTCCTCACTTGTTGGCTGTGTGTGTCTGTGTCAGGTCCTATCTGACTCACCCTCTGATCATTTGATTTTATTGTGTAGTCTATCCATTTGTTTATCCTGATAACTAAAATAAATTTTATAACACCTGTTGGTCTGTCTATTTAACAAAAAGAATGGTCCAGGAAACGATCCTTTCTCTCATGCAGATTTCCTCTTGCTACATTTTCCTTTCTTTTATCAGCACTCAGCAGATGCTGATATTGAGTCATCGGACAAAGTCATTATTATGCTAAGTAATGTCCCAAAGTATTTAACTTGAGAAAAATATAAATTTAAGTAATTCTTTTTTTTTTTTGCTCCTTTCTGAGGTCTTAGCTAATAGCTTAAATTTGATTTTATACTACTTCTGCCCAAGCAACCATATCAACTGGAAAACCTCAGTGGCAAAGTAAGCATTACAATAAGTAAACAGAAGGGGTAGAGCGAGACTGTGTGAAATTATAGCATAATATATAGTTAAAGCAGATAACCTTTCACACTGAAATGTAGGCAAAGAGATGCCTCCCTCCCTCCCACTACAAAGAGATGCCTCTCTCTCCCTCCTTCTCTCTCTCATGGGAATATAATGCCCCAGGTCCCTCTTAAAGAAGTTGCACAATGTCTGCAATGCTCATTTAGCTTTATTTTAAGGAATATTTGCCAAATTTTACTTTAATGCATAAATGTTTTTGAGTTTGACAGATAGCAATTTGATTCATGTAAAGAAAGATAAAGTGATAGCAGGCAGTAATCTCAGGTCATTGGCCATATCTTGAAGATGTTCTGGGTGGTAGATGGAGATGGCATTATTTTCCACCCCAGCTGTACAAATGAGATAAAATAATAGATTGGTAAATTCTGTGGTTTGCAAAGCTTTTGTGAATGCAACCAATATTAGACAGATAGTCTCAATATACTATATATTTGTAGTATTTCTATTAGAGGAGATTTTTCTTACTGACGGCAGCACACCCATCCTCTTGGACAATCCACTTGCCCGTAACAGGTAAAGCCAGTCTTTGGAAACTGAACACATACTCCTTCTAGCCTACTACAGCGGGAGCTGGCATTCCCTGTGAAAAGAAAAAGAAGAGACAGGTGAATAATGAGTAAAGATATCTTGTTATTTATATCCATTTTTTCTTCGAAGATACCTTCTTCTTCCACAGTCGCAGGACTCCTATCAGTTCAGAGAGTTTCCTCTAGCCAGAGGAATCCCTTTCTGTTGATCTCCCTGCAGCAGCCCAAATAAATCTGATATCTAGACAAATTTGAAGACTGGTGTAAAGTTGAATTGGCTGGTATACCTGTATCCATTAAGATAGTAAGGGGAATACAAAACCTGAGTTATACCAGTGGAAGTCCTTGCTGTGATATATTTTCCTCCATTATTACAATGGATCCTTGTTTGCTAGGAAATAACCCAAGTTAGTTCTGCTAAATGTTTTGGATGGAGACCTTGTGTGTAAATGATTATGTCCTTTGATTTCAGGACCTGGTGTTCTGTCCCCCCACCTCACATAGGCAGACACACAAGCAAAAGATGTCTCCCAGTAATTTATTTTTACAAGCCGACCGGAATCCCTTTGGCAGATAAAAATTCTGGCAGCTACTTTCCGAATGCCTGCCAAGTTTCTTATCACTTCTAGAAACAGGAGTCAGCATATCTGTAGTCCGTTGCTGGGGCAACCAAGAGTTCAAAGAGTAGTCAGAAGTCATTCACAAAGTCCAAGCCTTAAGTCCGAAAAATACCTTCTTCCGAAGCTCACGATATGCAGTTTTTGTGCATCACAGAGCCTGCAGAGCAACCCCACCCACTTTTATCCCCTGTGGGGCATGGCTCAGTGACTCAGCAATCTCTGGCCCTTTCCCACCTCTTCCTTTGCTGCGCACGCCTTTCCCTCCAATGCTGCCTGGGATCAATCCAAGATTGATCTTCATCACTCCCTATTAGTGGGTGCCCCGACATACTTTCCTCCTGGCCTTCAGCTGGAACCTGAGGCGTTGCCAGAAAGGAGAGTCCTGGAGAGGGAGGCCTTGTCAGTTTCTCCCCATCACTTTCAGAGTCATCTTCCTCCGTGAGGACAGGCTCGGGAGCCAGAGTCACAACACCTGGCTTTCCTTTGGCTTTCTCCCTCTTCTCTTAATGCTTTCAAGGATGCTCTTCCTTGCTCTTGAAAAGCTGTGCATATGTAACATTTTGCTGCAATTTCCTCCCTTTTTCCCACATTAAGTACAAATGGATTTACTAAATGATTACTATGTATCTTTTATTTTTCTCCATCTTTATTTTTCAAAAATAAGTTAAGGTGGTAAATGTATCAAATACTCCTTCCTCCTATTTTTTCCAAAGCACCTAGACTGTGAGAAGATGTGGGCTGAAAGAAAAAGAGAAAGAGAGGGGGAGGGGGGGGGACTGGTCCAAATTAGCCACTCTATTGTGCCTCTTTATTAAATAGATTATTTTGCTTATTAAATAGTATTTTGCTGAGAATTTTATAAACCAATACTAAAAGTGAAGTAAATCAACAAAAATAAACTGCAACAACAAACCCTCAATAAAGTTCTTCCGAGAATAGTGAATCAATGAATTAATTTTCCAGCCCCTCCTGAATGTCTAATAATTTACTGGATCTTGAGTTTTATTGCAAAAGAAAAATCAATTGCATGTTTTTCAAATCTTTGGAGGATCATTATGTCAATAGTCCACACAGTTCAAAGCTATTTCTATAAAGTAAAATAAAAAGATGTTGAAGATTATCCTGCTTTCAGTGATATTCACATTTGTTTAGAAAGTAGTGAGCTATCAATCCTTTCTAAATTATTGCTAATTTTGTTTCTAACCTGGTTGAGACAGGAATGCAAGGAAAAGAAATGTGAACAGGACATCAAGGATCTTCATGCTGGGTTTGGATCTGGACCAAATCTTACTCCTGGGACAGACACAGCTCTCTATTTATAGAATTATAATCATTGCATCATATCACCTCAGTGAAGTATTGCAAAGATTCTTAGGTGTTTTTTTTACAGTTCTTACATAAGGCAATGGTGCATCTTCCTTGTGTTGAAACACTCCTGTTGCAAAAATCCTTGGAAGAGCAACAGACTTAGTTGAACTAAGCTAACTTGCTATGGTTGTAAAAGTTTGGAGGTTCAGGACTTGTCATGTCCTATTGGGGCAAAGAAAATTCCTTACTGAGTTGCTGCCCAAACTCTACCAGTCCACGGTGATAATGTTCAGCCATATTCACTAGCAGCTGGAGTTTTGGAAGAGCCCTTAGAACCAAATGGTAGAAATCTGGAGTTGGCGCTGCTATCATGGGTATTATGGGTGGGTTTTGGAAAAACAGCTGCTCTTCTTCTTGGTGAATGTCTGTGGCACCCAGATGAAGCACAGGCTTATTTGGCTTTCATTGTGGTATTCCTCCCTGATGCAGGTGGTTTTTATTTCCCTGAAAACAGAGAATATGACAGTGGTCTATGCACCCTGTTATTAACACAGCTGCCTGCAATTTACTGCTGGTTCGAATCTCTCCAAGGCTCAAGGTTGACTCAGCCTTCCATCCTTTCTAAGGTAGGTGAAATGAGGACCCAGTCTGTGGGGGCAATAAGCTGACTTTGTATAAATATACAAAAGTATGAAGGCTATTGCTTAACGCATTGTAAGCCGCCCTGAGTCTCCGGAGAAGGGTGGCATATAAATCAAATTAAAAAAAAATATGTCTAGAGTTGGAAATATTCCTGTAACCTTAATCAAGAGTTATAGGAGTCCAGTGGGACACAGAAATTAACTGAAATTGAGAAGGAGAGCTGGGTTCTAATAGCTGTATATTCTGTGAGTGTTTGTTATATTGAATGTTTCCTGCTGCTTCAGCTACGAAGAATCTCATGGGGACATACTTATTAATTACCTCTAAATTTCAGTAGTGAGAACCAATATGCCTTTAAACTTGGGCAAGAAAAATGAAATGCACAAGTATAGAAGAGGTGATATGTGGCTCAATAGCAGCAGCTGCGAGAGGGATTTCAAACTTGCCACTTACATATGAGATAGAAGTGTGGTGCAGGTACCAAATACCCCAAAAACCCAATGCTGCATCAACAGAGAGATTTTATCAAGGTCACATGAAATGTTAATTCCGTTTTATACTGCTTTGGTAATTAAAAACTTGGAATACTGTATCCAGTTTGGTTACCATAAGGGCCGGATTTAGATGAAAAGAGGCCCTAGGCTATTCCAATTATGAGGCCCTTTCACCTATAGTGAAAGTGTAATTTTAATTTTGCTAACAATTTGAATGTAGGGAATGTAGGCCCAGTGGTGGGATTCAATTTTTTTAACAACAGATTCTGTGGGCGTGGCTTAGTTGGGGGTGTGGCTTGGCAATCATATGACTGGGTGGGCGTGGCTAGCTGGTCACGTGACTGTGTAGGCGTGGGTAGCTCATCATGTGACCGGGTGGGCGTGGCTATGTGCATAGACTTTTTTCAGAGGGCTGAAAAAAGTCATTTCTGACTGGGCCTCGCACGTTTGACCGGTCCTCACACTTATGACCATCCTCACATTTATGCCCATTGTAGCATTCTTAACAACCATGTCACTCATTTCACAACTGCTTCTCTTCACCATGGTGACAAGATAGGGCAAAAACGTAAAATGTGAGGACAGTCGTAAGTTCGAGGACTGGTCAAAAGTGCGAGGACCAGTCAGAAATAACTTTTTCAGCCCTCTGAGTAGTCCATATGCATAAAAGGATACAGCAATAGAGAGGGATGAAGGAAGGGAAGGGAAAGACCAAGTGGCTGTGGTTTCCGACGTCCCGATATAGTCAGCTGGTGCCATTGCTGACTATTGGGGGCGAAGCATTGGCCCCCATGGAAGGGGCTCGCAACTTGGGTGTCCTCCTGGATTCACGGCTGTCTTTAGAAGAGCACTTGACGGCCGTGACCGGGAGGATTTTTCATCAGGTTCGCCTGATTCGCCAGTTGCGTCCCTTTCTGGGTCGGGACTTGTTACGCACAGTCACTCATGCCCTCGTCACCTCCCATCTGGACTATTGTAACACTCTCTACATGGGGCTCCCCTTGAGGAGCACTCGGAGGCTCCAACTGGCGCAGAGTGCGGCCGCGCGGGTGGTGATGGGAGCAAAGTGGCGCTCCCATGTAACGCCTCTCCTGCGCGAGCTGCACTGGCTCCCGGTGGTCTTCTGAGTGCGCTTCAAGGTTTTGGTTATCACCTTCAGAGCACTCCATGTCTTAGGACCTGGCTATTTGCGAGACCGCCTGCTACCACCAATAGCCTCCCACCGACCAGTACGCTCCCATAGAGAGGGGCTCCTCCGGGTGCCGTCGGCCAAACAATGTTGACTGGCGGCCCCCAGGGGGAGAGCCTTCTCTGTGGGGGACCTACTATCTGGAACAAGCTTCCCCCCGAGATACGGAGGATTCCGGATCTGCGTACCTTCCGTCGCACACTTAAGACATTCCTATTCCAACAAGCTGGCCTGACCTAAACTTTTCCTCTTTTAAATGGGAATTTTAAATTTGGTTTTAAATTATTGGGGTTTTAAAATGGTCAGCCAAATTTATTTAATTTGTTTTATCTCTATTTTAAATTTTGTATTTATATGTTTTATTTTATGGCTGTTCACCACCCTGAGTCCTTCGGGAGTAGGGCGGTATACAAATTTAATAAAATGAAAATGAAATGAAAAATGAAATTAGAGTAGGAGTGAGGGTAAGAGAGGGAGGAAGGGAGGAGGAGAAGGAGAAAGGAAGAGGAAGTAGGGAGGAGAAGAAGAGGGGGAGGAAGAGAAAGTAAGAAGGAAAGAAAAGAGAGAGGTGGTAGGTTTGAGGAGAAAGATTGCTGTACAATAAAAAAGATGAAAGGGAAGAAAGCCAACCCCAAACAAATATAAAGATATTAAGATAAAGAATGAATTGTTAAACTTTAAAGAATAAAAGAGAACAAATATGAATAAATAACAATAATTAGAAACACACATACAAACATACAATGTATTTTCTTTGAACAGAGTATTTGGCCGGTTCACAAATTTAAACAGTGTTTAGTCATTTCAATTAAATTTACAATTTCTATATTTCCTTTTTGCCATATTTATTCCTCATCTATTTTTTAAAAAAACCAATATTACCCTTCATCCTCATCTCTAATCTTAATCAAATTCAATTTTTCCCTTCTATTCTATATTATACCCCTTCCCATTGTCATCTATTTTTATATCCATCCTCACATTGGTTAATTATGTAATATTACAGTTGTTTAATATGAATTCAACATTTTAATATAAATCAATTAGTTATATAACTACCTTTTTTGTATATTAATCAATATGAACATGAATATTCCAATTATTTCCATGCAATCCAATTTCTTACAAATCAATTAATTATATTTACCAATAATAATAAACCAAATAATTTCCCCCATATATTCCTCCAAACCACAACTTAACCATTTCTGCTTTCAGAAATATACAATTAATAGTATCTCAATTATTACAATTCCCTAGTTAAATAGAGCTTTTTTTCTTTTGTGTTTTAAAGTCCTGAACTCTCCTCTTTTTCCCTAAATTTCCCATTGTTTGCACCTACCTTTTTTGGTGAGGAAAAAGAAAAGAATTCTGCCTGCCTAATTTTCCAAACTTGCAGCAACAGCAAAGCAGTTTCAGTTTCGTTTCTCAGCATAGCTAGGGGAAAAAAAATCAGCACTCTTTGCAAGGAAGTAGAAGAGCCCTGAGCAAAACAGCTGAGACAAATCAGCTGAGAGCCGGGAGGCCAATTAGCCTATGCTGAAGCTCCGTGGGCCAATAAAATTACAAAAAAAACACCGAACCCTTTGTTAAATTGCTGGCTCCCCCGCCCCTCGCCCACCACTATTTATTGGCAATAAATAGTGGTGCGGAGGGGCGGGGCAAGCCAGCAATTTAACAAAGGGTTCGGCTGCATCACTGGCTCTAGGCGGCCCTTTGAAGCCTCGCGGCAAGAATTTGAAGTTTTTTTTTCCTCTAGCCATCGGAGGCAGCAATAGACTGGGAGTGGGCGGGGTAAGCGAACGGCCGGCGATCCAACAGAGCAGAGAGAGTGAGGGTGAGTGAAGGCGTGGAAGCTGCTTTCTCCATCCTGCTCTCTTGCATCCGGAGCCGGTGGGGAACCACGTGGCAGCCCACATGGATCCCAGGCAGCGGAACTCAGGCTAGGGAAGGGGTGGGCAATTGTGGCTCTTTTACAACCTGTGGCCTTCAACTCCCAGAATTCCTGAGACAGCCAAGCTGTCTCAAGAATTCTGGAAGTTGAAGTCCACAGGTTGTAAAAGAGCCACAATTGCCTACCCCTGGCTACAGTAGGCTGGCGCCGCGTGGGTGGGAGGCGAGGGACGGGTGAGCCAGCAATTTAACAAACGGTTCGGGGGCCAATAAATTACAAAAAAACACCGAACCGTTTGTTAAATTGCTGGCTTGCCCGCCCCAATTATTGGAAATAAATAATAGTGCGGAGGGGCGGGGCAAGGGGCGGGGCGAGCCAGCAATTTAACAAAGGGTTCGGCCGAACCCCCTAGAACCTTCAGAATCCGACCACTGTGTAGGCCCCTCATGATCTTGAGGCCCTAGGCTGAAGCCTAGTTAGCCTATAGGAAAATCCGGCCCTGGTTACCATGAAGAGCAATAAAGATGATTAGGGGGTTGGAGGCTAAAACGTGGGATGAATTGTTGCAGAAACTGGCTGTATCCAGTATAATAAAGAGAAGAACTAGGGGTGACATGATAGCTGTCTTCCAATATTTGAGAGGCTGTCAGAGAGAAGAGGCAGGTCTTCCTAACATCCAAAGAACTGAGGGAAAGATGAATGGAAACATATCAGAAAGAGATCCAACCTAGAACAAAAGAGAAATTTCCTGAGGGTGCAAACAATCAACTAGTGGAATAGCTTGGCTCCAGACGTTTTGGGTGCTCTATCACTGGAGGTTTTAAGAATGGTTTGAAAAGCGATTTGTCTGGAATGGTATAGGGTCTCCTGCTTGAGCAGGGGATTGGACTAGAAGGTCCCTTCCAACTTGGTTATTCTGTCAATTCTGTTGCTTCTGAAGTGTTCCATCCAGTTGCCATGGATGCTATAGAAATTGCGAGATGATTTCAAAGTGAAGCACAAGCCATTTTCCCTTACCCTGGGTGACATAGTTACTTAAAATCTCTTTTCAGAAAACAAAATATTCAGACCTAGTTATATAGGCATCCTAGTTTCACAAAGTTAATATCACTGTTTAAACAAATTTAATAAATAAGTGAAAACTAAAATAAAATATATTCATGTATTCTTCCCACTGACTCTTTTATTCAACTGCAAGAGAACTGCTATAGTAAAGGGAAAATATTGGAGGGTGTATCAGACTTGTCCATATTTTTCTCTTCTCTCTATCTGCAATACAATTGCTCCGAGAAAGGATCCTAAGAACGAGGGATGAGAAGAATAGAAAATAAACCTACTCAAAACTTAACAATTTCTGTATTGCATATACCATGCTTATAATACTGGGGTGAGCAAGATGCAAAGAATTGTTGCAGTGGAAAGGCATATTGAGAGGGTCCTTCATGGAGTCAAATATGGAGCTTAGTTGGTGGTGGTGGGCAATGGATAGGAAGTAGATTAAGGATACATTCCTGGCAATGAGTGGAAAAGACGGTTATTGGGCCACATCTCCTAAGCTTTGCCTTGCGGGTGGGAGCCTATTTCTGTGGACTACAGATGATCCCCTCCCCTTTGAATGGCCTTGCTATAGGACTTCATAAAAGATGAACATGCAAATTTAGAAATCAGTTAACTGCATGTACACTAAATAGTAGCAGACCATGTGAGACTGAAAATAGTAACATTGGCAGCTCTGGAAAGAAAGGAAATCAATATTTAATAATGTGCTTCTTTGGTCAGAAGAACTCCTGAGAGCAGTTAATGAGGATACATTGGAAGTCAGTTGCATCTCTAAAAGTGCCTTGAAACCTCTAAATAATATAGAACTCCTGCTATTATCCAAGAAATGGTGAATTACCTTAAGTAATGAGGCAGCAACAGTAATGAGGAAACCACAAATTCAAACTGACTTGGTATTTGGTAATCAAGTTAACTAAGGTAAAGAATAGTAAAATTAGTGGAGCCTGTTACTTTCATTTAGGTTTAGAAAGAATTGAGGAGCACTCTTTGAAAAGAAGCTGCCTAAATTTCATTGCGAAGAAGTTGATATTGTTCAGCCATTATTAGAAAGGCACTTTTTTTAATTGAAAAGTTTTACAAAAAGAAAAAAATTTCCCCCCCAATATTCCCCCCACCCTTTCCCTCCCCTCAACCCACCCTCCCCCCCCCGACTTCCCAGAGCAAAATAAAAGGTATTTCAATTAACAATCATAAGCTAAATTAAACTATCTATCCTTAGACTACTAAATCCCCCCCTGAAGCCTTAATTCCACTATAGATAACATACTTCTAGTACTTAGCATTCATTTATAAGCTATTTGATATTTTCTTGTCTGATACTTATTTTGAATATAATCAATCCACCTTCTCCATTCCAATACGTATCTTTCTTGTGTGTAGTTCTTCAAATACGCTGAAATTTTCGCCATTTCTGCTAAATTTGTTACTTTCAGTATCCACTCTTCAATAGTAGGCAAAGAGTCCTTCTTCCAGTATTGCGCTACCAATAGTCTGGCTGCTGATATGAAGTTCAAAATCAATTTAGTCTCTAATACTGTACAATCCGTCGTTATGCCCAATAAGAACAATTGAGGAGTAAATTTCAACCTTTTTTTCAGAATGTTCTGCATCACCCACCAAATTTTTATCCAAAATGCCTTGATTTTCTTACAAGTCCACCATATATAATAATAAGTTGCATCATCACATTTACATCTCCAACATTTAGCTTGCAAATTCGAGTACATACATGATAATTTCTTAGGATCTAAATGCCATCTATTAAACATTTTATAAAAATTCTCTCTCAAATTTTGTGCTTGCGTAAATTTAACATTTCTAACCCAAATCTTTTCCCATGTTTCCATCATCACTGGTTCCTGAAAATTTTGTGCCCATTTTACGGAAATCTTTTTATTGGGAATAATCACAGCACAATATACCAAAGAAATAAAATATCTGATCATCCATATCCTCACAGTAGCACGTATACTCTTTGCCCAACATTGGAAATCTGAACAGTTACCCACAGAAGACAAAATAATAGCCAAAATTACAGAATGTGCAGAATTGGATAAACTCACAAAAGAAATACAAGAAAAAGACGATACTGATTACTATTTAGTATGGCAAAGATGGTACAGCTGGCTGGAGGCAAAAATAGGAATATAAAGATAATTTTTGACTATTCAATAGAAATGCATAGAAGTAAACAAGGAGTCAATTATATATATACATATATAACCATGTAAACATGTGAATGTAGATATAGATATAAGTAGAAATATGAAAATAACCCACCGTTGTACTAACTTCTAAGAGTCAGTCATTGGACTGATTTGATGTTTGTCCATTTTGTATGTTGTTTTAATGTATTTATGTTGGTTTGTTTTTTTAATTATTAATAAAAATATTAAAAAAAAAGAAAATTTTGTGCCCATTTTATCATACAATCCTTAACCAATTCCGTTTCTGAATCTATTTCCAATAAAGCATTATACAACCTTTTAATATGCATCTGACTCTGATCTCTAATCTGTTTAACCAGATTTTCCTCATTTTGTATAACACCAATTTTTTGGTCTTCCCTCCATCTAGCTTGAAGCTGACCATACTGAAACCAAGTATAAATTATCCCTTCTTCTTTTAATACATCTAAAGATTTCAATTGCAGTTTGCCCCTTTCCAAAAAAGAAGTTCTTTATAAGTAATCATCTCTGTTTTTTGCTCTATACTTATGTTTTCTATTGCATGTCTGGGATTTGCCCATATGAGTATCTTATAATTTAACTTATATTGATACTTTTTCCAAACCCTCAGCAACGCATTTCTAAGTATGTGACCC
This sequence comes from Pituophis catenifer annectens, assembly GCF_029215685.1. Lineage (NCBI taxonomy): Eukaryota > Metazoa > Chordata > Lepidosauria > Squamata > Colubridae > Pituophis > Pituophis catenifer. Next base: position 28,353,182 of record NW_027256881.1, on the reverse strand, counting down.
TTAAACACTTTATCCACTTTTTTTTTCAAATAACAGATAAGCATGCCATCCATATAACAAATCATAACCTTCTATATTTAACATTCTTTCTTCAGTTAAGTTAAACCAATTGCTAATTTGTGATAAAACAGCTGCTTCATAGTACAATCTTAAATTAGGCATTTTAAGACCTCCTCTCTCACGTACATCCTGTATAATTTTCAGTTTCACTCTTGGTTTCTTCCCACCCCAGATAAAGGTATTAACCCCCTTCTGCCATTCCATCAAGTTTGCTTCTTTCTTAAGCACTGGTATCATTTGAAACAAAAATAAAAACCTAGGTAATACATTCATTTTTATTACTGCAATCCTTCTCAGTAATTATAGTTGTAGCTTTTTCCAGTTTTCCATTTCTTTCTGCACTTTTTGCCAAAGAACTTCATAATTGTTTTTAAACAATTTCATATTTGAGGCTGCAATATATACTCCTAAATACTTAACCTTTTTAACTATTTCAAACCCCGTTATTCTCCCTAAATCTTCTCTTTGAGATATGGACATATTTTTAACTATCATCTTTGTCTTGTGTTGATTTACTTTAAATCCAGATACTTTACCATATTGACCTATTATGTCCAACATATATGGAGCTGCTTCTATAGGTTGAGATAAAGTAACAACCAGGTCATCTGCAAACGCTCTTAATCTATAATCCTGCTGTCTAATTACGATTCCTTTTATTTTATCAGAGTCACGTAACTTGTTCAACAAAACTTCTAAAGTTAAAATAAACAACAATGGCGACAAAGGACAACCCTGCCTTGTGCCTTTCTCAATTTTAAAAACATCTGTTAGGCCTCCATTAACTATTATTTGTGCTGTTTGTTCCTGATATATTGCTCTAATTGATAGTGTAAAATATTCCCCAAAGTGCATTTTTTCTATTATCTTAAACAAAAATTGCCAATTCAATCAATCAAATGCTTTCTCTGCATCCAAAAATATGAACGCTGAAGGGACCTGGTTGTTTTTTTCCAAATATTCCAATAAGTTTATAATTTGTCTAACATTATATTTCATTTGCCTCCCTTTTATAAAACCTGATTGATCATTATGAATTGTTTGTTGCATAACTGGCATTAGTCTATTCGCTAATATCTTAGCAAAAACTTTATAATCAGTATTCAAAAGTGAAATTGGCCTAAAGTTTTCAGGTTTGGTACAATTTTGATCTTCCTTCGGGATCAGTGAAACAAAAGCTGTTCTCCAAGAGGGTGGAACTCCTCCCCCTAATTGAATTTTACAAAATAGAGCTCTAAGCGGTTCTACCATTTCAGACTGTAGATTCTTATAATAAACAGCTGTTAATCCATCTGTTCCCGGAGCTTTCCGTTTTTAACTGCTTAATTGCAGCAATAATCTCCTCAGAAGTTATTGGCTGATTCAATCCTTCCCTCTGTTCTAATGTTAATTCAGGAAAATTCTCTTCTTTTAAGTATCTATCTATATCTGTACCTTGTATTGAGTCACTAGCATATAACTTTGTATAAAATTCTAAAAAAGCCTTTTTGATCATATCCTGTTGGTAAACTTCTTTACCTCTAAATTCTATCTTACCAATGACTCGGGATTTCTGTTTTTTCCTCAGTATATAGGCCAACCACCTACCTGATTTATTGTCATTACAAAATGTATTATGTTTAGCATATTGTAAACTAGTTGCTACCTGATCAGCCATTATCATATTAAATTGCCCTCGTAGTATATTTATTGTTTCTTTCACTTTCTTATCTCCTGGACTGAGTATAAGTAATTGTTTTTTCTTTTTTATTTCTTCCTCTATCTCTTTCTGCTTCTTTTGTTGTTTTAATCTATATTTATTATTCATATGTATTAATGTACCCCTCATATAAGCCTTACTAGCATCCCAAACCATTTCCATAGACGTACCCTTATGCATATTAATAGCAAAAAATTCTTTCATTTGTTTTTTAAGCTCTTTCACATTATCTTCATATCTAAATAAATTTTCATTTAGCCTCCAGGACCTCCTTTCTCCCCTCTCCTGTTCAAATTCCACCCAAACCGGACTATGATCAGTTAGAGTTCTTGGACATATCTTCGTCTTCTTCACCCTGGAAATAAAATCATTTGTGGTTAGTATAAAATCAATCCTGGAGAAGGATTGATATCTATCAGAAAAAAAAGTCTCTTTCCTCCACATTGCGTTCTCTCCAAATATCTCTCAATTTTATATCTTCCATCATATCAAAAAAGGATTTAGGTAATTTTGCACGTGTTGAGATCTTTGATAAACTTTTTTTATCTTTCTGTGTGTCTATTACTCCATTCCAGTCACCCATTAATATAAAAGATTTATAATCCCATTGTATTATTTTAGTATGTAAAAATTTATAAAACTTGTCTTGTTGCTGATTAGGGGCATATATTCCAATTAAAAGCATTTTTCCAGTCTGTGTTAATAATTCAATTGCAATATATCTTCCTTGATCATCTGCCTCAATTAAATTAGCTGATAGTCCTTTCTTTACATATATAACTAACCCATTTTTCTTCTCTGACGCTGATGCCACAAAGTGTGTGCCTAATCTTGAATTTATCAAATATTTTTGATCTAATAGTCTAATATGTGTTTTTTGCAGACAAATAACATCATTGTTAAATTGTTTCAAATAATGAAATACTTTCTTTCTTTTTTGTGGTGAATTTAAGTCATTAACATTCCAAGATAGGAATTTAGTTGCCATCTTTAGCCTTTCGAAGCCTCATGAGCATCAGCTGAACATCCTCCTCCACCTTATTCTTCGGCCTAGTCCCCCCCCCCTCGGCTTGTGTTTTTTGAAATTCTTGAGATAGATCTTGAGATTGTTGCATTTTTAATTGTTGTTCTTGAAGTTTATAAGTTGATCGGGTCAGTCGTTGTTCTTTTGGCTCTCCTTTCTTAGGTGGTTCCAGAGTTGGGGGTGGGCCCCCAAGATCCAGGTCTTCTTCCATGATGATTCCTCCAGCTGCAACTTTAGCATGAGTTTGTATCTGCTTTCCATCTTTTTCTTGTTGTAGTATCTCCATTTTCTTTGTTACCCCCCCCGCCCCCGGTGAGGGTGGGTATCCAGCCTTTAAAACATTGACATAAAAATCTTTTGCCTTCCAAACTGTATTCAACCGGTATCTTTCTCCACTATAAGTCACTATTAGACCAGTTGGAACGTCCCATCTGTATGACACTTGTTGATTTCTCAGTTCATTTACCAAAAAGCCAAAGTCCTTTCTACTTCTCAACATTTTTGGAGGTATCTCTTTCAAAACCACCACTTCTTGCCCAGCCACCTGAACCTTATTCTTGTAAGAAGCTTGTAAAATGTCATTTCTGATCCTCCTGGTTGTAAAATAAATCACCACATCTCTTGGCAGCTGTCTTTGTCTTGCCATCCAGGAGTTAACCCTGTAGATTTTATCAATTCAACTTGCCACATCTTCTGGTCTTTCTTTAATTATCTCTGCAATAGCTTCAGCACAAATGTCCTTTAGATTTTCCTTACTATTTTCTTTCAGGCCTCTCAATCTCAAGGCAAATTCCATAGATCTATATTGTAACATTACCAATTCATCATCAACCTTCTCTGTTTTAGTCATAATATCGCCTACTCTGTTCTCCAAATTCAAGTTGGCGTCATTGATTTCTTCCACTCTCTCATCCACCTGAATAACAAGTTTTGACAATCCTGAGACTGCAAAAACAATATCATCTCTTATTTCATCATGCTTTGCTGCAACAACTTCTTTAATTGACTTTATATCTTCCTCAAATTTCTTTAACTTCCCTTCCACAATTACTGTTAGGTTATTCATAGCTGCAACTTGATTATTCATAGCTTCTTTCATAAATTCTTTGAGATCATTAAAAGCAGCCTCCTGACTCTGTGAATCAGCCGGAAGTTGCGCTTTCTGTGTCACTACAGACACTACTGGAGAACCTCCTCCTCTGGCAACTCCTGGCTTAACTTGTTTAGAAGCCATTTTTTTTAAAGGGATCTTTTTTCCTTTCAAAACTACAAAACAATTTTCAAAAGCTTGTAATTTATAGTCTCTAATTTATCAAGCAAAATAGTCTTTTCTCCACAAGCTCACAGTTCTCAGCAGCTTCAATCCACTCTCACAGTGCAAAGTTCTCAATAAGCACTTTCATTTCTGACTTTCACTTTCATAACAAAGTCACCATCTTCAGCCTCCAGCTCAAAGAGATTCAATTAGAAACAAAGTAAGTCCGGAGTTAAGCACTGTTATTTTAAAGCTTGTTCTCCTGTTTCCGCTCTGCCTGCGCTTGTAATCAATCAAACTCACTTTTGACAGCAGGAATGGTCACGGCGTCTGGCTCTGCTTAAAACAGAGTTGCCTTGGATCCGGAGCTTCTTAGTGGGCTGGCTGGGGAGCTCTCATCCTCCAAGCCTCCGGAATTATTCCAGAGGACTTTTGGGGAGCTCTACTCACACCCACCAGCTCTCCTCTCCTTCTTCTCCCAATGGAGAGGTTTTTCAGCCACCAGACAGCTGATTAGCGCTGTCAAAGCAGCTTTTACGAAATCGCGGGGCTGGCGGTCTAAGGAGACCGTCCACGATGCCTGCGGTGCCAACCGGAAGTCTCTATTAGAAAGGCATTTGAAGTGACCAGGGCTTTTATTTGTTATTCATGCTTATGGCATTTTGTTATTTGGGACTAATGGTTAGGCTTGAGAGAAGGAACCGTTTAGTTTGGTTTTTGAAGAACTGGGAATACCTTCCATGCTGAAATATAAGAAAAGACATAGGTTCATACATGCTTGCACACACCCACATTCTCTCTCTCTCTCTCACACACACACACATCTTCATTTGGTCCCATGAATATTTCGAGGAATATTTGCCAAATTTTACTTCAATTCATAAATGTGGAATTTGATAGCCGTTTGATTTATACAAAGAAAAATAGAGCAAAACCAAGCAGTGATGTCAGGTCATTGACCAGATCTGGTCAATGGTGGTAGATGGAGATAGCATTAGTTTCTCCAATGGTACAGAAATGATGTAAAATAACAGATTGTTCAAAGTGGGTATAAGGTCTTTCCCGCCACCTGACCCAAACCCTTTTCTCTCCTGCCCTCCTTTCTACACTGTATTTCCCTGGAAATTCTCTGCCTGTTCATTTCAAAGCCTTGCAATGCTTTCTGAACATAAGCAAGATCAGGCAGAGTATCCCAATCTATATAGAATAGAATAGAATAGAATAGAATAGAATAGAATAGAATAGAATAGAATAGAATAGAATAGAATTCTTTATTGGCCAAGTGTGATTGGACACACAAGGAATTTGTCTTTGGCGCATATGCTCTCAGTGTACATAAAGAAAAATAAAATTCATACACCAAGAATCATAAGATACAACACTTAGTGATAGTCATAGGTTACTAATAAGCAATCAAATCATACTAGGGAACAAACCATATAAATTGTAAAGATACAAGCAATATGGTTATAGTCAAAAGTGGGAAGAAATAGGTACTAGGAAGGATGAGAAGAGTAATAGTAATACAGTCTTAGTAAATAATTTGACAGTGTTGTGGGAATTAGTTGTTTAGCAGAGTGATGGCATTCGGAGAAAAAATTGTCCTTGTGTCTAGTTGTTCTGGTGTGCATTGCCCTATAACATCATTTTGAGGGTAGAAGTTGAAACAATTTATGTCCAGGATGCGAGGAGTCTGTAGATATTTTCACAGCCCTCTTTTTGACTCGTGCAGTATACAGGTCCTCAATGGAAGGTAGATTGGTAGCAATTGTTTTTTCTGCAGTTCTAATTATCCTCTGAAGTCTGGGTCTATCTTGTTTGGTTGCAGAGCCAAACCAGACAGCTATAGAGGTGCAGATGACAGACTCAATAATTCCTCTGTAAAACTGAATCAGCAGCTCTTTGGGCAGTTTGAGCTATATCTGTGGCATCCCTATTACAAAGGAGTTTTCTTACTGTCTTCAACACCTCTCTTGCTATCCACAGACCAGTCTCACAAGGTCAACATAGCCAAAAGGACAGGAGCAAAAGTCATATCCCCTTTGATGATAACACAGGCATTCCCTATGAAAAGAAAAAGAGGAGACAGGTGAATAAAGAGTAAAGATACCTTGATATTTAGATCTATTTGTTTTCTTCCAAGGCACCATCTTTTTTTTTTTTTTTTACAGAATTGCAGGATTCCTGCAACTTCAGGGAGTTCCCTCTAACCAGAGGAATCCATTTCTGCTGATCTCTCTGCAGCAGCCCAAATAAACCAGATATGAAGCTAAATTTGAAGCCTGGCTTAGAGTTTAATTGGCTGGTATTTGTACATCCATTACTATCCATTAAGACAGTAAGGAGGGAAAAAAATCTGGTTTATACAACAGATCTTGCTGTGATATATTTATCTCCATTATTACCATGGATTCTTGCTTGGAAATAACCTGGAATTAGAATGGCTGGCTCTACTGGGTTGTTTTGGATAGAGAGCTTGAGTGTGAATGGTTAACTCCTTTGAACTTTGAATTCTGATTTTGCTCTTTATTTCTCTCTTCTATTAATGTTAATGTTTTTGTACATTACTGCTTTTCTTTACTCTTGAAAAGCTGTGGATATGGACCTCAGTTTGAGTTTGCATGAGGGACCCTCGGGGCACCCCAGACTTCAAAAAAGCTTTGGATCTGATGACAAAGACACTCCACTCATGTACGGCTCTGAAAGTCAACTTCATTGGGTTGTTCACATAATAATGACATCAGAGTTTTTTGGATGATTACGTGTGGTTTTGTTTTGTCAATTAAGTAAACCTTATTAGATAGTGGATCAGAAAAGAAACTTTCCTGAATTAATGTCAAACCTCTGTCAGTCAAGAAAGAAAAAGTTCAACCATATTCACCAGAGGATGGAATTCTGGAGGAGCAATAATACAGTTTAGAAGTACGTGCTAGAAATCCTGCATTTTCATTACTGCCCTTGCAGCAGAATTTGATGTGTGGGCTCTGCTCCTTGGTTTAGGTCTGAGTTACTCAAATGAAGTACTGGCCAATTTTGCTTTGTTTGCAGTATCTTCCTCAGCTTAGTGATTCCTGTCTAATTGAAGATGGAGGAAATATGTACCAGTATTGGAAATATTCCTGCAACCTGATTTGCATTCCTAAATTGGAGGTCGAACTGAAACTGAGAAGGAGAGTTGGTTCTATAAGCAGTGCGTACAGTCAGTGCTTGGTACAATCAATTTTTTCTGTTGATTAGCAACAAAGTATTAATAAAAAGCCACACTTTTTATTAACACCTCTAACTTAATTTATCTTCCCAAAACATATTAACATATTTCTTGTCAAGGTTCCGACTGAGGAACCCAAACGAGTCAGCACTCCGAGACTTTCAGCTTCCTCAAAGAAGTGCTTTACTGAGTACATAATTTTGACACAGATTATCCCAAAACCAGCACTAGCTATTTCCCGTGCTTTTAGTATTTATTTATTTATTTATTTATTTTTCATATTTGTATACCGCCCTACTCCCGAAGGACTCAGGGCGGTGAACAGCAATAATAAATACAAATACATATAGAAGTTAAAAACTATTAAGAAACAGATTAAGTAATTTAGGCTCAAAGATTAAAAACATCCAAATTTATCTAAAGAGATTTAAAACCCAATTTAAAAGCCAGTTTAAAAACCAATTAAAAAGGGAGAGTTAGGCCAGACCAGCTTTTTGGAATAGAAATGTTTTCAGGGCTCGGCGGAAAATGCGTAAGTCTTGGATGTTTCGTAACTCCGGGGGAAGCCCGTTCCAGATGGTAGGTGCCCCCACAGAAAAGGCTCTCCCCCTGGGGGCCGTCAGTCGACATTGTTTGGCCGACGGCACCCTGAGGAGTCCCTCTCTATGGGAGCGAACTGGTCGGTGAGAGGCTATTGGTGGCAGGAGGCGGTCTCGTAAGTACCCTGGTCCTGAGCCATGGAGCGCTCTAAAGATAGTAACCAAAACCTTGAAGCGCACCCGGAAGACCACTGGGAGCCAGTGCAGCTCGCGCAGGAGGGGGGTTACATGAGAGCGCCACATTGCTCCCATCACCACCCACGCGGCCGCATTCTGGACCAGTTGGAGCCTTCGGGTGCTTCTCAAGGGGAGCCCCATGTAGAGAGCATTACAATAATCCAGGCGTGAGGTGACAAGGGCGTGAGTGACCGTGCGTAATGAGTCCCGATCCAGAAAGGGATGCAACTGGCGAATCAGGCGAACCTGATAAAAAGTCCTCTTGATAGCTCACTCCCACCCTCCCTCCCCCCCTTCCTCCCAAGTCACATTGTCCAATTAGATGTTCTGGCGTCTACTTGGTAACCTCTTCCAGTCTCTGGCCAGCACCTGTTGGGATGACCTTGGTTCCCACAATATAGTAAGTTGTTGATGTCTGGTCTGACATTCCAAAGCTTCCTCCCCCCCCTCCCCAAAGTATGTCAAGCTGAGAAACAGAGAAAATTGGCTGCGACAGGCTGATTCCTTTCAAAGTTGACAATTACATTGTATTATATAACATGTTGATGATCCCAATAATTAAGACCTTAAACCAAAACAGGACAAGAATAGGGGAACCTCCCATTGTACAGTGCATGTGAAGAAGGAAGTTTCAAAAACCAACATTTCCAATTGTTCTAAAAATCCACTGAAATGTACAATAAATATTAAAAAGAACCATTTTTGGAATGAATCTCATATTAAGATAAGCAGTAGGAGAAATATTTCACATGGGTTAGGACCAACTCAGTATTGTAAAAGTTTGTGAACAATCATTTTGAGTTAATCACTTTTTTTTAGATTAAGGTATTTTCTATTCTGTGTATTTTTTTAAATAAATAAATCATAGAGGTGAACATGCCTATTTCTCCTTTCTTCATCTAGTTCCCTCAATATCTTGCAGTAATTTGAGCTGTAAGAGAGTGAGTGACCTAAAGTCACCCAGCTGGCTTCCGGCCTAAGGCAGGTCAAGAACACCCAGGCCTCCAATTTGTAGCCTGATGCATGAACCACTACATCCCCTCTGGCTCCCTCCCCAGATTTATGGCTATTTTTTCTTCATTTTTATCTTCTGATATTATCCGCATTATGTATTATTCCTATATTATTGGCAGTAATAAGATCTGCATTTCAAAAAAGTGCTAGTGACTGACTGAATAATTGTTTGAAGGAAAGTTTTTAAATACAGAACAAGACAAAGTATTTTTTATTAATGTCACTGAGTAGTGGGATTATGAATAATCCTTGGATGGAAAATAGTTTATTTTTATTCCATTAGAAACTTTTTTTCCAATGTAAATAGCAAGCAGACCAAGCATTTCAGTTTCCATCTTCATTTTGGGTAGTGGTTAAGTGGTTGCCTCACGCTGTAGCAACAAAGTTATGTCACCATAGAGCAATTCTGTAAATTTCTATAGCACCCAGAGTTAAAGTATTTTAGGGACACAAATTACAATCACCATTTCTACATATTTTTCTTGCATTAACAAGAAACCGTTGATGGTCCTTGAGTAATCTTGAGTAACTTTTTTTTTTGTAAAGGAGACAGTTGACATATGAATTTGAAACTTCTTCAAAGATCCTCTCTTTCTCCTTCCAGAGTGAAGGGACAATCCCATCCTGTCCCTTTTGGCATATTTGCACCACATTTCTTGGCTTCAGGCAGTGCAATTATACATTGATCATCTTAATTGATTAATCATGTGTTATCAAGTCAATGTTGACTGTTAAGACCTTCATAGATAGATTTTTTCCATCACAATTTGTGCCTAACCTGGTCCTCGAGTTCTTCCAATAGTGCATAATCATTACTGAATCCATATATCTTGCAATTGATCATCCTGATTTATGAATCATGTGTTATCAAGTCAATGTTGACTTTTAGGACCTTCTCAGATAAATTTTCTGCATGACAATTTGTGCCTAACCTGGTCCTTGTGCACTTCCAATAGTGTAATATCACTGCTGTAACTGAATCCATCTATGTTGCAATTGGTTGTCTTCTTCATCTCATTTCTTCTACCTTTTCGAGAATTAGAGCTTTCTCCGGAGAGCTGGACTTCATATAATATAGCCAAGTAGGATAATTTGAGTCTGGGCACTAGAGCTGAGGTGGCGCAGTGGTTAGAGTGCAGTACTGCAGGCTACTGCAGATGACTGCTAGCTGCAGTTCAACAGTTCAAATCTCACAGGCTCAAGGTTGACTCAGCCTTCCATCCTTCTGAGGTGGGTAAAATGAGGACCCAGATTGTTGGGGGCAATATGCTGACTCTGTAAACTGCTTAGAGAGGGCTGTAAAGGCACTATGAAGCAGTATACATGTAAGTCTAAGTGCTATTGCTATTTCTCTCAAATGAGAAATTGTTCAATAATCCTAATGATTTCTCATTGTGGCTACCCACAGTATGCTCAAGCTCTACAACACAAAGTTGAAAGCTTTCAATACTCTTCCTATTTTTCTTCACGCAAGTCTGTTTTGCTGCAGATGAATGAAAATGGTGAAGTGTTACCAATGGTTCCTGCACTAAAGAAAACTGTTAAATCAACAAAGATCAGGCCCCTTTCAAAGACATCCATTCATTTGATTTGCTTGGAAAGACAGGAAGAGAAAAACCAGAATTCCAGTGCTTTGAAACCCTGAATTAAATAAAGGTTTTGGTTTCTAAGAAATGAAATCTCTTTGAAATCTGCAATTTTACAACCAAAAAGAAAACCAACAGACTATTTTTCAAATATTCTTGAGATCTTTAAAATAATCAAAATATATCACAGGAAACTACTCTTCAGCACATGCAATTATTTTTTTCTGCAGTAAAGGTATTCATTTAGCTATGTCAACTTCATGAGTATTTTGCATAGTTAGGCAATAGGTGCGAAGTATATGGGGAGCTTACATGATTCTCTCTGTGTTGATGAGGCTGATCAGGAGAAAGAGAGAGTCCAATTCTTTCTTTTTGCCTTAAAAGATAAGGAGGATGCAAAAAACATAGAGGTCGCCCAGCCTTTCTTGCAACACCATCCTATTAAAATCACCATAGATGTCTGCAGTTTCTATGGGGACGCTTATTTTTGTGCCCCTCTTTTTTTGCCAATCTTGCCTCAGGCCCTCATGAAAGATGAACATGTAAAAGATGAACACAGAGCCTTCTCTGTGGTGGCACCTACCCTTTGGAACAATCTACCCCCAGAGATACGAGTGATCTCCGACCTCCGGACTTTTCGTCGGGCCCTAAAAACTCATCTCTTTCAGTTAGCCGGTCTCTCTTGATTTTATGATTTTATGGTTGATTTTAAATTTTGATATGGATTTTAAATTGACAAATTTTAAACTATGGGCCAAATTTAATTATTTTAAATTTATTTTTAATCGTACTTTATGTATAAATGTTTTATTTTGGCTGTTCACCGCCCTGAGTCCGAAAGGAGAAGGGCGGTATAGAAATTTGAATAATAAATAATAATAAATAAATAAATAAATAATAAAAACAGAAGTGAATTAATAACACATATAGTGAATATTAGAAGTTCAGTAAGACTAAAAATGGTTAAACCAGCAGCTCTGAAAAGAAAGTCAGTGTTTAATAATGCAGTTCTCTTTTCAAGAACCACAGGAAACAGGTAGAGGCCAAATGTATTTCTAATAGTACCTTGAAGGCTAGAAAAAATGTTGAGCTCTGATATTACCCCAGAAATGGTGAATTATGTTGTGTAATGAGTGTGTGCAGAGAGGAAAATGAGGATATCTCAGGGACAAACTGGCATGTTATTTAGCAATAAAGCGAAATAAGGTAAATAATAAAATAATACTCACCATATTACGACTTGGTTATACAGTTATGCAGTTCACCTAGTCTTAGATCCAAACTAAATATGGTAATTCATCATTTATCTCAAAACATAATTGTGGGCTTCCAGCTGTGGGAAATAAGTATTTATCTGTTGTAGCAACAGACTAGATTACTTGAATCATCAGAAAGTTTCAGGAGCTATAGGAATTTGACACTCTTCCCATGGGCTCTTTTATCTAAATGAATAGGAAATGATAGAGGAGAATGAAAACACATTTTGAGGTGTTTTAGACTATCCCACTTTTCTTGAACTCCATGCTGCGATAGAATTGATTTGAGCAAGGACACGAGGGATGAGGATAAAAGTGGAAAAGGGAAACCTAGATGAAGTACTAATTCAGTAATTCTTTGTTACATGTACCCTGCTTAGGTTGTAAAAAATGGTGCAGAAAAAGGCAAATAAAGAATGAATATATGTAAACTATTGGTCCTAGGCTTACACTGGTAACCCTAACCCTTCCAACTCTGTTATTCAGTAAGTTTTGTTGGTTCTGAAGTGTCCCATCCAATTGCCAGAGATGATTTCAAAGTGAAACACAAGCCATTTTCCCTTACCATGGGTAACATAGTAACTTAAAATCTGTTTTCACAAAACAAAACATTCAGATTTAGTTATATAGCCATCCTAGAATAGAATAGAATAGAATAGAACAGAACAGAACAGAACAGAACAGAACAGAACAGAACAGAATAGAATAGAATAGAATAGAATAGAATAACAGAGTTGGAAGGGACCTTGAAGGTCTTCTAGTCCAACCCCCTGCTTAGGCAGGAAACCCTATAGCATTTCAGACAAATGGTTATCCAATCTCTTCTTAAAAACTTCCACTGTTGGAACATTTACAACTTCTGGAGGCAAATAGTTCCACTGATTAATTGTTCTGTCAGGAAATTTCTCCTTAGTTCTAAGTTGCTTCTCTCCTTGATTAGTTTCCACATATTGCTTTTTGTCCTACCCTCAGGTGCTTTGGAGAATAGCTTGACTCCCTCTTTTTTGTGGCAGCCCCTGAGATATGGGAACACTACTATCATGTCACTCTAGTCCTTCCTTTCATCAAGCTAGACATACCCAGTTCCAGTAACCATTCTTTATATGTTTTAGCTTCCAGTCCCCTAATCACTGTTGTTGCTCTTCTTTGCATTCTTTCTAGAGTCTCAATATCTTTTTTAGATCATGGCAACCAAAACTGAATGCAGTATTCCAAGTGTGGCTTTACCAAGGCATTATAAAGTGGTATTAACACTTTATGTGATCTTGATTCTATCCCTCTGTTTATGCAGCCTAGAACTGTGTTTTGGCAGCTGCAGCACATATTGGCTCATATGTGCTGCACATACTTAAATGATTGCCCATTAGGACTCTGGCTCATACTGTCCATACTGCTGGCTCATATTGAAATGATTGCCCATTAGGACTCCAAGATCCCTCCCACAGTTACTACTATTGAGCGAGGTACCACATAGTATGTTGTACTTGTGCATTTTGTTTTTCTTACCTAAATGTAGAACCTTACTTTTTTCACCATTGAATTTCATGTTGTTAGATAGTGCCCAATGTTTAAGTCTGTCAAGATCCTTTAAAATATTTAAATCTATCTTCTGGAGAGTTGGCTATTCCTGCTTGTTTGGTGTCATCTGTAAATTTGATAGTTCCCCATCTATCCCCTCATCCAAATCATGGATGAAGATGTTGAAGAGTACTAGGCCTAAAACAGAGCCTTGGGGCACCGCATAGCATACATCTTTTTCTCTTCTCCCTATGGAGTACAATTGCTCTCAGAAAGAGTGAGGGATGAGAAGAAGAATAGAAAATAAACCCACTCAAACACTTAATATTTTCTGTATTACAGGCAGAAATATAATACAGAAATTGTTCTGCAATCAAGACAAAAAATGCTGCCATGGAAAGGCATACTGAGAGGGTCCTTCATGGAGTCAAGTATGGAGCCTGGCTGGTGGTGGGAAATGGATAGGAAGTGGATTAAGGATACATTCCTGACAATCAGTGGAAAAAGTGGTTACTCAGCCATATCTCCTAAGCTTTGCCTTGAGGGTTGAAGCCTATTTGTGTGGACTAAAAATGACTGCCCCTCGAGTAACCTTGCTACAGGATCTCATAAAAGATGAATATGGAAAATCAAAAATCAATTAACCACATGTACACTAAATGGTAGCAGACCAAGTGAGACTGAAAATAGTAAAATTGGCAGCTCTGGAAAGACAAGAAAACTGTATTGAACAATGTGGTTACTTTCTTAAGAACCACTGAAAGCAGTTAATGAAGACAGACTGGAAGTCAGTTGCATCTCTAAAAGTGCCTTGAAACCTCTAAATAATATTGAATTCCTGCTATTACCCAAGAAATGGTGAATTACGTAACATAATGAGTGGGGGCAGCAACAGTAATGAGGAAACCAAAGATATAAACTGACTTGATATTTGGTAATCAAATTAAGTAAGGTAAAGAATAATAAAATAAGTGGAGACTATTACTTACATTTAGACTAAGAAATCATTGAGGAGCACTGTTAGAATAGAATAGAATAGAATAGAATAGAATAGAATAGAATAGAATAGAATAGAATAGAATAGAATAGAATAGAATAGAACACACTTTCTTTTTATCTTCTGATCTTATCTACGTTATGTATTATTCCTGCTTTATACAGGAATAAGGTCTGAATTTCAATAAAGTTCTAATGACTTAATGAGTGATTGTGTGAAGGAAAGGTTTTAAATCATGAGATGGTGTTTGTGAATAATCAAGAAGACCAAGCATTTCGGTTTCCATCTTCATTTTGGATGAGTAGATAAGTGTTTGCCTCACTTGCTGTAGCAACTATGTTATGTCACCATATAACCGTGATGGCGAACCTATGGCACGTGTGCCACAGGTGGCACCGGAGCCATATCTGTGGGGACGCAGGTGTTGCCCTAGCTCAGCTCCAGTTTGCATGCGCACATTGGCCAGCTGATTTTCAGGCCTTCTGGTCCCACTGGAAGTCAGGAAATGGGCTGTTTCCAACCTCTGGAGGGCGGGGAGAACTGTTTTCGCCTTCCCCAGGTTCCTAAAAAGCCTCTGGAGCCTGGGGAGGGTGAGAAACGGTCCCACTGGAAGTCGGGAAACAAGCCGTTTTCAGCCTCTGGAGGGCCTCTGTGGGGTGGGGAAGACTGTTCTTGCCCTCCCCAGGCTCCAGGAAAGCCTCTGGAGCCGAGGGAATGTGAAAAATGGGCCTACCAGGCCCACTGTGCCATTGTGTGCCAAAAGTGGGGGGAGCACGGGGGGTACCATGTGCATGCATGGGGGCAGGGCTGATTGAATTATGGGTGTGGGCAGTGTGTGCATGACCCCCCCCCCACATTCCCCCTGATTTTGGCACATGACGGCAAAAAGATTAGCCATCACTGCCATATAACAATTCTGTAAACTTCTATAGCACCCAGAGTTGCAGTAGCTCAGGAACGCAAATTGCAATAACCATTTCTACATTTATTGTTGCATTAAGATGAAACCATTGATGATCCTTGAGTAACCTTGAGCAATCTTTTTGTGCAAAGAACACAGTTGGCATATGAATTTGAAACTTCTTCAAACATCCTTTCCTTTCTCCTTTCTCCTTCCAGAGTGACTATTCATTGTGTCTCTTTTGGCATACTTGCACCACATTTTTTGGCTACAAGCAGTGCAATTATACACTGATCATCCTGATTGATTATTTTTTTATTATCAAGTTGATATTGATTCTTAGGACCTTCATAGATAGATTTTCTCCATGAAAATTTGTGCCTAAGTTGGTCCTTGCATAGCGTACTATCACTACTGTAACTGAATCCATCTATGTTGCAGTTGGTTGTTCTCTTCATCTCATCCCTTCTACCTCAATACTCTTCCTATCTTGCTTCATCCAAGTCTGATTTGCTACAGATGAATGGTAGATGGTGAAGAGGTATTAATGGTTCCTGCACTAAAGAAATTAAATCAACAGAGATCAGGCCCCTTACAAAGTCATTAATTAATTAAATTAATTTGATTGGCTTGGAAGGGCAGGAAGAGAGAAACCAGAATTTCACTGTCTTGAAACCCTGAATTATATATGGGTTTTGGTTTCTAAAACTTGGAACAAATCTCTTTGAAAACTGCAATTTTATTGCAGAAAAGAAAACCAACAGACTGTTTTTCAAATGTTCTTGAGATCTATGGCATAAGCAAAATACATCACATGCACTCTTATTTTTCTGCAGTAAATGTATTCATTTAGCCATGTCAACTCCATGAGTATTTTGCATAGTTACCCAATAGGTGCCAAGTATTTATTTATTTATTTATTTGTTCAATTTATATGCCGCCTTTCTCCGGAGACTCAGGGTGGCTGTATACAGGGAGCTTACATTATTATCTGTGTGTATAAAACCTGATGAGGAGAAACACAGAGGGTACAATTCTTTGTTTTTGCCTGAAAAGTTAAAGAGGATGCAAAAAACATAGAGGTCCACCAGCCTTTCTGGCAACACCATCCTATTGAAATTGTCATAGACATCTGCAGTTTCTGTGGGGATGCTTTGGGTTTAGTTCTTGGATTGAGAGTATAACACAGTACTTTGTAGCAATTTGAGAAAAGAGCCATGTGTTTTTCTAGATTTCCAAGTGTTTTCTTCTGGAAGGCGGCTTGTGTTGTATGTACTGCTGAAAATAGATGTTGCCACCTTAGTGATTTACTGAATGACTGAATAAAAGAAAAATAACAGAATAGCAGAATTAGAAGTGACCTTGGAGGACATCTAGTCCAAATCTCTGTTTAAGGAGAACGTATTATTTCCGACAAGTGGCTGTCCAGTCTCTTTTTAAAAACCTCCAGTTATGGAGCACCCACAACTTTTGAAGGCTAGTCATTCCTTTCACTGGTTTATTCTTTTCACTGTCAGGAAATTTCTCCTCAGTTCGACATTGCTTCTCTCTTTGATTAGTTTCCAAGCATTGCTTCTGATGGTGCTTTGGAAAATAGGTTGATTCCTCTTTTCTGTGGCAGCCTCTCAGATATTGATATAATCCTATCATTTCCTTCTTTTCACTAGAGTAAACATAACCAATTCCTGTAACCGTTCTTCATGTGTTTCAGCCTCCAGGCCCCTAATCATCTTTTTTTTTTTTGCTATTCTCCACACTCTATCCAGAGTCTCAACATCTTTTTTATATTGTGGTGACCAAAACTGGATTCAGTATTCCAAGTATGGTCTTACCAAGATCTTACAAAGCGGTACTAACACTTCATGTGATCTTGATTCTATCCCTCTGTTAATTCACCCTAAGACTGCATTGCACCGAGAGGTGCTGTATTTTCCGACCTAAATCTTTTCTTTGAAACACAATTGAAAGCATTGCCCAACCCTGCTGATCAACCTCTGATGCAACCACTCTTATAAGTTCATTGTTGAATTGCATTTAAATTCTTTCTATTCAACAAATTGATGGGCCTTTTTCTCTGCTCCCTCCAAACCTGACATTTATTTCCAAATGACAAAGGAAGTATAGGAAAATAGAAATATCAGGACCAATAAAAGGGTGATTCTAGGCTACAAGCTAACAGTTGGGATCCCACAAAAATTTATTTAGTTAAAATATTTATATAGCTATCCATGTCTCAGACAACTCTGGGCAGCTTCTAATACAATCAATTTAAAAAACTGTAAAATATACTCAATTAAAACATAAACCAATACTTGCATTTCTTTGAAAAAAAAATTAACTGAAATGAATACATTCCTTTTGTATTTGTTTTTCTTTCATAGTTTGGTTCCTGTTTGCTTTATGAAATGAAAGGAATCGTATGAAGGAATTATTTGAATGTTTGTCCCAAAGGTGCCTTTTCCAGAGGCACCTAGACTTTCTGGTTTTTCTTTGAAGACATTTTGTTTCTCATCCATGAAGCAAGCTTCTTGATTGAGAAGTGGAATGTCTTCAAAGAAGAACCAGAAAGTCCAGTTGCCCCTTGAAAAAGCACCTTTGGGACAACCATAACCTGAGAATGTCCATAGACATATATAAAAGTTTATTCTGGAATTTTCTGAAAGAATTTTTGTTTTGGGTCTAAGTTCCTCATGGTTTAAGAGATAATTTAATTTGTTTCCATTTCCATGTATAATATACCATTCTCTTTCTCTTGTAGACAAACTCAGAAATATCCTGACTTCTAATTTGCAACAGGAAAGTGGTTGTAAGAAAAGCATAGAAAGAGATCTCAAAGAAACTCAGAGAAAAAGGATCCCATGGATGAAAATTTTAAGGGGCAAATCAATTCAAGAAGCTTGGGAACCTCTGAAAAATACGATTATAAAAGCTCAGTCCGGTTCAATACTACTAAAAAAGAAAACCAAGAAAAAAAATGCAGCATGGTTGCACAAAGAATTCTCAGATCAACTGAGTGGAAAAAAGAACAAGCGCAAAAAATAGAAACTAGTTCAAAAAGCTAAAGTTTTGAACAAAGAACAAATGTCAAAAGCAATAAAAATGTTTCTTTCAACACATAAAACAAAAGAAAAAAGTCAAAGAAACGATCAGTCCACTAATGCGAGAAAATGGCAAAGAAGTAATGGGCAGTAGAGAGAAAGGAGAACTGCTTATTTCATACTTCACATCCTTCTTCATGCAAAAAGAAAACACTACTCAATTTACCAAAAATAGAACTATAAATTACAGGTTAGGAATGCAAATTAAGATATGCAAAAATAAGGTAAGAGAACATCTGTCAGCTCTATCAGGCTTCACATCACCAAGGCTTGATAAACTACATCCCAGAGTTCTGAAGGAATTTGCAGACATGTTTTTAGAACCATTGAAATTTATCTTTCAAAATTCTTGGATCACTGGGGAACTACCTGAGGACTGGAAAAAAGCTGATGTTGTCCCCATCATCAAAAAAGGAAGGAAAGAAAAAACCAGATCCAGGAAATAACATACAAATCACTGTTACCAATTTCTGGAAATACTTTGGAAAAGATAAGCAAGCAATAAATCTGCAAACACCTAGAGACAAACAAGGTTATAACCAGACACCAAACTTGGCTTATCAAAAACAGATCATGCCAAATAAATTTCAAGGTGTTGGTGATTCCCTATAAAGCCCTACATGGCTTAGGCCTGGGGTATCTGGTGGATCATCTGCGGCCAGCAACGGCTCCCTATCGCCCAGTGCGCTCACACAGAGAGGGCCTACTTGAGGTCCCGTCGGCCAGGCAATGTCGGCTGACGGCCCCTAGAGAGTGGGCCTTCTCTGTAGGCGCACCTACCCTTTGGAATCAGCTCCCCTTGGAACTCCGGGTTAAAGTTAAAGTTAAAGTTAAATCTTATTTCATTCCTTGACAAAGTGACCAAATTCATAAATGCGGTGGTTGGAAACTAACCAAGAATAGTATAAGGTGACCAGACGTCCCGCTTTTGGCGGGACAGTCCTGCTTTTGAGCAATTTGTCCCGCGTCCCGCGGCGTTTTAAAAAAGTCCTGATTTTTCATTCTGCCTCCTGAATCCCCGCTGATGGCTAGAGGGGAAAAAAACTCTTTAAACTCTTGCCGCGGGGCTTCAAAGGGCCGACCTACAGCTGATCAGTGTTAAAAAAAAAATGAATAGACCCATGCCTGCAAAAATAGAAAAACAGCCCCTGTTAACAGCTTCCGCTAGGTTAATTAGCTGTGAAAAGCTGCAAAAAGTTCCTGGAGCAGATTTCCCCCCCCCCTAGCTATACTGAAAACAAAGGCAAAAGCGAAACTAAACCTGCAACGTGACAAAATGAGGCAGAGACAGATTTCTTTCTTTTTCTTTTTCCTCACCAAAAAAGGTAGGTACAAAACTGCAAACAATGGGAAATTTTGGATTTTAAAACACAAAAGAAAAAAAGCTCTATTTAACTAGGGAATTGTAATAATTGAGATACTATTAATAATTGTATATTGTGTTGAAAGCAGAAATGGTTAAGTTGTGGTTTGGAGGAATATATGGGGGAAATTATTTGGTTTATTATTATTGGTAAATATAATTAATTGATTTGTAAGAAATTGGATTGCATGGAAATAATTGGAATATTCATGTTCATATTGATTAATATACAAAAAAATATAGTTATATAACTAATTGATTTATATTAAAATGTTGAATTTGTATTAAACAACTGTATTACATAATTACATAATTAACCAATGTGAGGATGGATATAAAAATAGATGACAATGGGAAGGGGTATAATATAGAATAGAAGGGAAAAATTGAATTTGATTAAGATTAGAGATGAGGATGAAGGGTAATATTGTTTTTTTAAAAAAATAGATGAAGAATAAATATGGCAAAAAGGAAATATAGAAATTGTAAATTTAATTGAAATGACTAAACGCTGTTTAAATTTGTGAACCAGCCAAATATTCTGTTCAAAGAAAATACATTGCATGTTTGTATGTGTGTTTCTAAATTCTAATTATTGCTATTTATTCATATTTGTTCTCTTTTATTCTTTAAAGTTTAACAATTCATTCTTAATCTTAATATCTTTATATTTGCTTGGGGTTGGCTTTCTTCCCTTTCATCTTTTTTATTGTACAGCAATCTTTCTCCTCAAACCTACCACCACTCTCTTTTCTTTCCTTCTTACTTTCTCTTCCCCCCACCCTCTTTTTCTCCTCCCTACTTCCTCTTCCTTTCTCCTTCTCCTCCTCTCTTCCTCCCTCTCTTACCCTCACTCCTACTCTAATTTCCATTCCTTCATCCCTCTCTATTGCTGTATCCTTTAATGCATATGGACTACTCAGAGGGCTGAAAAAGTTATTTTTGACTGGTCCTCACACTTTTGACCAGTCCTCGAACTTACGACTGTCCTCACATTTTACATTTTTGCCCTATCTTATCATCATGGTGAAGAGAAACAGTTGTGAAATGAGTGACATGGTTGTTAAGAATGCTGCATGGGCATAAATATGAGGATGGTCATAAGTGTGAGGACCACTCAAAAGTGCGAGGACCTGTCAGAAATGACTTTTTTCAGCCCTCTGGTTAGTCCTTTTGTGCATATGGACTACTCAGAGGGCTGAAAAAGTTATTTTTGACTGGTCCTCACACTTTTGACCAGTCCTCGAACTTACGACTGTCCTCACATTTTACGTTTTTCCCCTATCTTGTCACCATGGTGAAGAGAAGCAGTTGTGAAATGAGTGACATGGTTGTTAAGAATACTGCACGGGCATAAATGTGAGGATGGTCATAAGTGTGAGGACCAGTCAAAAGTGTGAGGACCTGTCAGAAATGACTTTTCAGCCCTCTGAGTAGTCCCTATACACATAGCCATGGCCACCCGGTCACATGACCAGCTAGCCACGCCCACCCGGTCACATGACCAGCTAGCCATGCCCACAAAATAAGCCACGCCCACAATGTCCCTCTTTACCAATGTTAAAATCTGGTCACCTTAGAATAGTAGCAACCTTGAATTAAGGAGAAATTTCCTAATGGTGTGAGCAATCAACCAATGGAATAGCTTGCCTTCAGAGGTTATGGGTGTTCCACCACTAGAGGTTCCCAAAAGAGATTGGAGAAGCATTTGATTTTAATGGTATAGGTTCTCCCGCTCGAACAGGGGGTTGGACTAGAAGACCTCTGAGGTCTGTTTCATTTTAACATTTAACATTTTATTAAATTTGTATACCGCCCTACTCCCGAAGGACTCAGGGCGGTGAACAGCCATAAAATAAAACATGTAGATACAAAATTTAAAATAGAGATAAAACTAATTAAATAAATTTGGCTGAGACATTTTAAAACCCCAATAAATTAAAACCAAATTTAAAATTCCATTTAAAAAGAGGAAAAAGTTTAGGTCAGGCCAGCTTGATGGAATAAAAACGTCTTAAGCGCGCGACGGAAGGTACGCAGATCCGGAATCCTCCGTATCTCCGGGGGGAGCTCGTTCCAGATTGTAGGTGCCCCCACAGAGAAGGCTCTCCCCCTGGGGGCCGTCAGTCGACATTGTTTGGCCGACGGCACCCGGAGGAGCCCCTCTCTATGGGAGCGTACTGGTCGGTGGGAGGCTATTGGTGGCAGCAGGCGGTCCCGTAAATAGCCAGGTCCTAAGCCATGGAGCGCTTTGAAGGTGATAACCAAAACCTTGAAGCGCACTCGGAAGACCACCGGGAGCCAGTGCAGCTCGCGCAGGAGAGGCGTTACATGGGAGCGCCACGTTGCTCCCATCACCACCTGCGCGGCCGCACTCTGCGCCAGTTGGAGCCTCCGAGTGCTCCTCAAGGGGAGCCCCATGTAGAGAGCATTACAATAGTCCAGGCGGGAGGTGATGAGGGCATGAGTGACCGTGCGTAACGAGTCCCGATCCAGAAAGGGACGCAACTGGCGAATCAGGCGGACCTGATGAAAAATCCTCCCGGTCACGGCCGTCAAGTGCTCTTCTAAAGACAGCCGTGAATCCAGGAGGACACCCAAGTTGCGAACCCTCTCCGTGGGGGCCAATGCTTCGCCCCCAATAGTCAGCGATGGCACCAGCTGACTATATCGGGACGTCGGAAACCACAGCCACTCGGTCTTGGATGGGTTGAGCCTGAGCCTGTTTCTCCCCATCCAGATCCATACGGCCTCCAGGCACCGGGACATCACTTCAAGGGCATCGTTGGGGTGGTCTGGGGTGGAGATGTACAGCTGGGTGTCATCAGCGTACTGATGGTACTCCACCCCGAAACCACGGATGATCTCGCCCAGCGGCTTCACATAAATGTTGAACAGAAGGGGCGAGAGGACCGATCCTTGTGGCACCCCACATATAAGGGGCCTCAGGGTCGACCTCTGCCCCCCTGTCAACACAGACTGCGACCGGTCGGAGAGAAAGGAGGAGAACCACCGTAATACGGTGCCTCCCACCCCCAACTCTTCCAACCGGTGCAGCATGATACCATGGTCGATGGTATCAAAAGCCGCTGAGAGATCTAATAGGACCAGGACAGAGGAACAACCTCTGTCCCGAGCCCTCCAGAGATCATCCACCAACGCGACCAATGCCGTTTCCGTGCTGTACCCAGGCCTGAAACCCGACTGGAACGGATCTAGATACGTCGTTTCATCCAGGTACTGGGGAAGCTGTCGTGCAACCACACTCTCAACAACCTTCGCCACAAAGCGAAGGTTGGAGACTGGACGATAGTTAGCCAATGTTGCCGGGTCCAGGGAAGGCTTCTTGAGGAGAGGTCTCACCACCGCCTCTTTCAAGGCGGCGGGAAAGACACCCTCACCCAATGAAGCATTTATAATCCCCTGGAGCCAGCCTCGCGTCACCTCCCGGGAAGCCAGCACTAACCAGGAGGGGCACGGGTCCAACAAACATGTGGTCGCATTCAGTCTACCCAGAATCCTGTCCACGTCCTCAGGGGTCACAGGATCAAACTCATCCCAGATAACATTCTCAGGACCTGCCCCCGTCATCCCCGCTGGATCTACCCAGTCAGAGTCCAGATCTTCCCGAATCTGAGTGATTTTGTCATACAGATACTGAACAAAATCCTCGGCTCTTCCCTCCAAGGGGTCCTCCCTCGCTTCCTGGTGGAGCAGGGAGCGGGTCACCCTAAACAGGGCGGCCGGGCGGTTATCTGATGACGCAATAAGAGTAGCAAGATAAGTGCATTTTGCTGCTTTTATTGCCACTAGGTAATTCTTAATATGAGATCTTACCAGTGTCCGGTCAGATTCAGTACGACTGGCCCTCCAACTACTCTCTAGGCGTCTTTTCCGGCGCTTCATCTCCCTCAGCTCCTCAGTGAACCAAGGAGCCAGGTGAGATCGACGCCGGGTCAGAGGCCGCAAAGGCACGACTCGATCCAGAGCTCCAGCGGCCGCCCTATCCCAGGCGGCCACTAGGTCTCCAGTCGAGGCGTGAGCCAGAACCTCAGGAATTGGCCCAAGCTCCGTCTGGAACCTATCAGGTTCCATCAGGCGCCTGGGGCGGTACCATCTCATCGGTTCCGCCTCCCTGCGGCGGGGTGCAGCGGTTCGAAGGTCAAGGCGAAGGAGAGAGTGATCTGACCATGACAAGGGCTCGATGACTATGTCCCCTATGTCGAGATCACTCAGCCACTGTCCAGAGACAAAAATCAGGTCCAATGTGTTTCCCCCCATGTGCGTAGGGCCATGAATTAGTTGGGTCAGATCCATAGCCGTCATGGAAGCCATGAACTCCCGAGCCACCTCAGACATCTCACCCACGGACGGCAGGTTGAAATCCCCCATGACCATTAGTCTGGGGGTATCAACCGCCACCGCGGCGATAACGTTGAGTAGCTCGGGCAGGGCTGCTGCCACGTGGCAGGGAGCCAGGTACGTGATCAGCAAACCCCTCTGAACCCCATGACCCCACTTCACAAGGAGGGTCTCACAACCGGCCGTCTGAGGAACAGTGGCCTCCCTCGGCCTAAGGCCTTCTCTAATAATAACCGCTACTCCCCCGCCCCTCCCCTGTGACCTCGGCTGATGGAATGCCAGGAAGCCTGGTGGGCACATTTCTACCAGAGGGGCCCCTCCCTCCGGGCCCAACCAGGTCTCCGTAATACCCGCCAGGTCCGCTCCCCCCTCCTGAACCAGATCACAAATGAGGGGGGCTTTATGTATTACGGACCTGGCATTGCACAACATCAGTCGAAGGCCCGGGCTCTGAGGGTCTGTACAACCTGGAGAACGAGTGGAGCCTTGGGGGCCGGAGCACGCTACCGCTCGGAGACAGCGGGTGTGCGCTCCCTTAACATGATATGGCCCCCTGCTCCCGCCATATCTACCCCTCCCACTCACAGTACCGATGATAGAAACACAATCTGGACAAGCTCGACCCCCCCATCACCTCTGGATCCCCCATCCCCTCCGCCGTGCATAGTGGCCAGGCCTGACCCTCCCCTTGGTGGGTCTTCCCCCAAACCCACAACCCTAGTTCCAATTTTTCCCTCCCCCCCTGGGACCCCTTAAAAATTTACCCAATTTACTTAAAAAACCCCTCAACCCCCTCTTCGCGGCATGCCACCTCTCTGGGTTCCAAAGCCCGTCATTGAGGTAGGCCCTTGATAATGTGGAGGGCCAGACCTGCGAGAGGGGGGAGTCTCGCAGCGCAAGAAGCTCAATGGTTGAATACATCCACAGAATGGGAAAGGGTGAAAATGGCATCTGGCCAGGGTTCCATAAGTCTAAGGGTCCTGAGGACAAAAGGCAGCAACAAAAATGTGGGTAACGACTCCACTGTCCTCTCACGACAGTGGGAGGAGTCCCATGCCATTCCGATAAATCTAGGGGATGTTCCTCCCAGACATCCTCTCACGATGTCAGGCCAGATGGAATGTGCTATGGAGAAGTTCAAAAAGCTATCCCCTCTGATAGGGATGGTAGTAGTAACCCAGACTCCCTGGGAACCCACTTCAAGCTGTCCGTTTGTCATATAGTCCGGGGCGGATGGAATAGGCCAGTCCAGAAGGCAGAAGAAGATAGTAAGACCAGGGGCAGAGTTCGATGACACCCGGAAAGATGGAGAAAGTGGCTTACGAGGCAAAAGGCAGCTGGGGTAATGACTATAATAAGGCCTACACAAGCCAAAAAAGGGGGGGAGGGTATGGCCCGAGGCAGCCCACGGCCAGCCCTCAGCCATCCTCCAGCCTCTCCCACTCCCTGGTCTTTAGTCATTTTTATCCCCCGTCTGCAGCCCCAATTCAGGGGGGCCTCCGGATTCGGCCAGGAAATGGGTCCGTAGAGCCAGCCCCTGACAGGTCCGGGCTGTTGGCAATTTGCCTCTCCCCACATTCGGCTGCTGCCCCCTCGCCTCCACCAGCGTCCAAGGCAGTCCAAGCCTTGTAGGCACCAGTGCCGCAGCCGCCGCCGTCTCCACCAAGGCTCCCACCACGCTCCAGAAATGCCAGGGGCCTTAAGAAAGACCTCAGAGAGACCGGAGAGCCGGGGAGACCCCCATTTCGCTGCCGCCGCTGCTGCAAAGCTGCCACCGCCGTCCCGACCGCTGCCGACCATAGTGGGGGGGGAAGCACCGCTGAACAGCTGTTGTTGCTGCCGCCACCCCGCGGCGCCTTCTGACGGCCGTATCTCCTCAGTCCTGGTGTCCCGGAGGGCGAGAAAACCCTCTATATGCTGGGAGGAAGCCCCTTTCCCTAGGACTGGGGGCCAGGATGATCAAATTTGCCCCCGCGGTCCCCAAAATGCCAGGAATCGCCCCTTTCTCCCGGGAGCGTCTCAGCTCAAATCCGCCATCTTGGGCATGTGTTTCAACTTTATTATTCTATTTCTTTGTTCTATGAGATCTGGAACAGGAGGAGAAAGTGAGCACCTAACAGTTGACAAGTGTTTATCTCAAGTAATAGTACCAGATTAGACAGTTACATTAGTTTTAAAAAAAACCTGTCTTGCAGTTTCTCAGGTGTTCCCTTCTGCTATAAGAAGAGATACTTTTCTTAAGGAGAAAAATATTTTCTCTCAAAATAATCTGGTGTTGCTGTTCAACATTTGCTTGGAACATCTGATAGAGCTCTCCTCACCTTCTGGTCAAGTTGTTGGGACCATTTGATCCTACATCTTGTTGGGCCTGCTGGAGAAATTGCAGGAATAAATTGGTCCCCGAAGGGCATCTGCCAAATGAAGGGCTTCATGTATATACATAACAGTAGATGATCGCTTTCCAGGTAAGGTAGGACTTCAAAATTTTCTGTGTAATCTAATAAATCGATAGAAGTTAGGATATAATCAATGGTGCTGGTTTTGGACCCTGCCATAAATGTAATCTAGCCAGGATAGTCACCAGCCCAAGAGCCATTGGATATATAAAGATTGAGTTGATTTGCCAATTTTGCCAGCAAAATTTGCTCTCTTGTCTTTAGAGAGTCGTGTGAGGGAGGAGCTGGTTCTTATGGGAACCTCTGATGGTGGATAATGATGATATTTCATATAAATTGATTGATGGATTGATTGATCGGAACATAATGATGGGCTGCCAGCTCGGGGAACTATTCTATGCATTTATGTACTGTAGCAACAGTACATAAAGACTTAGTTACCTGAATCATCATGAAGAGCCAGTAGGTATAAGAATTTCTCACTCTTCCATTGGACTCTTTTATTTGGCTGAATGAGAAGTGCTAGAGGAAATAGGAGAACATTCCAGGGTGTGTTAACTATTCAACCTCCTTTCTCCTCCCTGCTTGTGATAGATTTTGGTCTCAAAAGGGCTCACTGCCTTGAGTGTGGAGCCCTCCCCTCCCTGCCAGGCCCTCATGAAAAATGAATCTGTAAAAACAGAAGTGAATTAATAACACATAGAGTCAATATTAGTCAGTCAGTGAGACTAAAAATGGTGAAATTGGCAGCTCTGAAAAGAAAGTCAGTGTTTAATAATAATAAGGTTCTTTGCTCAAGAAGCACAGGAAGCTGGTAGAGGCCAACTGTTGAGCTCCTGGTATTACCCTAGAAATGGTGAATTATCTTATTTAATGAGTGTGTGCAGTGAGGAAAATGATGGAAATGAGGACATCTCAGGGACCAACTGACATGTTGTTTAGCAATAAAGTGAAATAAGGTAAAGAATAATATAATATTCACCATATCACAACCATATTATGATGCAGTTATGCAGTTCACCTAGTCTTAGGTCCAAACTAAATATTGTAATTCAAAATTTATCTGAAACAAGATTGTGGGCTTTCAGCTGAGGGAAGTATGCATTTATCTGTTGTAGGAGCAGGCTTGGTTACTTGAATTGTCAGAAAGGTTCAGTAGCTGTCAGAATTTCACACTCCTCCTCTTTTATTCAAGAGAATGAGAACTGCTAAAGGAGATGGAAAACACATTTTGAGATGTATTAAATTATCCCACCTCCTTTGAACTCCATGCTGCGATAGAATTGATTTGAGAAAGGACATGAGAGATGAGGATAAAAATGGGAAAGGGAAATCCAGCTGAAGTACTAACACAGTAATTCCTGTGTTACATCTACCCTGCCTAGGTTGTAACAAATGCTGCAATAAAAAGGCAGATAGAGAATGGATATGTGTAAACAATTGGTCCTAGACTTACACTGGTAATTACCATTTGTATTTTAATCATTATTTCCCATGAAGTCTGATTCCTATCTGAGATTTTAACATTTTATAGGATGATTTGCATTACAAGTTAAATATTTACATCCCTTATAAATTTAGACACTGTAAGAAAGGGGAAGAAGAAAGTGAGTGAAGCCTACTTGAGTGTGTGTGGGGGAGGGGTGGGGTGGGGTGTATGAATTAGAACTAGAACTCAGTTTCCAGATAATAGTGTCCACAACAATATCCCTCACTTGGCTCTGTGTGTTTATGTGTATCAATTCCTATCTGACTCACCCTCTGATCATTTGATTTTATTGTGTAGTTTATCTATTTGTTTATTCTAGTAACTAAAATCAATTCTGTCTATTTAAGAAAAAATGGTCCAGGAAAAGATCCTTTCTCTCATGCAGATTTCCTCTTGCTACATCTTCCTTTCTTTTATCAAGACTCAACCTATACTGATATTGAGTCATCAGACAAAGTCCTTCTTATTCTAAATAGTATCCCACCGGTATTTAACTTGAGAAAAATAATAAACTTAAGAAATTCTTATCTGCTCTTTTCCAAGGTCTTAGCTACTAGCTTAAATTTAATTTTATACTACTTCTGGCCAAGCAATCACAACAGCAGGAAGACCTCAGTGGCAAAGTAACTGCTACAATAAATGAACAGAAGGGGAAGAATGAGACTGTGTGAAATTACAGCATAATATCTGCTTGAAGAGCAGGAAACACCTTTCACACTGAAATGTAGGCAAAGAGATGCATCCCTCCCTCCCTCCCTCATAGTCATAGGAATATATTGGCCCAGGTCCCTGTTAAGGAAGTTGCACAATGTTTGCAATGCTCATTTAGCTTTATTTCAAAAAATATTTTTCAAATTTTACTTCAATGCATAAATGTTGTACTGCTTCATGGATAATAATTTCATTTATATAAAGAAAGATAACAAAATAGCAGGCAGTGATGTCTGGTCATTGGCTAGATCTTGAAGATATCTCTTTGGTGGTAGAAGGAGGTAACATTATTTTCAAGGGAGCCTTTAGAAATGAGATAAAGCAATAGTTGATCCAGGTGGGTTAAGGTATTTTTGTGCCACATGAACCACAAAATTATTCTTTCTTATCCTTTTTTCTACATGGTAATTTCTTTTAAACCCTTTTCCTGTTCATGTCAATGCTTTGCAAAGCTTTGTGAATGCAATCAGTATCAGACAGAATATCTCAATATACATCTGTGGTATCTCTATTAGAGGAAATTTTTCATACCATCTACATCACAACCATCCTTTTGGAGAGTCCCAAAACAGAAAATTGTAAGCCTCACAAACTGAATTCACTGCCTCCCCAGCCTACGATAGTGGTGTCTGGCATGCCCTATGAAAAGAAAAAGAGGAGAAAGGAGAATAATGAGTAAAGATATCTTGATATTTATATTCTTTTTTTTTCTTCCAAGACACCACCTTCTTCCACAGAATTGCAGGATTCCTACGACTTCAGGGAGTTTCCTCTAACCAGAGGTATCTATTTCTGCTGATCTCTTTGTAGCAGCCCAAATAAATCTGACCTGAAACCAAATATCAGGTCTGGTTTAGAATTGTTTTAATTGGTATGCCTGTGCTGATTAAGATAATAAGGAGGAAAAAATGTGGTTCACACCAAGATAAGACCTTGCTGTATATATTTCTCTCCATTATTATTATGGATCTTTGTTTTCTAAGAAATAATCTAAGTTAGAATGGCTGATTCTTCTTGATGTTTTGGATGGAGACCTTGTGAGTGAATGATTAACTCCTTTAGACTCAGGACCTGGTTTCCTTTGGCTTTCTCCCTCTTCTCTTAATGTTTCAGTCACTGCTCTTTTCTGCTTTTGAAAAGCAGTGCATTTGTGACATTTTGCTGCCATTTCATCTCTCTTTCCCATATTAAGTACAAATAGATTCACTAGATGATTACTATTTATGTTTTATTTTTTATTTTTTATTGCATCTTTATTTTAAATATATAAAGAGAGAGAGAGGGGGGGGGAGAGAGAGAGAGAGATCAAATCAATGAAAACAAGCTGCAGCAACAAAAACCCCAGTAATGTTCTATTGAGACTAGTGAATCAATGAATTAATTTTCCAGCCCCTCCTCAATGTCTAGTAATTTACTGGATCTCGAGTTTTAATGCAAAAGAAAAATCAATGGCACATTTTTTAGATGTTTGCAGGCTCATGTTGTCAGTAGTCCACACTGTTAAAAGCTATTTCTTTAAAGTAAAACAAAAAGATGTTCAAGATGTGCTTTATCCTGTACTAAATATTTCCTGCTGCTTCAGCTAAAAAGGATCTCATGGGGCCATACATTTTATTATTTCTAGCCTTTTTTCTCCAGTGGTGAGAAAAATATGGCTTTACATTAACCATATCAGGGATCTCAGACACCTTGTGGACAGCCACCTCTATAAGAGCCAGCATTTTGCTGCAGCTGCTAAAAAAAATCCCCAAAAGCCAAGCCTGCATCAACAGAGAAATTTTATCAAACTCACGCAAAATGTTAGTACAGCTTTATGCTACTTTGCTAAAAACAAAACAAAACATAACAAAAACTCCAACTACTTGGAACATTGCATGTAATTTTGGTTACCATGTTAGAAACTTTATAAAGGGTGCAATGAAGAGCAATAAATATGATTAGGGGGCTGGAGTCTAAAACATAGGATGAATGGTTGCAGAACTGGGTGTGTCCAGGATAATAAAGAGAAGGACATCATAGCAGTCTTCCAACATTTGAGAGACTGTCACAGAGAAGGGGTGGTGGTCAATCTAATATCCAAAGAACTGACAAGAAGTAATGGATGGAAACACATCAGAAAGAGATCCAACATAGAACAGAAGAGTAATTTCCTGAGGGTGAGAACAATTCATCAGTGGAACAGCTTGGCTCCAGAAGTTTTGGTTCTCTATCACT
Source organism: Pituophis catenifer annectens (assembly GCF_029215685.1). Taxonomy (NCBI): domain Eukaryota; kingdom Metazoa; phylum Chordata; class Lepidosauria; order Squamata; family Colubridae; genus Pituophis; species Pituophis catenifer. The sequence continues at coordinate 28,322,255 of NW_027256881.1, read as the reverse complement.
GGAGGTTTTTAAGAATAGTTTGTAAAGCAGGAATGGTATTTGTCTGGAATGGAATAGGGTCTCCTGCTTGAGCGGGTATTGGACTAGAAGGCCCCTTTCAATTTGGTTATTCTGCAAGTTCTGTTTGTTCTGAAGTGTTGCATCCAGTTGCCATGGTTGCTGTGGAGATGATTTCAAAGTGAAGCACAAGCTATTTTCCCTTACCTTGGGTGACATAGTAACTTAAAAACTGTTTTCACAAAACAAAATATTCAGATTTTGTTAACTAGCCATTCTAATTTCACATTGCTTTTCAACATTTGCCTGGGACACCTATAGTTTTGGGCTCCCAGCTAAGGAGGATTGCAACAAGAAGAGCAGCAAACAAACTTACATAATAAATAAGTGAAAATAAAAATATATTCATGTATTCTTCCCACTGACTCTTTTATTCAACTGCAAGAGCACTGCTATAGTAAATGGAAAATATTTGAGGGTGTATTCGACTAGTCCCTCTTCTTCTGTTCTCCCTATCTGTGGTACAATTGCTCTGAGAAAGGATCCTAAGAGAGGGAAGAGAAGAATAGAAAATATAACTATTCAAAACATAACAATTTCTGTAGTACAGAAATTGTTAAGTAATCAAGATACAAAGAATTGCTGCAGTGAAAAGCCTGGTTGGTGGTGGACTATGGATAGGAAGTGGATTAAGGATACATTCCTGGTACTGAGTGGAAAAGGTGGTTATTGAGCCACATCTTCTAAGCTTTGCCTTGAGGGTTGGAGCCTATTTCTGTCCCCCCCCAAATCAAATAGCTTTCCTACAGGACCTCATAACAGGTGAACATGCAAAATTAGAAATCAATTAACCACATGTACACTAAATAGCAGCAGTCGAAATGAGACTGAAAAAGGTAACATTGGAAGCACTGGTAAGAAAGTTCATCAATATTTAATAATGTGGGTTTTTGCTCAAGTACCACTGAGAGCCATTAATGAGGACACTCTGGAAGTCAGTTGCATCTCTAAAAGTACCTTGAAAGACTTCTGGTTTGAACTCCTGGCACTTTCTGTGCGCGATCTGTGACCTCTGTGGGACTGTTCCGAGCTCTCCCTGTCGGGGGCTTTACTAGAAGCCATAGCCACCTTGCAGGGTTGGTGAAGCAAAGGGAGGCCACTTTGCAGGTCGAGGAGAGTCACATCTCCCCTCCCTGACTCGGAAAACCCCCTCATCCGAAGACTAGGAGCAGTGGCAGTCAAAATGGCTGCCATGAAGCCAAGGAACAGCCAGAGCCATTAGTTTGTGCAGGAGTAGAGAAATGCTGAATGTGTGTCATCTGGGTAAGAAAAGATTTACAACTGAAGTTGGATGCCACAAAAAATTTAAGGGGAATAACTTTTAGAGCAATTTGCTACAGTGGTGTGCAACTATTGTGGAAAAAAAAAACACACTGGAAATTTAAAGAAGTAACTGTTTAAAAAGAAAATTAAGTGGGAAATGGAACTATATGCTGGAACTATAATCCCACCTTTTCTTCAAACAATGGAGCTATAAGATAAACTAAGCAAGAGAAATAAATTGGGTGTGTCAAAATAAAAGTAAAACAGGAGCAGAGTCACAATAAAAACAGTAAACACAATAAAAAGTGAAGTAAAGAGCGCCATCTGCTGATGATAGTAAATTTTTGTGACTTGGGAGCAAACATTGAAATTGAGGGAAATAACTGTTGAACGATGTTTTCGATTTAGATTTACTTTTTAACCACTGGAGATTGGAATATTAAAAAAAAAGAATTGGTGTCTGAACCCCTAAATACTATTGAATATAGAAAAATGACTTGTGGAGTAGAGGATCCCTTAAGTAACTAACTTAAGGGATCCTAACTGATTTGATTGGACATTGATGAGACATTTAAACTTGATTAGGAGGTCTGGTTTCTGAATGGATGATTGAGGAGACCTAAATGAAATGGAGTTAATAACTCAAGATAACAAAGACATTAAGGACCTTATTCTGGAACTGCACAAAGACATGGTGGAAATATTGGATTGTATAGATAGAAGACTGGAAAATTGTATACAAGAGATGAAGAGCAAAGATCAGGACAAGAAGGAAAAAAATGGAATAGAAGGAGAATTAGAACTGAGAAACCAGCAAACAGACAATTACAAGGAGGAGACACTATTAAAATTAATAAGAATTGAGGAATTAAAACAGGAGGAAAACACTTTAAAAGATTTAAAAAAGAAATGGGAGGAAGAAGAGAAGGCTTGAGGGGAAATGATAAATCGCAAGTATTTTTCATGATTTTATAAGCGTTTCTAATTGAGGGGGAAAAAAAAGTTTAAAATGGCGACTGCTGAGGCTTGAGAAGAAAGCCGAAAGTGAAAGTCCTTCCGTAATAAGCTACAAAGTAGCGAAATACACAGTGCCGGCTAGAATCTAGAAGGAAAATATTCATTTTAAGTTTCTTTTTTCTTGGAGATTTGCATTGATCTTGTTTGGGGAAAAGTTTTCTTTAAAAAAAAAAGAGCTCTTTTGTGTGGCAGGATGGCGTTACTAGCAAAGCCTGACAAACAAGCAGTGGGGGGGGGGGTGCTCCCCCATTTGCAATTATGTGAACAAGCTTTGAGCTTACAGACTCAGCAGAATGGTTTTAATTTAAAATAATTTCTTCAGGAGGAAATGGCAAAATATCACGAGACTGTGAATCAGAAATTTGAAAAATTAAGGCAGGAAATTAAACAAATGATACAACTAAAATATGATAATCTGCAACGAAAGATTGTAACAGTGACTAATGCTTTTTCAGAAGTTGTTATAAAGATGGATACAAATATCAAATTATTAGAGTCTAAAATGGAGGAAGTTGATGATAAGATTTATAATTTGGACAATAAAATACAAAGAATTGAAAATGATTTGAGAAATATTCAAGACAATAGTTTAGAAGTAAAGTCTAAAAAGGAAGCTGGTCACGAGACCTACAATGCAGAAGATATAAAGCAAGGGATTGAAAGAGAAGTTGTAATGATGCAATACAGGCTCACAGAATTTGCGGTCAGAATGAGAGGGTTACAGGAAAATAATAGAGATGATCTAAGAAAAATATCTGCTCAAGTTCTGGCTGGGATTTTAAAGGTTCATCCTGAGGAGGTATCTTGTAAAATTGACAAGGCCTATAGAATAAATTCTTGGTTTGCAAAGCAAAGGCAACTGCCTAGAGATGTGGTGATTTACTTCACAGATAAAGAAATAAGAAATTACATTGTGCAAAAATCCTTTAATTCTACTCCACAACTGTATGGAAGAAAGATCTGGATATATAAAGAATTGCCGCCTAAGATGTTAAAAGATAGAAAGAAATTTGGACTTTTGGTGACTGAGCTAAAAAAACAAAATATCTCATTCAGGTGGGACGTTCCAGTTGGTATAATACTGAGATATCAAGGAGAAAGATATCAGCTAGATACTGTTGAAAAAGCGGAAGAATTTTATTACAAGGTTCTTAAAAAGCAAAATCAACAAGAGATAGAAATTCAAGATAAGCAGAAGGAGGTGGAAGTAATGAAGAAACAACAAGTTACAGAGGTTTCTATAGGTGAGCTGCTTCTGGATTCTCCTTCAGAGGTCTCAGCTGGACTATTTAATACAAGAGAGGCGGCTTTGGATTCTAAGGTAATGACTTATCAAGTTACAAACCAGCATGGAAATCAATCAGTTGATATACAATTTATAGAACCAGAATGGAGATTTATGCCACAAAAGCAAAACCAAGAAGATCAAGTTATAGATCAGCATGAAAACCAAATAGTTGATATACAATTTACAGAAAGGAAATCAGGATTGAGATCCAACCCACAAAAAGTTAAGAAAAGAAGAAGCAGGTCTCATAAAAACAAAAACTTTTAAACTAAACAACAGTGTAATGCCAGTCATTTAAGAGATTATTGAATATATGAAAAGATAATTGGCAAAGTATTGGTTTATATTATCCTGAGGAGAATGACAGACCTCTGCAGTGCTGTACTTTTGGGATGTGAAAAGGGCCTTAAACTGAATGGATTGGAACTATCTTTTTTTTTGGATTCTTTGATAAATATACTACGTTTATCTTGAGCCTCAAGGCGAGAGTGTTATGGAATTGGGGCACGCAGATGATCTGGCTGTTACCCTATTATGGTGGCTGGAATTAATAATTTGGATAAAAGACACCTCTATAGACACTATATGGAATACAAATATAAAGTCACTCGGGTGGTTGTGTGTGGTTTTTTTTTTTGAAGATATTTGCTATTGATGGGGGCAGATGGTAATGGAAGATACCGAACATACTGTTGGAATTAGGATGTCATGTTACCCTAACATGGGTGATGGAGTTTACAATCCATCTGAAAGACATTACAGAAGATATTATATGGATTATAAGTCTAAAGTCTTTTTAAGAGGATTTTATTTACATAAGGGAATATTTTTTAGTGGTGTGGGCAGAAGAATAAAGATATTAAGAATTATTAAGTATGGTAGTCTTGTAGGAATGTGGGTGAAGACAGGTTAGTTTATTGATTTATTGATTGCTTAGTTTAAGAAAAGGGATATTATGTTTAGATATGAATATATGTAAAAGATTTGAGTTAAGAGATATAACGATGGGTGTGAAATGGGTAGACTATGAATTGAATAAATGTTAAATTAGAATTTATTATATAGTTTTATAGCGGAAGGCTTTGAAATGTTACATTAATATACATAAAAGATTTGATTTAAGAGATATATGTATGGGGGGTTAGAAAAAGGGTAGATAATGAGCAGAAATCGCTAAATTGGGAGATATAATAATATTATTATGCTAAATTAGGAGTTATTATATAATGTTATAATAGAATGTTATTTTGAAATGTATAGTATAAGGGGGATATGATAATATTATTAGAAAGAAAGGGTCAGCATATGGGGATGGAGTAAGGGGATGGTAAAGTATTATATAATCTGTTATGAACTTGGGTTTTATTATGAAGAAGTCACAGGGGGAGGGGAGGGGGAGGGGGGTTAGGGAGGAGGGGGGAAAAAGGGGGGAAATTTGTATTTGAAAAACTTTTTCAATAATAAAAAAATTTGGACGTTTAAAAAAATAAAAAAATAAAATTTAAAATATATAGAAAGGAAGAGTTAGAGAATGGGAATATGAATATGAATGATAAAACAGAATATCATGTCTTTGAATATAAAAATATGGAGAGAAAAAAAAAGAAAAATATTAGTGGAAGTTTAGAATGGAAGGGTGTAAAGCAATGTATCACAAAGTCAAATAAATTAGGAAAAGAAATATGAAAAATAGACACAAAGAATGAAAAAGTAGTAAGCTTGAAATGTGAGGATGTAAAAACTGATATTTAGACAGTTTGCTGTTTGATTAATGAAGTGATGTGAATATTAAAAGAGTAATATTTCAGTTGCATAGATATATGTGACTAGAACGATGATGTGTATAAAATTATTAAAATGAAGATTAATATGATGATAGTATAATTATGATGATCATTATTATTAACAATATATGTGTAAGTGATTAAGTCTGTTTCTTTGATTTTTAAATGCAATTTAAAGAAGCTGTATGTTTATAGAAAGAAATACTAATTGGAAAATACACCATATTCTATAGGTATTGGGAATATTATATGCAACAATGAAAAGAGAGAGGGAAATGGAGTGGAGTGGAAGGGAGTGGGAGAGGAGGGGACAAAAAGTAAGAGTAGAGAGGGGAAAGGAGAGGGGAGGGGAGGAGAAGAGTAGAAAGGGAAGGAGATAGAAGCAGAGAAGAAGAGAGGGGAAATAGAGAGGGGAGAGGAGAAGGAGAGAAGGAGAAAGGGAAGAAGAGGGAAGGAGAGAAGAAGGAAGGAGGGAAGGAGAGAGAAGGAGAGGGGAGTAGAGAAGAGAGAGAGGAGAAAGGAGGAAAGGAGAGGGATGTTGTAAAAATGGGTGAAATATGGTATACAGGAAAAAAGAAAACAGACGGACAATTTCGTAATTTTTTTTCTTGAGGGTTATACTATTGAAACTATAACAAAAGATAATATGGATGCTAAAGCACATCGGTTTAGATATTATTGCATACTAGCTAATATTTATATGAAAATTAAAATTTTGTGTAAAAGGTAGGAGTAAATAATATGAAATAAGGAAAATGGAATGTAATAATTAGGAATATGTTTATATGTATTGAAATGTATGATACTTAAACATCGCGCCATTCACACAATGATATGTATAAATTTAAAAAAATAATAAAAACTTGATTAAAAAAATAAAATAAAAGTGCCTTGAAACTTCTAAATAATGTTGAGCTCCTGCTATTACCCAAGGAATGGTGAATTATCTTATGCAATGAGTGGGTGCAGCAACAGTATGAGCAAACCACAGATACAAATTGACATGTTATTTGGTAATCAAATTAAGAAAGGTAAAAAATAATAAAATACGTGGAGACTATTACTTACATTTAGACTAAGAAATAATTGAGAAGCACTCTTTGAGAAGAAGCTGTGCCAATTTTTGTTTGAAGAAGTTGATGTTATTGTTGTTGTTAGTTGTGAAGTCGTGTCCAACCCATCGCGACCCCATGGACAGCATTCCTCCAGGCCTTTCTGTCCTCTACCTTCCTCTGGAGTCCATTTAAGCTCAGCCACCTAATTCTCTGCCATCCCTTTCTTCTTTTGCCCTCAATCATTCCCAACATTAGGCTATTCTTCCTTCTCATTAGGTGGCCAAAGTATGAGTTTCATCTTCAGGATCTGGCCTTCTAAAGAGCAGTCAGGGTTGATCTCCTCCAGGACTGACCGGTTTGATTGCCTTGCAGTCCAAGAGACTCACAGGAGTCTTCTCCAGCACCATAGTTCAAAGGCCTCAATTCTTTGGCGCTCAGCCTTCCTTATGGTCCAACTTTCACAGAAGAAGTTGATACTTTTGGCAATTGTTAGAAAGGCATTTGAATTGACCAGGGCTTTTATTAATTATTCATACTTATGGCATTTTATTCTGGAATTTTTAGATTCATTTATCTCAGTTAACTTGCCACACGGAAAGTGAAGCTATGTTACAACATGCCACAATATTTGGGCAGTTTTGTACTGGGCCTCATGATTCCATAGGTTTTACTGCTGAGACAAACTTTTAATATTGACAGTTGTTTCTTGGGAACTTGGCTTGGTAATTGCACTGATGTCATATAGGCAACAGATGAAGGTAATTCAAGAAGTACTTTGTGCTTTTAGCAATTTTATTATCTTGAGTCATTTATCATTCAAAAGATGGAACTTAGTGCAAAGTTTCATGAGGACATTTTCACAAAACCTGCTTCTACCCTGTTAACCCTCAAAGACATTTTTAAATCAACCAAGTTAACCTCTGTGGTACTGAGAAGAATTTGTGGTTCTTCTCTGTCTGAGAAGAGGGCAGTTTTATAGGTCTCATGCTTCCTCCTCCAAATCTCTCAGAAAGGTGTTTGAATTTGATCCCTGATTATTCACACTATAGTGCAGAGAATGTGAAGGGAAAACCATAAAGTGTTCAAACCTTACCAATAGGAAGCGGGGTTTGTTTATTGGTTTGCCAAATGTGTTTCATGAAAAACTATGTGACAGCAAGTTGATTACCCAAAACCTTAAAAAAAGACATTGAATGAAATCCAGTCCAATCCCAATCCCAATCCCAATCCCAATCCCAATCCCAATCCAATCCCAAAATGCAAGCCTTAGCATTACTTCAAATTAAAAATTCTGTCGCTTCTGAAGGTGAAACGAGGACATATCAATTATTCTGCAGAAAGGCACCTCTTTAGCTTTGAATCCTGGCTAAATAAACCAGACTGACTAGAAATACTAATAAGATTTGAGTTTGATTAGTACTTGGATGGTGGACTCAATCTTAGTGTACACATGGGCAACTTGGCACCTGCAAACTATTACTGTATATATGATGAAAAACTATTTGGATATGGTCTTCAAATAGAGAAACACACACACACACACACACACACACACACACACACACACACACACACCAAACATTTTTGAATGACATTTATAAACAGTTTATTAGTTTTTATCCTTCACCAGAGGCATGCTATTTTTCAGTATGCTGATAATTTGGTGATTACTCTGAGAAAGAAGGAGTCAATTTAGCCTTGCGGAAGATTGGAGAGTGAATTAGAAGACTTTGAATTCACTCTGCAGTCAAACTGTTTGGTCAAACTGTTACATTTATAGGCCACATAATATTACATGGCCATAAAACTATTCTTCCTGTACATCTGAGGTCTTTATTTTAAAAAATGGGTTATAGCAGACAATATATTTCATAATTCCTGAGAATGCTTCACAACCAAATTTATGTAGGGGCTGAAATACTAACTCAGAGGTTCAAGTAATATTAGGCAGGGGGAAGGAATTCATACAGTGGCACAGGAGACAGTTGTCAACTATACAGTTTGTTTATCCCTCTGCAAGGGAAGAGGACTAAGGCTGTGTTCATCCCAACTGCCTAGAAGGAAGTATCCTTTCCAGAGGGTGCAAATTGACTTTTTGGATATGCCTGCATGTAAACAGAAAAAGCACCTCTTGGTTTTCATCTGCCCCTTGAATAATTATGTGGATGGTTTTGCTACTAGAAAAAGAGGGGCCTGCCAGGAGCCCTTCTTTTACGTAATGCAGACCATGATCTTGGAAATGAAAGTTCTCTTGATGTCACCAGTTTTTTAAGCCAGTGGTTCTTTGCTCCCTCATTGGATATTGGCCTTTTGTTGGAAGTATAGATGAAAACACCAATTGGAATGCTCTTAATTCTTTAACTTTCTTCCCTAGCTGTTTGTAATCTCTTGTTATTGTTTTCATATTAATTGCTGTGTCATTTGTTCCCGCTTGTAGGAGAAGGAAGAGGTAACAATCCATGGGATTGATTATTTTAAAAAGGTACTCAGTTACATCTTTGATTTTTCTCCAGGGAGACAACATACCTGCCTAGATTGACTATCTGGTCTGTTCCTTTAAGAATTGAATCTCCTATCACCAATACTCACCTTTTTCTTCCTAAGGAAATCTGGGATACTTTTCTTCCTGTCACAGGATTGCTGGCTAAATACTTTTTGGAAACTATTGATGACTGCTCTTTTATAACTCTCTGCACATTTTCTTCCAGAGGGAGGCTATGAAAATAATTGTTCAGTTTCAGAGGGGCTTGGGTGGGTTAGGTTAGATAGTAGGTTTTTTTCACTTGAAATTTGAAAAAAGAAATTGGATTTTTTCTTCCAAAATTCAAATTTAAATTTTTTTAAAAAAGAGAAACTTCTGGGCCCTCTATGAATAAGGTGACCAGACGTCCCGCTTTTGGCGGGACAGTCCCGCTTTTGAGCAATTTGTCCCGCGTCCCGCGGCGTTTTAAAAAAGTCCCGATTTTTCATTCTGCCTCCTGGTTCCCGGCTGCCTCCTGAATCCCCGCTGATGGCTAGAGGGAAAAAACCTGTTTAAACTCTTGCCGTGGGGCTTCAAAGGGCCGCCCTACGTTAATTAGCTCGGCTTCCCCCTCTCAGCTGATTTACACAGGGCTCTGCTCTTGCTAAATTGCTCAGTTTTTTTTTCCTCTTTGTGCAAACCAAGCTCAAAACGAAACTGAAAGTAAAACAGGCTGTTGGCTTTGCGGTTTGCTTGCAACGTTGGAAAATTAGGCAGCAGATTTATTTTCCTTTTCCTCACCAAAAAAGGTAAGTGCAAACAATGGAAAATTATTTAGGGCAAAAGAGGAGAGTTCAAGATTTTAAAACACAAAAGAAAAAAAAGCTCTTTTTAACTAGGGAATTGTAATAATTGAGATATTATTAATTGTATACTGTGTTGAAAGCAGAAATGGTTAAGTTGTGGTTTGGAGGAATATATGGGGGAAATTATTTGGTTTATTATTATTGGTAAGTATAATTAATTGATTTGTAAGAAATTGGATTGCATGGAAATAATTGGAATATTCATGTTCATATTGATTAATATAAAAAAAGATAGTTATATAACTAATTGATTTATATTAAAATGTTGAATTTGTATTAAACAACTGTATTACATAATTACATAATTAACCAATGTGAGGATGGATATAAAAATAGATGACAATGGGAAGGGGTATAAAATAGAATAGAAGGGAAAAATTAAATTTGATTAAGATTAGAGATGAGGATGAAGGGTAATATTGTTTTTTTAAAAAAATAGATGAGGAATAAATATGGCAAAAAGGAAATATAGAAATTGTAAATTTAATTGAAATGACTAAACACTGTTTAAATTTGTGAACCAGCCAAATATTCTGTTCAAAGAAAATACATTGTATGTATGTGTGTTTCTAATTATTGCTATTTATTCATATTTGTTCTCTTTTATTCTTTAAAGTTTAACAATTCATTCTTTATCTTAATATCTTTATATTTGTTTGGGGTTGGCTTTCTTCCCTTTCATCTTTTTTATTGTACAGCAATCTTTCTCCTCAAACCTACCACCTCTCTTTTCTTTCCTTCTTACTTTCTCTTCCCCCCCTCTTCTTCTCCTCCCTACTTCCTCTTCCTTTCTCCTTCTCCTCCTCTCTTCCTCCCTCTCTTAACCATCACTCCTACTCTAATTTCCCTTCCCTTCCTTCATCCCTCTCAATTACTGTATCCTTTTATGCATATGGACTACTCAGAGGGCTGAAAAAGTTATTTTTGACTGGTCCTCGCACTTTTGACCAGTCCTCGAACCTACGACTGTCCTCACATTTTACATTTTTGCCCTATCTTGTCATCATGGTGAAGAGAAGCAGTTGTGAAATGAGTGACATGGTTGTTAAGAATGCTGCACGGGCATAAATGTGAGGATGGTCATAAGTGTGAGGACCAGTCAAAAGTGTGAGGAGCTGTCAGAAATGACTTTTTTCAGCCCTCTGGTTAGTCCTTTTGTGCATATGGACTACTCAGAGGGCTGAAAAAGTTATTTTTGACTGGTCCTCGCACTTTTGACCAGTCCTCGAACCTACGACTGTCCTCACATTTTACATTTTTGCCCTATCTTGTCATCATGGTGAAGAGAAGCAGTTGTGAAATGAGTGACATGGTTGTTAAGAATGCTGCACGGGTATAAATGTGAGGATGGTCATAAGTGTGAGGACCAGTCAAAAGTGTGAGGACCTGTCAGAAATGACTTTTTTCAGCCCTCTGGTTAGTCCTTTTGTGCATATGGACTACTCAGACGGCTGAAAAAGTTATTTTTGACTGGTCCTTGCACTTTTGACCAGTCCTCGAACTTATGACTGTCCTCACATTTTACGTTTTTTGCCCTATCTTGTCACCATGGTGAAGAGAAGCAGTTGTGAAATGAGTGACATGGTTGTTAAGAATGCTGCACGGGCATAAATGTGAGGATGGTCATAAGTGTGAGGACCAGTCAAAAGTGCGAGGACCTGTCAGAAATGACTTTTTTCAGCCCTCTGGTTAGTCCTTTTATGCATATGGACTACTCAGAGGGCTGAAAAAGTTATTTTTGACTGGTCCTCGCATTTTTGACCAGTCCTCGAACTTACGACTGTCCTCACATTTTACGTTTTTGCCCTATCTTGTCACCATGGTGAAGAGAAGCAGTTGTGAAATGAGTGACATGGTTGTTAAGAATGCTGCACGGGCATAAATGTGAGGATGGTCATAAGTGTGAGGACCAGTCAAAAGTGTGAGGACCTGTCAGAAATGACTTTCCAGCCCTCTGAGTAGTCCCTATACACATAGCCATGGCCACCCGGTCACATGACCAGCTATCCACGCCCACCCAGTCACATGGCCTCCAAGCCACGCCCACACAATAAGCCATGCCCACAATGGTGTCCCTCTTACCAATGTTAAAATCTGTTCACCTTACCCTATACACATAGCCATGGCCACCCGGTCACATGACCAGCTAGCCACGCCCACCCAGTCACATGACCAGCTAGCCACGCCCACAAAATAAGCCACACCCACAATGTCCCTCTTTACCAATGTTAAAATCTGGTCAACTTATCTATGAAGTGATATGCTTTTCTTTTTGCTGGAAATCTATGGCAGTTTTTTAGGAGATGCTTTCCACTTAACCCTTTATTCCCTGTCTTGAAAGTTTATCCCTTTCCTCCCTGTCCAGTATTTTTTGTACTTATCATTTTCCTCCCTGCCTTCTTGCCCTTCATTGGGTTTTTGGGTGTGATGTGCTGATCTGGGCCTCCTGCTCCCCTTAGTTGCTGCTCAGCTGATCCACCACGCTGCTCTCAGCCATTACTGTGGGCACTCCAGTCCACTGTTCTCCTTAGCTCTGCTCTGCTGCTGCACAACTGGTCCATTGCGCTGCTCATAGCTGCTGGTCCACTGCCACTTAGCTGTGTTTCACTGCTGCTCAGCTGGCCTCCATTTGCATTGCACTGCCTCCTAAGTGGAGTAAGTGAAGATGACATAATGGCAAGTGGCAGCAAGGATCCATGGGCCACATTTCAAAGGTCTCTGAATAAATAGGCAGTAATGTTACTTCAACCTGTAAAAAGAGAATGAAAATGGTTTTTTACATGTAAATATTTTATTAGCAAAGTATAACAACTGAAAGGTAAAAGGGAATTAAAGGAAGTTAAAGCATGGAAAAGGAATTTTGGCCACTCAGTCCAGGCACCAGTTGTATGCAGGAAACTGGTTTGATGAGGGACAATGAAGGCAAACATTTAAAAACTATTTTGGTTAAATTTCCAAGCATCACAATTTATAAATGTTTTTGAAGTTCATGTTACAAGTGGGACTCATCAGTTATCTCCATGGTAAAATCCCAAAAGCTAAAAGAAAAAAAAAAAAAGGGGCAATACAAATTAGTGAAGCAAAAGCTCCATCAGCATGGCCATCAACTACGGAAATCTTATATCCATCTTTGTAGAAAGCTATTCTGCAAAACCTGTTTCATTTCCAAAAAGCTCTTTGTCCTTGTTTCATTTCCAAAAAGCTCTTTGTCCTCATCTCATGAGCCTTGGTGGCACAGCAGACTAAAGTGCTGTTAAGTAACACCAGCTCCCTGTAATTACTGTAAGTTCAAATCTTACCAGGCTCAAGGTTGACTCAGCCTTCCATCCTTTCGAGGTAGGTAAAATGAGGACCCGGATTGTGGGGGCAATAAGCTGACTTTGTATAAAAAAGAACACCGCTTGGGGTGTTCAGCCACCCTGAGTCTCCGGAGAAGGGCGGCATATAAATCGTGTCAGAGCATTGATTAATCCCATGTTTGGCTCTGGGACAATCACCCTGATTTAATTAGAGGATGGGTCGTGGCTTTCTCCAAATTGCAATATTCTGAAAAGAAAACCCGAAGAAATATTTTCTAATAAAACTCACTTATTTGTTATAAAGAAAATAAAACACCTCACTAACTAAGAAAAATAATTGCTACATTTTGAAATAGTTTGGGCCAGCTGCTTTCCAGTAACCGGCAGCCGTGGCAAGAGAACAAAGGAAAGAGTGTGTGAAGGAATGTGGGTGTAGACGGATACACGTAGCTTACTGATAAGAAGTTGGCAAGCTACGGAAAATCTGACAGTCCAGAAATAATTAGCTCAGCTGGTAAATAAAATAACGCTGTGACATTCCCCTTCTTTTGCCAGTTGAGCGAATATCAGTACATCATCAAATAAGGCACATCTTCTTACGCAGATACTCGTGTTGAGCTGCTGGAAGTGGTTTGTTGAGCATATCAGCAATTTGATCATGTGTAGATACATATTGCATTTTAACAAAACCTTTTTTCACTAAATGTTTTATGTTTTGATAACGGATGTCAATGTGTCTGGACCTAGAACCTGTAAAATGAGATTCAGAAATATAAACCACCGATTCATTGTCTTCCATCACGGTGATTGGTCGGATCGGGTGTGTCCAGATATCTGTGACTAAAGCATCAAACCAAGTTAGAGAATTACATGCATCTGAAACACAAGCATATTCAGCTTCAGTAGATGAACAAGAAACAAAATTCTGTTTACGTACTTGCCAATAAACAGGACATCCATTTAAGAACATCATATAACCTGAAGTACTTTTACGTGATTTCTTATCACTTGCCCAATCAGAATCTGCATAACAACATAATTCTGCATAATCAGTATGTGTTGGTTCTAACAATAATTTCATGTGTTTAGTGTATTTTAGGTATCTCAATAATTTCTTAATACATGTCCAATGAAACTGTTTTGCCTTACCTACGTGTCGAGATAAGAGATTAACACTAAGTGCAATGTTGGGTCTGGTCCAACTACTAATATACAATAGTGACCCAATGACTGAACGATAAAGTGTTTGATCCTCGAACTCAGGACTTGCTTCTTGTGTCAAGTTGTGAAAATCTGTTTGCATGGGTGTCTTTGTCGTGTTAGCATCCTTCATGTTGCAATGATGCAAAATTTGTTCAATTTTATCAATTTTTTTAGTCTTGTGAAAGACTAAACCCCTTCTGTGTTTTTTTAATCTGAACACCTAAATAAGTGCTAATGTGACCCAATGATTTCAATGTGAAGTATCTCTGCAAAGCTTTGGCAAAAATTTCACTCATTTGCTTATTTGGACCAATATAAACAATATCATCAACATAAACAAGAACTATCTCATATGCATTGTTAGATCTTTTTGTGAACATGCACTCATCAGTTTCGGACTTAATGATGGCGGGAATGGACCAACTACGTCAGTGTGAACCAAATCAAAAATGCGTGTTGACAGGCGTGTAGCGCGTTTGGGAATGGCTGCTGCTTTGGATTTGGCCTTTTTGCAGACAGCACAATCTAAAAACACCTTACACCCCTTTAGATCCAAACCTTTTGCGAACTCCGGCATCTTCCTAAGAACACGGAAACTGGCATGCCCCAATCTTCTATGCCATTTATGGATACACCTGGAATGCAAAGGTTTACCAGTTAGTGAATTCTCAACATTAACAGTTTTATGAGGAACCTTAGGCTTGCTCTGAGCAACCTGTTTACTAATTCTCTTTTTGTCGGCTTTAGGACCCTTTGGAATAGCAACAGGATCTCTCTCTGGAGTAGCTCTCTCTGGGCCTGTGCTCTCCCTTTTTGGAGTTTGTGTTTTAGGCTTTGGCTTTAAGTAATAAACACCACCAATTAATATGGTTCCAGCAACAATATCTCCATCTTTAACTATGTAACTTGCATTTTCAAGGTGGTGAACCTGGAATTTTAACATTCTAGACAAGTGACTCTGACTAAGCAAATTACTGGTTGCTGTTGGTATGTAATAAACATCAGGAATGAATGCATCGAGCTCTTCAACATAAACAGTTCCTTTTCCACCTGACAAGGATGATTGGAAAAAGAATAAAGTTCACGTAGTTCTGGTTCAGGCTTATTCATTGCTCTCAGCAACGTTTCCTTGTGCATTTACTCTGCTGGTTGGTAACACAACAACAATATCCTTAACAGTGCATTTCTGTGAAAAGTTCCTTTCTGTAGGTAACATGCAATGCTGCACCACTGTCCAAAGTCCACAGGAGTCGTCTGTCATACTCTGGTTGAGGTTGTGGATCATTGGTTAAAGCCAATGTGGCGAGTGGAGTTTGTGGATCACGCCGGGGACCACGACGACCTTGTCTTCCGCCTCTGCCTCTGCCTCTGGAATCTGTTCCTCTGGGCTGGTACGTGATGGGAGCTGGAACTCATTGGGGACAATCCTGGGTGGCATGTCCCACACGATTGCAGGTGTTGCACCTTGGCAGCCTTGGAGTGTAGGCCCTTCCTCGGAAGGGGCGCCTAGCTGGAGCTCTTGATGCGGGTGGTCCTCTTAAGTGTGGCGTGGCCAACATGAATGCCTCTTCTTCAATTAAAAGTCTACAGACATTGTCCACTGTGTGTTGAGCAATTGGGACTTGGTTAATTTTTGTTACAGCATCTTTCCATTCATAATTCAAAGAGTTAATGATGATGCTGATCATTTGAATATCTTCAATGTTATGGCCTCTTTCTCTCAATTCTGTTCTGATTCCTTTCAGCTTGGTCAAATGCCCTCCAATTTGTTCACCGGGTTTCAATCTCGAACCGTGGAGTTCAGACATGAGTAAACATGAAGATTCAATTGAGACAGGCCTGTAGCAATTCTCCAATTCAGCCCAAATTTGTTGGGCTGTTGTATTCGGTGGAAAAGTGACCTGCAGTTCAGTATCCATGGACATCAATAATGTTGTGCGAGCTCTTATCTCTAAATCTCTTATTGCAAAAGTCCAACATTGTCCAGGAGGGTTGAAAATCATGCAGTGAGTGCCTTCTCTAAGAAGCAATAGTGTAATCTCACTGACCCAGGCTTTATAATTGTGTCCTGACATTTTTAGTTTTGACTCACCAGTTAGTGGAGAGACAGAAAATGCCTGGTAAGGAGCCTGCATTTGGTATGCTGGCTGTGCTGGCAGAAATGCCTGTGGTATTTGCTGTGCCTGTTGTGGACCTAAAAATGGTCTTGGTTGTGCCATTGGATGTGGACCAGGAGCTGGCCCTATTTGCACTTGTGGCTGGGGCACATATGCAGGCATTTGTAACTGCTGTGGCTGTTGTACTGGAATCTGCTGTATTCCAGTTGCCATTTGTGCTTGAGCTGCAATATTGGCATGACCTGCTGGGGATGCAGTCATTTGCCTTTGCTGCACTAAGTGTGGTTGTGTTCCATCTAAAAGGACATCAACACCACCAGGGGGTGTTGGAGTTTGGGCCTGTGGAAACACTTGTGGCATTTCAGCTTCCTGTAGTAAATTACTTTTGCCAGCAGATGGTGCTGCACCTTTAGCTTCGGGCAGCTTTGCATATGTGGCATTGTATGCTTTAGAGTAGGAGTGATTATGTAAGACATGTGTAACTTGATCAGGGAGACTTTCATGTGATGTATACACTACTGTCTGTTCTGATTGGCCTGACACAAAATCCACCAGGGGGTGTGTCTTTGGCTCTGAGGAAGAAGACAAGATGGCACTTTTATATGTTTTATCTTGCTCAAGCATAAACAAAAACCTCTTAAATCGAGACAGTTCATTTTCATAATATTTTACATGCTCACGGTAGGATTTGATGGCCATCTCACGCCGAGTGAGTTCTGGGCTTTGAGGAGGATAGTAAATTACTTCTCTCTCTGCGTAGGGGTGAAAAATCTTTGCCGTTTGTGGGGAATCTGGCTCTGCACCAAGCGTTACAAATTCAGAAGGTTCTGGGAGGACTTTTTCAGAGCTTGGAAAATCAGAAGAAAATGCTACTGACCTCAGTCGTAAATCATCATTTTCAAAAACAGCTTCTGTCTTATCTCCCTCTATTTCTGCTCCCACGGCTTTTTGTTCCAGGCGTGTGGCTGTAGCAAGGGGCTGGAAAGTAGAAATCAAAGGCAGACCATGCAAAATGGAAATCAACACCGGGTCTACCTTGTCTATCATGTCCTGGACAACACTCAAAGTGCTCCTGCCTAAGATCCAGAAAACCCAGCTATCACGACAAAGAGTTCGCCTCCTCGACTACCAAGGAAACCGAGTTCCTGTGGAAGGCATGGGCACGTTCCGGGTCACCTACGGCGAGTTCCAGAAAGAGCTGCCCCTGACCATCATCAGCAAGCCGCTACCAAGTCTCCTGGGCATGGCGTGGTTCCGAGCCCTTGGCATGGGCTTCACGGGCATCCACAGCATCGGCGGGCCATCGCTCAAAGAAACCCTCCTTCACGAGTTTCGGGACGTTTTTGAGGAGACTCTAGGCAAGTACGTGAGGACTCCTATCTCCTTTAATTTAGACCCCAACGTGGCCCAAATCAGACTAAAAGCGAGATGGGTTCCATTCGCTTTAAAGCCCAAAATTGACGCAGAGCTTGACAAGCTAATCAAACAAGGGGTGTTAGTTCCTGTAGATCACGCCAAGTGGGAAACCCCAATAGTCGCGCCAGTTAAATCGGACGGATCAATTAGAATTTGCGCTGACTATAAATGTACGATCAATAAGGTGTTGCAGCAGAGCGCCTATCCCGTTCCGATCGTCCACCATCTACTACACTCCCTGGGGCCTGGCAAGCTATTCGCAAAATTACACCTTGCGCAGGTGTACCAGCAGCTGCCAGTAGATGACGCTACAGCAGAATCGCAGACCATAGTAACTCACAGAGGTGCCTTTAAATGCACTAGACTACAGTTCGGGGTTAGCATCGCCCCAGGGCTCTTTCAGAGTACCATGGAGCGCCTTCTTCAAGGCCTCCCAGGAGTCGTCCCGTATTTCGACGACATCTTAATTAGTGGCCAGGACGAAACACAGCTTGGAAATAGGGTTAGACAAGTCCTAACCAGATTCAGAGAAGCGGGACTGAAACTTAAGAAGTCCAAATGCAAAATAGTGGTCCCCTCCGTGGAATTTTTGGGTTACAGAATCAACTGCACAGGATTCACCCAACGGAAAGCAAAGTCAGGGCCATCCAGAATGCGCCCACCCCCAAATCGAAACCCGAATTTTTTTTTTTTTAATTTGATTTATATGCCGCCCTTCTCCGGAGACTCAGGGCGGCTTACAATGTGCTCAGAATTGCACGCTTTCTTGGGCCTACTTAACTTCTACACGATGTTTCTAAAAGACAAGGCCACCATTGCGGAGCCACTGCACAGACTCCTAGGAAAAAACATTCCCTGGGTGTGGGGTAAATCAGAAGGGGCTGCATTTAGAGCAGTTAAAAACTTTTATCCAAAGACAGTTTCCTCATCCAATACAACTCAGAACTGCCTCTAGTACTTGTGTGTGATGCTTCCCCCTTTGGCGTGGGCGCTGTATTGAGCCATAGACTGCCGAATGGATTAGAGGCGCCCATTGCCTATTACTCTCGCACCCTATCTAGTGCCGAAAGAAATTACAGCCAGCTGGACAGGGAGGCTTTAGCGGCTGTTGCTGGGGTCAAAAAATTTCACGAGTATTTGTTTGGCCAGACATTTGAACTTGTTACGGACCATCAGCCTCTTTTGGGACTTTTGGCTGGCGACAAACCGACCCGGGCTGCCCTCTCCCCCCGGATGACCAGAGGGTCCATCTTCCTGGCTGCCTATTCCTACAGACTGCTCCACCAACCGGGATGAACTCTGGGCCATGCTGACGCCCTCAGCTGATGCCCCTTGCCCGAACTGCTAGAAAACCCGACTCCAGAAGCCCCTGTCTTGCTTATTGACGCTGTGTCCCTGGGCCCCATTTCTTCTAGCGTGGTGGCAAAGGCCTCTGTCAGGGACTCTGTGTTGCGCACTGTAATTGATTGGGTGATGCGGGGTTTGCCTACCAAGGTGGACAGTGGGGACTTTCAATTGTATTTCAACAAAAAGAATGAACTGTCGATGTTGGAGGGTTGCTTGTTGTGGGGAGACAGGGTGGTCATTCCTTCTTGGCTAAGGCATAGAGTTTTGGAACTACTGCACGAGGGACACCCTGGTATTGTTCGCATGAGAGGCTTAGCTCGAAGCTATGTGTGGTGGCCACATCTCGACCAAGACATCATTGAGTGGGTGGGGAAGTGCAGGCCCTGCCCGGAGTCCTGCCCGGATCCCCCTATAGCTCCAGGGAGTCGACACTCCCAGCCAGGGATAACCATGCCTCCGGAGAAATCCAGGAGGTTCCATTGGCGGAGCCAGGAGAGACGGGAGGTCCCTCTGACCGGCTCGACGCCTCGCCAGCAACTGAACTGCGCAGGTCAACCAGAGTAAAGACACGCCCTGGTCACCTGCGTGATTTTGTATGTAAATATGTAAATAGATAGGATAAGTGCCTTCTGGGAGTGGAGGAGTGTTATGTATGTATCTATTTTGTGCGGGAAATTCAAATGCTCTGTGAATTGTGATTGGTTAACGGTTACCCCTGGAAAGTATATAAAGAAGGCTGTTGCCTGTATTCTTTTGCTGAAGTCTCACCCTGAATTAAAGAGCTGTTGTTACTAGCCTGCTTGTGCCACTCGTTATTCCCGTGCTACAACAAGCAGGTAGTTATTTTCAAGATACCCTGTTGTGAAACCATATCTGGCCTTTTAGATGAAAACTGCACTTGGCAGCTTAAGCTCAGTTTTGCTGCTGATAGTCAACATATGATAGCAACTAAGCTACAGCTGTAAGGATTGCCTCTCCTTCCAATTTAAGAAAGTAAAAACTCTTGAAACGTAATAGTTCAAAAGGATCCTTTTATTAAGCAGAAGTGATAGTAACCCAGTTTGAAGCAAGATCTGAATACCCTTAGGCAAGAAAAGTAGGATTAAAGCAGTAGAGACCCCTCCCTTTAAGTCAGAATACAGATTTTAGCTAATACACAAGTGTGAAGATGTTTTCTTTACTAGTTTCCCTGAGAACCCAAGCAACCATGCATTCACACTGTCATCCTTTAAAACAGTGGTTCTCAATCTTCCTAATGCCGTGACCCTTTAATACAGTTCCTCATGTTGTGGTGACCCCCAACCAGGGGTGGGTTCTAAATTTTTTTACTACTGGTTCTGTGGGCGTGGCTTGTTTTGTGGGCGTGGCTTGGAGGTTGTGTGACTGGGTGGGCGTAGCTAGCTGGTCATGTGACCGGGTGGCCATGGCTATGTGTATAGGGACTACTCAGAGGGCTGAAAAAAGTCATTTCTGACAGGTCCTCGCACTTTTGACTGGTCCTCACACTTATGACCATCCTCACATTTATGCCCGTGCAGCATTGTTAACAACCATGTTACTCATTTCACAACTGCTTCTTTTCATCATGGTGATAAGATAGGGCAAAAAACATAAAATGTGAGGATAGTCGTAAATTCGAGAACTGGTCAAAAGTGCAAGGACCAGTCAAAAATAACTTTTTCAGCCCTCTGAGTAGTCTATGTGCACAAAAGGACTACCCAGAGGGCTGAAAAAAGTGATTTCTGACAGGTCCTCACACTTTTGACTGGTCTTTGCACTTATGACTGGTCATCATTTATGCCCATTGTAGCATTCTTAACAACCGTGTCACTCATTTCACAATTGCTTTTCTTCACCATGGTGACAAGATAGGGCAAAAACGTAAAATGTGAGGACAGTCGTAAGTTCGAGGACTGGTCCAAAGTGTGAGGACCAGTCAAAAATAACTTTTTCAGCCTTCTGAGTAGTCCATATGCATAAAAGGATACAGCAATAGAGAGGGATGAAGGAAGGGAAGGGCAATTAGAGTAGGAGTGAGGGTAAGAGAGGGAGGAGAAGAGGAGGAGAAGGAGAAAGGAAGAGGAAATAGGAGGAGAAGAAGTGTGGGGGGGAAGAAAGTAAGAAGGAAAGAAAAGAGAGAGGTGGTAGGTTTGAGGAGAAAGACTGCTGTATAGTAAAAAAGATGAAATGGAAGAAAGGTAACCCCAAGCAAATATAAAGATATTAAGATAAAGAATGAATTGTTAAACTTTAAAGAATAAAAGAGAACAAATATGAATAAATAGCAATAATTAGAAACACACATACAAACATACAATGTATTTTCTTTGAACAGAGTATTTGGCCGGTTCACAAATTTAAACAGTGTTTAGTCATTTCAATTAAATTTACAATTTCTATATTTCCTTTTTGCCATATTTATTCCTTATCTATTTTTTTAAAAAAAACCAATATTACCCTTCATCCTCATCTCTAATCTTAATCAAATTCAATTTTTCCCTTCTATTCTATTTTATACCCCTTCCCATTGTCATCTATTTTTATATCCATCCTCACATTGGTTAATTATGTAATTATGTAATACAGTTGTTTAATACAAATTCAACATTTTAATATAGATCAATTAGTTACATAACTATCTTTTTTTTATATTAATCAATATGAACATGAATATTCCAATTATTTCCAGGCAATCCAATTTCTTACAAATCAATTAATTATATTTACCAATAATAATGAACCAAATAATTTCCCCCATATATTCCTCCAAACCACAACTTAACAATTTCTGCTTTCAACACAATATACAATTAATAGTATCTCAATTATTACAATTCCCTAGTTAAATAGGGCTTTTTTTCTTTTGTGTTTTAAAATCTTGAACTCTCCTCTTTTCCCCTAAATTTCCCATTGTTTGCACCTACCTTTTTTGGTGAGGAGAAAGAAAAAGAAAAAGAAATCTCCCTCCCTGCCTCATTTTGTCACATTGCAGCAGAGCCTGCTTTACTTTTAGTTTCCTTTTAGCTAGGGGAAAAAAAAAAATCTGCTCCAGCACTCTTTGCAGCAAGCAAAGAGCTTGCAAAACAAGAGCTTGCAAAAGAGCCTGCAAAACAGCTGAGAGCGAATCAGCTGAGAGTCGGAGGCCGATCTAATCATGCTAATTAACCTATGCTGAAGCTGAAAGAGGCTGGTTTTTTCTTGCTGTTTGCTTGCAAGGAGGTAAGTGCTGCGAGGCACAGGTCAAAGGGGGGCCACCCTCCTTGCCACTTAGCCCCCCTGTCGCCCCCCCTTTTGCCTCTAGCATCCATCTGCCACCCCCCTTGCCACTTACTGCCCCCCTAAGGCATCCCACCATAAGGCATATAAATTGAACCAATAAATAAACAATAAATAAATTAACAATACATACAACGAATATCACTGAGACTAAAAATAGCAAAACTGTCAGTTCTGAAAAGAAAGTCAATGTTGAATAGTGTAGTTCTTTGCTCAAGAATCACAGGAAATAGGTAGAGGCCAACTGTATTTCTAAAAGTGCCTTGAAGTCTAGAAATCATTTTGAGCTCCTGGTATTACCCCAGAAATGATCTTGTGTAATGAGTGTGTGCAGAAAGGACAATGAGGATATCTCAGGAACAAACTGACATCTTGTTTAGAATAAAGTGAAAAAAAAGGTAAAGAATAAAATAATATTCACCATATTACGACCATATTATGATCCAATTATGCAGTTTACCTAGTCTTAGATCCATACTAAATGTGACATTTCAACTTTTACCTGAAACATAATTGTTGAGGGAAGTATGAGGGAAGTATGTATGAGGGAAGTATGCTGAGGGAAGTATGTATTTACCTGTTGTAGCAACAGTCTTGGTTACCTGAATCATCAGAAAGATTCCGTAGTTATAGGAATTCCACACTCTTCCCATGAACTCTTTTATTCAAGTGAATGAGAACTGCTAGAGGAGATGGAAAAAACATTTTGAGGTGTACTAGACTATCCCACCCCCTTTGAACTTCATTCTGCAATAGATTTGACTTGAGAAAGGATCCTAAACACGAGGGATGAGGATAAAAGTGGAAAAGGGAAATCCAGCTGTAACTCAGTAACTTCTGTGTTATGTGTACCCTGCCTATGTTGTAAAAATTGGTGCAGTAAAAAGGCAAATAAAGAATGGATATGTGTAAACTATTGGTCCTAGACTTACATTTGTAATTACTATTTGTATTTTAATCAATCTTTTCAGTGAAGTATGATTCATAGCTGAGATATTAACATTTTATAGGATGATTTGTGTCACAAGTTAAATATTTACATTCCCTTATAAAATTTAGACCCTGTAATAAAGGAAAAGCAGAAAGTGTATGAATGAAACATGGGGGGAGTAGGGGAAATCAAATAGGTTCAGTCTTAATGGATATTGGTTGTACAAATTATATTTTCATCTGTGTATATTCTTAGATCACACCCCTTTATTAGGATCAGCATCCCCAATACTATCCCAGACAAACACTAATGCGTGTTTGTCTGCATTAGGTCCTATCAAACTCACCCCCTGATCATTTGATTTTATTGTGGAGTCTATCTATTTCTTTATCCTGGTAACTAAAATAAATTTTATAACATCTGTTGGTCTGTCTATTTAACAAAAAGAATGGTCCAGGAAAAGATCCTTTCTCTCATGCAGATTTCCTCTTGCTACATCTTCCTTTCTTTTATCAACACTCAGTCAATGCTGATATTGAGCCATTGGACAAAGTCATTCTTATGCCAAGTAGTATCTTGAGAAAAAATGTAACTTGAGAAAAATATAAACTTAAGTAATTCTTTCCCCCCCTCCTTTCTGAGGTCTTAGCTAATAACTTAAATTTGATTTTAAACTACTTCTGCCCAAGCAGCCATATCAACTGGAAAACCTCAGTGGCAAAGTAACCATTACAATAAGTAAACAGAAGGGAAAGAACAAGACTGTGTGAAATTAAAGCATAATATGTGGTTAAAACAGATAACACCTTTCACACTGAAATGTTGGCAAAGAGATGCCTCCTGCCCACCTCCCTCTTCCCTCCCCCCTCTCTCTTTCCCTCCCACCACCACCCTCTCTCTCTCTCTCTCCTTCTGTCTCTCATAGGAATATAAAGCCCCTGGTCCCAGTTAAAGAAGTTGCACAATTTCTGCAATGCTCATTTAGCTTTATTTCAAGGAATATTTGCCAATTTTTATTTTAATGCATAAATGTTTTTGAGTTTGATAGATAGCAATTTGATTCATGTAAAGAAAGATAAAGCGATAGCAGGCGGTAATCTCAGGTCATTGGCCATATCTTGAAGACGTTCCGGGTGGTAGATGGAGATGGCATTATTTTCTACCCCAGCTGTACAAATGAGATAAGATAATAGATTGGTAAATTCTGTGCTTGGCAAACCTTTGTGAATGCAAACAATATCAAGCAGATAGTCTCAATATATATTTGTAATATTTCTATTAGAGGAGATTTTTCTTACCTACGGCAGCACACCCATCCTTTTGGACAATCCAATTGCCCGTAACAGGCAACCCCGGATCTCCTAAACCGAACACACACTCCTCCTAGCCTACGACAGCGGGGGCCGGCATTCCCTGTGAAGAGAAAAAGAGGAGACAGGCGAATAATGAGTAAAGATATCTTGTTATTTATATCCATTTTTTCTTGGAAGACACCGTCTTCTTCCACAGAGTCACAGGACTCCTATCAGTTCAGAGAGTTTCCTCTAACCAGAGGAATCCCTTTCTGTTGATCTCCCTGCAGCAGCCCAAATAAATCTGATATCTAGACGAATTTGAAGTCTGGCGTAGAGTTGAGTTGGCTGGTATACCTGTATCCATTAAGATAGTCAGGGGAATAAAAAAATCTGGGTTATACCAGTGGAAGTCCTTGCTGTGATATATTTTCCTCCATTATTACAACGGATCCTTGTTTGCTAGGAAATAAGTTAGTTCTGCTGAATGTTTTGGATGGAGATCTTGTGTGTAAATGATTCTCTTAATGTTTTCAAGGATGGTCTTCCTTGCTCTTGAAAAGCTGTGCATATGTGACATTTTGCTGCAATTTCTTCTCTTTTTCCTATATTGAGTACAAATAGATTTACTAAATGATTACTATGTATGTTTTATTTTTCTCCATCTTTATTTTTCAAAAATAAGTTAAGGTGGTAAATGTATCAAATACTCCTTCCTCCTCCTATTTTCTCCAAAGCACCTAGAAGATGTGGGCTGAGAGAAAAAGAGAAAGAGAAAGAAGGAGGGGGGGGACTGGTCCAAATTTGAGACTCCATTGTGCCTCTTTATTAAATAGAACATACTTTATTTTGCTGAGAATTTGGTAAACCAATACTAAAAGTGAAGCAAATTAACAAAAATAAACTACAACAACAAAACCTTCCATAAAGTTCTTTCAAGAATAGTGAATCAATGAATTAATTTTCCAGCCCCTCCTGAATGTCTAATAATTTATTGGATCTTAAATTTTATTGCAAAAGAAAAATCAATGGCATGTTTTTCAAATGTTTGGAGGATTATTATGTCAATAGTCCACACAGTCCAAAGCTATTTCTATGAAGTAAAATAAAAAGACGTTGAAGATTATCCTGCTTTCAGTGATAGTCACACTTATTTAGAAAGTAGTGAGTTATCAATCCTTTCTAAATTATCGCTAATTTTGTTTCTTACCTGGTTGAGACAGGAATGCAAGGAAAAGAAATGTAAACAGCAGATAAAGGATCTTCATGCTGGGTTTGGTTCTGGACCAAATTTTACTCCTGGGACAGACACAGCTCTCTATTTATAGAAATATAATGATTGCATCATATCACCTCAGTGAACTGTTGCAAAGATTCTTAGGTGGTTTTTTTTACAGTTCTTACATAAGGCAATGGTGCATCTTCCTTGTGTTGAAACACTCCTGTTGCAAAAGTCCTTGGAAGAGCAACAGACTTAGTTGAACTAAGAAAAGTTGTTATGGTTGTAAAAGATTGGAGGTTCAGGACTTGCCATGTCCTAGTGGGGCAAAGAAAATTCCTTACTGAGTTGCTGCCCAAACTCTACCAGTCCACGGTGATAATGTTCAGCCATATTCACTAGCAGCTGGAGTTTGGGAAGAGCCATTTAAACTAAATTGTAGAAATCTGGAATTGGCACTGCTGTCATGGGTGACACATTTTTATGGGTGGGTTATGGGAAAACAGCTGCTCTGCTTCTTGGTGAATGTTTGTGGCACCCAGATGAAGCACAGGCTTATTTGCAGTGGTGGGATTCAATATTTTTAACAACCAGTTCTGTGGGCGTGGCTTAGTTGGGATGTGTGGCTTGGTGGTCATGTGACCGGGTGGGTGTGGCTAGCTGGTCATGTGACCGGTGGGCGTGGCTATGTGCATAGGGACTACTCAGAGGGCTGAAAAAAGTCATTTCTGACTGGTCCTCGCACTTATGACCATCCTCACATTTATGCCCGTTGCGGCATTCTTAACAACTGTGTCAGTCATTTCACCACTACTTGTCTTCACCACAGTGACAAGATAGGGCGCAAAACATAAAATGTGACTACAGTCGTAAGTGCGAGGACTGGTCAAAAGTGCGAGGACCGGTCAAAAATAACTTTTTCAGCCCTCTGAGTAATCCATATGCACAAAAGGATACAGCAATAGAGAGGGATGAAGGAAGGAGAAGAGAGATGGAAGAAAGAAGGAGAGACAGGAAGGAAGAGAAGGGAGGAAGGGAAGGGAAATTAGAGTAAGAGTGAGGGTAAGAGAGGGAGGAGAGAGGAGGAGAAGAAGAGGGGGGGAAGAGAAAGTAAGAAGGAAAGAAAAGAAAGAGGTGGTAGGTTTGAGGAGAAAGATTGCTGTACAGTAAAAAAGATGAAATGGAAGAAAGGCAACCCCAAACAAATATAAAGATATTAAGATAAAGAATGAATTGTTAAACTTTAAAGAATAAAAGAGAATAAATATGAATAAATAGCAGTAATTAGAAACACACATACAAACATACAATGTATTTTCTTTGAACAGAGTATTTGGCCTGTTCACAAATTTAAACAGTGTTTAGTCATTTCAATTAAATTTACAATTTCTATATTTCCTTTTTGCCATATTTATTCCTTATCTATTTTTTAAAAAAAAACAATATTACCTTTCATCCTCATCTCTAATCTTAACCAAATTCAATTTTTCCCTTTTATTCTATATTATACCCCTTCTCATTGTCATCTATTTTTATATCCATCCTCACATTGGTTAATTATGTAATATTACAGTTGTTTAATATAAATAAAACATTTTAATATAAATCAATTAGTTATATAACTATCTTTTTTATATATTAATCAATATGAACATGAATATTCCAATTATTTCCATGCAATCCAATTTCTTACAAATCAATTAATTATATTTACCAATAATAATAACCCAAATAATTTCCCCCATATATTCCTCCAAATCACAATTTAACCATTTCTGCTTTCAACACAATATACAATTAATAGTATCTCAATTATTACAATTCCCTATTTAAATAGAGCTTTTTTTCTTTTGTGTTTTAAAATCTTGAACTCTCCTCTTTTTCCCTAAAGAGGAACTACCTCTTTAGGGAAAACTACCTTTCCACTAAAGGTAGTTTGCACCTACCTTTTTTGGTGAGGAAAAAGAAAAGAAATCTGCCTGCCTAATTTTCCAACGTTGCAGCAACAGTAAAGCAGGCTTTTACTTTCAGTTTCGTTTTACAGCATAGATAGGGGGAAAAAATCTGCACTCTTTGCAAGCAAGCAGCAGAGCCCTGAGCAAAACAGCTGAGAGCAAATCAGCTGAGAGTCGGGAGGCCTATAGAATCAAGGGGCTAATTAGCCTATGCTGAAGCTCCGCGGGCCAATAAAATTACAAAAAAACACCGAACCGTTTGTTAAATTGCTGGCTCGCCCGCCCCTCGCCCACCACTATTTATTGGCAATAAATAGTGGTGCGGAGGGGCAGAGCAAGAGGCGGGGTGAGCCAGCAATTTAGCAAACGGTTCGGCCGAACTCCCTAGAACCGGCAGAATCCCACCACTGCTTATTTGGCTTTCATTATGGTATTCCTCCCTCATGCAGGTGGTTTCTATTTCCCTGGAGGCAGAGAATATGTCTAGAGTTGGAAATATTCCAGTAGCCTTAATCAAGAGTTATTAGGATACAGAAATTAACTGAAATTGAGAAGGAGAGCTGGGTTCTAAAAGCTGTATATTCTGTAAGTGTTTGTTATATTGAATGTTTCCTGCTGCTTCAGCTACAAAGAATCTCAGGGGGCCATACTTTTATTACTTATCTCTAAATTTCAGTGGTGAGAAACAATATGCCTTTAAACTTAGGCAAGAAAAACGAAATGCACAAGTATAGAAGGGGTGATACGTGGCTCAATAGCAGTAGCTGTGAGAGGGATTTCAAACTCGCCACTTACATATGAGATAGAAGTGTGATGCAGGTACCAAATACCCCAAAAACCCAATGCTGCATCAACAGAGAGATTTTATCAAGGTCACATGAAATGTTAATTCCGTTTTATACTGCTTTGGTAATTAAAAACTTGGAATACTGTATCCAGTTTGGTTACCATGATAGAAATTTTAGAAATGGTGCAATGAAGAGCAATAAAGATGATTAGGGGGTTGGAGGCTAAAACGTGGGATGAATTGTTGCAGAAACTGGCTGTATCCAGTATAATAAAGAGAAGAACTAGGGGTGACATGATAGCTGTCTTCCAATATTTGAGAGGCTGTCAGAGAGAAGAGGCAGGTCTTCCTAACATCCAAAGAACTGAGGGAAAGATGAATGGAAACATATCAGAAAGAGATCCAACCTAGAACAAAAGAGAAATTTCCTGAGGGTGCAAACAATCAACTAGTGGAATAGCTTGGCTCCAGACGTTTTGGGTGCTCTATCACTGGAGGTTTTAAGAATGGTTTGAAAAGCGATTTGTCTGGAATGGTATAGGGTCTCCTGCTTGAGCAGGGGATTGGACTAGAAGGTCCCTTCCAACTTGGTTATTCTGTCAATTCTGTTGCTTCTGAAGTGTTCCATCCAGTTGCCATGGATGCTATAGAAATTGCGAGATGATTTCAAAGTGAAGCACAAGCCATTTTCCCTTACCCTGGGTGACATAGTTACTTAAAATCTCTTTTCAGAAAACAAAATATTCAGACCTAGTTATATAGGCATCCTAGTTTCACAAAGTTAATATCACTGTTTAAACAAATTTAATAAATAAGTGAAAACTAAAATAAAATATATTCATGTATTCTTCCCACTGACTCTTTTATTCAACTGCAAGAGAACTGCTATAGTAAAGGGAAAATATTGGAGGGTGTATCAGACTTGTCCATATTTTTCTCTTCTCCCTATCTGCAATACAATTGCTCCGAGAAAGGATCCTAAGAACGAGGGATGAGAAGAATAGAAAATAAACCTACTCAAAACTTAACAATTTCTGTATTGCATATACCATGCTTATAATACTGGGGTGAACAAGATGCAAAGAATTGTTGCAGTGGAAAGGCATACTAAGAAGGTCCTTCATGGAGTCAAGTATGGAGCTTGGTTGGTGGTGGGCAATGGATAGGAAGTAGATTAAGGATACATTCCTGGCAATGAGTGGAAAAGGTGGTTATTGGGCCACATCTCCTAAGCTTTGCCTTGTGGGTGGGAGCCTATTTCTGTGGACTACAGATGATCCCCTCCCCTTTGAATGGCCTTGCTACAGGACCTCATAAAAGATGAACATGCAAAATCAGAAATCAATTAACTGCATGTACACTAAATAGTAGCAGATCATGTGAGACTGAAAATAGTAACATTGGCAGCTCTGGAAAGAAAGGAAATCAATATTTAATAATGTGCTTCTTTGGTCAGAAGAACTCCTGAGAGCAGTTAACATTGGAAGCCAGTTGCATCTTTAAAAGTGCCTTGAAACCTCTAAATAATATAGAACTCCTGCTATTACCCAAGAAATGGTGAATTACCTTAAGTAATGAGGCAGCAACAGTAATGAGGAAACCACAGATTCAAACTGACTTGGTATTTGGTAATCAAGTTAACTAAGGTAAAGAATAGTAAAATTAGTAGAGCCTGTTACTTACATTTAGGTTTAGAAAGAATTGAGGAGCACTCTTTGAAAAGAAGCTGCCTAAATTTCGTTGTGAAGAAGTTGATATTGTTCAGCCATTATTAGAAAGGCATTTGAAGTGACCAGGGCTTTTATTTGTTATTCATGCTTATGGCATTTTGTTATTTGGGACTAATGGTTAGGCTTGAGAGAAGGAACCGTTTAGTTTGGTTTTTGAAGAACTGGGAATACCTTCCATGCTGAAATATAAGAAAAGACATATGTGCATACACGCATGCACACACTCACATTCTCTCTCTCTCTCACACACACACATCTTCATTTGGTCCCATGAATATTTTGAGGAATATTTTCCAAATTTTACTTCAATTCATAAATGTGGAATTTGATAGATAGCCGTTTGATTTATACAAAGAAAAATAGAGCAAAACCAAGCAGTGATGTCAGGTCATTGACCAGATCTGGTCAATGGTGGTAGATGGAGATAGCATTAGTTTCTCCAATGGTACAGAAATGATGTAAAATAACAGATTGTTCAAAGTGGGTATAAGGTCTTTCCCGCCACCTGACCCAAACCCTTTTCTCTCCTGCCCTCCTTTCTACACTGTATTTCCCTGGAAATTCTCTGCCTGTTCGTTTCAAAGCCTTGCAATGCTTTCTGAACATAAACAAGTTCAGGCAGAGTATCCCAATCTATATAGAATAGAATAGAATAGAATAGAATAGAATAGAATAGAATAGAATAGAATAGAATAGAATAGAATAGAATAGAATAGAATTCTTTATTGGCCAAGTGTGATTGGACACACAAGGAATTTGTCTTTGGCGCATATGCTCTCAGTGTACATAAAGAAAAATAAAATTCATACACCAAGAATCATAAGATACAACACTTAGTGATAGTCATAGGTTACTAATAAGCAATCAAATCATACTAGGAAACAAACAATATAAATTGTAAAGATACAAGCAATATGGTTATAGTCAAAAGTGGGAAGAAATAGGTACTAGGAAGGATGAGAAGAGTAATAGTAATACAGCCTTAATAAATAATTTGACAGTGTTGTGGGAATTAGTTGTTTAGCAGAGTGATGGCATTCGGAAAAAAATTGTCCTTGTGTCTAGTTGTTCTGGTGTGCATTGCCCTATAACATCGTTTTGAGGGTAGAAGTTGAAACAATTTATGTCCAGGATGCGAGGAGTCTGTAGATATTTTCACAGCCCTTTTTTTGACTCGTGCAGTATACAGGTCCTCAATGGAAGGTAGATTGGTAGCAATTGTTTTTTCTGCAGTTCTAATTATCCTCTGAAGTCTGGGTCTATCTTGTTTGGTTGCAGAGCCAAACCAGACAGTTATAGAGGTGCAGATGACAGACTCAATAATTCCTCTGTAGAACTGAATCAGCAGCTCTTTGGGCAGTTTGAGCTATATCTGTGGCATCCCTATTACAAAGGAGTTTTCTTACTGTCTTCAACACCTCTCTTGCTATCCACAGACCGGTCTCACAAGGTCAACATAGCCAACAGGAGCAAAAATGATAGTCATATCCCCTTTGATGATAACACAGGCATTCCCTATGAAAAGAAAAAGAGGAGACAGGTGAATAAAGAGTAAAGATACCTTGATATTTAGATCTATTTGTTTTCTTCCAAGACACCATCTTTTTTTTTTACAGAATTGCAGGATTCCTGCAACTTCAGGGAGTTCCCTCTAACCAGAGGAATCCATTTCTGCTGATCTCTCTGCAGCAGCCCAAATAAACCAGATATGAAGCTAAATTTGAAGCCTGGCTTAGAGGTTAATTGGCTGGTATTCGTACTATCCATTAAGACAGTAAGGAAGGAAAAAATCTGGTTTATACAACAGATCTTGCTGTGATATATTTATCTCCATTATTACCATGGATTCTTGCTTGGAAATAACCTGGAATTAGAATGGCTGGCTCTACTGGGTTGTTTTGGATAGAGACCTTGAGTGTGAATGGTTAACTCCTTTGAACTTTGAATTCTGATTTTGCTCTTTATTTCTCTCTTCTATTAATGTTAATGTTTTTGTACATTACTGCTCTTCTTTACTCTTGAAAAGCTGTGGATATGGACCTCAGTTTGAGCTTGCATGAGGGACCCTCGGGGCACCCTAGACTTCAAAAATGCTTTAGATCTGATGACAAAGACACTCCACTCATGTACAGCTCTGAAAGTCAACTTCATTGGGTTGTTTACGTAATAATGACATCAAAGTTTTTTGGATGATTACGTGTGGTTTTGTTTTGTCTATTAAGTAAACCTTATTAGATAGTGGATCAGAAAAGAAACTTTCCTGAATTAATGTCAAACCTCTGTCAGTCAAGAAAGAAAAAGTTCAACCATATTCACCAGGGGATGGAATTCTGGAGGAGCAATAATACAGTTTAGAAGTAAGCACTAAAAATCCTGCATTTTCACTACTGCCCTTGCAGCAGAATTTGATGTGTGGGCTCTGCTCCTTGGTTTATGTCTGAGTTACTCAAATGAAGTACTGGCCAATTTTGCTTTGTTTGCAGTATCTTCCTCAGCTTAGTGATTCCTGTCTAACTGAAGATGGAGGAAATATGTACCAGTATTGAAAATATTCCTGCAACCTGATTTGCATTCCGAAATTGGAGGTCGAACTGAAACTGAGAAGGAGAGTTGGTTCTATAAGCAGTGCGTACAGTCAGTGCTTGGTACAATCAATTTTTTCTGTTGATTAGCAACAAAGTATTAATAAAAAGCCACACTTTTTATTAACACCTCTAACTTAATTTATCTTCCCAAAACATATTAACATATTTCTTGTCAAGGTTCCGACTGACGAACCCAAACGAGTCAGCACTCCGAGACTTTCAGCTTCCTCAAAGAAGTGCTTTACTGAGTACATCATTTCGACACAGATGATCCCAAAACCAGCTCTGGCTATTTCCCGTGTTTTTATAATTATAATTTATAATTTATAATTTTATAATTAAAGATTAGATAGCTTCCTCCCTCCCTCCCTCCCTCCCTCCCTCCCTCCCTCCCTCCCTCCCTCCCTCCCTCCCTCTCTCCCTCCCTCCCTCCCTGGTCACATTGTCCAATTAGATGTTTTGGCGTCTACTTGATAACCTCTTCCAGTCTCTGGCCAGCACCTGTTGGGATGCCCTTGGTTCCCGCGAAATAGTAAGTTGTTGATGTCCGTCTGACATTCCAATGTTTCCTCTCCCCGTCCCCCCCAAAGTATGTCAAGCTGAGAAACGGAGAAAATTGGCTGCGACAGGCTGATTCCTTTCCTTGAGTAACTTTTTTTTTTGTAAAGAAGACAGTTGGCATATGAATTTGAAACTTCTTCGAAGATCCTCTGTTTCTCCTTACAGAGTGAAGGGACAATCCCATCCTGTCTCTTTTGGCATATTTGCACCACATTTCTTGGCTTCAGGCAGTGCAGTTATACATTGATCATCTTAATTGATTAATCACGTGTTATCAAATAAATGTTGACTCTTATGACCTGCTTAGATAGATTTTCTCCATGACAATTTGTGTCTAACCTGGTCCTTGTGCACTTCCAATAGTGTAATATCACTTGATAGCTTTGGTAACCTCCCTGTTGTGGCCCCGTTACCTGAGACTGTGTCATCAGCAGGAGAGGACTCTGAGAGTGAAGGAGAGGAGTTGGCAAGGCCTCCCTCTCCAGGACCCTCCTCTCTGGCAATGCCTTTGGTGTCCGCCGAAGGGCAAGAGATAGGGCCGGGGCCAAGCACGTCCATGCAGCCACAGATGGACAGTGATGAGGGTAATGAGTCTTGGCTGGATCCACGCCAGTGTCGCAGAGATAAGCGCGTGCAACAGAAGAAAAGGCACCCCACAGGATATAAAAGGGAGCGTGGTGGCCAGTCAAACTTTGTGACAAACAAAGCTGAAAGCTTCCATGCCATTCTGCATTGCCGGACTTTTTGCTATAGACTTTGCTGGATTATCTCTGGACTTGATTGACTCCGTAATTATTGAGCTGTTTCTTTTGATATACCAGGAGTGGGGAGAAGTTATCTCTCCTCTTCATAAATAATAAACTCTTGGCAGGCAGCCACTAGGTTGTTGCCAAGTTCCGTTATCATAAGGAAAAGGATTTTGCCGGCTGGTTTGGTCTTTAACTCTTGAATGTCTGTTGGTGTGTGTGCATGTGGTTGGGGACAGAACACTCCCTTCCTCCATCTCAATTATTCTTAACCAATAATAAACGGTCTTCAGCATGGCCCTAGTGCCAATCTCATGGACTCCCATTTCTGCCCTTACTATACAAGCTGGGGTTCCAGGGGACACTGCCAAAATTCTCCTCAAGAACCTATTTTGAGGAGTTTCCAGCCCAGACAACTTAACCGACCCCCATATTTCTGCCCCATAGGTAAGTACTGGTTCAATTTTCACCTGAAAGACCTTTAGCACTGGGGTTAATGAAGATGGAGTTTTCTCTAAAATGAGTTTGTTTAGTTGGGCCATCCGAGCCAAGGCCTTCCGAGCTCTGGCTTTTACCTGCTTATTCCATTTGCCATTTGTCTGAAATACTAGCCCTAAATAAGTAAATGACTGAACTTGTTCTATTCTTCTGCCATTTAAAACCCATCTCCTCGTCTTTTGTTGCCTGCTAAATATCATTACTTTTGATTTCTCTATGTTAATTGTCAAGCGATTTTTTTATACAATATGCTGCCAACCTCCCGAGTGACCTTCGTAGCCTCACCTGTGAGGCCGACAGCAAAATTATATCATCGGCATATAACAAGCAATTTACCTGTCTTGTTCCTACACTAGGCCCATGGAGTGATATGTCTTCCAAACATTTTGGAAGGTCATTTAAATATAAATTGAAAAGCGTCAGGGCTAAAATGCAACCTTGTCTAATGCCCTTCTTTATTGGGATTGCATTTGTTACCGATCCTGTCCTGTTCACTCGAACTCTTACCTGGGTTTCCATGTATAACAATCTAATTAGATATAACAATTTCTTTTCTATTCCCATGGCCTCTAATTTATCCCATAAAATTTGTCTATCAATTGAGTTGAAGGCTGCCTTCAGGTCTATGAATGCCACATACAGTGGTTTTTTCCAAAACTTAAACTTTGTTATTAGATGGTCCAACCCAAAACAATTATCCATAGTAGATTTTCCTCTCCTAAAGCCTGTCCGTTCTTCAGCTAAAATGTTATTTCTCATTGTCCAATCTTCTAATTTATGAAGCAAATACTTAGCATACATTTTTGCTGATATATCAATTAGACTAATTAAATGGAAATTATCTGGGTTATCTCTAGAGCCTTTTTTATATAATGGAATAATTATTGATGAACGCCAACTGACAGGAATTTGCCCTGTTTTATTGATAAAAGTAAAGAGACCCGCCAGGACGGGCGCTCACCAGGCTATGTTCTCTTTAAATAATGATACCAGGAGCGCATCCTGTCCTGGAGCTTTGCTTGTCTTCAGGGAGGAAATTAAACGCCTCACCTCCATGATTGACAGTTCTTCCCACTGGGGTAAGGCTTCATATCCCTGTATCAAGCTCAGAGAGGATATCACCTCATCAGAGCTTTCCGCTGCTGCTGGAGTGGCCAGATGCTTCTCCCAACTTTCTGCAGTAATGTTTGGGTCACTTATTGGTTTTCTATCTCTAATAATTTTTGATACCTCCAACCAGAAACGTGTGGGTGAGGCCAGCTTTGCTGCCTGTTCTAGGCCAGCCCATAAGTTGTCAATATAAGAGGCCTTTTTCCTCTTCAATAGCTGTTTGTATTCCTGCCTTATGGTGATATACTCCTTCTGTAATTCCATGTTTGGGCTGATTAAGTATCTCCTAAGTGATTTCCTAAGCTGTTTTTTCCTTTCCTTGCAGTAATTATCAAACCATGTTGAGTAACTAGAATCAAACTGGCCTATTGACTTGGTAGTCATGAAAAAAATGCTTCAATTTGTGACATATTTCCGCAAAATATACTATAAGCTCTTGTTCATCCGTACTATTTGAGCATATATGCACTAAGGCTATTCAGTCCAAGCCTAGTCCAGTTCAATACTTTTTAAAAAGATAACCAAGAAAACCGAGAAAAAAACAGCATGGTTGCACAAAGAACTCTCAGACCAATTGAGCAGAAAAAAGAACAAGTAAAAAAACTGGAAAGATGTTCAGAAAGCTACTGTATATATTTATATACTGTAGCAACAGGCTTAGTTACTTGGATCATCAGGAAGATCTAATAGGTGTAAGAATTTCCCACTCTTCCATTGGACTCTTTTATTCAGCTAAATGAGGATTGGTAGAGGAGATAGGAGAACGTTTCAGGGTGTATTAGACTACTCAATCTCCTTTCTCCTCCCTGCTTGTGATAGAATTGGTCTTCGAGTGTGGAACTCATTTTTGTGGAACCCCCCCTTTTTTTTGCCAATCTTGCCTCAGGCCCTCATGAAAGATGAACATGTAAAAACAGAAGTGAATTAATAACACATATAGTGAATATTGGAAGTTCAGTAAGACTAAAAATGGTTAAATGAGCAGCTCTGAAAAGAAAGTCAGTGTTTAATAATGCAGTTCTGTTTTCAAGAACCACAGGAAACAGGTAGAGGCCAAATATATTTCTAATAGTTCCTTGAAGGCTAGAAAAAATGTTGAGCTCTGGTATTACCTCAGAAATGGTGAATTATGTTGTGTAATGAGTTTGTGCAGGGAGGGAAATGAGGACATCTCAGGGACAAACTGGCATGTTATTTAGCAATAAAGCGAAATAAGGTAAATAATAAAATAATACTCACCATATTACGACTTGGTTATACAGTTCTGCAGTTCACCTAGTCTTAGATCCAAACTAAATATGGTAATTCATCATTTATCTCAAAACATAATTGTGGGCTTCCAGCTGAGGGAAATACGTATTTATCTGTTGTAGCAACAGACTAGATTACTTGAATCATCAGAAAGTTTCAGGAGCTATAGGAATTCGACACTCTTCCCATGGGCTCTTTTATCTAAATGAGTAGGAAATGATAGAGGAGAATGAAAACACATTTTGAGGTGTTTTAGACTATCCCACTTTTCTTGAACTCCATGCTGCGATAGAATTGATTTGAGCAAGGACATGAGGGATGAGGATAAAAGTGGAAAAGGGAAACCTAGATGAAGTACTAATTCAGTAATTCTTTGTTACATGTACCCTGCCTAGGTTGTAAAAAATGGTGCAGAAAAAGGCAAATAAAGAATGAATATGTTTAAACTATTGGTCCTAGGTTTACACTGGTAACCCTAATCCTTCCAACTCTGTTATTCAGTAAGTTTTGTTGGTTCTGAAGTGTCCCATCCAATTGCCAGAGATGATTTCAAAGTGAAACACAAGCCATTTTCCCTTACCATGGGTAACATAGTAACTTAAAATCTGTTTTCACAAAACAAAATATTCAGATTTAGTTATATAGCCATCCTAGAATAGAATAGAATAACAGAGTTGGAAGGGACCTTGGACATCTTCTAGTCCAACCCCCTGCTTAGGCAGGAAACCCTATAGCATTTCAGACAAATGGTTATCCAATCTCTTCTTAAAAACTTCCACTGTTGGAGCATTTACAACTTCTGGAGGCAAGTAGTTCCACTGATTAATTGTTCTGTCAGGAAATTTCTCCTTAGTTCTAGGTTGTTTCTCTCCTTGATTAGTTTCCACCTATTGCTTTTTGTCCTACCCTCCGGTGCTTTGGAGAATAGCTTGACTCCCTCTTCTTTGTGGCAGCCCCTGAGATATGGGAACACTGCTATCATGTCACCCTAGTCCTTCCATTCATCAAACTAGACATACCCAGTTCCAGTAACCATTCTTTATATGTTTTAGCCTCCAGTACCCTAATCATCTTTGTTGCTTTTTTTGCATTCTTTCTAGAGTCTCAATATCTTTTTTAGATCATGGCAACCAAAACTAAATGCAGTATTCCAAGTCTGGCCTTACCAAGGCATTATAAAGTGGTATTAACACTTTATGTGATCTTGATTCTATCCCTCTGTTTAAGCAGCCTAGAACTGTGTTTTGGCAGTTGCAGTACATATTGGCTCATATGTGCTGCACATACTTAAATGATTGCCCATTAGGACTCCAAAATCCCTCCCACAGTTACTACTATTGAGCGAGGTACCACATAGTATACTGTACCTGTGCATTTTGTTTTTCTTACCTAAATGTAGAACCTTACTTTTTTCACCAATGAATTTCATTGTGTTAGATAGCGCCCAATGTTTCAGTCTGTGAAGATCCTTCTGTACCTCTATCTTCTGGAGTGTTGACTATTCCTGCTAGTTTGGTGTCATCTGTAAATTTGATGAGTTCCCCGTCTATCCCCTCATCCAAATGATTGATGAAGATGTTGAAGAGGTCTGGACCTAAAACAGAGCCTTGGGGCACCACACAGCATACTAATTTCACATTGCTTTTCAAGAAAGCAAGAAGAGCAGCAAACAAACTTAATAAATAAGTGAAAATAAAAATAAATAAAATATTCATGTTTTCTTCCCACTGACATTTTTATTCAACTGGAAGGGAAATGCTATAGTAAAGGAAAAATACGTGAGGGTGTATTAGAATAGTCTTTTTCTCTTCTCCGTGCAATACAATTGAGAAAGGATCCTAAGAGTGAGGGATGAAAAGAAGAATAGAAAATAAACCCACTCAAGCACTTCTGTATTACAGCCAGAAATATAATACAGAAATTGTTATGCAATCAAGACACAAAAAATGCTGCAGTGGAAAGGCATACTGAAAGGGTTCTTCATGGAGTCAAATATGGAGCCTGGTTGGTGGTGGGAAATGGATAGGAAGTGGATTAAGGATACATTCCCAATAATTCGTGGAAAAGGTCAATTCAGTGATGCAGTGGATGTGATGTGCTGGTGCCTGGAGGCTGTGAGGGTCTGGATGGGAGTCAACAGGCTCAGATTTAACCCAGACAAGACCAAGTGGCTGTGGGTATTGCCTCCTAAAGACTATGTTGATTGTCCATCCTTGGTTCTGGGGGGGGGAGAAATTGTCCCCCGCAGAACGGGCTCGCAATTTGGGTGTCCTCCTAGACTCACAGCTAAGATAAGAGCAACATCTGACAGCTGTGGCTAGGGGGACCTTTGCACAGGTTCGCCTGGTGCACCAATTGCAACCCTACTTGGATCGGGAGGCTCTCCTCACAGTCACTCATGCCCTTGTCACCTCACGGTTAGATTATTGCAACACGCTCTACATGGGGCTATCCTTGAAAAGTGTTCGGAAACTACAGTTGTTCCAGAATGCAGCCGCGCGAGCTATCGTGGGTGCACCTAGATACACCCACATTACACCAATTCTCCGTGAGCTGCACTGGCTCCCTATTGATCTCCGGGCATAATTCAAGGTGTTGGTTATTACCTTTAAAGCCGTACATGGCTCAGGGCCAGGTTATCTTCGAGACCGCCTTCTACCACATAGCTCCCAGCAACCGGTAAGATTTTATTTTATTTTATTTTATTTTATTTTGAATTTGTATACCGCCCTTCTCCCTGAGGACTCAGGGCGGTGAACAGCCAAGTAAAAACATCAAGTACAAATATTAAAATACAGTTAAAATATACATATATAAATTTGGCCCCATTAATTAAAAACAATAAACAAAACACTTAAAAACACTTAAAAAATTAGGCCAGCCCGGCTTGCTGAAAAAGGAAGGTTTTAAGGGCACGGCGGAAGGCACCGAGGTCTTGGATTCTCCTTATCTCTGGAGGCAATTGATTCCAGAGGGTAGGTGCCCCCACAGAGAAGGCCCTCCCCCTGGGGGTCACCAGCCTGCACTGTTTGGCTGATGGCACCCCGAGGAGGCCCTCTCTGTGGGAGCGCACGGGTCGATGGGAGATTGTCGGTGGCAGCAGGCGGTCTCGAAGATAGCTAGGCCCTATGCCATGGAGCGCTTTAAAGGTGATAACCAACACCTTGAAGCGCACCCGGAAGACCACCGGGAGCCAGTGCAGCTCGCGCAGGAGCGGTGTTACATGGGAGCGCCAGGCTGCTCCCGTCACTACCCGCGCTGCTGCATTCTGGACCAGTTGGAGCCTCCGGGTGCTCCTCAAGGGGAGCCCCATGTAGAGAGCGTTGCAGTAGTCAAGGCGAGAGGTGACGAGGGCATGAGTGACTGTGCACAGGGAATCCCGATCAAGAAAGGGCCGCAACTGGCGGATCAGGCGAACCTGACAAAAGGTCCCCCTGGTTACAGCCGTCAGATGTTCCTCCAAGGACAGCTGCCTATCCAGGAGGACTCCCAGATTGCGAGCCCTCTCTGTGGGGGCCAACGACTCGCCCCCAATAGTCAGTGATGGAGTCAACTGACTATATCGGGATGCCGGGAGCCACAGCCACTCAGTCTTGGAAGGGTTGAGCCTGAGCCTGTTCCTCCCCATCCAGATCCGCACAGCCTCCAGGCACTGGGACATCACTTCAAGGGCATCGTTGGGGTGGCCTGGGGTGGAGATGTACAGCTGGGTGTCATCAGCGTACTGGTGGTATCTCACCCCAAAGCCACGGATGATCTCGCCCAGCGGCTTCACATAAATGTTGAACAGGAGGGGCGAGAGGACCGACCCCTGAGGCACTCCACATATAAGAGGCCTTGAGGTCGACCTCTGCCCACCTGCCAACACGAACTGCGACCGGTCGGAGAGAAAGGAGGAGAACCACCGTAATACGGTGCCCCCCATCCCCAACTCTTCCAGCCGGTGCAGCATGATACCATGGTCGATGGTATCAAAAGCCGCTGAGAGGTCTAACAGGACCAGAACAGAGGAACAACCCCTGTCCCGAGCCCTCCAGAGATCATCAACCAACGCGACCAATGCCGTTTCCGTGCTGTGTCCAGGCCTGAAACCCGACTGGAACGGATCTAGATAGGATGTTTCCTCCAAGAATTGTGGAAACTGTCGCGCGACCACACTCTCAACAACCTTCGCCAGGAAGCGAAGGTTGGAGACAGGACGATAGTTGGCCAATATTGCCGGATCCAGGGACGGCTTCTTGAGGAGAGGCCTCACCACCGCTTCTTTCAAGGCGGCGGGGAAGTGACCCTCACTCAACGAAGCGTTGATAACACCCTGGAGCCAGCCTCGTGTAACCTCCCGGGAGGCCAGTACCAACCAGGAGGGACACGGGTCCAGTAAACATGTGGCCGCACTAAGTCTCCCCAAAATCCTGTCCACATCATCCGGAGTCACAGCATCAAACTCCTCCCAGGTAACATTCTCAAGACTATTCCTCGTCACCCTGCCCTGATCTACCCAGTCAGAGTCCAAATCCCCCCGGATCTGAGCGATTTTGTCATACAGGTATTGTCCGAAATCCTCCGCCCCGCCTTCCAAGGGATCCTCCCGCGCTCCCGGATGGAGCAGGGAGCGGGTTACCCTGAACAGGGCGGCCGGACGATTCCCTGATGACGCAATAGAGGCGGAAAAGTAGTTAAACTTTGCCGTCTTTATCGCCACTAGGTAGGTCTTAATATGCGACCTTACCAGTGTTCGGTCAGATTCAGCGAGACTGGCCCTCCAACCACTCTCTAGGCGTCTTTTCCGGCGTTTCATCTCCCTCAGCTCCTCGGTGAACCAAGGAGCCACGAGGGATCGACACCGGGTCAGAGGCCGCAAAGGCACGACTCGATCCAAGGCCCCACCAGCCGCCCGATCCCAGGCAGCTACCAGGTCCTCGGCCGAGTCGTGTGCCAGATCTTCAGGAATTGGCCCAAGCTCCGTCTGGAACCTATCAGGATCCATCAGGCGCCTGGGGCGGATCCATCTAATTGGGTCCGCCTCCCTGCGGCGGGGTGTAGCGGTTCGAAGGTCCAGACGAAGGAGTGAGTGATCTGACCATGACAAGGGTTTCATGTCTATATCCCCTATAATAAGACCACTCAACCACTGGCCAGAGACAAAAATCAGGTCCAGTGTGTGTCCCCCCCTGTGAGTGGGGCCATGAACTAACTGGGTCAGGTCCATGGCCGTCATGGAAGCCATGAACTCCCGAGCCATCTCTGACGTTTCACCAACGGACGGCAGATTGAAATCACCCATGACCATAAGCCTGGGTGTATCAACTGCCACCGTGGCTATCACGTCGAGTAGCTCGGGCAGGGCCGTTGCCACGCGGCAGGGAGCCAGGTACGTAAGCAACAAGCCCATCTGAACCCCATGACCCCATCTCACAAAGAGGGACTCACACCCGGCAATCTGTGGCACAGTGGTCTCCCTCGGACCCAGACCTTCGTTAATAATAACCGCCACCCCCCCCGCCCCTCCCCTGGGCCCTCGGCTGATGGAATGCTCTGAAGCCTGGTGGACACATCTCAACCAGAGGGACCCCTCCCTCCGGGCCCAACCAGGTCTCCGTAATACCCGCCAGGTCCGCTCCCTCCTCTTGAATAAGATCGTAAATGAGGGGGCCCTTATTTACCACGGACCTGGCGTTGCACAGCATCAGCCGGAGGCCCAGGTCCTGAGTATCTGAGCCACCTAGTATCCGAGGGGAGCCTTGAGGACCGGGGCGTGCAATCGCTCTCAAGTAGCGAGTGCGCACCCCCGGCACAGGATAAGGTCCTCTGCTCCCGCCATATCTGCCCCTCCCATTCACCGTGCTGATGACATCCCCAATCCCTCGTCCTGCGCCCTCCAGCCCGTTACCCTGTGCCAGGCTGGGCCCTGACCTAGGTGGATTACCCCCCCCATCCCCTTTGGTCGCCCTCCCAGTTCCCCTTAAAAAATTATTAAAAACCCTAATTAAAAAACCCCTCAATCCCCGCTTTAAAACATGCCACCTCTCGGGGCTCCAAAGCCCGTCCTTAAGGTAGGCCTTCGATAGAGTGGAAGGCCATCGCCGCGAGAGGGGGGCATCTCGCAGCGCAAGCAAATCTGCCGAGGTATAAGCCATACAAGTATGATGAGATGGAAAAGGGGAACCTTGGATGTCAGCGAAATTTAAAGATAGTCATTGAGGTGAGAGATCCCACAGAGTTGGTCTCCTCTGGGTCCTGTCAGCTAAACAATGCCAGCTGGTGGGCCAGCGGGGGAGGGCCTTCTTTGTGGCTGCCCCAGCTCTTTGGAACCAGTTACTGCCACCCTATTGGCCTTCCGAAAAGCGGTGAAGACCTGGCTTTTCCGGCAGGCCTGGGGCCGTTGATCTCGCTGTTGCAATCTGTGAGATCCGGCCATGAATGGTATGAATGGGTTTTAATATTTTAATTTTTAAATGTTTTTATAATGGTTTTTTAAATGCATTGTAAACCGCCCTGAGTCTCCAGAGAAAGGCGGCATATAAATTGAACTAATAATAATAATAATAATAATAATAATAATAATAATAATAATAATAATAATAATAATAATAATAATAATAATAATAATAATGTGGTTACTCAGCCATATCTCCTAAGCTTTGCATTGAGGGTTGGAGCCTATTTGTGTGGACTACAAATGACTGCCCCTCGAATAACCTTGCTACAGGATCTCATAAAAGATGAATATGGAAAATCAGAAATCAATTAACCGCATGTACACTAAATAGTAGCAGACCAAGTGAGACTGAAAATAGTAAAATTGGCAGCTCTGGAAAAACAAGAAAACTGTATTGAACAATGTGGTTACTTGCTTAAGAACCACTGAAAGCAGTTAATGAAGACAGACTGGAAGTCAGTTGCATCTCTAAAAGTGCCTTGAAACCTCTAAATAATATTGAATTTCTGCTGTTACCTAAAAAATTGTGAATTACCTAACATAATGAGTGAGTGCAGCAACGGTAATGAGGAAACCAAAGATATAAACTGACTTGATATTTGGTAATCAAATTAAGTAAGGTAAAGAATAATAAAATAAATGGAGACTATTACTGACATTTAGATTAAGAAATCATTGAGGAGCACTATGTGTACATAATAGAAAAGATACATTCATCAAGAATTGTAAGGAACTCTTTCTCATTCTCTCTCTCCCCCACTCTCTCTCATTCTCTTTCTCTCCCCCTCTTTCTCTCTCTCCCCCCACTCTGTCTCTCATTCTTTTTCTCTCTCTCTTTCTCATTCTCTTTCTCTCTACCCCTTCTCTCTCGCCCATACACACACACTCTCATTCTCTCTTTCTCTCTCCCCCCCTTTCTCATTCTCTCTTTCTCTCTCCCCCCACTCTCTCTCTCTCATTCTTTCTCCCCCCTTTCTTTCACTCTCTCCCCCCCAATCTCTCTCTCTCATTCTCATTCAAGGGCTGGCAGAAGTGTGGGAGCGAAGCACTACTTGAACTTGCGTATTTTTAATCTTCCATGGATTCAGACTCTGGCTCACAACTCGGCTGAAGACCTGGTGGCTGTCTGGGATAGGATGGCCGCTGGTGCTTTGGATCAGGTCATGCCTTTGCGGCCTCTGACCCGGCACTGAACCAGCCCAGCTCCTTGGTTCTCCAAGGAGCTGAGGGAGATGAAGTGCCGGAAAAGACGCCTAGAGAGTGGGACGCCTAGAGAGTGGTTGGAGGGCCACTTGTTCCGAATCTGACCGAACACTGGTGAGGTCTTATATTAAGACCTACTTAGCGGCGATAAAAGCGGCAAAATGTAACTATTTTTCCGCTCTTATTGCATCAGCAGATAATT
Source organism: Pituophis catenifer annectens (assembly GCF_029215685.1). NCBI lineage: Eukaryota > Metazoa > Chordata > Lepidosauria > Squamata > Colubridae > Pituophis > Pituophis catenifer. The sequence continues at coordinate 28,277,297 of NW_027256881.1, read as the reverse complement.
GCCCTGCCACCCTGTTTAGGGTGACCCACTCCCTCCTCCATCTGGGAGCACGGGAGGAACCCTTGCAAGGGTGAGCTGAGGATTTTGCGCAATATCTGTGTTAGGATATGGTATAAGTCTAACAGGTTGTTCAGGCAATATATGTGTTCTATAACTTTAAATGTATTCTGTAACTTTAAATGTAATGCTGAGTCATTGTAATGACTAATGACTGCTGACTGAATGCTGACTGCAATTATCATAATTGTACTGTTGAGTCATTACACTGCTGACTTTACTTATCTTAAGTGGATAATTACTAGTGTAAACTGTATATAAGAAGGAAGCCGAGCTACAGTCATTGTTGGACCTGCTCTCATCATTGCTTGACTTGCTGCATGACTGGAACTGTTGATTGGAACTGTTACTGTCATGTGTGAAGACGTGGATGGATATGCTACAATCGTGATTTGTTACCAGCATTGAATTGCTGTTTGTCTGGTAAGAAGATATCTGTAATGTCGGACTGATTTGAATGGCTAAAGACTTGGATTGACTAAAAGACTATGCAATTGTTTTTCACTACAAAGTAAAAGCTTTGTTAAACCACTTTGTATGTATTGTATTCATTGCTCTCAGTACTGTTTCTCTGTGCACTTACTCTGCTGGTTGGTAACACAACAATATCCTTAACAATCTGCACAATAAAATCGCTCAAATTCGGGAACTCTGACTGGGTAGGTTTGGACGGGATGATGGAAGGGGGTCTTGAGAATGTTATCTGGGATGAGTTTGACCCTGTGACTCCTGAGGACATGGACAGGATGCTGGGGGGGTTGAACGCAACCACATGTTTATTGGACCCGTGCCCCTCCTGGTTGGTGCTGGCTACCCGGGAGGTTACACAAGTCTGGCTCCAGAAGATTATAAACACTTCTTTGAGTGAGGGTCTCTTGCCTTCCACCTTGAAAGAGGCGGTGATGAGGCCCCTCCTCAAGAAGCCCTCTCTGGACCCAGCTGTTTTAGCAAACTACCGCCCAGTCTCCAACCTTCGCTTTGTGGCGAAGGTTGTTGAGAGTGTGGTGGCGCAACAGCTTCCGCAGAACCTGGATGAAACTGTCTATCTAGATCCATTCCAGTCCAGCTTCAGGCCTGGGTACAGCATGGAAATGGCATTGGTCGCATTGATTGATGATCTCTGGAGGGCTCAGGACAGGGCTGCTCCTCTGTCCTGGTCCTATTAGATCTCTCAGCGGCTTTTGATACCATGGACCATGGTATCATGCTGCACCGGCTGGAGGCACCATTTTACGGTGGTTCTCCTCCTACCTCTCTGACCGGTCACAGTCCGTGTTGGCAGGGGGGCAGAGGTCAACCTCAAGGCACCTTGTTTGTGGGGTGCCGCAAGGGTTGGGTCTCTCGCCTCTCCTGTTCAACATTTATGTGAAGCCGCTGGGTGAGATCATCCATGATTTTGGGGTGCAGTGCCATCTGTATGCTGATAATACTCAGCTGTACATTTTCACCCCAGACCACCCCAATGATACCCTTGAAGTGATGTCCCGGTGCCTGGAGGCCATGCGGGTTTGGATGGGGAGAAACAGGCTCTGACTCAACCCTTCCAAGACCGAGTGGCTGTGGTTGCCGGCATCCCGATATAGCCAGCTGGTGCCATCGCTGGCTATTGGGGATGAGTCATTGGCCCCCATGGAGAGGGCTCGTAACTTGGGTGTTTCCTCCACGCACAGCTGTCTTTAGAAGACCATATGACGGCCGTGGCCAGGGGGGCTTTTTATCAGGTCCACCTGATTCACCAGTTGCGTCCCTTTCTGGATCGGGACTCCTTATGCACGGTCACTCATGCCCTCGTCACTTCCCGCCTGGACTACTATAATGCTTTCTACATGGGGCTCCCCTTGAGGAGCACCCGGAGGCTCCAACTGGTCCAGAATGCAGCTGTGCGGGTGATTGTGGGAGTGACATGGCGTTCCCATGTAACACCTCTTCTATACGAGCTGCACTGGCTCCCGGTAGTTTCCAGGTGCGCTTCAAGGTGTTGGTTCTCACCTTTAAAGCGCTCCATGGCTTAGGGCCTGGGTACCTATGAGACCCCTTCTGCCACCGATAACCTCCCACCGGCCAGTACGCTCCCATTGAGAGGATCTCCTCAAAGTGCCGTCGGCCAAACAATGTCGACTGGCGGCCCCCAGGGGGAGAGCCTTCTCTGTGGGGGCACCAGCCCTTTGGAACGAGCTACCCCCAGGGATACGGCTCATCCTGGACCTCCGTACTTTCCGCCATGCCCTGAATACTTTTTTATTTCAGCAAGCCGGACTGGCTTAAACTTTTAATTGGTCAATTTTATGGGTAGGGTTTTAACTGGGGGAGCCAAATTGGTTTAATCTTGTTTTTAAATTGTTTTAATTTTCATATTGTATGTATTTTATTTTTGGCTGTTCACCGCCCTGAGCCCTTCGGGAGAAGGGCGGTATAAAAACTAACTAACTAACTAACTAACTAACTAACTAACTAACTAACTAACTAACTAACTAACTAACTAACTAACTAAATAAATAAATAAATAAATAAATAAATAAATAAATTCTCAGGCAAGAGAAAAGAACTGCATTCTCTTTGCTGCTCCTGGTCAAGCTTCACATAAACAGAGCATAATGTAAACTCCCTGTATGCTCAGCAGTTAGGTATGCAAAATACTCATGGAATGACTCAGCTAAATGTGTCCCTTTACAATAATGAAGCCATACGTAGAAGATTTGCTCACCATTTTTAAAATAGTCTGTTGATTTTCTTTTCCGCCATAAAACTGCAGCCTTTATATCCATGTTCACATTTCACAGAAACCAAATCTTTGTATAATCCAGGGCTCTATGGCATTGAAATCTTTTTTTCCCTTCCACTTTTCCAAATCAATGTATACCTTGTAAGGAGCCTGATCCAGTTCTTTGCATCTGGAATGGACATTCAGCCCTCTATTCTTATGTTGATAAGAACTAATCTCCTGAATGACCCACTTCACCGTGTCTTCTCTTGATAACACATACAGAAGTGATACATATACAAAACAGTGAATTCAATCACATAGTATACCATTTTTATTCTCCCCATCCCCAATATCTCTTCTTATGCCAGATGAACTTTGCCATTGTAAGTTAAGATCGTAAATCTCCTATTTTTCACCAGATCTTTCCCAAAGAAATCTGAGTGTCCATCTTGGATCCAACTTTGGACAGATTTCTTAAGGCTGCCGCACAGGGGGGAGGGGGGATGAGTGATATGGGAAAGGGAGGATAGAGAAAGAAGTGTAGCCATAACAACATTCTTTCACATGAGCTCAAGGCTGACCTGCTGGCACCTGGAGGGGCATGGCTAGAGGTTGGCAGGAGAGAAGAAGCATGGGCAGAGAAAAGTTTAGTGTGGGAAGGGGAGAAATGCAAAGTTTCAGATCTGGGGTTTCCCCAGATGTGCCAACATGACTTCTCTAATAAATTCTTACTTTGATGTATTTTGTCTCAGAGTTATGAATTGTACTGAGGGTTTACTTGGTAGGCTGACGCCAAGTACAGCAAAAGAATTCCTGTATCTAAGAATTTTTTTTTAATATATTTTTTATTTTATTTTTTAATTATACATTTATATTGTGTGTGAACAGAGCTGGTTCTGGGTATCATTCATATTAATCCAATTCACAATAACAATATTAGTGATCTCTATCACATTTCTCAAATTTAAGTAATCCTCATTATATTGTTCAAGCATACATATTCAAAAAATGCCTTACTCCTCATCTTTATCTCTACCTTCATCTATATCTTTCTTGTTCTATCTAAACATTTCTCTATTGTATATGAACAAATTTAACTAAGTTTCATTTATATTGATCCAATTCACACTAACATTGTTAATAATCTCTGTCATGTTTATCAAATTTATATAATCCTCATTATATTATTTATACATCTCTTTAGTACTTCAATTCTTATCCATTTTTTCATATTAATCCAATTCACAATAACAGTATGAACAAATTTAGCTAGATATCATTCATGTTGGTCCAATTTACATTAACATTATTAATTATCTCTTATCACATTAATCAGATTTATATAATCCTATTACATTGTTTAAATATACATTAAAAAATACCTAACACCTGTAAACTTCTAATCTATTATTTTTATTCATTCCATAATCAATTTATGTTTTAATATTTCCCCTATCTAATTTTATTTCTGCCTCTCTAGCTTATAATTGGCACCTGATGGAACCTGATAGGTTCCAGATGGAGCTTGGGCCAATTCCTGAGGTTCTGGCTCATGCCTCGATTGGAGACCTAGTGGCCGCCTGGGATAGGGCGGCCGCTGGAGCTCTGGATCGAGTCGTGCCTTTGCGGCCTCTGACCCGGCGCCGATCTCACCTGGCTCCTTGGTTTACTGAGGAGCTGAGGGAGATGAAGCGCTGGAAAAGATGCCTAGAGAGTAGTTGGAGGGCCAGTCGTACTGAATCTGACCGGACACTGGTAAGATCTCATATTAAGAATTACCTAGTGGCAATAAAAGCAGCGAAATGCACTTATCTTGCTGCTCTTATTGCGTCATCAGATAACCGCCCAGCCGCCCTGTTTAGGGTGACCTGCTCCCTGCTCCACCAGGAAGCGAGGGAGGACCCCTTGGAGGGAAGAGCTGAGGATTTTGTTCAGTATCTGTATGACAAAATCACTCAGATTCGGGAAGATCTGGACTCCGACTGGGTAGACCCAGCGGGGATGACGGAGGCAGGTCCTGAGAATGTTATCTGGGATGAGTTTGATTCTGTGACCCCTGAGGACATGAAGAGGATTCTGGGTAGACTGAATGCGACCACATGTTTGTTGGACCCGTGCCCCTCCTGGCTAGTGCTGGCTTCCCGGGAGGTGACGCGAGGCTGGCTCCAGGGGATTATAAATGCTTCATTGGGTGAGGGTGGCTTTCCCACTGCCTTGAAAGAGGCGGTGGTGAGACCTCTCCTCAAGAAGCCTTCCCTGGACCCGGCAATATTGGCTAACTATCGTCCAGTCTCCAACCTTCGCTTTGTGGCGAAGGTTGTTGAGAGTGTGGTTGCACAACAGCTTCCCCAGTACCTGGATGAAACGACGTATCTAGATCTGTTCCAGTCGGGTTTCAGGCCTGGGTACAGCATGGAAACGGCATTGGTCGCGTTGGTGGATGATCTCTGGAGGGCTCGGGACAGAGGTTGTTCCTCTGTCCTGGTCCTATTAGATCTCTCAGCGGCTTTTGATACCATCGACCATGGTATCATGCTGCACCGGTTGGAAGAGTTGGGGGTGGGAGGCACCGTATTATGGTGGTTCTCCTCCTTTCTCTCCGACTGGTCGCAGTCTGTGTTGACAGGGGGGCAGAGGTCGACCCCGAGGCCCCTTATATGTGGGGTGCCACAAGGATCGGTGCTCTCGCCCCTTTTGTTCAACATTTCTGTGAAGCCGCTGGGCGAGATCATCCGTGGTTTCGGGGTGGATTACCATCAGTACGCTGACGACACCCAGCTGTACATCTCCACCCCAGACCACCCCAATGATGCCCTTGAAGTGATGTCCCGGTGCCTGGAGGCCGTACGGATCTGGATGGGGAGAAATAGGCTCAGACTCAACCCATCCAAGACTGAGTGGCTGTGGTTTCCAACGTCCCGATATAGTCAGCTGGTGCCATCGCTGACTATTGGGGGTGAAGCATTGGCCCCCATGGAAAGGGCTCGCAACTTGGGTGTCCTCCTGGATTCACGGCTGTCTTTAGAAGAGCACTTGACGGCCGTGACCAGGAGGATTTTTCATCAGGTCCGCCTGATCCGCCAGTTGTGTCCCTTTCTGGATCGGGACTCGTTACGCACGGTCACTCATGCCCTCGTCACCTCCCGTTTGGACTATTGTAACGCTCTCTACATGGGGCTCCCCTTGAGGAGCACTCGGAGGCTCCAACTGGCGCAGAGTGCGGCCGTGCGGGTGGTGATGGGAGCGACGTGGCGCTCCCATGTAACGCCTCTCCTGCGCGAGCTGCACTGGCTCCCGGTGGTCTTCCGAGCGCGCTTCAAGGTTTTGGTTATCACCTTCAGAGCGCTCCATGGCTTAGGACCTGGCTTTTTACGGGACCGCCTGCTGCCACCAATAGCCTCCCACCGACCAGTACGCTCCCATAGAGAGGGGCTCCTCCAGGTGCCATCGGCCAAACAATGTGGACTGGTGGCCCCCAGGGGGAGAGCCTTCTCTGTGGGGGCACCTACGATCTGGAACGATCTCCCCCCGGAGATACGGAGGATTCCGGATCTGCGTACCTTCCGTCACGCGCTTAAGACGTTTCTTTTTCATCAAGCTGGGCTGACCTAAATTTTTCCTCTTTTTATATGGAAATTTTAAATTTGGTTTTAATTTATTGGGGTTTTAAAATGGTTCAGCCAAATTTATTTAATTAGTTTTATCTCTATTTTAAATTTTGTATCTATATGTTTTATTTTATGGCTGTTCACCGCCCTGAGTCCTTCGGGAGTAGGGCGGTATACAAATTTAATAAATAAATAAATAAATAAATAAATAAATAAATAAATAAATAAATAAAATAATAGGCTACTTTAATATTTAATATTTAATTTTAATATTTATTTTTTTTTACCCATCATCTTCCTCTTTTTTTTTAGTGTTTCAATTCTTATCCACTTTTTAATTCGGCTCCCACACTCCTCATTTTATTATCTATCTTCATCTATCTCTTTTTTATTCACTCTAAACATTTCTCCAAGTAGAATCTTGTGCTGCCAATTTCCCCAATTATCTGCCCATATCCTAATCTACAGAGTTGGGATTCACTTACCTTCCCTACTGGTTTGGAAATCACGAGCATGTGCCACCTCTGCGCATGCTCACGACCTTCTGGGCATGTGCAGTAGCTGCGCATTATGTCTGGGTGGGTGGACGGAGCCTCCCACAGTCACCACTACTGGTTCGTGTGATCTAGAGAGAACCAGTTGAATATCACCACTGCTAATCTCCTTATCAAAAGTATCTTCCTGCCTCTCCAATTGTTGATTTATCTGTTTTGTTTTCTTCAGTATTTGTTCCTTTGTCAGTCCTCTTTTTGCTCCAGTCCTTGGTTTATTTGTTGATGTGGCCAGTCCTTCTGTTCTTTCTGCTCCTTTTGCTTGTCCTTTATCTGGTTTTCCTCTTCATCAAGCTGTTGCTTTATTTGCTGATTTTTCTGATCCATATTTTTTCCCTGTTCATGTCCTATTTGCTGACTTATGTAGTCCATTTCATCCAATCTTTCTGTTGCTTCCAGCAGTTCATGTACATTTTGGTCTTTGTTTCTCATTCTTTGCAAAATATGCTATGCTTTCTTCAAAATATTTTGGAACACCAAGGCCATCTTGTTAAGAAATTCTCTCATTTCCAGAGCTGTTCCTTCAACTCCATCCATAATGACAATAAGCATAGTCTGGATTATCAGTTGGGTTTTGTTGTTGTTTAAGCCCTCTTCAGTTATGCCTAGGAGGAAAAGTTCCGGAACTAGGGCTACCTCCTGTCCTGTTATTTCACAGAGCCAGTGTTGGATTTTGGACCAGTACTTTTTAGTCTCAGGGCAAGTCCACCATAGGTGATAAAAGGTGCCGACCGATTTTCCACATTTCCAACATATGGGAGAGAGATTTGGAAACATCTTAGCTAGCCTCGCTGGGGCTAGATACCACCTATGTAGCAATTTATAATGATTTTCCCTAAACATTGTCGATTTGGTTATTTTGTAGTTTCTATTCCAAGCTATCTCCCAGTCATTGAAATTTAGTCTATGTCCTAGATTTTTTTCCCAGATGTTCAATTGTCTTTTTGCTATGGACTCTGCCTTATCTTCATCTAATAAAAAGTGATAAATTTTGGTTAACATTTTTTTTTCTGGTCCCCAAATAATTTTGTCAAAGTTTCCATGTTTCGCTGCTATTCCGAATTTATCTCTATCTTTTTGGAATCTTGAGTTGATCCGAATATAGTTCCACCAATCCAAACTAAAGCCCTGATCCCTCAATAGCTCCAGCGATTTAAGTTTCCCTTCTTCATCGAGGATGTTCATATCTGAATATAACTATTTAAACTGATTATTGCTTGAAAATAATCAATCCAACTTCATTCCTGTCCGTTCTTCAATAATAAGCAAATCTTCATGGCAGCCACTTTTGCTGCCACTGCACCTTGTCTTTGGATGAGGAGGCTTTTCGAGACAGGGAGGAGAGATGCAGCTCTCCTCGACCTGCAAGGTGGTCCCCCTTTACTTCACTACCCCTCCAGGGTGGCTATGGCTCAGTTGGAGTCCTTCCACGGGGAGAGCTCAGAACGGGATTGTGGAGCCCACATTCCTCAAATTTGACACCACACAAAGCTCAGCTGGAAGTCCCTGTATATAACAATTCTTCATCAGGTCCAAATGTCACACTTGCATTTCCAGGATCCAAAGAAGATATCCACAAATAGATAGATAGATAGATAGATAGATAGATAGATAGATAGATAGATAGATAGATAGATGATAGATAGATTCGAGAAAAAGACAGACAGATGTTTGTGTGTGAAAGAGAGAGAGAAAGAGAGAGAGAGATAACACATAACACAGCGTGTTGATAACATATTATAGAAGTGATACATATACAAAAGAGTGGATTCAATCACATAGTCACCCCGTATACCATTTTCATTCTCACCATTCCCAATATCTCTTCTTATGCCAGATTAACTTTGGCATTGTAAGGGAAGATTTTAAATCTCCTATTTTTCACCAGATCATCTTTCCCAAAGAAATCTGAGTACAGATATCCAGGTATCTCCAAATCCTAACATCTAAGTCATAAATTACAGGCGGATTACATAGATGATAGATAGATAGATAGATAGATAGATAGATAGATAGATAGATAGATAGATGATAGGCAGGCAGGCAGACAGAAAGACAGACAGTGTGTGTGTGTGTGTGTGTGTGTGTATGTGTGTGCGAGAGAGAGAGAGAGAGAGAGAGAGAGAGAGAGAGAGAGAGAGAGAGAGAGAGAGAGAATATTTCTTTTTTTTTATTAAAAAGTTTTTAAAAATTTTACACATATTTTCCCTTCCCTCCTCCCCCCTCCTGCCCCAACCCTCCCCCCCCCCCGGACTTCCCAGAGCAAATACAGGATATAGCATTTAACAAACATATAAAAAACCCCATAAGCTAACTATCTGTAGATTTATCTCCCTTTTGCACTTTAACTCCCCTTGTTCCTATAACCCACAAGTTTATATTTATTCTTCAGCAAAACATTCTTTATAAGCTTATATAAATTTTTCAGCAAAGCATTCCTTGAAATATAACTTTAGTGTTAATATACTTCAGGACAAAAGTGAAAGTTTGGTCAGTAGCCCATAACAATTCAAATGTAACATTACTTAATATAACTTTTCAAGACAAATCATGTCCTTAAATATAAGTAAATCATTCATTTACACTATAACATAACTTTTCAAAACAAATCATATCCCTAAATGCAGGTCTAGTCATTCATTTTCACTACTACTATCCTCCCCAGGCAAAAAGATTGTAATTTTTCCATCTCGATTTTTTCCTGACTTTTTTGCGAACCTTCTTCTTCAGTCTTATTCCTCCATCTTCTTTTTCTCTTCGCAAAGTAGTTCCTTTCATTAAACACACCTCTTTAACTGCGATTGAGAATCCATTTTTGTAAAAAGGTTGTAAAATTCCACTTTGAAACCTTCTTCTTATATTAAAGATCCCAACACCTCCTGACAATTTTCCAGTTGCCTGTATCAAAGCCTCTGGAGAAATCTCTCTCAATATTTCCTGGTTACACTCCTTCAAACCTCTCAGCCTTTCCTTCTTTTTTTTTTTTTTTATTGAAAAAGTTTTTCAAATACAAATTTTCCCCCTTTTTCCCCCCTCCTCCCTAACACCCTCCCCCTCCCCTCCCCCCATGGCTTCTCCAAAATAAAATCCATATTGATATCAGATTATATAATTTTACACCACCCCCCATATGCTAACCATTTCTTTCTAACATTATTATTATACAATAATATACAATACAATATATTTCAAAGCAACATTCAGCTATGAAATTATATATTACATCCTAATTTGGCATTTATTCAACTCATAATCTACCCATTTCCTCCACCCCCATACATATATCTCTTAATTCAAATCTTTTACGTATATTAATATTTGAACCTAACATCCCTTTTCCTAAACTAAACAATCAGTAACCTAACCTATCTCCACCCATTTTCCTATAGGTCTACCATACATAATATTTTAAAATTTAATATTTAATATTTTAATATCTTTGTTCATCTGCCCACACCACACTACTAAAAGATATTTCCATATATAAATAAAATCCTCAAATGACTTTAAGTTTGTAATCCATCTGATATCTTCTGTAATGTCTTTCATCTGGATTATTAATTCCATCGCCCATGTTAGGGTAACATCAAGTTCTAGTTCCAACAGTATATTCAGTATCTTCAATTACCATCTGCCCCCATCAATAATAAGTCTTTTCGTATATAAAAAAACCACCCGAGTGACTTTATATTTATGTTCCATATAGTATCTTCTGTAGTGTCTTTCATCTAGATTATTAATTCCAACCACCATGTTAGAGTAACAACCAGATCTTCTGCATGCCCCAATCCCATAGTTCTCTTGCCTTATAACTCAACATATACGTAATCCATTTTTCAAAGAGTCCAAAGTAGAAAGTTCCAATCCACTCAATCAGAGGCCATCTTCCACATCCCAAGAAAACCAGCACTGCAGAGATCTGTTATTCTTCTCAAAATAGTATATTTGCCTCAATTATATTTTCATGTATCAGCCCTCTATAAATCCTGCTTATTGTATTTAATCGTCTCCTAAATAACTGGCATTAGTCTGTTGGCTAAAAAAAGAAAAAGAAATTTTTTTTGTTTAGTTTAAATTTTTTTAGTTTTGTAGAACCTGCTTCTTCTTTTCTTAACTTGTTGTGGTTTAGATCTCCATCCTGGTTGCCTTTCTAGGACTTGTATATCAGCTGATTGAATTCCATGCTGGTCTGTAACTTGATAAAACATCAAATCGAGATCCAAAGCCGCCTCCCTTATATTTATAGGTGATCCAGCTATAGCCTCTGAAGGAGAATCCAAAAGCGGCTGATCCAGAAAAGCCTCTGTAACTTGTTGTTTTTCCATTACCTCCATCTCCATCTGCTTAGCGTGAGTTTCAATCTGTTGTTCATTTTGCTTTTCTTTATCCCCCTCCTGTGTTCCTAACACTGATGGCATACGTGGAGATGTTGGATCCATTTTAAAAACCTTGTAGTAAAATTCTTCCGCTTTTTCAACAGTATTTAATTGATATCTTTCTCCTTGATATCTCAATATTATACCAACTGGAGCATCCCACCTAAATGGGATGTTTTGTTTCTTTAGCTCAGTCACCAAAAATCCAAAGTCCTTTCTATCTTTTAACATCTTGGACGGCAGCTCTTTATATATCCAAATCTTCCTTCCATTCATTTCTAGAGTGGAGTTAAAAGACTTTTGCACAATCTCATTTCTTATTCCTTTATCAGTAAAGTAAATCACCACATCTCTAGGCAACTGCTTTTGCTTTGCCATCCAAGAATTTATTCTATAGGCCTTATCAATCTTGCAGAATACCTCTTCAGGACTAACCTTTAAAATCACAGCCAGAACTTCAGCAGACTTCTTTCTCAAGTCATCTCTATTATTTTCCTGTATCCCCCTTATTCTGACCGCAAATTCCATGGATCTGTATTGCATCATTGTGACTTCATTTTCAATCCTTTGTTTTATATTATCTGCATTGTAAGTCTTGTGATCCGCTTCCTTTATTTTAGACTCTACTTCTGAGCTATTTTCTTGAATATTTATCAAATCATTTTCAATTCTTTGTATTTTGTTATCCAGATTATGAATCTTATAATCAGCTTCCTTCATTTTAGACTCTATTTCTAAGTTGATATCTTTATCCATCTTTGTAATTATTTCTGAAAAACTTTTCAAAGCTGTTACAATATATCGTTTCAGGTTATCATACTTTTGTTGTACCAACTCTTTAATTTCCTGTCTGATTTTTTCAAGATTCTGGTTCACAATCTCATCATGTCTTGCCATCTCCTCCAAAACAAATTCCTTTAGGTCTTTAAAGCCATTCTTCTGCATCTGCAAGCTCAAAGCTTGTTCATGTGATTTGTAAATGGGGGAAACCCCCCCCACAGCTTGGTTGTCTGGCTTTGTCAGTTTTAACGCCATCCTGCCACACAAACAAACTCTTTTTTAAAAAAGAAAGACTTTTCTCCAAACAATATCAATATCAAGTCTCTAAGAAGGAAGAAGCATGAAATAGGAATTTTTCTCTTCACTTCTAGCCAGCGCTATTGTTTCAGATACTTTGTAACGTTTTAAACTATTCAAATGGGAGGACTTTCGTTTTCAGCTTTTTTCAGCTTTTTCAGCTTTCTTCTCAAGCCTCAGCCAGTCGCCATTTTAAACTTTTTTTCTTTCGCTTTTAAAATCACTCATAGAATTGTTAGAAATACTTGCAGTTTGGAGTCCCAAATCCGGATTTCATCCTGTTTATTCTGACAATCTGTTAATTTTTGTTGATTGGGTTGGTCCCATCACCTGGCTCTGTGGAACACAGAGTTCCCCCGAAGCCCGGAGCAGCAGCGAGCTTGTTAGGGAGCCACATTCTGCTTCCTCCCCCAGAGTAAAAAAAAAACAAGCTCTGGGGAGTTTGCAGAGGGCTCTACCTGTTCTCACCGGCTCTCTCTCACATCTCCTCAAGGAGACGGAGTTTTTTGAGCCATCTCTCAGCTGTAGAGACAGCTCTTACGGGCGACGAGGCTGGCGGTCCCAAAAGACTGTCTGGCGGCGACGGAAGCCAAACCGGAAGCCCCAGCCTTTCCTTCTTAATTTGAAAAACATCCAATCCATTTTCCAAAGGCACATTAAACTGGATTGTCTCTTCCGCCTCTTCATTCAGCAACTCACTATTATTTGGCAACTGAAATACCGATACAGTATCTTCGCTTGTAACTTTGTTTTGAGCTTGAATAAAATCCTTGTTGAAAAACCCTTCCATTCTGCCCAGCATGGAGGTAAATTATTTATTATTTATTTATTATTTATTTTATTTCTATACCGCCCTTCTCCTGCGGGACTCAGGGCAGTGTACAGCTGAAATGAAACATTGCATATAAAATTTACAAACAGTTTAAAAAACAATTAAATTATTTCGGCCCAAGATTTAAAACAACCCAATTAAAACCGAATTCAATTAAAACTGAGAAGATGGCATCAAGCCAGCCCGGCTAGATGGAATAAGTGTGTTTTCAGGGCCCGATGAAAAGTCTGGAGGTCTGATATTGTGCGAATCTCAGGGGGTAGGTCATTCCAGAGGGCAGGTGCTTCCACAGAGAAGGCTCTCCCCCTGGGGGTCACCAGCCGGCACTGTCTGTCCAACAGTACCCTGAGGAGGCCTTCTCTGTACCAGCGAACCAGTCGGTGGGAGGCTATTGGCGTCAGAAGGCGGTCTCACAGATACCCTGGCCCTAAGCCATGGAGCACTTTAAAGGTGGTCACCAACACCTTGAAGTGCACCCGGAAGACCACAGGAAGCCAGTGCAGCTCGCGCAGGAGAGGTGTCATATGTGAGCACCTCGTTGCTCCCATAATTCCCTGCGTGGCTGCATTCTGGACTAACTGCAGCCTCCGGGTGCACCCCAAAGGGAGCCCCATGTAGAGAGCATTGCAGTAGTCCAGGCGGGAAGTGACGAGTGCTTGAGTGACCGTGCGTAGGGAGTCCTTTAGAAATGATTCTAAAATTTCTTTAAAGAGATCCTCAATCAACATTTGTGTATTTAATGATGTTTGTAATAGTGAGCCTTCATCACTTTCAAAAAAGCCAGCCATTTTTTTTTTATCCATCCACCTTGAGCAATGCTGGGTATTAACAGCTTTATCAAGAGTTAACTTTCACTTTCACACCCTATTAAGCACAAGCGCCATTTTCTTCACTCCTTTAAGCAGCTTCAAAAAGTAGCAATTTAAACATGGAATTAAGGGTTTGTTACTTGCGATTGTCTGTTCTCCTGTCTTCACTCCGTCTGCATAGATAATCAACTTAAATCTCAATAAAGATTGCAGAAGAGGTTGTGACATTTGTTTCTCAGTAAACATATTACTAGATGGTAGCTACATTTCATTAAAACCACGCATAACTAATCTACCCTGATAAGTAATTCATTTGAAAGTAACTAGTTTTGTCACACGGCAGGCCACCAATAATGGAGCCAAACATTTATCATTCCAAAGTATTTTACCTATAAGCAGAACCATGTAACTATTCAACTAACTCTCCTTCTCTTGCAAGGATTTTTGCAACAGTGAACCCACAGGAGTGTTTCAATAGAAGAAAATACAACAATTCCAGTAATTGTTAAGAGTGGTTGCAATATTTCACTGAGGCAGGGTGATGCAATCATTATACCTGCATAAATAGAGAGCTGTGTCCTATCCCAGGAGTAAGATTTGTCCGAGAACCAATCCCAACATGAAGATCCTTTATCTGCTGTTCGCATTCCTTTTCCTTGCATTCCTGTCTGAACCAGGTAAGAAACCAAATTATTGATAATTTAAAAATGACTGATAACTCACTACTTCCTAAGCAAGTATGATCATCACTGAAAGCAGGATAATCCTCAACATCTCCTTTTAGTTTATGTTAAAGAAATAGCTTTGAACACTGTGGACTATTGACAACATGAGCCTTCAAACATTGGAAAAATATGCCATTGATTTTTCTTTTGCATTAACACTCAAGATCCAGGGAGATATACGGCATCAAGGAGGGACTGGAAAACCAATTCATTGATTCACTATTCTCTACAAAGCTAAACTGGAGGTTTTGTTATTGTAGGTTATTGGTTGGTTCATTTTAGCTTTGGTTTACCAAATTCTCAACAAAAGTGTTTGAGGGACAATAGAGAGCCAGTTTGCTTTAGTGGTCAAAGCACCAAGCTAGAAATAAGGAGACTGTTCTAGTCCCACCTTTGACATGAAAACTAGCTGGGTAAGTTTGGACTTCTCTCAGCACAAAGCACAAGATTGCTGTAAAATAGGAGAAGGCATCCTTGGTATTCTCTTAGCTTCTCCTTTTTCTTACCGTTGTTTCATGACCAAACTAAGTAACATTGGTAAGGAATGGTGTTTGCTCTCAATTTATATTCTAGTGGTCTGCCCTATCAGTATTGGTAGAAATGGTCTTGGGAGTTTTTTGGTTGTACTGTTTATTGTTAACTTTCTGTCTCTTCCTTGATTGGGGTATTGTTTACTTATTGTTTGTTGGTCTGATATTAAATTTGGTGTTCATATAAGATCATCTGGGTGTTGATTGCTGGTGGGGAGATGTTTTGGTCTTTTTGTTCCATTTTTGGCTTGTTGATTGTCTCTTTTGCAAACCAAGTACATATTTTTATGCCTATGTGTCTATTGATAGCTAGTTTGTCAGAGTGCCAGACTTCAAGGAATACTCTAGTGTTTTTGGACTTGGCTTGATCTAGGATGGTCACAGTTCCCCAGTTGAAAGTACAGTTAAATATGTCCATATGTTGTGGAATTAAAGATTTTCATCATGTCTTATGACTGCTACTTGGTGTTCATGGAACTAGGAGGAGGAAGGAGTATTAGATACATTTGCCACCTTGAGTTACTTTAAGAAATAAAGATGAGATAAAAATAAATAAATATTAGATATTAATTGTCTAGTGAATCTGTTGATATTCAATTTGTAAAAAAGAGAAGATATTGCAGCAAAATGTTACAAATACATCTCTTTTCAAGAGCAGAGAAGAGCAGCATTAGAAACATTAAGAGAAGAGGAAAGAAGCCAAAGGTAAACCAGATCCTGAAGATCAAAGGAAGTTAATCATTCTCACTAAACATCCCCATCCAAAACACCCAGCAGAACAAGCCATGATAATTCAGGATTATTTCTTAGCAAACAACGATCCATAGTAATAATGGAGAGAAATATATCACAGGAAGCTCTTCCTTTGGTGTGAATCAGATTTTTTCCTCTGTTCTACCTTAATAGATACAGGGATACCTGCCAATTCAAATCTGGCCAGACTTAAAAACTGGATTGATATATGATCTACTGGGGCTGCTGAAGGAAGTTTAGCAGAAATGGATTCCTTAGTCAGATAGAATTTCCTGAATTCATAGGAATACTGCAATTCTGTAGAAGGAAGTGATGTCTTAGAAGGAAATATCTATCTAAATAGCAAAGTATTTTTACTTATCATTCCCCTGTCTACTCTTTTTCTTTTCATAGGTAATGCCCAGCGCCTGTGTCATAGTGAAGGAGGATGCTGCTTTAATCGCTGTCCAGGAAACTTCGTGAACATTGGAAGACGGGACTGTAAGGGACGGATATGCTGTCGACCGTAAGTAAACACTCCTCTATTAAAGATGCCACAAATGTACTTTGGGATACTCTTATTTGTATTCCAAAGCATTCCAAGGCATTGACCTGAAGAGGAGCAGGTGTTTCAAAGGCAGAAAGGAAGGCAGGAGAGATTTTCACGTTCAGATTACAGAATTTACCTTAAACTTACTTTGATCAAACTAATACTTTATCTCATTTGTATAGCCGCAGTGGAAAATAATGCCATCTCCTGGATATCTTCAAGATATGGCCAATGACCTGAGATTACCGCTTGCTATCGCTGTATCTTTTTTTTAGATGTATCAAATTGCTATCTATGAAAACATTTATGCATTGAAGTAAAATTTGGCAAATATTCCTTCAAATAAAGCTATATGAGCATTGCAGATATTGTGCAACTGTTTAAGAGGGACCTGGGAGCAGTATATTCATTTAAGTATGTGAATGTGTGTTTGTGTGTCATATCTCTTTCCCTACATTTCAGCATGGAAGGTCTTCCTTGCTCTTCAAACACAAATTATGCCCTAACGTCACACAATCTCATTCTTCCCCATCTGTTCATTTATTGAAGTGGTTGCTTGAGCAGAAGTAGAACAAAACAAAAGTTAAACATTGACTATTAACTAAAAGCCCACAAGGGAAAATACAAGACCCAGCCTATACTGATACTTAAGAATCTCTTAAGATTGTTTTTTTTCCAAGCTAAATACCATGTGAAATTACTTAGAATAAGAATGTTCTTGTCTGTTGATTAGTATCGGCATAGGCTGGGTCTTCTTAAAAGAATGGAAGATGTAGCAAGAGAAAATCTGCATGAGAGATATCTCTTCCTGAACCATTCTGTTTGTTAAATAGACTGACCTGCAGATGTATTCTATTAATTTTACTCACCAGCATAAAACAAATAGAAAGAGTACAATAAAATAAAATTATCAGGTGGTGGATCAGGTAGGATCTGTAACAAACACACACACACACAAACACACACACAGAAATAGAAGACGGAAAGGAGAGGGAGGGAGAAAGTAAGAAAGAAAGAGAGAGCCCAACCAAATGAGGGATACTATTGTGGACACTGTTATACCTATGTTCATAAAGGGATGCCATCTACTGTAATGATATGCATAAGTGAAAATATAACAAAAGCAGAATATCACAAAAATGTAACAAACATAATAATCAGATATCAAATCTGAACCTTCCTAATTTTCCTCCCTCTCAAGTCTTGTTCAATTACTTTCCAGTGATCCTTTATTACAGTGCCTAAATTTAGAAAGGATATAAATATTCAACCTACAACTAAATAATTTAACCTCATTGGACACAAATCATTCTATAAATTCTTAAAATCTCAAATCATAGATCAGTGAAAAGACTTATTAAAATACAAATACTAATTAACAATGTATGCCTAAGACAAATTGTTTACAAACATTTGCCTCTGTCATATAAAACCTGGCTATTATATGGGATAGAGTTTCCTTAAGTGCTAGTTCCATCTAATAGAAGAAAGTCAACTTAAACTTCCTCAGGCTGATCTGAAGGAAAAGGGAACAAAGCAGGGGTGGGTTCTATTTTTTTTACTACCAGTTCTGTGGGCGTGGCTTATTTTGTGGGTGTGGTTTGATGGTCATGTGACAGTGGGTGTGGCTTGATGGTCATATGACTAGTTAGGCATGGTCAATGCAATGTCACTCACGTCAAGGGCAGTCATAGTTTTCTGACCACACCCCTTGTTCCTTCCTCTCAGGCCCAGTTTTGACTCAGTCGGCCTGAGAGAAACATCTCTAGCAGATCTAGCTTTCAGCCATTGTCTGTTCGATTATCTCAGAGTCACTGTGAGTTTTTTGACCAAACAATTCTTTAGGATTTAGCAGAGGTACTGGTCTACCAGGCTTTTAATTGCTTGCAGAGCCATACCAGTCTACCCATTTGTTTTTGGAGTGCACTGGTCTACCACCACACTGCCTTTTACCACTGATCAGCTGTAGGGCGGCCCTTTGAAGCACCGTGGCAAGAGTTTAAACAGTTTTTTGCCACTCTGCCACCACTGAGAGCATCAGAATCTGCTTTCAGACAGCTTGGCCTCAATTGTCAATCTACCACCACCAAGCGGTTTACAAGGAGCGGATTGATTCTAGCGGATCAGTTGGGAGGCTTCTTGGCTTCTCAATTTAAAGCTACAGTGCCTTGTTGTTGTTTTTCTTCTTTGTCAAGTGAGCCCTGATTTTTTCCTTCTAGCTGATCAGCTGGGACTCGGGAGGCAGTGAATAGATTGGGAGCGGGGCCAGGCAGAGGTGGTATTTACCAGTTCTCTGAACTACTCAAAATTTCCATTACCGGTTTTCAAGAACCGGGGAGAACCATTGGAACACCACCACCACTAGAACAAAGGAAAGACAAACCTTCAGGTATTGTAGTAAAATGCTCAATGTAACAGCACATTAAGGATGTATGAACCTGAACCCTTAACACAAGAGCAGGGCCGAGGGGCCCTAAGAACTTAACTACATATCCCATATACAAGTGCTGAGGGAAGGATGTTGAATCTGGCCCTAAATCAATCTGAATTAGCAAAGGGATTTTAATGAATTGATATAATTATCACCCATAATTATATTTGCAATATTCACTCATTTGCAATATTCAGGTGATCCTGAGGATACAGACAAACCTTCAAGTGGCATCAATGACTCTTAGAAAGAATGCTGAATTCTCATATATTCCCTGCAAGGAATATAATGTCAAGCCACATCCACAGTGGGGCAGAACTACGCATGGGTGTTGGGGGTGTCAGGACCACTAGCACAGTGGCTACGGAGCACTGGTGATGGGGATGTCAACTGCAGCAGCAATGGATGGTGCCCAGAAGATGGCTTCTCTTAGCCATGATCAGCTGGATGGTCTCAGCAGTGGCAGAGAGGGCAACAGAATCAGATGTGAGGTGCAGAGGTGTGGCAGTGCGGGGAACAGCTTCCATCCCGACAATCAACTGGGCCAGAGCTTCAGCGACAGTTACTGGGGCGAAGCCACCACTAGGAGGAGACGTGACTCAAGTCATGGCCCAGAATAGATATGGTGTGGATGTCAACTGATTTATTAGTGAATGTACAAGATATAAGCATTGGAACAAATATTTGGGCGGACCATAATCCAATTATAATTATATGGAAGGGACAAAGAAAGAGATTAAATTGGACATTGAATCAAACAATATTAAATGAAAAAGAGTTTCAACAATCTGTAGAGAAAGAATTAGGTATCTTTTTTTAAGGAAAACAGAAAGGAAGACACCTCATTGCAAAATGTGTGGGATACAGTTAAAGCATATATTTGAGGGTTGGCAATGACATATTTGGGAAAAAGAAATTAAAAGAAAAGACAAACAAAGAAAAAATTGGAAGAAGAATACAAGGAACTGGAGATGGAATTACATAAAAATACGCAAAGTAAGAGGACTAAAAACCAAATGGATTTGAAAAAACATGAAATGAAAACATTAATTGAAAAAGAAGACTTGGCTTATCAAATAAAAATGTCTAAACAAAACTTTTTTGTAAATGCTAATAAGCCAGGTAGATGGTTGGCATATAAAATGAGAAAGGAGAAGGAGAAAAAACTAATCAATCAACTAATAGATGAGGGAGGTCAGATATGTTACCGAAATGAAGAGGGGGGGGAATTGGTACAGAAATATTATGAGACTTAATGAACAAGAGACAGTATCAGAAGAGAAGATTATACAATGTTTAGAAAAGTCTAATTTACTAAAAATACCAGAAGAGGCTATAGAGGGAAGAATAATGATGATGGAAGTGATAGAAAGTATCAAAAGAGAGAAGAATGGCAAAACACCAGGTCCAGATGGATTACCAGCAGAATTGAATAAAACTTTTCAGGATGTGTTTGGTAATATGATGCTGGAAGTGTTTAATGACCTTTTAGTAAATGCAAAAATACCTGACGGATTACTCTTATACCAAAGGAGGATGCAGATTTACAACAAACTAAAAACTATAGACCGATCTCCTTGTTAAATGCGGATTATAAAATATTTGCATCAATAATGGCGAATAGACTGAAGAGGTTGTTAAATGATTTTGTACATGTAGCTCAAAATGACTTTCTACCAAAATGACAAATTAGAGATAACATTTATTTATTTATTTATTTATTTATTTATTTATTTATTTATTTATTTATTTATTTATTTGTTCAATTTGTATGCCGCCTTTCTCTGGAGACTCAGGGCGGCTTACAATGCATTTAAAAAACCATTATAAAAACATTTTAAAATTAAAACATTAAAACCCATTCACACCATTCATGGCCAGATCTCACAGATCGCAACAGCGAAATCAACGGCCCCAGGCCTACCGGAAAAGTCAGGTCTTCAGCGCTTTTCGGAAGGCCAATAGGGTGGAGATGGTCCGGATCTCAGGAGATAAATGGTTCCAGAGAGCTGGGGCAGCCACAGAGAAGGCCCTCCCCTGCGGGCCTGCCAGCCGGCATTGTTTAGCTGATGAGACCCAGAGGAGACCAACTCTGTGGGATCTTACCGGTTGCTGGGAGCTATGCGGTAGAAGGCAGTCTAGAAAATAACCTGGCCCTGAGCCATGTAGGGCTTTAAAGGTAATAACTGACACCTTGAATTGTGTCTGGAGATCAATAGGGAGCCAGTACAGCTCGCAGAAAATTGGTGTAATGTGGGTGTACCTAGGTGCACCCACGACAGCTCGCGCGGCTGTGATCTGGACCAACTGTAGTCTCCGAACACTTTTCAAGGGTAGCCCCATGTAGAGCACATTGCAATAATCTAACCGTGAGGTGACAAGGGCATGAGTGACTGTGAGAAGAGCCTCCTGATCCAAGTATGGTCGCAATTGGTGCACCAGGCGAACCTGTGCAAAGGTCCCCCTAGTCACAGCTGTCAGATGTTGCTCTAACTTATCTGTGAGTCTAGAAGGACACCCAAATTGTGAGCCTGTTCTGAGGGGGATATTTTCTTCCCCCCCCAGAACCAAGGATGGACAATCAACATAGTCTTTAGGAGGCAACACCCACAGCCACTCAGTCTTGTCTGGGTTAAGTCTGAGCCAGAATCCATGAGAATGATTCTGAATATTTTAGAATACTATCAAGCACACCCAGAAAAACAAATGCAATTGATGTTTTTAGACGCGCAAAAAACTTTTGATAATGTGAATTGGAAATTTATGACAAAACAATTACAGATTATGGAATTTGGGGGAGATTTATAAAGATAATTGAGACAATCTATAACAAACAATTTGCAAAAATAATAATGGAAATATGACAGAGAAAGTAAATATTATGAAAGGAAGGATGTTCTCTATCACCATTGTTATTTGTGCTGACATTAGAGATGTTAAATAGAAATATAAGACAAAATGAGGAGACAAAAGGGACAAAAATTAAAAAAGAAGAGTATACCCGTGTCCATCATCCACCTCCTTTGCTTTCGATGTTCTTTCCATACTATTTTAATGGGGTTATGGTCTGCCCAGGTGTTCGCTGCTATTTTGATATCTTTTACTTCCTTTCTGAGGTCCGAAGTCATCCAGGCCATGTCGATCCTAGACCATGACTGGTGTGGGTTCGAGTAATATGTATACTGTTTTGTTTGTGTGTTTGCCTATCTCCATACGTCGTGTAAGTGCAGTTCGTTGATCATGTCTTTGAAAGATTCCGGTAGAATTTTCTTTCTAGTTTTACTTTGTTTGTTACTCCGATAGTCTTTTTCTATGTCCATGATTGCATTGAAGTCTCCTACCATGCAGATAGTTTCGTATTCCAGGTCTTTGATTATATTATGTAGCTTTTTAAAAAAGTCATTTTGGTTTCCGTTGGGTGCATATATAGATATAAATAATATTGTTTTGGATCCTGTTTGTATTTCTATTATTAAGATACGTCCTTCTGTGTCTGCATATATTTGTTTTGTTTTTAGGTGTTTCTTTACATATATTACGATTCCTCTCTTTTTTTGGTCTCCTAGAGATGCATATAGTCTTCCTAATTTTTGATTGTTCAATAATTTTTGATGCTGTCTTTTGATATGAAAGTCTCTACAAGAAAGAAGAGATCCGGGATGAAGACATTAAGGAATACTTATGTAAAACAAACATTACAAAATTAGAGGAGTCCCATAGAGAAGCATTAAATAGACCAATTACGATGTCCGAGCTGGTGGAAGCAAGGAAAAAGCAGAAAAATAACAAGGTTCCAGGCCCGGACGGAATACCAATAGAGTTTTACAAAAACTGTCAAAATGCAATGGATGAACTGTTACTCCAAGTTCTCAATGATGCATTATTAGAAGCAGAAATTCCTAAATCCTGGACCGAAACCATTATTACACTCATCCCCAAAGAAGATACGGACCCCACACAAGTTAAAAATTATAGGCCGATCTCATTGCTCAATGTAGACTACAAACTCTTCATGTTGGTTATAACGCAAAGACTGAAAATAATTATTTATAAATACATACATACAGATCAGAATGGTTTTGTCCCAAGAAGACAGATCAAAAACAACATAAGAACAATTATCAACATCCTGGAATATTACGAGAAAAGAGTTGACAAACAAGTAGCCTTAATCTTTTTAGATGCACAAAAGGCATTTGACAATCTAAATTGGAATTTCCTCATATTGCAACTAGAAGCCATGGATTTCGGTGTCAAATTTTTACATATGATTAGAAAAGTATACTCCCTCCAAACGGCCAAAATTATGATTAATGGAGATATGACTGAAAATCTGGATATACAAAAGTGTGTGAGACAGGGTTGCCCTTTATCCCCACTACTGTTCATAATTTCACTGGAAATATTACTAAATGAAGTTAGGAAAGTGCAGAAATAAAAGGTTTGAGAACACGGAAAGAAGAGTACAAATTGCAAGCCTTCGCTGATGATGTGGTATTTATAATGGAGCAACCGGAAATAACAGGAACCAAACTTTTAGCGAAGATAGAGGAATATGTCGCAGGGCTTAAAATTAACAAACAAAAAACTAAAGCATTAACAAAGAATTTGACAAAGGTACAGGAGACAAAACTAGAAGATAAATTAGGAATACAAATTGTAAAGAGAATAAAGTATTTAGGAAGCTGGCTTACTGCTAAAGCAATAACAATTAGAGAAGACAATTATAACAAATTAATGAAACAAATTAGACAAGATCTGGAAACGTGGAACAAATTACAACTGTCATTTCTAGGGAAAATCGCATCCATAAAAATGAATATACTGCCTAGATTACTCTACCTCTTTCAAGTAACTCCAATCTGGCCAGGAAAGAACATTTTTAAGGACCTTAATAAAATAATAACAAAATTTATTTGGAATGGGAAAAGGGCCAGAATCAAAATAAAGTGTATGCAAGATATTCGGGAAAAAGGAGGTTTAGGCCTACCAGACTGGGAGTTATATTACAAAGCAGCATCACTAAACTGGATAAGGGATTGGATAGATCTCAAGAATAAAAGAATGCTACTACTAGAGGGCTTTGAATTACAACGCGGATGGCATGCCTTTTTGTGGGAGGGAAAGGACAAGCACCATGGATATTTCCAGCAACATATTATCAGAGAATCACTGTACAAAACATGGCAAGAGATTAGAAAGCACTATACCAAAATTCCACGATGGTTATCGACAATGGAAGCACTAATATATCCCAACGCCATGGATATAGAGAAAATGAGGAGTTATAAAGAACTGCTGAACAGTGAAGGAGAATTACAAACAAGACAAGTATTACAAAATCAGGGTATAGACATTGATTGGTGGCCATACATGCAAGATGTTCCCAAATACGTCTCCAATGTGCTGGAAATGTAAATCACAGAAAGGGACATATTATCATCTCTGGTGGTCATGCCGAAGGGCAAAACAATACTGGCAACAAATTAAAATAACGATTGAAGAAATCACAAAACAAAAACTGGAAATGAGGCCGGAAATCTTTTTATTGGGAATAATCACAGCACAATATACCAAAGAAATAAAATATCTGATCATCCATATCCTCACAGCAGCACTCTTTGCCCAACATTGGAAATCTGAACAGTTACCCACAGAGGACAAAATAATAGCTAAAATTACAGAATGTGCAGAATTGGATAAGCTCGCAAAAGAAATACAAGAGAAAGATGATACTGATTACTATTTAGTATGGCAAAGATGGTACAGCTGGCTGGAGGCAAAAATAGGAATATAAAGATAATTTTCGACTATTCAATAGAAATGCATAGAAGTAAACAAGGAGTCAATTATATATATACATATATAACCATGTAAATATGTGAATGATACAAATAGAAATATGAAAATAACCCACCGTTGTAGTAACTTCTAAAAGTCAGTCATTGGACTGAATTGATGTTTGTCCGTTTTGTATGTTGTTTTAATGTATTTATGTTGGTTTTTTTTATTATTATTAATAAAAATATTATAAAAAAAAAGAAGAAGAGTATAAATTACAAGCATTTGCCGATGATTTAGTGTTTATTCTACAGGAGCTGTTAGAAGTAGGACCCAAACTGATAGAACAAATAGAGGAATATGGAGAAGTGGCAGGATTTTTTTTTTTAATTATTATTTATATGCCGCCCTTCTCTGGAGACTCAGGGTGGCTTACAATGTGTTAAGCAATAGCCTTCATACTTTTGTATATTTTATACAAAGTCAGTTTATGGATTGAATAAGCTTGAAAATGGATTGAAAATTAATAAAGATAAAACAAAGATATTGGTGAAAAATATCACAGAGAAACAGAAAAGAGAATTAATGGAGAAATTAAACATTCAGATTACTAAAAAAGTAAAATATTTGGGAATACAATTAACAGCAAAATGTGCAACGATCAAAGAAGATAATTATTATAAGTTGAAAGGCCAAATTGAAACAGATTTGGGAAAATGGGGAAAATTGCAGCTTTCATTAATGGGAAGAATAGCAGTAATTAAGATGAACCTATTTCCTAGACTGCTGTTCTTATTTCAGACAATACCAATGAAATTGGAAAAGAAATACTTCGAAATACTTTAGGTCCCGACTCTATAGGGTCTTCAAGGATTAGGGCTACGTCATCTGCAAATGCTTGTGTCTTATAAGTCTCCTTCCTGATCTTCAATCCTTTTATTTCATTGTTAGCTCTAATTTTCCGTAGAAGGACTTCTAGGGCCAGAATGAACAATAGAGGGGATAGGGGACAGCCTTGCCTTACTCCCTTACTAATTTGGAATGTTTTAGTCCTATCCCCATTCACCAGGATACTCGCCTTTTGGTTGTTATAGATGGATTTGATCATCATTTCAAAATTTGTTCCGAATTTCATAATCTCAATTTGTTTAATCATAAATTTCCAATTTAAATTGTCAAATGCCTTTTGAGCATCGACAAAAATCAGAGCCATCTGTTTTCCGGGGTGTTCCTCATAGTACTCTAGCGTATCTAGCATGATTCTCATGTTATCCCTAATTTGTCTCCCCGGTAAGAATCCGTTCTGGTCTTTATATATCCAATTATTTAAAATCTTTTTCATTCTTTCCGCAATTATGCCCATGAATAATTTGTAGTCCGTATTTAGAAGCAAAATTGGTCTGTAATTTTGAATTTGTTTTAGGTCGGCACCTTCTTTCAGCACAAGTGTGACATGCGCCTCTTTCCATGACTCTGGAATTTTATGGTCTAACAGTGCGTCATTAAAAATTTCTACTAATTTCGGTTGGAGTATTTCTTCTAATTTTTTATATATTTCCCCTGGAAATCTGTCAGGTCCTGGGGCTTTATTGTTTTTCAATTTGGAGAGGGCTATTTTTAATTCTTCAATTGTAATCTTTCTATTAAGCATTTCTTTCTCTTCATCAGTTATTTGTGGGAGTTCTGCTTTTATCAAATACTTTTCTATTTTGTCATCCGATATCTCCCCTTCTTTATATAGAGATTCGTAATATTCTCTCACCCTATCTCGTTTTTCTTCCTCGTTAGTCAATAATTTGCCCTTAGAGTCCTCTAAAGTATGGATTATTCCCCTTTCATTTCCCTTTTTAATTTATAGGCCAGCCACCTCCCCAATTTGTTAGTATTCTCAAAAAGATATTGTTTCATTCTTTTCATTCTTTGTGCCAACTCTTCTTGCTCCATGATATTTATTTTATGCTTCCACATCATCCAATTTTCTTTGGCTGCTTCATCTTCTGGATCATCTTGGAGTTTTCTTTCTGCTTCTCCTATATGATTTAAATAGTCTTCCAGGGTCTTCCTTTCTTGGATTTGGACTCCCGGATTGGGAAACATACTATAGGTCAGCCAAGCTAGTTTGGATAAGAGATTGGATCACCCTGGAAAATGCGAGTTGTGTATGAAATCACAACTCCTCTCAGGTAGGCCTTCATTGTGTCCCAAACTATTGCACGGGATGTGCCTTTGTTTTCATTTTCCTTGAAAAAGAAATTTATTTCTTCTTTGAATTTTTGTATACAGTCCTTGTCGCCCAGTAATTTAGCATTGAACCTCCACCTCCGTTGGTATTTTCTCTGAACAGGCTTCCATCTAATCTCTAATGGATTATGGTCTGCCCAATCGTTTGGGTTAATTACAGCTGTTCCAATTTCTAACCCCAAACTCCTACTGACCCATGCCATATCAATTCTGGACCACGACTTTTGTGGGTTTGAAAAGAAGGTATATTGTCTGTCATTTGGGTGCAAGGTACGCTAGATGTCAATTAGATCCAATTCATCAACTAACTCAAAAAAAGCTCTCGGTAAGTTTGTCCTTTTATTTTTTTTTACTTTATTGCTCTTGTGGTCCTTCTCCGGATCCACAATGCCATTAAAACCCCCTATCATACAGATTTCGTTATATGCCATTTTCACTAATTGTTCGTGAAGTTTCTTAAAAAATTCTCCCTGTTTTTTATTCGGGGCATAAATGCCCACTAATAATACCTTGGAATTCCCTCTCTTAATTTCAATCATAAGGATTCTACCCTTTGTATCTTTGAATTTCAATTCTGCTTCAATTCCTTTTTTTACGTAGATAGCCACCCCCCTCTTCTTTTTCTCTGCCAGCGAATCAAATGTTTGACCAAATTTTTTATATTCTAAACATTTACTTTCTTCTTTTTTTATGTGCACCTCTTGTAAACACATTATATCAACATTTTGTTTACCTAGTTTTGTTAATATTCTTTTCCTCTTTTTATAATCATTTAGTCCATTAACATTTACGGATATTAGCTTCAAGTCATTCATCTCTATACCCCTATCTGATTATTGGTTCTTGTTTGTTTCTTACGGCAGAGTCGGGACCTAAAGTATTGGAGGAATTAAGTAAATATGGAGAGGTGGCAGGCTTCATATTGAACAAAACTAAAACCAAAGTATTGATTAAGAACATAACTGAGAGTCAGCAAAACGAGATAGAAGAAGTATTAGGATTACAGGTTGCCAAAAAAATTAAATACTTAGGAATTTGGATTACATCAAGATGTTCAACCCTGAAAGACGAAAGCTATATTCCCCTAATTAGAAAAATAAAACAAGACCTAGATAACTGGAAAAAAATAAGATTATCACTTTTGGGCAAGATAGCTACAATTAAAATGAACATCCTCCCCAGAATATTATTTCTATTCCAAAATATACCGATAAATTTAGATAAAAAATTCTTTCTAGAATTAGACAAAATCATTAGAGAATTTATATGGGAGGGGAAAAAACCGAGATTTTCCATTAAAATTTTAAGAGGCAAAAGAGATATAGGTGGATTTGGACTCCCGGATTGGGAAACATACTATAGGTCAGCCAAGCTAGTTTGGATAAGAGATTGGATCACCCTGGAAAATGCGAGAATTCTTACTCTAGAAGGCCATGACTTGCAAAAAGGCTGGCACGCCCACATCTGGGAAATGGAGAAGAAAAAGAAGACATATTTCCATAGACATAAAATTAGAGATTCTTTGATACAAACATGGACCCAGATCAGACAAAAACACTACAAGAAAATCCCAAATTGGCTCTCAACGATGGAGGCCCTGACGCACCCAAATAGGCGGGAGAGGGAGAAAATGGCCAGATATAAAGATATTCTAGACGAAGGAGGGAGGCTTAAACCAAATGATACCTTACGAGAGCAAGGAATAACTTTAGATTGGTGGACCTACTCACAAGTAAAATCCAGATATCAGAGGGACAAAGAACAATACGGTCTAGAACCGGGACCAAATGGATTGGATAAAGTCCTGATGGGAACAAATAAAAAGATTCTGGCAAAATTATACAATTATTTGCTAAGCGATGAGAAGTTTGAAGATGTTACAAAGAATCAAATAATTGCATAGGAGAAAAATATAGGGTGCAATATAAATTTTGGGGAATGGGAGGAGGCATGGAACAGAAATCTTAAATTGACTAGAGCGGTGGCATATAAGGAAAATCATTACAAAATGTTTCATAGATGGTACCTAGCCCCGGCCAGACTAGCGAAGATATATCCCAATATACATCCCAATTGTTGGAAATGTGGCCATGGCCAAGGCACCTTCTTTCACATGTGGTGGACATGCCCGGAAGCGAAAGGATATTGGAGTAAGATCAGGAGATGGTTACACGAAATAATTGGGGAAGATATTGAACTAACACCAGAGATTTTCCTCCTGGGAATAATAAAGAAGCCATATAGAAAGGAAATGACACATTTAATGATCCATATAATTACAGCCGCTAGATTGGCATACGCACAGTACTGGAAAGAGAAGATTCAACCACCAGAAGAGCTTACAATTAAGAAAATACTCGAGTGCGCAGAGATGACTAAATTAACTTATGAATTAAATGATGAAAAGTCAGTATACTATATGGTGTTGGAAAGTGGTACAAGTGGTTGCATGATAAAATGGAAGAAAGATCTAAGGTGTGTTAAATATTGGTTAAAAGTGAGCCAAAATATCAACAAGTATCATTTATGTAAATAGTTAAAACACTGCACATCCGATACAAATTGAAAATGTTTATTATATTTATGTGTTCTACGTTATTGTTTGAATGATTGTTTGTTTGTTTGTTTGTTTGTTTTCTTTTTATTTCCTTTTTGTTCTGTAAAAAATCTCAATAAAGTTTCTATAAAAAAAAAAGAAATACTTCGAAAATTTGAATAAAATAATATTGAATTTTATACGGCAGGGGAAAAAAGCAACAATTAATATGAAAATGTTACAAGATGCAAGACTAAGAGGAGGATTTGGATTACCATACTGAGAACTATATTATCAAGCAGCAGCATTATCTTGGATAAAAGAATGGATTGTGTTGAGAAATACAAAACTATTAACTTTAGAGGGGCATGATCTACAACTAGGTTGGCACACTTTTTTATGATATGGGAAGAACAAGATGCACAGCTATTTTCAAAGGCACTATGTAAGAAATGCATTATTACTAGTATGGGAAAAAATTAGAGAGAAACATTATTTGAAAATACCAACATGGCTTTCAACAATGGAAGCATTTGTACATCCAAATTTTATTAAGATGAGAAATATTATAAGATATAAAGACATGTTATCAGCAACAGGGGAATTGAAAATGAAACAAGAATTAGATGAACAAGGGATTGAAATGGAGTGGTATACTCAGCTGCAAATACAATCGAGATATGAAAAAGATGTAAAGCTATATGGTTTTTACTTGGAAATGACAGTATTGGATGAGATACTCACAGGAACTGAGGAAAAAATGATTAGGAAATTGTATAGTTATTTACTTGAAGTGAAGTTAGAAGAAGAACAAGTCAAAGAATCAATGATAGCATGGGCAAAAAATTTTGGATATACAATTGAATTAGATAAATGGCAGCAATTATGGGAAAGAAATTATAAATTAACAATGGCCACAGCATATAAAGAGAACCTATATAAAATGTTTTATAGATGGCACATGCCACCAGAAAGATTGGCAAAAATCTTAAAAGATAAATCAGCTAAATGTTGGAAATGTCATCAGATGCCAGGATCATATTATCATATGTGGTGGACATGTCCAGAAGCGAGAAACTATTGGGCAAACATTAGAATATGGCTAGAGAAAATGACACAGCAACATATTGACTTAAAACAGAATTGTTCCTGTTGGGTATTCTTTCAGAGAAGTATAGTAAAGAACACACATACATGTAATAACGGTGGTGAGAACTGTATTTGCACAAAATTGGAAAGCAGAAAAAATTCCTACAAAGGGAATTTCTAAAGGGAATTAGCAAATGGAAGTTAAAGAATAAGATGAATGAATAATAATTAATAATGGACAAAAGACTGTACATAAGAATATGTTGATAAAAAATAAGAATAAAAAACTTTTTTAAAAAAGAGTGCTGGGACTGCTGACTTTGATTTTAACATGCTGCTAACAGACTGGCTTGCTGACTGTTTTGCTGCTGTTTAACTCATTGTGTGCCAGAGTCCGGCTGAATAAACCTAGTTTGTTTCCTCACCATGTGGAGTTTTCCTACTGGGTCAGTCCGGAGCTTGGACCATTGAGATATAAATCCTTCATCCTCCACCATTTGGTCAGAGCTGAAAAAGCTTCTTGGCTGAGAAGTGAAATGTCTCCAAGGGAAAAGAAATAAAGCCCAATTGCCTACTGAAAAAGCACTTTTAAGACAACTATGACCTGCATGTCTGAGAATCTCCATAGACTTTAAGGACCTTATTTTTTTTCTAGAGAAAATAGCAGAATAGCAAAAATAAATCATAAAATTAAAACTTTGATTTTATTTTTTTCCAAGTTTTTTATTTTTAAAAAACATATCAACGCGTGGCACCTGAGAGTCATACATTTTATGGGGTATATGACAGCTCACTGCTTTCCTTGAAGATAAAATCTTGCATAAGAGTCTTTCATCAGCAATTCAGATGGCATTAAACACAGAGCCAATTCTCAGCCTTGTCTTTCTAGGTGCTTCAAGCTAATGTAATGAAGCGGGCTCTGATGGATGACCACTGGATAACTTTCTATTCACTCTATTCTAAAAAGCAATGCATCCGGCTGGAAAGAGTACAAACTCAGCCAAAATCCTTTTGGTTCCTCTAGGAGGCCTCTAAGTTGTCAGAAGAAAGGAACATTCTAATGACATACAGCTTAAAGGTTGGTTAGGTCAAGGGGATCCACATGAGTTAAAAGTTGTCCATCGTCAAAAGATAAAAGATATGCTTCAGTAATCTACAAAAAGAATTATGACTGTTTTGCAAAGAAACTCTGTAATGTCAATTAAAATTGATAAATGTATAGGACCATATGAACTGCTGACTTCAAAAGAATCCTTTGTCTAGAAGGGTATAAAACCATTGTACCTAATTCCTGTCTTTGTTCAACGCTTCATGTACAGAGCCTTGAACCTATTGCGCAATATATATATAAAATCTGTCTCTGATCAACCCAAAAGTTGTGTTTGTCTTATTAAATCCACAACAAAGCTACTGTAGCTTCTTCTTCTTTTTTTTAATTGAAAAAGTTTTTCAAATACAGATTTCCCCCCCTTCCCCCCTCCCTAGCCCCCCTCCCCCTCCCCTTCCCCCATGGCTTCTCCAAGATGAAATCCAAATTGATATCACATTATATAATACTTTACCACCCTTTTACACCAACCCCTATGTGCTAAACATTTCTTTCTAACATTATTATTATATCTCCCGTATACTATACATTTCAAAACAACATTCAGCTATAAAACTATATAATAGATCCTAATTTGGCATTTATTCTACTCATGATCTACCCATTTCCTCCTACTGTAGCTTCTTGATCGTGGAAGAGAGTGGCGTTCAAGACAATAGAGTAGAGTAGAATTTCATGGATATTCCAATAATATTTTTTCCAGAAAAGTTACAGAATAGCTGTTCAACAGTTTATTCCAATATTAGATGTAGAAATGAATACTGCAATCACACACAAACATCACACATACAGGCACAAAACACCTAGTTCAGATAGAAACTGCGGCAGTGATTTGTTGTTGTTGTTGTTGTTGTTGTTGTTGTTGTTGTTGTTGTTTGCTACTTTTATGGGAGAATAGCATTCTTTTGCCTGCCTGTTTTCCAAAGCAAAGAATAATCACAAGTGGGGGAGAAAAAACTAAGACGGCTCTTCAGTAGTGGGGAGGTTATCAAATCAATTTGCCACATTCCCGGGGACTCATCCTGAATGAAGCCATTCACTCCTGCTATATACTTTAAAAATGCTTCTCCCATACTTACCTTCCCTGCATCTATAACTCTTCAATTATTGTGGATACTCTATTTCTCTTTCCTAGTCTTGTGAGCCATATAGGAAGGATAATACAAATACGAACACTTCAAAAATTAAAAAGTATGCACCAAGACAAATTCCTTGTGTGTCCAATCACACTTGGCCAATAAAGAATCTATTCTATTCATTATAAGAAGGAAAATGCAAGTCATTTCTAATATGGACAAACCCTCTGGATAAATTAACAGGGAATCCTATGGGCCCCACCACTAACATGAACTTTAAAAACAGTTGTCAATTGTGATGCTTGGAAATTTGACCAAAATAGTTTTTAAAAGCTTGCTTTCATTGTCCCTCTTCAAACCAGTTTCCTGCATAGAACTGGTGCCTGGACTGAGGGGCCAAAATTCCTTTTTTTCCATCCTTTAACTCTCTTTAATTCCCTTTTATCTTTTAGTTGTTATACTTAGCTAATAAAATATTTACATGTAAAAAAACAATTTTCATTCTCTTTTTACAGGTTGAAGTAACATTACTGCCTATTTATTCAAAGACCTTTGGAATTTAGCCCATGGCTCTTTGCTGCCACTTGTCATTACTTCATCTTCACTTACTTCACTTAGAAGGCAGTGCAGTGCAACAGAGGCCAGCTGAGCAGCAGTGAAACAGAACTAAGTGACAGTAGACAAGTGGCTGTGAGAAGTACAGTGGACCAGTGGAGTAGCAGCGGTGCAGAACAAAGTAGGACAGTGAATCGGAGTGCCCACAGCTGTGGCTGAGAGCAGCATGGTGGCCCAGCTGAGCACAACTGAGCAGATTGCCCAGATCAGCACATCATGCCCAACCCCCCCCCCCACCCCCAAAAGAGCAAGAAGGCAAAGAGGAGAATGGTAAGTACAAAAAATACTGGACAGGGAGGAAAGGGATAAACCTACAAGGCAGGGAGTAGAGAATTAAGAGCAAAGCATCACCTAGAAATCAGCCAGAGATTTCCAGCAAAAAAAAAAGCATTTCACTTCATAGAGGGTCAAGAAATTACATAAACTTTAAAAATTTTAACTTTTTAAAATCTGATTTTTTTTTAAAAAAACAAGTTTTTTATTTTTTTTATTTTAAAATTATTTTTTCAATTTCTCTTTTCAATTTTAAAATCTTTTTCACTTTTTCAGTCTTTCGATTTTCAATTTCCTTCACTTTTAAAAAATACTTTTTTCAATATTTTATTTTTTAAAATCTTTCAATTTTTTTCAATTTCAAAAATTTGGAAAAAACCAGTTTATTTTAATTCTTTATAATTTTTTACATTGTTAACCATCTAAGAGGGGAAAAAAATCCCACATTTATGAATTGAAGTAAAATTTGGAAAATATTCCTCGAAATATTCATGGGACTACATGAAGATGTGTGTGTGTGTGTGTGTGTGTGTGTGTGTGTGTGAGAGAGAGAGAGAGAGAGAGAGAGAGAGAGAGAGAGAGAGAGAGAGAGAGAGAGAGAGAGAGACGGAGTGTTTCTGACACTCTATGCACATATGTCTTTGCTTATATTTCACTAGGGAATGTATTCCCTAGTCTTCAAAAACCAAACTAAAAGGTTCCTTCTCTCAAGGCTCAAGCCTAACCATTAGTCCCAAACAACAAAATGCCATAAGCATAAATAACAAATAAAAGCCCTGGTCACTTCAAATACCTTTCTAATAATGGCTGACCAATATCAACTTCTTCGCAGCTTCTTTTCAAAGAGTGCTCCTCAATTCTTTCTAAACCTAAATGTAGGTAACAGGCTCCACTAATTTTACTATTCTTTACCTTAGTTAACTTGATTACCAAATACCAAGTCAGTCTGAATCTGTGGTTTCCTTATTACTGTTGTGCCTCATTACTTAAGGTAATTCACCATTTCTTGGGTAACAGCAGGAGTTCATTATTTAGAGATTTCAAGGCACTTTTAGAGATGTAATTGACTTCCAGTGTGTCCTCATTAACTGCTTTCCGTGGTTCTTGAGCAATACAGTTTTCCTGTCTTTCCAGAGCTGCCAATGTTACTATTTTCAGTCTCACATGGTTTGCTATTATTTAGTTTACATGCGGTTAATTGATTTATAATTTTGCATGTTCATCTTTTATGAGGTCCTGTATCAAGGCCATTCAAAGGGGAGGGGATCATCTGTAGTCCACAGAAATAGGCTCCCACCCTCAAGGCAAAGTTTAGGAGATGTGGCCCAATAACCACCTTTTCCACTCATTGCCAGGAATGTATCCTGGCAAAACCAGACAGCAGACATCACCTTGCTGACAAAGGTTTGCATAGTTAAACTATGATTTTCCAGCAATAATCTATGGCTGTGAGAGTTGGACCATAACGAAGCCTGAGTGCCAAAAAATTGATGCTTTTGAATTGTGGTGTTGCAGAGGATTCTTGAGAGTCCCTTGGACTGCAAGGAGATTGAATCAGTAAATCCTAAAGGAAATCAAACCTGACAGTTCTTTGGAAGGACAGATACTGAAGCTGAAGCTCAAGTACTTTGGCCACCTAATAAGAAGAGAGAACTCATTGAAAAAGACCTTGAGGTTGGGAAAGATGGAAAGCAAAAGGGGAAGGGGAAGGCAGAGAATGAGATGATTAGTTAGTGCCATTGACAAAAACTCCATTTGTGTCACCTCCACAAGAATTTGCTATGCTATGTTATAAAACCTGAGCTGTGATCAGTTTGCCTTTTCTTTCAGCACCTATGTCAGTGGATGATGTCACCCAATGTTTTCAGATAGATGTGAAACAATAATGGAGAGAATGGCGGCTGGACATCAACTGTCTATCTCAGCACAGTTTAATTATCTCTGAGGGAAACCAGATATTTTTATCAATTCATTAAACTCCCTTAGCTAATTCAGATTATTTCAGGGCCAGATTCAACATCCTTCCCTTGGCACTTGTATATATGGAATATTTAGTTAGATTCCTAGGGCCAGTCAGTCTTGCCCTTGTGATAAGGGCTCAGGTTCATATCATCCTTTATCTGCTGTTACATTGTACATTTCATTACAATACCTGAAGAAAATTTATCTTACCTTTGTTCCCTTTTCCTTCAGATCAGCCTGAGGAAGTTTATATTGACTTTATATTGACTTTATATGAGATGGAGCTTCCACATAAGGCAACTCTATCCCATATAATAGCCAGGTTTTGTATAACAGAGGCAAATGTTTGTAAACAATTGATCTTAGGCAGTAGTGAAATCCTCCATGAGTCGCCACTGGTTCACTGCCCGTGCATGTGCGGTGCGTGCCAGATGCACGCTGCACGTGTGCACATGCACAGTACACATCAAATGCTCACTGAGTGCGCATGTGCAGTCCACACCGAACATACATTTTGCGCAGAAAAAGAAGCTGTTTGAAGGTAAGAAGAACAGTGAGGGGGAGGGGAACAGGTGTGCCATGTGATTTAGATTCAGTAGAAAGCAGGATTTCCTGCTTTCTAACGAATATAAATCGCATGGTACAGCTGATCGTCAGAAATACTGCTTCGGACCAACTGGTAGCTTTTTTTTTTACTACTGGTTTGTTGAACCGGTAGATTTTATCACTACCGTACGGGTGCGAACTGGTAGGATTTCACCACTAGTCTTAAGCATACATTGTTAAGTAGTATTTAAGTCTTTTTGGTGATCTATGATCCATATCTTAGATTTTAAGAATTTATAGGAATGTTTGTGTCCATGAGGTTAAATTATTTTGTTGTAAGTTGAATATTTGTATCCAGTTCTAAATTTAGGCACTGTAATAAAGGATAATTGGAAATAAGTGAACAAGACTTGAGAGGGAGGAAATTTAGGAAGGTTCTGACTTGATTTCTGATTATTATGTTTCTTACACTTTTGTGTATATTCTGCTTTTGCAAATTATATTTTCACTTGTGCATATCATTAGATTGCATCCCTTTATGAGAATAGGTATAACAGTGTCCACAATAGTACCCCTCAGTTGGTTGCTCTCTCTCTCCCCTCCCTCCCCCTCCCCCTCTCTTCCTGTGTGTGTGTGTGTGTGTGTGTTTGTAACAGATCTTACCTGATGCACCCTCTGATACTTTTATTTTATTGTAGTTTTTCCATTTGTTTCATTCTTTCTGTCCACTTAACAAACAGAATGTTTCAGGAAGAGACCTTTCTCATGCAAATTTTCTCTTGCTACATCTTCCATTCTCTTACCAAGACCCAAGCCTATGCTGATACTGAGTTAATAGACAAGGACATTCTTATTCTAAGTACTACCCCACAGTATTTATCTTGAAAAAAAATAATCTTAAGGGATTCTTAAGTATCAGCATAATCTGGATCTTGTATTTTCCATTGTGGGGTCTTAGTTAATAGTTGAAATTCTGTTTTGTACTACTTCTACTCAAGCAGCCACATCAGTTGGAAGACCTCAATGGCAAAATAACTTCTTCAATAAATAAACAGATTGGGAAGAATGAGACTGTTTGACTTTATGGCATAATGTGTGGTTGAAGAGCAGGGAACAGCTTCCATACTGAAATGTAGGCAAAGAGATATGACACAGAAACAGTCAGACACATTCACATAGTGAAATTAATATAGTGCCCCGAGGTCCCTCTTAAAAAGTTGCACAATATCTGCAATGCTCATTTAGCTTTATTTGAAGGAATATTTGCCAAATTTTACTTCAATGCATAAGTATTTTTGAGTTTGTTACATAGCAATTTGATTCATGTAAAGAAAGATAAAGTGATAGCAAGCAGCAATCTCAGGTCATTGGCCATATCTTGAAGACATCCAGGGTGGTAGATGGTGACGGCATTATTTTCCAATGAGGCTATTCAAATGAGACAAAATAATAGGTTAATAAAAGCAAGTTTAAGATAAATTCTGTTATCTGAACCTGAAAATATCACCTGTCCTCCTTTGTGCCTTTGAAACACTTGCTCCTCTTCAGGTGAATGCCTTGGAATGCTTTGGATGGAAAACAGTGGTATCCAAGTCTACATCTGTGGCATTTTTATGAGAGGAATGTTTACTTACTATTGGCAGCATGTGTATCTAGGTTTACAATTCCATCTCCCAAGATTCTTGTAGTCTTTTGGACAGTAACGAAAGCAGCTTCGTCCTTGTCTACGACAGTGGCCCTGGGCATTACCTATGAAAAGAAAAAGAGTAGACAAAGGAATGATAAGTAAAGATACTTTGTTATTTAGATAGATATTTCCTTCTAAGATATCACTTTCGTCTACAGAATTGCAGGATTACTATGAATTCAGGAAGTTACATAGTTGAATTGGCAGGTAGGCCTGTATCTATTAAGGTAGTATGGAGGAAAAAATCTGATTCACACCAAAGGAAGAGCTTGCTGTGCTATATTTCTCTCCATTATTACTATGGGCCCTTGCTTGCTAGGAAATAATCCTAAATTATCATGGTTGATTGTGCTGGGTGTTTTTGATGAAGATCTTGAATGAGAATTGTAAACTTCCTTTGAACTTCAGGATCTGGTTTACCTTTGGCTTTTTCCTCTTCTCTTAATGTTTATGACATTGTTCTTCTCCACTCTTGAAAAGTGGTGCATTTGCAACATTTTGCTGCAATATCTTCTCTTTTTTACAAATTGAATATCAATAGGATAATAAATGTTTATTTTTATTTATTTTTATCTCATCTTTATTTCTTAAAATAACTCAAGGTGGCAAATGTATCTAATACTACTTCTCCCTCGTATTTCCATGAACACCAAGCAGCAGTCATAAGACATGATGAAAAGTCTTTAATTTCACAACGCATGGACAGACTTAACCATACTTTCAACTGGGGAACTGTGACCATCCTAGATCAAGCCAAGTCCAAAAACACTAGAGAATTCCTGGCACTCTGACAGATTAGCTATCAATAGACACATAGACATAAACAATATGTACTTACTTTGCAAAAGAGACAATGAACAAGCCAAAAAGATAACAAAAAGACCAAAACATCTCCCCACCAGCAATCAACATTTAGATCATTTTATATTAACACCAAACTTAACATCTGACCAATAAACAATAAGTAAACAATACCCCAATCAAGGAAGTGCTAAAAAGTTAACAATAAACAGTACAACCAAAAAACTCCCAAGACCTCTCCTACCAATACTAACAGGGCAGATCACTAGAATATAAACTGAGAGAAACTCCATTCCTTACTGATGTTACTTAATTTGGGCATGAAACAACTGTAAAAAACAAAACAAAAAACAAGCTGAGAGAATACCAAGGATGCCTTCTCCTATTTTACCATAACAGCAATCCTGTGAGGTGCTTTCTACTAAGAGAAGTCCAAACTTACCAGCCAGCTTTCATGCCAAAGGTGGAACTAGAACAGTCTCCTGATTTCTAGCTAGGTGCTTTGACCACTAAACCAAACTGGCTCTCTATTGTCCCTCAAACACATCATAATATTTTTTGTTGAGAATTTGGTAAAGCAAAACTAAAATGAACCAACCAATAACCTACAGTAATAAAACCTTGAGTTAAACTTTGTAGAGAATAGTGAATCAATGAATTGGTTTTCCAATCCCTCCTTGATGCCCTATATGACACTGGATGTCAAATTTAATGTGTTAGGATATGGTGCTTGCCTAACAGGTTGGCCAGGCAATATACAAGCCAATATGATGAATATGTATTCTATGACTTTAAGAGTCATTGTAATGCTGAGTCATTGTATCCTGATTGGATAAACTCTGTAGTAACTGTATTTAAGGAGAGCTTGAATGTAGTCAGTGTGGACATGCCACCATCGTGACCTGTTACCATCGTGACCTGTTACCAGTATGACCTGCTACTATTTATTATCTGCTGCTGTTTTGTAATTTCTACTTGATCTCTTACATGGTCTAATGTGATCATGGTTTATTTATTCTGTTTTTAAGAACTATTTATATTGTTCCTGTTTGATCCTTTTACTGCAAACCGGTAAGAAGAACTTTTGTATCTCTGGACTGATTATGATTGGCTAAGACTTGGATTGATTAAAGATTATGAGATTGTTTTTCACTATAAAGTAAAATACTTTGAGAAACCAGTTTGTATGCATTTTATTCATCATTGCTCTCAGCACTGTTTCCATGTGCTCTACGCTCTGCTGGTTGTAAACACAACAATATCCTTAACATAATGCATTAGAAAAATCAATGGCATATTTTTTCAAATGTTTGAAGGCTCATATTGTCAATAATCCACAGTGTTGAAAGCTATTTCTTTAACATTGAAATGTTAAAATTTTCCCTCATTGAAATGTGCCCACCAGGTTTCCGTGCATTTCACCAGCCAAGGGCTCAGGGGAGGGGTGGGGGAGTGGTGGCGATTATTAGGGAAAGTCTTAGTCCGAGGGAGACCACTGTTCCTCAAATAGCTGGATGTGAGTCCCTCCTCATGAAGTGGGGCCGTGGGAGGCAGATGGGTTTGCTGACTATGTACCTGGCTCCCTGCCACGTGGTGGCGACCCTGCCCAAGCTGCTCGACGTTATTGCCGGGGTGGCGGTTGCTACCCCCAGACTTATTGTCATGGGGGATTTCAACCTGCCATCTGCAGGTGAGGTGTCAGAGGTGGCTCGGGAGTTCATGGCTTCCATGGCAGCCATGGACCTGACCCAATTAGTTCAGGGCCCTACTCACACAGGGGGTTACACTCTGGACTTGACTTTCGTCTCTGGTCAGTGGTTGAATGATCTTGGTAGAGGGGATTTAGATATTAAACCCTTGTCATGGACAGATCATTCTCTCTTCACTTGGACTTTCCTGCCACTTCCCCCCGCCGCAGGGAGACAGAGCCGATCAAATGGTTCCGTCCCAGGCACCTGATGGATCCAGAAAGGTTCCTGACGGAGCTTGGGCCATTTCCTGAGACCCTGGCACATGACTCGACTGAAGACCTGGTGGCCGCCTGGGGGAGTGTGGCCACTGGGGCTTGGGACCGCATCGTGCCTTTGCAGCCTCTGACCTGATGCCGACCTCAATTGGCTCCTTGGTTCTCCGAGGAGCTGAGAGAGATGAAGCATCGGAAAAGACGCCTAGAGAGCATTTGGAGGACTAGTCAATCCAATTCCGACCGGACATTGGTGAGGTCTTATATCAAGACCTACCTAGTGGCGATAAAAGCGGCAAAATCTAACCACTTTTCCGCTCTTATCGCATCTCCAGAGAACCGCCCAGCTGCTCTGTTTAGGGTGACCCACTCCCTTCTTCAGGGGGGAGTGCAGGAAGATCCCTTGCAGGGTCGAGCTGAGGATTTTGTGCAATTCCTGCATGATAAAGTTGCTCGGCTTCGGGAAGGCTTGGACTCCGACTGGGTGAGTCCAGGGGAGGAGGCGAGGGTAGGTCTTGAGAACATTATCTGGGAGGAGTTTGATCCTGTGGCTCCCGAGGATGTGGACAGGGTTCTGGGTAAGATTAGTGCCACCACAGGTTTATTGGACCCGTGTCCCTTCTGGTTGGTACTGGCCTCCTGGGAGGTTACACGAGGCTGGCTCCAGGGGATTATAAGTGCTTCTCTGAGTGAGGGTGCATTTCCCGCTGCCTTGAAAGAGGC
This sequence comes from Pituophis catenifer annectens, assembly GCF_029215685.1. Taxonomy (NCBI): domain Eukaryota; kingdom Metazoa; phylum Chordata; class Lepidosauria; order Squamata; family Colubridae; genus Pituophis; species Pituophis catenifer. The sequence goes on along the minus strand of NW_027256881.1, from coordinate 28,235,914 downwards.
GGTGGTGAGGCCCCTTCTCAAGAAGCCTTTCCTGGACCTGGCTGAATTAGCCAACTACTGTCCGGTCTCCAACCTTCGTTTTATGGCGAAGGTTGTTGAGAGTGTGGTGGCACAACAACTGCCCAGGCATCTGGATGAAGCTATCTATCTGGACCTGTACCAGTCGGGCTTCAGGCAGGGGTACAGCACAGAAACGGCATTGGTTGCGTTGGTGGATGATCTCTAGAGGGCTCGGGACAGGGGTTGTTCCTCTGTCCTGGTCCTGTTAGATCTCTCAGCGGCTTTTGATACCATCGACCATGGTATCATGCTGCAGTGGTTGAGGGTGCAACTTGTTGTGCCCACGTGACACCCCTCCTGCACAAGCTGCACTGGCTCTTCTGGGTGCGATTCAAGGTGTTGGTTACCACCTTTAAAGCGCTCCATGGCATTGGACCTGGGTATCTTCGAGACCGTCTTCTGCCACCAGTAGCCTCCTACCGGCCAGTCCGCTCCCACAGAGAGGGTCTCCTCAGGGTGCCATTGGCCAAATTATATCAGCTGGTGACACCCAGGGGGAGGGCCTACTCTGTGGGAGCCCCTGCCCTTTGGAATGAACTGCCCCCAGAAATGCATAAGATCTCCGATCTCCATGTATTTTGCTGTGCCCTCAAAACCTTGTTGTTCTGCCAGGCCAGGCTATCAATGTAAAGATTTTAATTGGTTTTAAATGTGGGATTTTAAATTTGGGGGTTTTATAATTGAGCCAATTATTTAATAATTTTAATTATTTTTAAATTTTGTCTGTCTTTGTGCTTTTAATCAGGCTGTACACCGCCCTGAGTCCTTCGGGAGAAGGGCAGTATAGAAATAAAATAAATAAATAAATAAATAAATAAATAAATAAATAAATAAATAAATAAATAAATAAATAAATATAATCTAAAAGAAGATGTTGTAGAATATTCTGCTTTCAGTGATGATCATACTTGCTTAGAAAGTAGTGAGTTATCTATCATTTTTAAATTATCAATAATTTAGTTTCTTACCTGGTTCAGACAGGATTGCAAGGAAAAGGAATGTGAACAGCAGATAAAGGATCTTCATGTTGGGATTGGTTCTCGGACAAATCTTACTCCTAGGATAAGACATAGCTCTCTATTTATGCAGTTAGAATGATTGCATCACACAGCCTCAGTGAAATATTGCAACTACTCTTATCGGTCACTGGCATTGTTGTATTTCGTTCTATTGAAACACTCCTGTGGGTTAACTGTTGCAAAAGTCCTTGTAAGAGCAAGAGAATTAGTTGAATAGTTAAAAGGTTGTGCTTATAGCTAAAATACTTTGGAATGATAAATGTTTGGCTCCATTATTGAGTGGTCTGTACAATTGACCACACAAAAGTTATGTGTGGTTGTAATGAAATGTAGCTACCATCTATTAATATGCTTACCAAGAAATTATCTATCTATCTATCTATCTATCTATCTATCTATCTATCTATCTATCTATCTATCTATCTATCTATCTATCTATCCTGTCTGTAATCTATGACTTGGATGTTAGGATTTGGAGAGCTGGTATCTGGTATTTGCTATATTGCATTTTAACTACTCCACATGAAACATGGTGTCAGAAGCATCTGAATCTGTGCTGTCTCTACACATTTGATGCATGCCAGTCTTGCACTTGCAGTCCTGTCCTGGAAGCTGGGTATTTGAAGCAAGAAAATCAGCAGTATGGCAGCCATTAACAGCATACCAGTGTCTGAGGGTTCACTCTGATAGTCCCCTAGTGAGTGAGAAGTACCTGGAAAATATCAAGTACAGACAGATTAACTCCCTACTAGTCACCCCTCCCATCTCCCAGTTCTTTGACTTTTGGGGTTTTTATCATGGAATTTCTTGACTACTTTATCTGCTCTTATGTCAACTTTGAACCAAACCTGGTAGAAGCCATTTTGTTGTTTCTCAGTTGCCACACGGTATTGGGGGCGGGGAGGGGAGGATGGAATGCCCTGCCAGGCATAACACAGACCAAAGGTCATCCCCACAGGTATCAGATGAAGACAGAGAGGAGTGCCTGACGAGCCTGCCAATTAACCTAATTGGGCAATGTAACTTGTGACACTCAGGGAGGAGATCATTTACTACTTTAATTATACTGAAACTGCGAGAGTTGGTTTTGCATTTAATTGTGCTGATATGATGTACCCAGTAAAGGAGTTATTTGATGAAGATTCTAGTCTCAAAGTTCTGATTTGTTTGGGTTCGTTAGTTGGAACCTTGACATTAAACTAACTCTCATAAACTTTGCTCTGGAAAAAGGGAAACCCTCCAGGGTCATGAGCCCCGGTCACCTACCCAGTCACTTTGGGAGGACAGAGAAGACTCAGGGAAGATTTTGAGATGGGGAAGAAAGGTGAGGCTGCTGCCAAGCCCAGTGCAGCCTGACCTGATGGAGCACAACTGGCTGCCCAAGCTGGGAAGGGAGTCCCACCAGCAGTGGCAAGACCAAAAGTCTGTGAGGAGAGGATGAAAGGCAAATGGTCTTTACAGGCTTGAACAATGGGCCCTATGCAACAAAATGAATTTTAATATGGTGAAAAGCAAAGTTTTACATTTAGGCAGGAAAAATCAAAAGTATAAGTACAGATTAGGTGAGACTTGGCTCAAAAACAGTAACTGTGAGATGAACTTTGGAGTCCTAGTGGATGATCAGGGAATCAAGATCGCATGAAGTATTACTACTACTTTATAAAACCCTAGTAAGACCACACTTGGAATACTGCAAATAATTTTGGTCACTTTATTACAAAAAGGATGTTGAGACTTTGGAAAAAGTTCAGAGAAGAGCAACTAAGATGATCAAAGGCCTGGATACTAAAACATATGAAGAATGGCTGAAGGATTTGGGTCTGTCTAGTATAAAGAAAAGAAGAATTAGGAGTGGACCTTGGAATCCTTTTGGATTATCACTTGAATATGAGCCACAGTGTGCAGTAGCAGCCAGAAAAGCTAATACAATCCTGGGTTGTATAAATAGAGGAATAGAATCAAGATCATGTGAAGTATTAGTACCACTTTATAAAACCCTAGTAAAACCACACCTGGAACACTGCAAATAATTTTGGTCATTTTACTACAAAAAATATATTGAGACTTTGGAAAAAGTTCAGAGAAAAGCAACTAAGATGATCAAAGGCCTGGAGACTAAAACATATGAAGAATGACTGTAGGATTTGGGTCTGCAGCATTTGGGTCTGACTAGTGTAAAAGAAGAATTAGGAGTGACATGATAGAAGTATTCCATTATTTGAGGGACTTCCAGAAAGAAGAGAGGGTCAAATTATTCTACAAAGCACCAGAAGGCAGGACAAGAAACAATGGTTGAAAGTTAACCAAAGAGAGAAGCAACCTGGAATTAAGGAGAAACTTCCTAACAGTGAGGACAATAAACCAGTGGAACAGCTTGCCTTCAGAAATTGTGGATGTCCCATCACTGGAGGTTTTAAAGAAGAGACTAGATAGTCACTTATCTGAAATAATATAGGTTCTGCTGCTTGAGCAGGGGGCTGGACTAGAAGATGTCCAAGGTACCTTCCATCTCCTATTATTCTATTCTATTCTATTCTATTCTATTCTATTCTATTCTATTCTATTCTATTCTATTCCATTCCATTCCATTCCATTCCATTCCATTCCTTTATGTTTTTGATCATATCTACAGCAATGTGTGAACACTAAGGTCCAGTCCATCATGCAAGTATTAATCAAAGTCAACACAAATTAGGCTTTCTAATCAGTCAGGATTATACAGCCAAGATAAAAACTAAAGAAGTGCCTTTCTAAACAAAAATTATTCACACACTATCATTTCGCCTTCAGAAGCCATACGATTTTAATCTGAAATAATGCTAAAGCTTGAGGCTTGGCTTGGTTTGGCCTGGATTGGATTTCACTCTATGTATGTATGTATGTATGTATGTATGTATGTATGTATGTATGTATGTATGTGTGTGTATATATATATATATATATATATATATATATATATATATATATATATATATATATATATATATAAGTTTTCACGGGTATATATGTGTGTATAGTTACTATTTCGGGTTTCTTCCCGTGTAATTGTGGATATATCCCTAAAAGGGTAGAAGCGACATTTCAACACAATCTCATCTGCCATCATCAGGCTTATGTGAGGAGTCTTTTGCAGTAACTGCCATTACTATTTCAAATCTGGTGCTGGTAGTCTGGGATGGCTCCACCTTTTCATTCTGATTGTTTGGGAGTCCCAGTATGTGTTTATTGGCTTGGCTTCGGGTGTATGGTCGGTTTTTCTCCACTAGGTGGCAGAGCTTCATCTTTGTGGCTGGTTTGAATATGATTTGGTTGGGATTTGTACATGTTTTTTGATTAATGCTTGATCTATGTTTTATATTTGGTGTTAAGATTCGTCTATCTATGAGAGCAGGTTTCCAAATAGTAGGCAGACGTGAAGTGTCATCCCGTTTATTCATGCAATATGGTCTTTTCTCTATTTCAATTGCCTCTCTGATTATTCTGCCATTGAGATGTTCTATTTTTGCAACTGTTTTTGTGTTATTAAAATTAATATTGTGTCCTGTTGTATTTATGTGTTGAACTAATGATGATGTGTGTTCTTGCTTTTGTATTGAGTTTTTGTGTTCCTCGATGCGCACACTCATTCTTCTGTTGGTCTGTCCAATGTATGTTGATGGGCAGGAAGCACACGGGATTTCGTATATGCCTTGGTTTTCTAATTCTATTTTGTCCTTAGGGTTTCTCAGAATGGACGATATCTTTCTATCTGTGCAAAATATGGTTTTGATGTTGTGTCTATGTAGTACTTTGCTAATTTTATCTGTTGTTCCCCTTATATAGGGCAAGATGGCTTTCCCATTGTTTTGTTCCTCTTGTTGTTTTTTCTTCTGTCTAGGTGTTGCATTTTGGATCATATTGATGACTTTATTTCTACAGAAATAATATTTAAAAATATTAAAAATATTAAAAATTAAAATATTGAAAAAAGTATTTTTGAAAAAGTGAAAAACATTGAAAAAGATTAAAATAGTGAAAAAAGATTTTAAAATTTTAATTTTTTAAAAAAAATTGGAATTTTTTTTTTCAAAATTGATTTTGAAAAAAATTAGATTTTAAAAATTTATGGAAGTTCTTGGCCCTCTATGAAGTGATATTCTTTCCTTTTGGCTGGAAATCTCTGGCTGTTTTTTACAAGATGCTTTGCTCTTAAACCTCTACTCCCTGCCTTCAAAATTTATCCCTTTCGTCCCTGACTAGTATTTTTTGTAGTTATAATTTTCCTCCCTGCCTTCTAGCCCTTTGCTGGGTTTTTGGGTATGATGTGCTCATCTGGGCATTCTGCTTCCATTAGTTGCTGCTCATGTGAATGATCCACTATTACTTTATGCAGACAATTCACCCATTATATCTAGAACCACAACTAGCCTTTGATATGCCCTTAACACCTTAGCATGCTAATAGGAACAGCCAGCTTGTGGTAACTGATCAGAAAATCAAAATAAGAGACCCTGGAAGCTCTAATGGATAATAGGGAATGAAAGGATTGAGTAAGGGTTTTCCAATATTTGGGTGAGTTATTTTAAAACAGAGGCCGGAATTCATTGATTATGTGGTCTTGCAGGCCTGATAAAACACTTCATCCATTGTCATGTTTTTCCCACAGGAAAGGTGGAGAATATATTTATGTGACTTTAAAACTAGTCACAGCTAAGTTGTCTTAAGATTCTTAGCTACATCTTTAGCCAAGTTATAAGTCAATGAAATTGTGCAAAGTAGTTTGATCAGAGCACTGGTTCTTATCTGAAAATTCATATCCAATGTGACTTTGATGCTTGAGATTGGCTAAAAGTGAGTTAAGAGCTTGACCACACTATATTAAATATATGTTTCAGTATTTGCCACATTTATAGCCAGTCATCTGATGAATGGACCTAAAAACCAAACAATATAAACAGTAGAAATAAATAATATGTAGATTACACGAGAGAGTGGGTAAAAACTCAGATATAATAGAGCCATCTTGAGGACTTCCTGATCCCAAGGATTCCTAAGCTTGCTGGAAATACAATGATTTCAGATCTCCAGAAGGTTGATAGGGTTGACGCCTGTCAGATGGAACCCTTAACATGTCCTTCCTGCCTGACTTGATGGATGGACAGATGTAATTGGGAAGAGGAGATCCCTCAACTAACTTGGCTCCATGCCATGTAGGGCTTTAAATGCGAACACTAGCATTTAAATGTTCAATTCTTATGTGTTTTTATTTTATTTATTTATTTTTCAGATTTCTATACACCCTTCTCCTTTCAGACTCAGGGTGGTGAACAGCCAAAGTAAAACATTTGTACACAAAAGTTAAAATAGATTTAAAATAATTAAATAAAGTTTGGCCCATAATTTAAAACATTTCAATTCAAAAACCAATTTCAAATTTTAAAAACCCACCATAAAATCAGGACAACCCGGCTAACTGAAAAAAATAGGTTTTAAGGACCCGACGAAAAGTCCAGAGGTCTGGGATCACTCGTATCTCTGGGGGTAGATTGTTCCAGAGGGTAGGTGCCACCACAGAGAAGGCTTTCCCCCTGGGGGTCGCCAGCCAACATTGTCTGGCCGACGGCACCCTGAGGAGGCCCTCTCTGTGGGAGCGAACTTGCCGGTGGGAGGAAATTGGTGGCAGAAGACGGTCCCATAAGTACCCCGGCCCTAAGCCATGGAGCGCTTTAAAGGTGATCACCAACACCTTGAAGCGCACCTGGAAGTCCACCGGAAGCCAATGCAGCTTGCGCAGGAGAGGAGTCACATGGAGCACCCAGTCGCTCCCATAATCTCCCGCGCGGCCGCATTCTGCACCAGTTAGAGCCTCCGGGTGCACCCCAAGGGGAGCCCCATGTAGAGAGTGTTACAATAGTCCAGACGAGAAGTGACGAGTGCTTGAGTGACCATGCGTAGGGAGTCTCGATCCAGAAAGGGGCGCAACTGGCATATCAGGCGAACCTGATAGAAAGCCCCCCGGCCACGGCTGTCATATGCTCTTCTAAAAACAGTCGTGCATCCAGGAGGATGCCCAAGTTGCGAGCCCTTTCCTTGGGGGCCAATGATTCACCCCCAAAACCAGTGATGGTGCCAGCTGGCTATATCGGGACGCCGGCAGCCACAGACACTCGGTCTTGGAAGGGTTGAGTCGGAGCCTGTTTCTCCCCATCCAGACCCGCGCGGCCTCCAGGCACTGGGACATCACTTCCAAGGCATCGTTGGGATGGTCTGGGGTACAGCTGAGTATCATCAGCGTACTGATGGAACTCCACCCCAAACCCATGGATGATCTCCCAGTCCCTCCTGCCAGCGCAACATGATACCATGGTCAATGGTATCAAAAGCCGCTGAGAGATTTAACAGGACCAGGATAGAGGAATAACCCCTACCCTGAGCCCTCCAGAGATCATCCACCAATGCGTCCAATGCCATTTCCATGCTGTACCCAGGTCTGAAACTGGGCTGGAGCAGATCTAAATAGACAGCTTCATCCAGGTACTGGGGAAGCTGTCGCGCCACCACATTCTCAACAACCTTTGCAATAAAACGAAGGTTGGAAACTGGACGATTGTTAGCCAAAACAGCTGGGTCCAGGGAGAGCTTCTTGAGGAGGGGCCTCACAACCGCCTCTTTCAAGGTGGCCAGCAGGACACCCTCACTCAAAGAAGCATTAATAATCCCCTGGAGCCAGCCTCGTGTAACCTCCCGGGAAGCCAGCACCAACCAGGGGGGACACGGGTCCAATAAACATGTGGTCGCATTCAGCTGTCCCAAGATCCTGTCCACGTCTTCGGGAGCCACAGGAACGAACTCCTCCCAGATAACACTCTCAAGGCCTGCCTCAGTCATCTCATCTGAACTAACCCAGTCAGCGGCCAAGTCTTCCCGAATCTGAGTTATTTTATCATATATAGATACTGTACAAAATCCTCAGCTCGGGCCTGCAAGGGGTCATCCCGCGCTCCCAGATGGAGAAGGGAGCGGGTCACCCTAAACAGGGCGGCTGGGCATTTATCTGATGAAGCGATATGAGCGACAAAATAGCTAGATTTCACCGCTTTTATCGCCACTAGGTAGGTCTTAATGTGAGACCTTACCAGTGTCAAGTCAGGCCTTCCAACCACTCTCTAGGTGTCTTTTCCGGTGCTTCATCTCCCTCAGCTCCTCGGAGAACCAAGGAGCTAAGTGAGTTCGGTGCCGGGTCAGAGGCCGCAAAGGCATGACACGGTCCAAAGCCCCAGCAGCCGCACTGTTCCAGGCAGCCACCAGGTCTTCAGCCGAGTCACGAGCCAGAGTCTCAGGAAATGGCCCAAGCTCCATCTGGAATTTATCAGGTTCCATCAGGTGCCTGGGGCGGAACCACCTGGTCAGCTCCGCCTCCCTGTGATGGGATGCGGTGGTCAGAAAGTCAAGTCGAAGGAGCGAGTGGTCAGACCATGACAAGGGTTCAATACCTATATCCCCTGTATCAAGGCCACTCAACCACTGACCAGACATAAAAACTAAGTCCAGAGTGTGTCCACCTATGTGATTAGGGCCATGAATTACTTGGGTCAGGTCCATGGCCGTCATGGAAGCCATGAACTCCTGAGCAACCTCACACGTTTCATCGATAGATGGCAGGTTGAAATCCCCCATGACCACAAGTCTAGGGGTATCAGCCGCTACCTCAGCTATGATGTTGAGGAGTTCGAGCAGGGTTGTTGCCACGTGGCAGGGAGCCAGGTACGTGATCAACAGACCCATCTGCACCCCACGACCCCACTTCACAAAAAGGTAATCACATCCGGCTATCTGAGGTACAGTGGTTTCCCTCGGATCAAGACCTTCTCTTAGAATGACCGCTACCCCCCGCCCCTGCCCTGAGCTCTCGGCTGATGAAATGCACAGAGGCCTGGTGGGCACATATCCACGAGGAGAACCTCCCCCCTCATGGCCCAACCAGGTCTCCATAGTGCCTGCCAGGTCCGCTCCCCCCTCCTGAATAAGGTCACAAATGAGTGGGGCCTTATTTACTACAGACCTGGCATTACACGACAACAGCCGGAGACTCGGGCCCTGAGACTCTGAGCAGCCTGGGGAATGGGAACTGCTAAGGGGACTGTGGCATGCAATTGCTCAAAGATAGCGAGTGCGTGCTCCCACCACATGATGCGGCCCCCTGCTCCCACCATACCTGCCCCTCCCACTCAGCGCATTAATAGAAAAGCACTCAGCGGAGGGCATTCTAACAGCCCTCTTTCCCCCAGAGTCCATACCCCCCGTGGCACCATTAACTGCCGGGCCAGTCCCCATCCCCCGTGGATTTTCCCCCAAACCCACATAACCTTCCCACCCTCCAAAACCCCTTAAAAGTCTATTTAAAAATGTCCTTAAAAAACCCCTCAATCCCCTTTTTCTGACATGCCACCTCTCGGGGTCCCAAAACCTTTCATTAAGGTGGGCCCTCGATAACATAGAGGGCCAAGCCTGCGAGAGGGGGGAATCTCGCAGCGCAAGAAGCTTAGCCCTAGAATACATTCGAAAACACTGGAGTGATAGTACAGATATGGCCTAGACATGGCCTAGGGGTCTATAATGATGGTCTCAAACATCCAGGAAGCAAGGCTAAATTAACCGGAAGAATCACCACTACCCTCTCACAGTAATGGGCAGGAGTCCTCACGTTCTGTCCAATTAAATGTTAAATGTTCAATTCCATGTGCATTTCCCGATGGATTTAATTCTTTATAATTAATTCCAAACTGTTATTTTAAATTTTTCTGGATCCTTAATCAGTACATAATTTGGACATCTACAATCATTTTTAAAATTTTACTATTTATTTGTGCTATTTTGCTATTTAATCAGTTCTGCTATTTTCTCTAGAAAAAAAATAAAATCCTTAAAGTCTATGGAGATTCTCAGTCATCCAGGCCATATTTGTCCTAAAAGTGCTTTTTCAGAAGACAACTGGGCTTTGTATTCCCCCCACCTCACTTCTTGGAGACATTTCACTTCTCATCCAAGAAACTTCTTCACCTCTGACCAAATGGTGGAGGATGAAGGATTTATATTCCTTGCAGGGATTTGCTTGTCAGCATTCTTTCTAAGAGTCACTGATGCACTTGGAGATTTCTCTGTATCCTCAGGGTCAGCTGAATATTGCAAATGGGTGTGGAGCCTTCTTGGAACTGCTAAAAGGATTGTATTTAAAAAAGGAGTTAGGTTAAACTATTGTTTAAGACTTATTTCACTAAGATTTGAAATAAACTCATTCTATGCTGTAAAACCTGAGCTGTGATCAGTTTGCCATTTGTTCCCTCACCCATGGTAGTGGATGACGTCAGCCGATGTTTATTTTGTTGTAAATTGAATATTTGTATCCCTTTCTAAATTTAGGCACTGTAATAAAGGAGAATTGGAAAGTAAGGGAACAAGACTTGAAAGGGAGGAAAATTAGGAAGGTTCAGACTTCTGATTGTTATGTTTCTTACACTTTTGTGTACATTCTGGGTTTGCAAATTATATTTTTACTTGTGCATTTCATTACAGTAAATCACATCTCTTTATGAGCATAGGTATAACAGTGTCCACAGTAGTATCCCTCATTTGGTTGTGCTCTCTCCCTCTCCCCCTTCCCCTTCCCCTTCCTCTCCCTCTCCCCCCTTCTCCTTCCCTCCATCTCCCTCTCTTCCTGTATGTGTGCTTGTAAGAGATTCTACCTGATGCACCCTCTGATATTTTGTTTATTGTAGTCTTTCCTTTTGTTTTATGCTGGTGAATGAAATTAACAGAATACATCTTTTGGTCTCTGCACTTGACAAACTGAATGGTTCTGGAAGAGACCTCTCTCATGCAAATTTTCTCTTGCTGCATTTTCCATTCTTTTACCAAGACCCAAGCCTATGCTGATACCGAGTTAACATACAAGGACATTCTTATTCTAAGTCCTATCACATGGTATTTATCTTGAAAAAAATAATCTTAGGAGTTTCTTAAGTATCAGAATAGTCTGGGTCTTGTACATTCCATTGTGGGGTCTTAGTTAATAGTTTTTGTTTTGTTCTACTTCTGCTCAAGCAACCACATCAGCTGGAAGACCTCAGTGGCAAAATAACTTCTTCAATAAATAAACAGATGGGGAAGAATGAGACTGTGTGACTTTATGGCATAAAGTGTGGTTGAAGAGCAGGGAACTGTAGGGAAAGTGATATGACATACAAACAGACAGACACATTGACAAAGTTAAATGAATATACTTCTCCCAGGTCCCTCTTAAAAAGGTGCACAATATCTGCAATGCTCGTTTAGCTTTATTTCAAGGAATTTGACAAATTTTACTTCAATGCATAAATGTTTTCAAGTGTGATAGATAGAAATTTGATTAATGTAAAGAAAGAAAAAGCGATAGCAGGTAGTAATCTCAGGTCATTGGACATATCTTGAAGACATCCAGGGTTGTAGATGGAGATGGCATCATTTTCCAAAGCGGCTATACAGATGAGATAAAATAATAGGTTGATCAAAGAAAGTTTAAGGTAAAGTCTGTTATCTGAACCTAAAAATCTCTCCTGCCCTTCTGTCTGCCTTTGAAATGCCTGTTCCTCTTCAGGTGAATGGCTTGAAATGCTTTGGAGTAAAAACAAGAGCATCCCAATCTAATCTATGACATCTTTATTACACGAGTGTTTACTTACCGTAGACAGCATTTTGATCTAGGGCCACAATCCTGTCTCCCAATGTCCATATAGTTTATTGAACAGTGACCGTAATAGCAGCGTCCTCCTGCTCTACGACACTGACGCTGGGCATTACCTGTTAAAAGTAAAAGGGTAGACAGAGGAATGATGTAAAGATATTTTATTTAGATAGATATTTCCTTCTAAGACATCACTTTCTTCTGCAGAATTACAGGATTCCTATGAGTTCAGCAACTTCCCTCTGACCAGAGAATCCATTTTTGCTAATCTCCCTTCAGCAGCCCCAATATATCTTATATCAACCCAGGTTTCATGTCTGGCCAGAGCTGAATTGGCATGTATGCCTGTATCTATTAAGGTAGTATGGAGGAAAAAATCTGATTCACACCAAAGAGAGACCTTGCTGTGCTATATTTCTGTTCATTATTACTATGGATCATAGCTTGCTAGGAAATATTCCTGAATTATCGTGCCTGATTTTGCTGGGTGTTTTTGATGAAGAACTTGAGTGGGAATGGTTAACTTCCTTTGAACTTCAGAACTTGGTTTTCCTTTGGCTTTCTTCCTCTTCTCTTATTGTTTCTAATGGTGCTCTTCTCTGCTCTTGAAAAGTGGAACATTTGTGATATTTTGCTGCAGTATCTTCTCTTTTTTACAAATTGAATATCAATAGATTCACTAGATAATGAATATTTATTTTTTATTTATTGCTATCTCATCTTTATTTCTTAAAATACCTCTAGGTGGCAAATGTATCTAATACTCCTTCCTCCTCCTATTTCCATGAACACCAAGCAGCTGTCATAAGACATGATGAAAACTTTTTAATTTCACAATACATGGACAGATTTAAATATTCTTTCAACTGGGGAACTGTGACCATCCTAGATCAAGCCAAGTCCAAAAACACTAGAGTATTCCTGGGAGCCGGGCACTCTGACAGATTAGCTATCAATAGACATGTAGACATAAACAATATGTACTTACTTTGTAAAAGAGACATGAACAAGCCAAAAAGGGAAGAAAAGGACCAAAACATCTCCCCACCAGCAATCAACATCCAGATTATTTATTTATTTATTAGTCATATTTCTATGCCGCCCACTCTCCGAGGACTCTGGGCTACTTACACCAAAGACAGTATACTAAATAGCCTATTGCCCCCAACAATCTGGGTCCTCATTTTACCCACCTTGAAAGGATGGAAGGCTGAGTCAGCCTTGAGCCAGTGAGATTTGATCTGCTGATCTGCTGAACCAAGAGTCAGCTGAAGTAGCTGCAGTACTGCACCCTAACCACTGCGCCACCTCGGCTCATAATAATTATCTTATATTAACACCAAACTTAACATCTGACCAATAAACAAGAAGTAAATGAAACCCCAATCAAGGAAGTGATAAAAGGTTAACAATAAACAGTACAAAAAAAAAAAAAACCCTGCCAAGACCACTCCTAACCAATACTAACTGGGCAAACCACTAGAATATAAATTGAGAGCAAATTCCATTCCTTTTCAATATTACTTAGATTGGTCATGAAACAACTGTAAGAAAAAAAAAAAAGCTGAGAGAATACCAAGGATGCCTTCTCCTATTTTACCACAACAGCAATCCTGTGAGATACTTTCTGCTGTGAGAAGTCCAAATGTACCCAGCCAGCTTTTATGCCAAAGATGGGACTAGAACAGTCTCCAGATTTCTAGCTTGGTGCTTTGACCACTAGATCAAACTGGCTCTCTTTTGTCCCTCAAATACATCATTCATAATGTTTTTTGTTGAGAATTTGGTATACCAAAACTAAAATGAACCAACAAATAATATACAATAATAAAACCATTAGTTAAGTTTTGTAGAGAACAGTGAATCAATGAACTGGTTTTTCAGTCCCTCCTTGATGCCCTATATTACACTGGATCTCAAGTTTTAATGAAAAAGGAAAATCAATGGCATATTTTTCCAATGTTTGAAGGTTCATGTTATCAATAGTCCACAGTGTTCAAAACTATTTCTTTAACATATTTCTTTAACATTGAAGGTTATCCTGCTTTCGTGATGATCATACTTGCTTAGGAAGTAGTGAGTTATCAGTCATTTCTAAATTATCAATAATTTGGTTTCTTACCTGGTTCAGACAGGAATGCAAGGAAAAGGAATGCGAACAGCAGATAAAGGATCTTCATGTTGGGATTGGTTCTGGATCAAATCTTACTCCTGGGATAGGACACAGCTCTCTATTTATGCAGTTATAATGATTGCATCACACTGCCTCATTGAAATATTGTAACTATTCTTAAATGTTATTGGCATTGTTGTATTTCCTCCTATTGAAACATTCCTGAGGGTTAACCGTTGCAAAAGTCGTTGCAAGAGCAAGAGAGTTAGTTGAATAGTTAAATGGTTCTGCTTATAGCTAAAATACTTTGGAATGATAAATGTTTGGCTCCATTATTGAGTGGTCTGCAGAGTTGACATAACTAGTTACTTGCAAATGAACTACTTATCAGGGTAGATTAGATATGAGTAGTTGTAATAAAATGTAGCTACCATCTAATAATATGCTTAGCGAGAAATTCTCTCTCTCTCTCTCTCTCTCTCTCTCTCTCTCTCTCTCTCTCACACACACACACACACACACACACACACACACACACACACAAATAGGAGATTGAAGGTCTTCACTTACAATGGCAAAGTTCATCTGGCATAAGAAGAGATACTGGGGATGGGGAGAATGAAAATGGTATGCTATATGATTGAATCCACTCTTTTGTCTATGTATCACTTCTGTACTATGTGTTAGAAGACACACATGGTGAAGTGGGTCAATCAGGATGTTAATTCTTATCAACATAAGAATAGAGGGCTGAAGACTTCGGGTGGCGATGTTGGGGTGGTGCAGAGGGAAAAGGATAATCTCCGTCCTTTAACTCTGACTTTTTCGTGTCTGGGACCCTTTGAAGGCATGTTGAGTTTGGAGAGCCATGCGAAACAGAGGACAGCGAGGTGGAAAGCAACCGCTCACTGGAACGAGGGAAATTCTCTTTAACCCAGCACAAATGTGTCCTGTCATGTTACTTTGACATGGCAGACCCGAGACCATGACAAGCCACAACAGACTTGGAAGAGAAAGATTTATTAGCAGACTGTGCCCATTCTTGGTTGTGAGGAATTCCCATATGCGCAGCAGATTGAACTGTCAAAGTGAGTAATTTAAAAAGATTTGGCAAAAAGGAAGGAAGCTCCAGCAGAAAACCAGAGGTAATTTAAAGAGAAGAGCTGTGACTCATTAAAAAATAACTGCTGAGAGAGAGGAGCTAAAAGAAAGATCAGGAAAGGACTGTAAGAGTGAGAGCGAAAACGGGAGATTGTAAGATGATGGAGAAAAGAAAAGAGAAGGAGAAGGAGAAGGAGAAGGAGAAAGACAGAATCCATGTTTCGGTAGCCGATAAAAGAACCAAGGGCTTAGAAAAGATAATCTAACACAGATGAAGGATGGCTGACTAGGGATAGTATGAGAGTGAAAGAAGAGAAGTCTGGAGAGGATCGGAGGAGTTGATAGAGCTGGGAATAAGTTGGTGAGGACAGCGTTTGGTGGAGGAGATCTGTGATATAAGACAAAGGAGTGAAAGGTGAGTGTTTTGGATAATCGGGAGACTAATAGTAAAAGTAAAGTCGCAAAAAAGAGACAGTGAGAGGACAGAGAAGAGAAGAGATAGGAACTGTAGAGACTGAGAGATCTAGACATAACATGGAGTGACTAAGCAGAGAAATTGACAGAGGCAGAGTGGCCAACAAGGATGATATAATTAAGAACACTGAATAACCCAGAGAATTAAAATATCTAGCTAGTGAAATCACCCTATTTTGAGTATTAAACCGATTGTTACATTGTGAATAGTGATTAACATCTTGATTGATATGATTTTTTTGAATATTGCTTTCAGAGTATTGCGCCCTTAGTAATATTCTATTTATAGTTATGTCTATTTAATTACAGCTATATACTATACACTTATATTAATATTAATTTATAGTTATTTAGATTGTATTGAAAGTATTTTATTTAAAATAGAATTATGTATAACTAATATCTATTGGAAATTAATCTATTATAGTTAAATTTATTTAACTAAATTAATCTAGTTGCTTGAACATAGAGGAAATATATTTAGTGACTTGGAGTCATACTGTATTCTATTGTACACTTTTATGTTGATTTATAGCTATAGAATACTGGAAAGAAAATCTTTGAAAATAGAAATAGAATTTAAAACAAATAGAAATTGATAGAAAAAAATATTATAGTATTGATAGAGGAAAAGAAAGATATTAATAACTAATTGTAATTTATCTGTGGTTTAATTTAATTTATTTAAAAGGAAGAAATATAGATATAAAAGAGGTAATCTTGAATGACAAAAAGAAACTATTAGTATTTATAAAAGTGGTGGATGGTATTTTGGGAAAGGATTTATAAAATTTTGGGAGAACAAAATAGAATTTTAAAGGAAATGACAAGTATTACCATTACAACACTGAAGGCGGGGAAAAAGACAGCATCTAACCCAACAGTGGTGATGGCTTCTCCAAAGATCAATAGAAGGGATGCTATCCATGGAAAAATCAAGTTCTAGCCAGACTTCCCAAATGATGCAATCTACCCTCTTAATGATACAGGAAACCATGGTGAAACTTCAGGAGATGATGAAAAAAAATCATGGAGAGCTGAAAACCAATATACAGAATTTTGATGACAAAGTAGGTTCAGTCCAAGAGGCGATACAAAGGAATGAACAAAAAATTAAGTCAGTGGAAATAAAAACTAAACAAACGGGGAAAAAACTAGAACAGATGGACCAAAGAATGATGGCGGTAAATAAAGATTTAGAGAGTTCATTGATACACCTTGAAATGGATCGATCCTCCTTTTATTTGAGGTTTCAAAATGTTGTGGAAATGAAAGAAGATCTGAGTGGGGTAACGGCGGAATTGATTGCAGAAGCCCTCCAGAGGGAAAAACAAGAGATTATAAATGAGTTGGATGAAGTTTACAGAGTCCAAACAAACTACACAAAATGTCATCACCTGCCCAGAGAGGTACATATCAGATTTGCACAAAAAAAAGTTTGAGATATTATTTATAAAATCACAAGGGACGAACCTATGACTTATAATGGAAAAGAGATTATAACCTTGAAACAGGTCCCCAGACATGTTCGGGAACAAAGGAAAGACTATCGGTTCCTAGCATCTCTACTGAACAGAAAGAATATATTATTCCGATGATATCCAAAGCCTTGGCAGGGCAAAAGAATTAAAGTTGATTACTTAGACAAAGCCCAAGAACTATATGATCAACTGATGAGGATGGAGGAAGACTCAAGCAGCAGAGAGAAATTGGAGATAGCTAGTCTAGAAAACAGAGACAAGAATGCAGAGGTGAAGAATTGGAAGAAAGAAACAAAGTGATAAAAGAGAACCAAGAAGAAGAAGGAAATACTAGGACCAGGGCACAAAGAGTTACCAGAACAAAAAGAAACCAGAGATCGGCGGATAACTAGAAAAATGGAGGGAAAAAACCCAACTATTGTCAATAAATGTGAATGGATTAAACGATTATGTAAAAAGGAAAAAAAATACTCATGAAATTGGTGAAGCAGAATGTAGATATTATATGTCTCCAGGTCCTAGTGCACATCAAAAAACAAGACCAGAATTATTTACAATATAATAAATTGGGGAAACTGTTCTCAGCATTGGCAGAAAAAAAAGAGGTGTGGTGGGATATATTAGAAAAGAAATAAAAGATAATCTAGTTTATGCTGATCCTAAGGGAACAGTATTATTACTTGAATTAACAATAGGGGAAATTAAAATGCTATTAGCTAATATCTACACCTCTAATAAAAATCAGAGCTTGGCTTTTATTCAAAATCATGGCTTTTGTAAGAAAACCCATGAAAGGATTATGGAGACAGGTTGTAAAAATATATGTATAGTGGGGGACTATAATGGAATAGTAAATATCAAAGATTATGTTAGTGACAAGAAAAAAAAAGGAATGTCTTACTGAAAACTTTTTTTGACATGGTTGAGGAATTAAACTTGATTGATGTGTGCAGAACATTAAACCCCAAAGAGGGAAAAATTACCTTTTATTCTAATCCTCATAAATCTTTCTCGAGAATTGATATGGTGTGGGCAAAGAGAGAATTAAGTAAAGAGATAGAAAATGTAGAGATTCCCCCGAACATCTGGGCAGACCACAACCCCCTGATAATAAAATGGAGAGGTCAAAAAAGGAAAAATAAAAGATGGACTTTGAATTCGCAGATATTACAAGAAAATGATTACATCCAGAAGATTAAAAAAGAATTGTTTCTATTCTTCGACGTAAACAAAAAACAACACACCTCCTTGCAGAATTTATGGGATACAATGAAAGCATACACAAGAGGAATAACAATAGCTTATATGTCAAAGACAAATAAGGAAAAACAGAAACAACAGGACACATTACTGAAAGAAATAGGCCAGCTAGAAAAAGAACTTCAAATAAAGCCAGGCAATGAACAAATCAATGAAGCATTAATATTAGCTAAGCACAAATTAAACTTAATTGAACAAGTGGAGTACGCAAAAAAACATTAAGTATACGAAACAATATTTCTTTGAAAATGCAAATAAGCCGGGAAGGTGGCTGGCATACAAATTTTAAAAAAAGAAAAAGAAAGTAGGATAATACATCAGTTACAGGATGAGGCAGGAAACTTGCAAAACAAAGAAGAAGGAATTTTAAAAATCGCATTAAAATATTTTGAGAATTTATATAGACAAGAAGAAATTGAGACAGATAAAATAAACAATTATTTAAAAGAAGAAAATATGCCTATATTGGAGGAAGATTGTTGCTAAATAGGGAGATAACATCTACGGAACTAAAAGAAGCGATTCAAAGACAAAAAAATAGTAAGACTCCTGGTCCAGATGGTCTGCCAGAGGAATTTTATAAAAACATGGGGGAACTAATAGAACCAATACTTTTAGAATTGTATAATGAGGTTTTGTTGGAAACCAAAATGCCCATTTCATGGAGGGAAGCATACATTATGGTGATTATGAAAGAAGGTACCGATGCAAATCAAATTCAAAATTACAGGCCAATTTCACTTTTGAACGCCAATTATAAAATTTTCATGACAATCATAGCAGGAAGGATTAAAAAATGTTAAATGAGATTATTCAACCTGACCAAAATGGTTTTCTCCAACTGAGACAAATTAGAAACAACATGAGAACAGTAATGAACATATTAAAATATTATAAAGTGCATCCAGAGAAACAAGAAGCGCTTGTTTTTCTGGATGCGCAGAAAGCATTTAATAATCTAAATTGGCACTACATGTTTCGACAAATTAGAAAAATGAATTTCGGAAATAAATTTGAACAAATGATTGAAGCAATATATTCTTCCCAAAAAGCAAATATTATAATAAACGGGGATATTACAAGTCCATTTAAAATAATGAAATAATGCCCTTGAATTGATTTCCCGGTGCCTGGAGGCCGTACGGATCTGGATGGGGAAGAACAGGCTCAGGCTCAACCCATCCAAGACTGAGGGGCTGTGGTTTCCGACATCCCGATATAGTCAGCTGGTGCCATCGCTGACTATTGGGGGTGAATCACTGGCCCCCACGGAAAGGGCTCGCAACTTGGCCGTCCTCCTGGATTCATGGCTGTCTTTAGAAGAATGCTTGACGGCTGTGACCAGGAGGATTTTTCATCAGGTTTGCCTGATCCACCAGTTGCATCCCTTTCTAGATCGGGACTCCCTACACACAGTCACTCATGCCCTCGTCACCTCTCGTCTGGACTATTGTAACGCTCTCTACATGGGGCTCCCCTTGAGGAGCACTCAGAGGCTCCAACTGGAGCAGAGTGTGGCCGCACGGGTGGTGAGCTCCACGTTGGAGCTCCCATGTAACACCTTTCCTGCGCGAGCTGCACTGGCTCCCAGTGGTCTTCCGAGTGCGCTTCAAGGTTTTGGTTACCACCTTTAAAGCACTTCATGGCTTAGGACCTGGTTATCTACTAGACCGCCTGCTACCACCAATAGCCTCCCACCGGCCAGTACGCTCCCATAGAGAGGGGCTCCTCCGGGTGCCGTCAGTCAAACAATGTCGACTGGCGGCCCCTAGGGGGAGAGCCTTCTCTGTGGGGGCACCTACGATCTGGAACGAGCTCCCCCCGGAGATACGGAGGATCCCGGATCTTCACACCTTCCGTCGCGCGCTTAAAACGTTTTTATTTCATCAAGCTGGCCTGGCCTAAATCTTCTCCTTTTTTTAAATTTAAATTTTAAACACAAATTTTAATTTGTTCAATAATGGGGTATTTTAAAATTCAGCCTAAATTATTTAATTTGTTTTAATCTATTTTAAATTTTGTATCTCTGTGTTTTATCCTCTGGCTGTTCACCGCCCTGAGTCCTTCAGGAGAAGGGCAGTATAGAAATTTAATAAAATAAAATAAAATAAATAAAGGAGTCCACCAAGGATGCCCACTGTCACCTCTGCTATTTATTCTGATGTTAGAGTCATTATTAACGAAAATTAGATCAAACCCAGAAATTAGAGGAACCAAAATTAGAAAGGAGGAATATAAAATACAGGCATTCACAGATGACCTAGTATTTTTTATTGAGGACCCAAAGGAGACAGGACTTATCTTAATACAGGAAATAGAGAAATACGGAGAAGTATCTGGCCTTAAAATTAATAAAACTAAAATAAAAATGATAGTTAAAAATGTAGCAATAAAACAGAAAAGAAAATTAGAAGAATTGGGACTACAGAGTACCAAAAAATTTAAATATTTAGGAATTTGGCTGACAGCGAGATGTTCGATTAAAGAGGACAATTATGCGAAATTAATACACCAAATAAAATTGGACTTGGAAAGATGGGGGGCACT
The DNA here is from genome assembly GCF_029215685.1 of Pituophis catenifer annectens. NCBI lineage: Eukaryota > Metazoa > Chordata > Lepidosauria > Squamata > Colubridae > Pituophis > Pituophis catenifer. Next base: position 28,215,160 of record NW_027256881.1, on the reverse strand, counting down.
GCATCTATCTATACTAGGTTGAATTGCAACCATTAAGATGAACATTCTGCCAAAACTGCTTTACCTTTTTTAAATGATACCTATAAAACTGGACAGGAAATTTTTTTACAGATTTTAATAGAATTAAAACAAAATTTATATGGGCAGGTAAAAAAGCAAGAATAAAATTAACAGATCTTCAGGATAGTAGAACTAGAGGTGGCTTTGGGCTTCCAGATTGGCGACTTTATTATAAAGCGGTAATATTAGTATGGGTTAGGGAGTGGATTAACTTGAGAAAAAGATGACTACTCACACTGGAAGGACATGACATACAAAAAGGATGGCATGGCTTCCTATGGGATAGGGAGAATAAATCTCATTTATATTTCTTTAGACTTAAAGTAAGGGAAGCTCTGATGCAAATATGATAAGAGACTAAGAGAAAGCATCATATAAAAATTCCTAGTAGGTTATCGATGATGGAAGCGATGATTCACCCTAACACTTTGGATATAGGCAATGTTGAGTCCTCGCGGGCTGACACGCCCCGAGCCGGCTCCGTCATCAGCGGGCTCGGATTGGAGGAGGCGCACAGCAACTGACTTAGCGGGAAGCTGCTTGGCTCTCGATTGGTTGGACCGTCTGACAGCTTGCTATTTAAGCAGCTGTCAGGAGGAAAGGTTCCGTTCTGTTTGCTTGTTGAGTCTGTTTAATAAAGTTACCTGTTCAGCAGCCGGGCCTCAGTGTCTACTTCGCCGAATCTAACAACTGGCGACGTTGGTTGGGATCGGCTTGAAGAACCCTCGCCGGAACTGAGGCCAGCTGAGGCGCGCCACAGTGATCGTCAATACTGCGATGGCTGTTCCTCTTCCTACTTTCACGCCGTTCGAGGCAGCAACAGAGATGTGGGACGAATACATTGAACGGTTTGAATGCATCTTACATGCAAACGACCTGGCCGATCTTCCCCCGGCCAGGAAGAGAGGGTACTTTTTAAGCTCCTGCGGGCGTGAAATATTTGCCACCGCCAGAGCCCTGGCCGCGCCTCAACCTGTATTCACCGTGCCCTGGGAGATACTATTGGACAAGCTTAAACAGCACTACGCCCCCGCCCCCTCCAAAATAGCCCGGCGGCATGCTTTCTATCAGCGATCGCAAAAGGCAGGGGAGTCTGTCAGCGCATATATGGCTTCCCTGCGCACGGCAGCTCTTCACTGTGAATTTAGGGAGCTCGATAATATGCTCCTAGACCAACTGGTCTGCGGGGTGCGCGATTTAAAGCTGCAATGTAGACTTCTAGCTCGCTCAGACCTAACCCTCCCCATCGCCATGGATGAGGCCAGAGCGTCGGAGATGTCCGCCCAGTCGTCGGCCGACATTCAGCGCGTGCAGGCTGGAGGGATGGGGGCTCCGCCTGCTACCCCGCAGTCCGTCCACTATGAGGGCTCTGACAGGGAAGACGTTTCTGAGCCTGAAGGGGAAGTGTGCCGCCTAAAGTCGGGCCGGAAGAAACGAGCGCCTCCCGCTGGCAAGCCTCCTCAGAGGGGATGCCTTGGTTGCGGCGGCCAGCATAACCGGGCAGAGTGCCGTTTCAAGTCTGCCATTTGCCGCCGGTGCGGCAAACGTGGTCACCTTTCCAGGGTTTGTCGGGCTGTTTTTCCCCTCCCTGACGATGCGGGGGAGCCTACGTCCAAGCGCCTGAAAGCCAAACAGTTCGAGCGCCGGGGTAATCGTGTGGAAGAGGAGCAGGATGTAGAGGTTGATGCAGTGGGTGTCAGCCACGCCTCTTCGCAAGGGACGGCCAGCAAAATCCATCTCACGGTCCAGCTGGAGGGTTTTCCATGTCATATGGAGCTGGACACGGGCTCCTCCCGTTCCCTTATTGCTTGGTCCACCCTTAAGGCATTGCTCCCAACATTCTCCCAACGGCGTCTCAAGGCCTGCCCTATTAAACTTAAAGATTACCAGGGGAAGCTTATCCCCACATTAGGTTGTTGCTCGTTCCGTGTTGTTTATGGCTCTTTTTCAGGTCGCCTGCCTCTGATCGTCGTGCGAGACCGCCTTCCCAGTCTATTGGGGTTAGACTGGTTTGATGCCTTACACCTGAGCGTCTCCGGAGTTCACTCTACCTGCTATGACATCTCCACTGAGCTGACTCGCGAGTTCGCAGATGTGTTCGATGGCCAACTCGGTAAATATACAGGGCTTCCCATTTCGTTCAATCTGGACCCCCAAGTGGCCCCTAGGCGGCTGAAACCTCGAAGGGTGCCACTTGCGCTGCGGGCCAGGGTGGACCGGGAAGTGGACAAATTGATAGCGCAGGGAATCCTTGTACCGGTGGAACACTCAAAGTGGGAGACCCCCATAGTCATTCCTTTGAAATCAGACGGATCCCTTAGGATCTGTGCTGATTACAAGGCGACACTTAACAGGGCGCTTCAGGCTAACCATTACCCCGTTCCCGTGGTCCAACACTTACTTCATTCACTGGGCCAGGGCAAGGTCTTCACAAAGCTTGATCTCGCCCAAGCTTATCAACAGCTTCCCGTCGACGAGGATACTGCCCTGGCCCAAACTATAGTAACCCACAGGGGGGCGTGTAAGTGTACCCGCCTACAGTTTGGGGTCAGTGTTGCCCCAGGAATTTTTCAGAGCTTGATGGAGCGGCTGCTCCATGGGCTTCAAGGAGTCGTACCCTACTTCGACGACGTCCTGATCGCGGCTGCGGATCAGGAGGACCTCGTCACGAAGGTAAGGGCTGTCCTCACTCGTTTCAGAGCTGCGGGACTGAAACTTCGGGCTGATAAGTGTCGAATGGCGGTTCCCCAAGTGGAATTTTTAGGGTTTTTGATTGATTCTGCTGGGATCCGCCCTGCCCCGTCCAAGATCAAAGCTATCAAGGATGCCCCTGCGCCCGCTAATCGGGCCGAGCTGCAGGCTTTCCTCGGCCTTCTTAACTTTTACGCGATGTTTTTGCCGCACAAGGCCTCACTTGCCGAACCCCTCCACCATCTATTGGACGCTAAATCCCCCTGGCGTTGGGATAAAAAGGTGGCTGCCTCGTTCAAAGCTGTTAAGGACGTCCTCACGTCCGATGCCGTTTTGGTCCAATATGATGCAGGTCTGCCTCTTGCTCTGACCTGTGACGCTTCCCCATATGGGGTGGGGGCTGTCTTGAGTCACCTGTTACCCAACGGGACGGAAGCCCCCATTGCCTACTATTCCGGCACCTTGTCACCTGCGGAGCGTAATTATAGTCAGATTGACCGGGAGGCTTTAGCTGCCGTAGCGGGGATCAAACGGTTCCATGATTACCTTTATGGTCGTTTTTTTTTACCTTGTCACTGACCATAAGCCGTTATTAGGATTACTGGCGGCTGACCGCCAAACCCCCCTTGTCCTCTCGCCGTGCATGTTGCGGTGGGTAGAGTTTTTGTCTGCTTATTCTTATGAATTGCAGTATAGGCCGGGGAAGGCGATCGGACATGCGGATGCCCTTAGCCGTTGTCCCCTTCCTTTGGTTGTCCAGGACCCTGCCCCGACGTCATCCGTCCTCCTGGTGGACGAGATGTCTCCCTTAGTGACCGCAGCTGACATTCAGTCCCAGTCAGCCGCTGACCCCACTCTTTCCCTTGTACTTGACTGGGTGCGCAGGGGCTGGCCTGCGGCTTCCCCGGCAGCCGAATTCTTGCCATATGTGCGCAGACGACACGAGTTGTCTGTGCTGTCAGGGTGCCTCCTGTGGGGAAACAGGGTAGTTGTTCCCCCCACGCTCCGACCTCAAGTTCTAGCCTGCCTCCACGATGCCCACCCGGGCATCGTACGGATGAAAGGATTGGGCCGTAGTTATGTTTGGTGGCCAAAGATCGACCAAGACATAGAGGGGTGGGTGGCCCGTTGCCCCCAATGTCAACAGTCATGGCCTGCCCCCCCCCGCGGCCCCGATCCAGGAATGGGAAACACCCAGGGGTCCCTGGACGAGACTGCACCTGGATCTCGCGGGCCCTTTTTTTGGCCGCACATTCCTGGTCATGGTTGATGCGTACTCTAAGTGGGTGGACCTTACCATCATGTCATCCACTACCATGGATGCTGTCACGAGGGTTCTAGAGGGTCTCTTTGCCACTCATGGGTTGCCCGATACCATAGTTACTGACAACGGTCCGCTGTTCACGTCTGCACCCTTCCAGCTGTTTCTCGCTAAGTGGGGCATCCGCCATGCCCGTACGGCACCTTGCCATCTGGTGGCGAACGGGTTGGCGGAAAGGGCCGTGAGGTCAGCAAAGGAGGCATTACGTCATCTCGGGCCCGCAAATTGGCACCAGAGAGTATACCAATATCTGTTGGCACAACACACAACTCCGACCGCCTCCACCAGGCACAGCCCCGCCGAGTTGTTGATGCGTCGGCGACTCTGCATCACCCTGGATCGCCTACATCCGAGTTACACAAAAGAGACACACACGGGGGGCAAAGGTCAGGCTCGTTTATTTGCTGTGGGTGATCGAGTTTTCGCATTGAATTTCGACTCCACGGTCAGGTGGCTCCCGGGGCGAATCATAGAACTAACCGGGCTCTATTCTTATAGGGTCCTACTTGCCAATGGCCGAGTGTGGCGGCGACATATCAACCAACTGAGGCGACGTTGGGCCGATGTTGTTGAGCCTCAACCATCTCAAGTTGCCCCGTGTTTACCGACGCCTGCAGAAGTTCCGGGAGCACATCCTGCACCGCCGGTCTCCACCAACCCGTTCCCGACGGAGGCACTCCCTCTGGGAAACTTGCCAGAATCCCCAGGGTTTGCCCCTGTAAGTAGTCCTCCCGCTACGGTAGTCATCGAGTCAGCTGAGGGACCCCAGTCGGAAGATTCACCTCCGGCTCCACCTAATCCAGGGCTACGGAGATCTGGGCGACTCCGACGTCGTCCTACCTACCTGGCGGACTACGAGTGCTCTATCCGGGGGGAAAGGGGTGTTGAGTCCTCGCGGGCTGACACGCCCCGAGCCGGCTCCGTCATCAGCGGGCTATTTAAGCAGCTGTCAGGAGGAAAGGTTCCGTTCTGTTTGCTTGTTGAGTCTGTTTAATAAAGTTACCTGTTCAGCAGCCGGGCCTCAGTGTCTACTTCGCCGAATCTAACAGGCAAAATGGTTAAATATAATGAAATTTTAGACAGTCAAGGAAACTTAAAATATAGACAGGGATTGGAAAAACAGGGCATAATCATAGATTGGTGGCCATATTTGCAACTTCAATCACAGTATAAAAAAAGATAAAGAGGAGTATGGAATTGAGATGGTTCCATAACAATTGGACAAATTATTGATTGGCCCAGATGAAAAATTGATAATGAAAATTTATAATTACTTACTAGAGGTTGATAGAGCTGAAGATATAGTGAAGCGAGTTAGCATGAGCAAAAAATGTTAGGCATAGTATTGAATTGAAGGATTGGGGAAAAATTTGGAATAGAAATTATAAAATAACTAAATCGGCAACATATAAAGAGAACCAGTATAAAATCTTTTATTGCTGGCATTTGGCACCCTCTAGATTAGCAAAACACAAAAACAACACTGGCGGTGGCATACAAAGAGAACCAGCTAAAGATGTTTTACAGGTGGCATATGTCACCAACAAGATTGGCCAAAATAAACCCGAAAAACAGTTCAGCGTGTTGGAAATGCAAGAATCCACAAGGCACTTTTTACCACCTATGGTGGACATGCCCGGCGGCAAAGAAATTTTGGTCCATCATTAAGAAATAGCTAGAACAAATCACCAAATTACAAATAGATAAGAAACCCGAAACCTTTCTGTTAGGAATTTTCACAAAAACTTATCCCAAAATAAAATACCTATTAATACATATTTTAACCGCAGCAAGGATAATATATGCCAAAAATTGGAAGATGGAAAAAATCCCAACGGAAGAAGAAATAATAGATAAAATTACACAATGTGCGGAAATGGACAGGTTGACAAGAGAGCTAAAGGAAAAAGAAGACACTGAATTTTATAAAGTCTGGAATAAATGGTATCAATGGCATAGGGCTGCTACGGAAGAAATATAACTAGAAACCAGATAGAATAGAAGTACAAATGTGCATATAATCACTTCCTTATGGGAGAATAAACCTTCAGAGAGAAACTCAGAAAGCGAAGGTATAATCTAAACATATAATATATAGATCATTAAACCAGAAGTCTTAGAGAGTAGGAGAGAGGAGAGGGTAAAGAGGTAATAAGAAACTATTAAGTCAAGATTTAAGGGAATAAGTATAACTGTATTAGTGGAAAGACCATTACGAAACAAACGCTTCAAACGAGTGACTATTTATAATTGTTTATTGTATAATGTATTTTTTTTGTTTTTGTCATATGTGTCTTATGTGTTTCTTTTTATCTGTTTTAATAAAGTTTATAAATTTTTTAAAAAAGAGAGAGAACCAGTATAAAATCTTTTATTGCTGACATTTGGCACCCTCTAGATTAGCTAAAATATACCCAAATTTAAACCCGAACTGTTGGAAATGTGGTCAAAAGCAAGGTACCTTCTATCATACATGGTGATTATGCCCCGAAATGAAAAAATACTGGAAGAAAATACACAGATGGTTACAGGAATTAACAGGACTTCAGATAGAATTCACCCCAGAACTATTTCTCCTAGGGATAAACTAACAAAAATACGACAAAAGAATAATATACATCATCTTACATATAATAACCACAGCAAGATTAGCTTTCGCTCAATGCTGGAGATATGCAAGGATACCTTCCAAAGGTTTAATAATTAAAAAAAATATGAGATTGTGCAGAAATGGACAAATTGACAATTGATCTAAAAGGACAAATAGATTCAGAATACTGCACAATATGGGAGAAGTGGTACAATTGGATTGAGAACAGAAAAATGAAAAAGAAATAGACAAAATAGAAAGAGAAACAAAATGTATAGCAAAAATGTGTAGAGTGTATTTGAATTGGATGATATGGTATGTAAATGGTCACAGTTATGCTTAAGATGTAAGATTTGTTTATTTGTAGAAACTCAATAAAAAAAAGAATAGAGGGCTGAATGTCTACTCCAAATGCAAAGAACTGGAGAATCAACATAGATCAGGCTCCTTACAAGATATACATTGACTTGGAAAGGCAGAAGGAAAAAACTCAGGATTTCAATGCCTTAGAGCCCTTTATTTATTTATTTATTTATTTATTTATTTATTTATTTATTTATTTAATTAATTAATTAATTTCTATACTGTCCTTCTCCCGAAGAACTCAGGGCAGTCAACAGTAAAACAAACCCAATACAAAATTTAAAAGCAATTTTAAAAATATATTAAACAATTTGGCCCTGATTGTTAAAAGTAAACCCCAATTAAAATCATGTTTAGGCCAGCCCAGCTTGTTGGAATAGTAGCGTCTTGAGGGGATGGCGAAAGGTGCATAGGTCAAGGATCATCCGTATCTCCGGGGGCAGTTCGTTCCAGAGGGCAGGTGCCCCCACAGAGAAGGCTGTCCCCCTGGGGGCCACCAGTCAACACTGTTTGACCGACAGCACCCTGAGGAGTCCCTCTCTGTGGGAACGTATTGGCCGGTGGGAGGCTATTGGTAGCAGAAGGCGGTCTCGTAAGTACCCAGGTCCTAAGCCATGGAGCGCTTTGAAGATGGTGACCACCACCTAGAATCACACCTGGAAGAACACCGGAAGCCAGTGCAGCTCGTGCAGGAAGGGTGTTACATGGGTGTGCAGAGTCGCTCCCATAATCGCCCACGCGGCCGCATTCTGGAACAGTTGGAACCTCCGAGTGCTCTTCAAGGGGAGCCCCATGTAGAGAGCATTACAGTAGTCCAGACGAGAAGTGACGAGGGCATGAGTGACTGTGCGCAAGGAGTCCCAGTCCAGAAAGGGGCGCAACTGGTGAATCAGGCGAACCTGATAAAAAGCCCCCCTGGCCACAACCGTCACATGCTCTTCTAGCGACAGCTGTGCATCCAGGAGGACACCCAAGTTGCAGGCCCTCTCTGTGGGGGCCAAGGTCTCACCCCCAATAGCCAGCATTGGAACCAGCTGGCTATACCGGGACGCCGTGAACCACAGCCACTCAGTCTTGGAGGGGTTGAGTCTGAGCCTGTTTCTCCCCATCCAGATCCACCAGCCTCCAGACACCGGGACATCACGTCAAGTGCATCATTGGGATGGTACGGGGTGGAGATGTACAGCTGAATATCATCAGCATACTTATGAAACTGCACCCCGAAACCACGGATGATCTCACCCAGCGGCTTCACATAAATGTTGAACAGAAGGGGTGAGAGGACCGACCCTTGCGGCACCCCACAAACAAGGTGCCTCGAGGTCGACCTCTGACCCCCTGCCAACACAGACTGCATACAGTCAGAGAGGAAGGAGGAGAACCACTGCAACACGGTGCCCCCTACACCTAACCCCTCCAACCGGCGCAGCATGATACCATGGTCGATGGTATCAAAAGCCGCTGAGAGGTCTAATAGGACCAGGACAGAGGAACAACCCCTGTCCCGGGCCCTCCAAAGATCATCCACCAATGCGACCAATGTCGTTTCTGTGCTGTACCCTGGTCTGAAGCCCGACTGGAACGGATCCAGATAGACAGCTTCATCCAGGTACTGGGGAAGTTGTTGCGCCACCACACTCTCAACAACCTTCACCACAAAGTGACAGTTGGAGACTGGACGATAGTTCATTAATACAGCTGGGTCCAAGGAAGGCTTCTTGAGGAGGGGCCTCACCACCGCGTCTTTCAAGACAGAGGGGAAGAAACCCTCACTCAAAGAAGCGTTAATAATCTCCTGGAGCCAGCCTCGTGTAACCACCCGGGAAGCCAGCACCAACCAGGAGGGACACGGGTCCAATAAACAAGTGGCAGCACTAAGTCTACCCAGAATCCTATCCACATCCTTGGGAGCCACAGGGTCAAACTCCTCCCAGATAATACTCTCAAGACCTACCTCAATCACCCCATCTGAACCTACCCAATTGGAGTCCAGGCCTTCCCTAATCTGAGCTATTTTGTCATGCAGATATTGCACAAAATCCTCAGCCCTACCCTGCAAAGGTGTTGGTTTCTGTGAAATGTGGACAAGTAGATATAAAGTCTGTAGGTTTATGGCAGAAAAGAAAACCAACAGACTATTTTAAAAATGGTGAACAAATCTTCTACATATGGCTTCATTATTGTAAAGCAACATATTTAGCTGAGTCATTTCCATGAGTATTTTGCATAGTTAACTGCTGAGCATACAGGGAGTTTACATTATGCTGTGTTTATATGAAGCTTGACCAGGAGCAATAAAGGGAGTGCAGGTCTTTCTTCCTGCCTGAAAACATATGGAAGATGAAAAATACATAGAAGGCACACAGCCTTTCTGGCAACACTCTAGGGTAGGTTTTTCTCACACATCTTTCCATTGTTGTGATGCCTCCCTGGGTGTCCCTCAGCTCAGTGTGAACAACCCTCATGGGAGGAGGACCCTGACGTTACCTCATTTGGGATGTGAATTAAATGTCAGATGCCATAGATACTATAGAGATATAGAGATGATTTCAAAGTGAAACACAAGACATTTTCCTGTACTTCTAGTGACCTAGTAATTTGAGATCTGTCACATAACACAAATTTCAGGCTTAGTTATACAATTATACTGTTTAATATTTGCTTGGGTCACCTATAGCTGTGGACTACCAACTGAAGGAATACTGTAGTGAGATGGGTGACAAACAGATTTAATAAATGAAAATAAAATTTTCTGGCAGAGCAACAGAGTTTCACCATTCAGTGTCATAATTTCACATTCTTCACATTGGCTCTCTTATTCAATTACAAGAAAAATGCCCTAGAAAAGGGACATTTCAGGCTGTATTAGACTAGTCCCTCTTTTTCTCTCCTCCTTTCTGTGATACAGTTGCTCTGAGAAAGGATCCTAAGAGTGAGGGATGAGGACAAGAATGGAAAATAAATCTACACACAGATGCAACAATTTCTGTATTACATAGACACTGCTGATAAAACTGGCGTGAGCAATCAAGATGCAAAAAATTGCTGCAGTGGAAAGGCATACTGAGAGGATCCTTCATGAAGTCAAGTATTGAGCCTGGTCATTGCGGGCAATAGGCAGGACATGGGTTATTAATAGTTTCACTGCAATGAATGGAAAAGGTAGTTATTCAGCCACATCTCCCACACTTTGCCTTGAGAGTGGAGCCCGTTTCTGTGGATTATAGATGATTTCCCCCTAGCATATCTTTGCTCCAGACTCTCAGGAAAGATGAACGAGCAAAATCAGAAGTTAATTAACCACAGGCACATTAGTGGACCTGTGAGGCTGAAAATGGTAAAATTGGCAGCTCTAGAAAGAAAAAAAACTATAGGAAGAAGATGATGAAGAAACTGTGAAAGCTGACTTTATCTCTAAAAGTGCCTTGAGACCTACAAACAACATCCTTGTTGTAATCTTGCTGTAATCCAAGAAATGGCCAGTTACCTTGTGTAATGAGTGTGTGCAGCAAGGGTAATGAGGAAACCTCAGGGACAAACTGACTCGATGTTTAGAAATCACATTAAGTAAGATAATGGAAAGTGAATCCATGGTTTGAGAGGCCACAATGTTTGGATGGTTTTCTTCTGTATCAGGCTTCATGATTTCATATATTATACTGCTTTCTTAGTATTAGTAATCCTTTCCTAAGGAATCTGGCTTGATAATTGTACTGATAACATAGAGGTAACAGATAAAAGTGATTCAACAAGTCATTTTTGCTTTTAGCATTTTTATTATCTTGAATTTTTAATCGTTCAAAAGATGGAACTTAGTATAAAGTTTCTTGAGGACATTTTCAGACATCCTATTTCCACCTGCAATCCCTCACATTTCAATTTACCAAGTTATCATTTTCTCTTCACTCTCTGCAATACTGAGAAGACATTGTGCTGCTTCTTTGTCCAAGAAGGGGGCAGTTCTACACCCTTCATGTTTCCCCTTCCAAATTTCTCATAAGACCATTTGATTTTGATCTCTGATTATTCATCTGTAATGCAGAGAACATGAAGAGGATGTATCAGTGCTGAAACATTCTTCATCCAATTAACCTATAGGAGAATGCATTGCAGAACTCAATACTGAGAACCTCAGATGATAAACATGTGACCAAATGATCTCTCCTCAACACTGTGTACTCTTTTCCCTTTTTTCTTGGTGCCATTCCTTGTCCTGGAGAGGCCCTAAATCAAGCTTGCATTTAAGAGTTATGAGCTCTTCAAAGTAGACCAGACTAGGAAGTAGATACGCAAGGCAAGGCAATTTGAATTATAATTTATTTATTTATTTATGTATCACCTTTATTATTTTTACAAATAACTCATGGCAACAAATATATAATATCTGAAACTGATTGGTCTGAGAGAGAGTAACTGACTGAAGGTCAACCAGCTGACTTGGATGACTTGGATGACTTGGATGAGGGATTGGAAAGGGAACTCATCAAATTTGCAGATAACACTACATTGGCAGGAATAACCAACACCCCTGAAGACAAGCTCACTTCCTGCTATTGCTTTATTTTTCTTTAAAATAAAATTTAAAAGTTTGCAAATTTCCCATGAAATACAGCTAAATGAAGATCACAGTTCTTGTATGACTTCTTTAAGAGAGACTTGGGGCATTAGATTCACATGACTACAAGAATGTGTGTGCTTGCATGCATGCATCCATATCTTTTTGAATAGATTTCAGTTTGGAAGACATTTAATGCTCTTCAACCATACCAGAGGAACTATTGAGTCTGTCAGCTGCACTTCTATAACTGTTTGGTTTGGTTCTGCAACCTAACAAGACAGACACAGACTTCAGAGAATAATTAGAACTGCAGAAAAAACAATTGCTACCAACCTGCCTCCCATTGCGGACCTGTATACTGCACAAGTCAAAAAGAGGGCTGTGAAAATATTTACAGCATCCTCGCATCCTGGACATAAATTGTTTCAACTCCTACCCTCAAAATGACGCTATAGGGCACTGCAGACCAGAACAACTAGACACAAGCACAGGTTTTTTTCCTGAATGCCATCACTCTGCTTAACAACTAATTCCCTCAACACTGTCAAACTATTCACATTAGGCTGCATTACTATTGCTATTGGTCTTCTCATCGTTCCTGTCACCCATCTCCTCCCACTTGTGACTGCATGACTGTAGCTTTGTTTCTTGTATCCTTGCGATTTATATTTATATTCATATTGATTGTTTCCTAGTATGATTTGATTGCTTATTGTACTGTATGACTGTCACTGGGTGTTGTGCCTTGTGATTCTTGATGATCGTATCTTGTCTTTGTATGTACATTGAGAGCATATACACCAAAGACAAATTCCTTGTGTGTCCAATCACACTTGGCCAATAAAGAATTCTATTCTATTCTATTCTATTCTATTCTATTCTATTCTATTCTATTCTATTCTATTCTATTCTATTCTATTCTATTCTATTCTATTCTATTCTATTCTATTCTATTCTATTCTATTCTACATTGTGCCATAAAGTCACACAGAATGTCTCTGTGAGATGTAAATGCCTTATTCCCTAATGTGTAAATAATGTATATATGGGACATCGGGGGTTAACTTATTCTTTGGTTCCTAATGTATTCATAATTCACCACTCCCATTCTTGGCTCCACCCCTTGTATATATAAGGAGCCACCTTCACCATTTTCCTTGCTTCTATCTGTGAATATTCAGTGAATATAGAATGCCTGTTATAATTAAAGAGAAATATATTTAAACCTCTAACTCTTATTATCATTATTGAGTCTGATCCTGAAAATATTGCAACAAGCTGGTAGCAGAGGATGGTTAATTGACTCAATAAATACTTAAAGATGTCTAAGAAAGATAGGCCCAACACCAGGGCCTACAGCAAAGAAATAGAAACTGAACAAGAAATAATCAACGAATCCACAAACGCGATTTCGAGAGAATCCGAAGAATACACCACTGAAGAAGAAGAACTAATAAATGAAAATAATGACCAGGAGGAAATCGAAATAGAAAATAACGAACTCAGGTCAGAGATATTAAAACTATTAAAAAGCCAGAAGAATGATGAAAGCCTCATCGCGAATCTCCAAGAAATGCTGAAAAACAGCGGAGCAGCGAGAGAGAAAAACATTGCTAAAGAGAAACCCAAAGACCAAAAAACTGTGAGTGATATGACTACAGAGAAAGTCGTTATGAAAAAGAAAAGATGTGATCCCGCGCGAAATTTTGAATGGCAGCCATCTTGGTTCCAACAAGCCTCCAAAGTGAGCGAAGCAGAGCCAATCAAAATGCTCAGTTCAAAATTTCTGGCGCGAAAAACGTTATCAGACAACGAAAGCGAAAAGGAAGATTCAAACTCTTCAGAAGAACCAGAATCAGAAAGCGAAGACGACTTAACGAAATCCCAAGTAAAGTCAGCAATGAAGACGCTTTTTGCTGCATTTGGGCCAAAATTAAAAATTTCCAAAGCGACAACGAAGAAGCTAGAGAACAAGCCGATACCTCAAGACCTGCACGCTCCCATCCTGACTTCGAGAGCGACGACGCCCGAGCCCAGAGAGCCATGTCGATTCCGCCCTACACCGCAGACCGGATCAAGTATCAACGCACACAAAAGAAAGAAAAGAGCAGTCGCCGCCATCAAAACTCCTAAAACCGAGCCAGAAACCGACTCGTCTGAAGAGGAGCGGAGCGAGCGAGCTACAATGGAGAGAACCTTCCACGACGACGCCAAAGAAGAAATGAGCAACGCGCATGTGCGAAACTACGTAGACGGTCCGGAAAGACTTGAACTGGCCAGAGAACCGCGCAGACTCGTTGCGAGCATCCCCATGCCGTTTTGCAATTTCCTGCACTTGCGAGACCACGGACTACCTCAGGTTGTAAGTAATGAACAAAATAATGTGGGAAACTTACCCAGTGACTTCCCAAAACTTAGAGTTGATGGCATTAATTTGCAAGAATGGTATCAACAGCTCCAGGTTGTCTTTATGAAAGAAAATTTGCTATTCTTTATCACTAGTCCTCCAAAAAGACCTTGGACTTTAAAAATAGATTGTTTACATCATAGAGCATTTTTCTTAATAATATCTAGCGTGTCTCCTACAATGTATCATAGCATCAAACCAAACCTAACTGTTTCAGAAATAATTCAATGCATGTTTAATCTGTTTCACAGCGATAGTGTAGCTACCACTACAAGAATGTCTAAGGATTTCTTTTCTTCCAGAGTAAAACCAGGGGTTTCCATAAGTGAGCATTTGATATCTCTAAACAAAATAAGAGCTGAGCTGCATTTGAGGGGGGAAGTGATTTCAGATCAAACAATGAAAAGTGTTATTATCAATTCACTTGATTCATCATGGGATAGTTTTATGTCACACTTAGACACCATCAATCTAGGATATTTATCCATAGAAAGTCTATCTAACAAATTGATAGCAGAAGACAATTCAAGAAAAAATCGTTCCAGCAATCACACAGAACACAAATCTTTTAGGAAGGTAGCTTTCCAGGAAAAATACAATGAAGCTTTTAAATGCCATAATTGTGGGTCCAGGGAACACAATAGAAGAGACTGTCCCAAAATCTCAAAGGAGAGACATAGGTCAGAGTATAGGAGCAAATACAATTATAGACAGTCTTCCACAGATAGACATAAATATAGAAGCCCACCAAATTACAGAGATAGTAGAGGGGGTAGAGAAAATTCAAAAGAGAGAAAATCTGGTTCACTGAATGGACTAAATAAACAGGACAGCACTAAAACACAACAAAATGAGAACAATAATTGGCTTATTGATTCTGGGGCAACCAACCACACCACTAATAACAAAAATATATTGTCTTCATTTACAGAAGATAAATTTGTAATAAAGGTAGCTAATCAAGAAAAGGTTCAAGTATTAGGCAGAGGAAATGTGACCTTGCCTGGCCTAGGAAAAATAGAGGGGGTATTGTTAATTCCAGAAATACCTCATAACATACTAAGTGCCATAAAACTAAGCAGAGATTCTGACATCAATATAGTTTTCTCAAAGGGGAAAGCAACTTTAGAGAAGGACAAAACAAATGTAGGCACTGTGATGATTAAAGGAGGCCTACCCTATCTAATAACAAAAGAAAGATGTTTACATAACATTGATTCAAATATGGAAGATTGTATTGAGACAGATGATGAAAATGTTAGTAACAGTGACAATGATGAATGTAAAATATCTCATGATCACGCAAATACACACAATGAGAAGAAACCAAGAATAGGTAAACCAATTCATGATGAGTGTGCTCACATCTTGCATAGGAAGTTAGGACATGCAAGTTTTCCTGTAGTACAAAAAATGACTGAACACGCAGAAGGTGTCAAAATAAAAAATTGTGAAAATTATTTGGAATGCTCAGTATGTAAATCCACTAAACTAAAAACTAGTCCCAGACCAAAAAAATCCAACAGATCAACTAACAAAATTTTTGACTTAGTACATATGGACCTAGTTGGTCCATTAACTCCATCAATCACTTATAGAAAACGTTACTTCCTAACAATAGTAGACGATTACAGTCGCTATGGTTTTGTTTACACATTAAAACACAAGGATGAAACCTTTCAAAAATTTAAGGAATTCTACAAACGCATAGAAACACAACATAATATCAGAATAAAACAAATTATGACAGATAGGGGATGTGAATTCATGTCTAAAGAATTCTCCCAATGGTTAAAGGATAGAGGAATGCTACATTTCACGTCTAGTCCATTTTCTGCGTTCCAAAACGGGATTGCAGAGAGAAAGAATTCCACACTACAAACCATGATTAGGTGCACATTAGAGGATGCTGGTTTAGGCAAACAATTTTGGTCAGAGGCCTTACATTATTCAAATTACACTCAAAATAGAACCTGGTCCAGTATTGTGAATAAAACACCATATGAGGTGATGTATAATAGGAAACCCAAATTAGCACACATGCACATATTTGGAGTCACTGCAGACGTACACATACCTAAGCAGTTGAGAAGAAAGGGAGAAAACGTATCCAGAAGATTAAGATTTATGGGATATGAAACTGGCACCAAAGGGTACAGATTCATTGATAATAATAACAAATTTATAGTCTCCAGAACAGCTGTGTTCCATGAACAGGCCAATTGGTCTAAATTACATCTTAATGAAATATTTCCAAATAAATGCAAAGATACAAAATCTTGTGAGGAAGGGACAATAGAAAATCAAAATATCAACAAAAATAAAAACAAAACCAAAACTTGGACAAATAGTCAGCACAAAATAAAGACAGACACATTAACAAAAAAGGAAGCAAGATATTTGCATGATAACCATAGCAAACCCGAAAGAGCTATTAGAAACAATAGAAATCAAGTACCAAATAAATACAGAGATTACATAATGCATATGGATGGTGAACAAATGACACCTAATACATATGAGGAAGTATTAAAACTCCCTCGTGAAGAAAAGGAAAAATGGGAACTAGCTATGAAAAAAGAGATGGAAAGTTTGCAAGGATTAAATGTGTTTACACCTGCGATTGCACCTAAAGATAAAACGATTATAGGTACCAGGTGGATTTATAAAATTAAGAATCTAGAAGGAGGCAATACTCTATACAAAGCTAGATTGGTTGCACAAGGTTATGCACAAAAATATCCGGAGGACTACACTGACACATACTCCCCCACAGTGAGAACAGAGAGTGTTAAAACAGCTCTAGTAGTGGCATCTGCACTCAATCTTGATGTATTTCAATATGACATACAGACTGCGTATTTACACGCAAAACTAGATAAGGAAATATATGTAAGAGCACCACACAGTCAATACACTAATAAGAATGAAATTTGGCTATTGAACAAGAGTCTATACGGATTAAAGCAATCTGGCAAAAGATGGTACGATTGCTTGGTAAAAGTACTTAAGACCATGGATTTCAACGCTACCACTGCTGATAACTGTTTCTTTGTAAAAAAGAGTGATGATCATATTGAATTTGTATTAATTTATGTAGATGATATTTTATATATAGGAAAACACAAGGAGAGAAGAGAAACCTTTGTAAATAAGCTAAACGAACATTTCTCGTTGAAATCTCTAGGTAAGGTAAACAAATACCTTGGCGTACAAATTAACAAAACTAGAAGGGGATTCAAACTTACTCAGAAAGATAAAATCATTGAACTTCTGAACAAATGCAATTTAAACAATGCCAAACCCTGTGACACTCCTATGCAAACTGATTTCCTTAGAAACACTGATGAATCTTCCCCTGAATTCAAGGATAATACATTTTATAGATCAGTCATAGGTTCACTTCTTTATATATCTAATTGGACCAGGCCAGATATTGCATTACCACTCAACTTATTGTCAAGATATGTTAGCAAACCAACAATGTATCATTGGGAAGCAGTCAAAAGAATTCTAAGATATCTGAAAAGTACATTAGACTTTTGCTTAGTATTAGAACCTAGTAATGGTAAAGAACCAAAACTTACATGTTACGCAGATGCGGATTGGGCTGGAGATATATCATGCAGAAAGAGCACTTCTGGTTATATTTTTCTATTAAATGACTGTCCAGTTTACTGGTACACTGGTAAACAAGAACTGGTAGCCACTTCGACCACAGAAGCGGAATATGTTTGTTTGTCCAAAGCTGCAAATAATCTTGTATGGTTTAATGATTTGATTTCAGATGTTTGGAAAAAACCTGCTTTGCCTTTTGTTATGCATGAAGATAATAAAGCAGCCATTGAAATATCCAGATCCGATGCCATTGGACAAAGGTCCAGGCATATAGATATAAAATTTAAACATGTGAGACAATTGTCCCAAGATGGATTTATCAAAGCAGTGCATTGTGATACCTCTGAACAATTAGCTGACATATTGACGAAGCCTTTACCTTCTAAACAGCACAAATATTTAACATCAAAATTATATGTCTTATATTGCCCTGAATCTGAATGTAATTGGTGTTGTATAGCGAACCGGCATTTAGAGGGGGATTTGTGAGATGTAAATGCCTTATTCCCTAATGTGTAAATAATGTATATATGGGACATCGGGGGTTAACTTATTCTTTGGTTCCTAATGTATTCATAATTCACCACTCCCATTCTTGGCTCCACCCCTTGTATATATAAGGAGCCACCTTCACCATTTTCCTTGCTTCTATCTGTGAATATTCAGTGAATATAGAATGCCTGTTATAATTAAAGAGAAATATATTTAAACCTCTAACTCTTATTATCATTATTGAGTCTGATCCTGAAAATATTGCAACAGTCTCTTCTCTTTCTATTTGTTAATTTACTGACGCAATTACATTGCCATTGAGCTCCATTGTGGAATCCAACCATTCAGTCAGAACTGAGGAAGCTTCTTGGATGGGAAGTGAAACATTCTCAAGGAAAAAAACCAAGAAAGTCCAGTTTCCTGTGGGAATTTTCAAAATAAATAAATACTTTCTTTTTAATTGATAAAGAATGCAAAAATAAAATGAGTAGCACTAAGACAAATACAAAGAAACAAATAGAACAAAAAAAAAAAAGGTATTCCAGCTGATGTGGTTGCTTGGGAACAGTGGTGGGCTGCAAATAATTTAACAACCGGTTCTCTGCCCTAATGACCGATTGGGTGAGTGTGATCAGGGTGTTCTGCCCCAGCTACGGACCCCAAAGAACGCAGCACGCACAAAGTCCATACAAACCTTAGTTTACTAATTAAGGACTACTGATAAGCTTTCTTTGTAGTACACAAGTACAGTTTAACTCAGTCTTTTCTGAATAAGGGCTGTTAATTTAACCTCATTAACAGCTGACAAGAATCCAAAGAATACTAACTCAATTCTGGAATCAAGACGGGAAGGAATATGAACGAAGTTGTTTCCTTCAAATTGCATCAGTCGTTGTCCTTCTTAAATAGGCTAGGGGAATGGCCAATTAGCCCCAAGCCTTACTCTCGAGGAAACCTCCTCCTGAGGAGTCACTCCTGCCTTTTAACAGCTCTGAGCATTCGTACATCGAGAAAAGGCTCCTCCTCTTCTTCCTCTTCACTTATGGGAGCTTCTAGAGGTTCTGAAGGCCGTGGCTGAATCCCCACCTCTGGCACCACATCTTCTCCAGCCTGACTCGAGTGCCAGCTGTACAAGCTGCTGGCGCAGCACCATACCAGCCTCCTTGCTGTCGGAATCAGCTACTAACTGCACAGGCTACTGATGGGCCAAAACACATGCCTCAATTGGCTGGGTGGACATGGCTTGGTGGACATGGCTGGGTGGACATGGCTGGGTGGACATGGCCAGGGGGCGTGACCAGTGGTGGGACTTGAATAACTTAACAACTGGTTCCCAGGCTGGGTAACCGTGGCCAGTTGGTCATGTGACTGGGTGGGTGATGTCACTCATCACACTCAGCCTGCCTCCTGGCCACTAATTAGCCGGTTGCGGCTAATCCCACCACTGGCTGGTCCTGACCCTGCAGGTTTTGGGGTCTGTTTTTTGGCCGGTTGTTGTTGTTGTTGTTGGCGGCTGTGTTCAGGCCAGTTTTGGGGGCATTTTCTGACCATTTTCTGGCAGATTTTGGCCCAAAAAAACGGCCAAAAATGGCCCAGAAAACAGACCGAAAAATGAGTGGGGGCAGGGCCAGCCAGTGGTGGAATTTGCAGGTTCACCAAACTGCACGGAATCTTAATTACCGGTTGGCCCAAACTGGTGCAAACCAGCAGCAGCCCATCTCTGCTTGGGAAGAAATAATACAAAAGAAATCCTAAAATATTAAGATCTTTCAATAAACATAAAAGATAAATACATAAATAAATGTATTAAGCTAAAGCCCACGGAATACTACTAAAAATAAGTATGCCTCAATTGATGACTCAATATCTATGCAGGACCCTGGAAAATGCACTGCAGGAATCAGCTTTGGGAATGAGATCACAAATTCCCACTGTCTGTCTCTGTCTCTATCTCTGTCCTTGTCTCTGTGTCACACATATAAAATAGTTATATTGGATAGAGCTTTCTTTTGCTGGTGGAAGAAAGTCAACATATAATTCCTCAGACCAACCTGAAGCATAAGAGAACAGAAGAAAAATGAACTTTCTTCAGGTACTATTACAAATAGGCAATATAGTAGTACACGAAGGATGCGGTCACTCAGAAACCAGACAAGACTGGGTGGTTTTCATTTTTAGGACCTTTTGAATCTGGGCTTTTACCACCATATCTCTTATCTATAAACAAATTTCTAAAATGTCATCATTTCAGTCATGATATCAGCAAAAGCTCATAAAAGCTTGCCATTTTAACCTTGACAAAAACCCAAACTTCTTGTTCTTTCCTTTTACTTCTAACAATCTTGATCTTTAGTCCCTTCAAATAATGTTATGCAACTTGATTTCTTTTCATTCTGGAGGGCCAGATTTGTCTAGCGATTAAGGCAACAGGCTAGAAAGTGGGAGTCTGTGAGCTCTAGTCCCACTATGACTATAAAAGACAGCTGGTTGACCATTAGCCAGTTACTCTCTCTCATTGTTCCCCACAATAACAATCTCACAAGCTTGTTTTTGTGAGGAAAATAGGAGGAAATTGTTTCAGATATTGTATATTTGCTGCCATGAGTTATCTGTAAAAATAATAAAGGTGGTATGTAAATAAATAAAATATAATTCAAGTTGTACTGTGTTGCGTGTCTGCTTCCTAGTCTGGTCTACTTTGAAGGTCTCATAACTCTTAATGAAAGTCACTCTTAAATGCAAGTTTGATTTCTGGCCTCTCCAGCACAAGGAATGTTTCCCAGAAAAAGGGGGGAAAGAGTACACAATGTTGAGGAGAGACCATTTGGTTACATTTTTGCATTCTGTGGTTTTCAGAGTGAGTTCAGTAGTCAGTTTCCTATCAGAGCTTTTTTAGAAACCACTAAAGGAATGAACTGATTAATTGGAATAGGTTAATTGGATGAAGAACATTTCAGCATTGATAGGTTTACAGTCTCCTCTTCATGTTCTTTTTTTTTTATTGAAAAAGTTTTACAATTACATTTTCTCCCCAATTTCCCTCCTCCCTCCCTGACCTCCCTAACCCTCCCTAACCTCCCCTAACCCTCCCCTCCCCCCTTAAGATATAATCCAAATCAAAATCTCCTTTTTATAAAACTTGAACCCGTCCACCCACTGTATATTTTTCACATCTTCACAAAATTCTATCTTTCTATCCCTATATAATACTTTCAGTTAAAAGCTATCTGGTATTTCCTAGTTTGATATTTATTATGCACATAATCTATCCACTTTTTCCACTCCCATACATAAGTCTCTTGTGAACCGTCTTTTAAGTATGCTGAAATCTTCGCCATCTCTGCAAAACTGGCCAACTTCAAAGTCCATTCTTCAATAGTAGGCATAGCTTCATTTTTCCAATATTGACCTATCAATAATCTCGCTGCTGTTATCATATACAATATCAACTTTGTTTCACCCAATGTAAAACCCTTAACTATACCCAACAAAAACAGTTGTGGAGAAAACTGAATTTTTTTCTTCAAAACATTCTGCATGACCCACCAAATTTTTATCCAAAAAGCCTTCACTTTCTTACAGGTCCACCACATATGATAATATGTGGCATCTAGGCAATCGCATCTCCAGCATTTTGATTGAACATTAGGGTACATACACGACAATTTCTTAGGGTCTAAATGCCATCTATAAAACATTTTATAAAAATTTTCCCTCAGATTCTGCGACTGTGTAAATTTAACATTCTGAACCCATATTTTTTCCCATGTTTCCAACATCACTGGTTCTGCAAAATTTTGTGCCCACTTTATCATACAATCTTTAACCAATTCGGTTTCTGAATCCCTTTCTAACAAAACATTATATACCCTTTTAATATACATTGGACCTTTCTCTTTTATATGTCTAACCAATTCCTCCTCATGCATCATTATTCCAGTTTTTTGGTCCTCTTTCCATCTCAATTGAAGTTGATTATACTGTAACCAAGTTAACTTAATCCATTCTTCCAACAGCGTTTCTAAAGTCTTCAGTTGCCATCTGCCCGCATCTGCAAAAAGAACTTCTTTATATAACCCCCCCCCCCCGAGTGACATTATATTTGTATTCCACATAATATGACCAAGATCCAGCCATAACGGTATTTTATAATCCCATTTGAGTCGGTGCTTCTTCCAAACTCTCATCAGAGAGTCTCTAAGTATGTGGCTTTTAAATACTTTATCCACTTTGTTCTCATAAAATAAGTAAGTGTGCCAACCAAATTCAAGATCAAAACTTTCTATGTTCAATATTCCAGTCTTTTTCCTTCCAAACCAATCACTTGCTTGCGTCAGAGCTGCTGCTTCATAATATAATTGTAGGTTTGGAAGTTTAAGGCCTCCCCTTTCTGGAACATCTTGCATAATTTTCAGTTTAACTCTCGGCTTTTTCTCATTCCAAACAAACTTATTCAGTCCTCTTTGCCATTCTCTCAATTGTTTATCACTTTTAAGCACCGGAATCATTTGAAACAAAAAAAGAAATCTTGGCAAAATGTTCATCATAACTGCTGCTATTCTTCCAAGTAGAGACAGTTGCAGTTTTTTCCAGGTCTCCATATCTTTCTGTACATCTCGCCACAACACCTCATAATTATTTTGAAACAGTTTCATATTTGATTCTGCAACCTGAACTCTTAGATATTTAACCTTTGATACTATCTCAAAACCTGCCATGCTTTCAAGTTCCTGTTTTCGATCTTGTGTCATATTTTTAACTATCATCTTAGATTTTTTCTGGTTCAATCTAAATCCTGAAACTGTACCATATTGATCTATGATGTCTTTCATTTGGATTATTGATTCCAATGGCTGTGTTAGGGTAACAACCAGATCATCTGCAAATGCCCTTATTCTGTAATCCTCTTGCCTTATCACTATTCCTTTCAAAGTGCTCGAGTCTCGTATTGTATTCAACAAGACTTCTAATGTTAAAATAAATAACAATGGGGATAACGGACAACCTTGTCTTGTTCCTTTTTCAATATTAAAGTCTGTTGTCAAACTTCCATTAATAATAATCTGTGCCTTTTGTTCTTGATAGATTGCTGAAATCACCTGTATAAATTGATCCCCAAAGTCCATCTTTTTTAAAGTCTTTAGTAGAAAATTCCAATCCACTCTATCAAAGGCCTTCTCCGCATCCAAGAAAACCAGCACTGCAGAGATCTGTTTATTCTTCTCAAGATATTCCAATAAATCTATAACTTGCCTTACATTGTCCTTCATGTATCTGCCTTCTATAAATCCCACTTGGTCACAATGAATCACCTCTTGAATAACTGGCATCAACTTGTTGGCTAATACTTTTGCAAATATTTTATAGTCATTATTCAGAAGAGATATTGGTCTAAAATTCTCAGGTTTTTTAGGACCTATTTTCTCTTTTGGTATCAATGAAATATCAATTGTTTAATTGCGGCAATAATCTCCTCAGCTGTTATAGGATAATTCATTCTCTCCTTTTGTTGACTGGTAATTTTTGTAACTCTTTTATTTTCTAGATATTTCTCTATAAGTCCAATGTATGTATCATCATTGGCATATAATTTAGTATAATAAGCTACAAAAACTTCTTTAATTAATTTTTGTTGGGAAATTTCCTTCCCTTCAGTATCAATACTATCAATGATCCGTGTACTCTGCTTCTTCCTTAGTATATAAGCCAACCATCTGCCCGGTTTATTAGCGTTACAAAATGTGTTGTGTTTTGCAAATTGTAAATTTGTTGCTGTTTGTTCCGCCATAAGCATTTGAAATTGATCTTTCAGAAGTTTTATAGCTCCTCGTATTCTTTCATCTGTTGGGTTTTTTATAAGTAACTGTTCTTTATTCTTTATTTCTGCTTCCATTTCAGATCTTTTCTTTTGTCGATTCAATTTGTGTTTAGAGTTCATATGAATGAGTACCCCTCTCATATACGCTTTACTCGCATCCCACACAATTTCAATAGGGGTACCCTTATTCAAATTCATTTCAAAAAATTCTTTCATCTGCTTTTTAAGTTCTATTATATTTTTTTCATATCTAAACAGATTTTCATTTAGTCTCCAAGATCTTCTCTCACTCTTTCCCATCTCAATTTCTATCCATACCGGGCTATGGTCAGTTAAAGTCCTTGGAAAAATCTTTGTTCTTTTTGTTTTTACAAGTAGGTCAGCTGATAGTAAAATAAAATCAATCCTAGAAAAGGATCTGTGTCTATCTGGAAAAAAAGTAAAGTCCAATTCTTTTGGGTTATGTATTCTCCAGATATCTTTTAATTCCAAATCTTCTTTCATATCAAAAAAAGTCTGTGGTAGTCTAATCCTTGACTTCGCCAAACTCTTTTTATCTATTTTAGAATCAATTACTCCATTCCAATCTCCCATGATTAAGATAGATCTATAATCCCATTGCAATATTTTAGAATGCAAAGTTTTGTAAAAATTATCCTGTTGTTGATTAGGAGCATAAATTCCAATCACTAGAATTAGTCCACTTGCTGTGTGCAGTTCAATTGCTATAAACCTACCACCTTCATCTGCTTCTATAATTTTAGCTGACAGTCTTTTATTTATATAAATAACCACACCATTCTTTTTTTCCGAATTTGAAGCTATAAAATGTGTTCCTAATCTTGAATTTATCAGATATTTTTGATCTTGTGTTCTAACATGAGTTTCTTGTAAACAAATTATATCATTGTTAAATTGTCTCAAGTATGTAAATAATTTCTTCCTTTTCTGTGGTGAATTTAATCCATTCACGTTCCAAGATAAAAACTTAATCGTCATGTACACTTTTTTGAAGCGACAAGCACATTTGCCGAAGATTTTCCGAGTCGGTAGTCTTCGGCTTTGCTCCCCCCATGGCTTCACATTCTTGTATATTGCTCTTGACTCCTTTCTTATATTGCTGTGGCTTGGGCCTTTCCTGTTGTTGTTTTTCTTTGAGTTGCTTAGAAATTGCTCGAGTTATACACTGATCTTTAGCTTCACACATCCGAGCTAGGTCCAAAGCCACTTCTCTTGTAGTCTTAGATGGTTCAATCACAATTTTCGAAGGAAGATCTAGCAGGGGCTCATCCAGAAAACCTTCTGTAGCTCCCTGCATTTCCATTGCCTCTAGTTCCAGCTGCTTAGGCTGCTCTTCCATCTCTTGCTGGAATTGCTTCTCCTTATCGCTCTCCTTTATCTCCAACACAGAAGATGTACGTGGGAATGGTGAACTCTCTTTAAAGACATTAGAATAAAATTCTTCCGCCTTCTCAACGGTATTTAATCAGTATCTTTCTCCCTTATACCTCAAAATTATACCAGTTGGAGCATCCCACCGAAATGGAATTTGTTGTTTTTTTAATTCATTCACTAGAAATCCAAAATCTTTTCTATCTTTTAACATTTTAGGTGGTAGCTCTTTATAACCTCCAATCTCCTTTCCCTCCACTTGCACAGCAGAGAGAAAAGACTTTTGCAAAATATCATTTCTCATTCTTCTGTCTGTAAAATATATCACCACATCTCTAGGCAATTGTCTTTGTCTGGCCACCCACGAATTCACTCTGTAGATTTTATCCATTTTGCAGAGAATCTCTTCAGGACTAATCTTCAACAACACAGCTAGAGCATCAGCACAAGTCTGTCTCAGGTCTTGTCTATCATTCTTTTTTATACCTCTCAGCCTTATGGCAAATTCCATAGACCTGAACTGCATCATTGTAATTTCATTTTCAAGTCTCTGCATATTATTGTCAGCATCAAAGATTTTATAGTTAGTCTCCTTCATTTTGACATCCATTTCTGATCTAAATTCTTCCACCTTAGAGTCAGTTTTAATAATTGCATCTGACAATCCAGTCACCACTGTCATTAATTTTTTGGTCACCTTGTCATATTTTTCTTGCACCACCTCTTTAATTTCTTTAATCTCCTGATTAATTTCCTGTTGTGACTTTTTAAACTTCTCATCCAAATTTTCATCTTGCCTCATCAAAGCCTGAGTAGTGAAATCCTTTAAACGTTCAAGGTCAATCTCTTTTTTCTGGCTCTGCTGGCTGGGAGGCTGCTGTTCAGGTTTATGTGTGGGGGATCCCCCCCTGCCGCCTTCTCTTCCTGTTTAGTCTGCTTAGAAGCCATCCTGCCACGTAGGTTAGCTTTTCCAAAAAAGGAAATCCTTTTTCCCTTTCCTCCACCACAAAGTCCTCAAAAAATTCCCCCAGGTTTAGTCAAATTAAGGGTGAAATTGAAGCAAAATCAGGCTTGTTTTTAAAAGAGATTTTCTTTTCCTCCACTTGTTACAGACAGTGCAACTTTGTAGCTAGTTGAAATCCACTCTCGCTTTCAGCTCGTTAACGCTGAAGCCGGGCACCATTTTCAAGAGACTTTCACACATTCACTCTTCTGTTTTAAAGTTAATCACAGGGCTAGTAATACTTGCAGTTTCGAGGTTCAAGTTGTTATTCCACCCTGGTTGTTTGAATTTGCTTTGTTTTCAATAGAAAGGTTGCTCCTGCCACCTTGTTGTACGCTGGGTAGACTCTTCCCACGCTGTCCGGAGTCTCGGCGAGCTGAAAGGAAGCTGTGCCTGTTTCCTCCCCAGAAGCAAAGGAAAGCTATCTGGGGGCTCACAGGGGCTCAACCTGCTTCTCACCCACTCTCTTCCACTAATCCTCTGGATTCGGGAACTTCCAAGCTGCTTCTCTTGATTGAAGCGGCTCTAACAGGCAGCGGGGCTGGCGGTCCAAAAACAGGACCGTCTTTCGGCGACAGGAAGCAAACCGGAAGTCTTCCTCTTCATGTTCTTGGCATTGCAGATAAATAATCAGAGATCAAAATCAAACAGTCTTATGAGAAATTTGGAAAGGGAAACATGAAGGGTGTAAAACTGCTCCCTTCTTGGACAAAGAAGCAGCACAATGTCTTCTCAGTATTGCAGAGAGTGAAGAGAAAATGATAACTTGGTAGATTGAAATGTGAGGGATTGCAGGTGGAAATAGAATGTGTGAAAATGTCCTCAAGAAACTTTATACTAAGTTCCATCTTTTGAATGATTAAAAAGTCAAGATAATAAAAATGCTAAAAGCAAAAATGACTTGTTGAATCACTTTTATCTGTTACCTCTATGTTATCAGTCCAATTATCAAGCCAGATTCTTTAAGAAAGGATTACTAATACTAAGAAAGCAGTAAAATATATGAAATCATGAAGTCTGATACAGAAGAAAACCATCCCAACATTGTGGCCTCTCAAACCATGGATTCACTTTCCATTATCTTACTTAATGTGATTTCTAAACATCGAGTCAGTTTGTCCCTGAGGTTTCCTCATTACCCTTGCTGCACATGCTCATTACACAAGATAACTGGCCATTTCTTAGATTACAAAAAGATTAAAACAGGCTTGTTGTTTCTAGGTCTCAAGGCACTTTTAGAGATAAAGTTGGCTTCCATGGTGTTTTTAATCACCTTCTTCCTATGGTTCTTGAGCAAACAGCTACAATATTAAATGTTGAATATAATATTAAGATTATTTTTTTTCTTTCTAGAGCTGCCAATTTTACCACTTTCAGCCTCACAGATCTACTAATGTGCTTGTGGTTAAAGCATTTTGCATCTTCATCTTTCATGAGAGTCTGGAGCAAATGATTATGCTGGGGAAAATCATTTATAATCCACAGAAACAGGCTCCAACCTCAAGGCAAAGTTTGGGAGATGTGGCTGAAAAACTACCTTTTCCACTCATTGTGGTGAAACTATCAATAACCTACATCCTGCTCATTGCCCGCAATGACTCAGGCTCAATACATGATTCAATGAAAGAGATTCTCAATATGTCTTTTCAATTTTTTTGCATCTTGATTGCTCACACCAGTTTAATCAGCAGCGTCTATGTAATACACCAATTGTTGCATCTGTGAGTAGATTTATTTTCCATTCTTGTCCTCATCCCTCACCCTTAGGATCCTTTCTCAGAGCAACTGTATCACAGATAGGGAGGAGAGAAAAAAAAAAAGGACTAGTCTTAAACACCCTGAAATGTTGTCCCTTTTCTAGAGCACTTTTCTTGTATTATTTTATTATTTTTATTATTAAAATTTATATGCCGTCCTTCTCCCGGAGGACTCAGGGCGGCTCACACAATAAAAACAAGAACAGTGATGACAACAATAAGATTAAAATCTAGTACAAAAATTAAAATCCCCAATTAAAAGCCCATAATCGGTCAGGGAATTTGATGGAAAAGCCATGTCTTAAGGCCAGTGCAGAATATGCAGAGATCGGGAGCCGTCCGGAGCTCGGTGAGTAACCCATTCCAGAGAGTCGGTGTGGCCACAGAGAATGCCCTCAGTCTGGGGGCCGCCAGCCAACATTGTCTAGCTGACGGCACCCGGAGGAGGGCAACGCTATGAGAGCACACAGGGCAGTGGGAGGCCGGTAGGAGGTGGTCCTGCAAGTACCTCAGGCCCATGCCATTTAGGGCTTTATAGGTGAGTACCAGCACCTTGAAGCAGATCCAGAAGGCCACTGGCAGCCAGTGCAGCTCACGCAGGAGAGGTGTTACCTGGGAGTAATGGGAGGCTCCCGTAACAACCCGCACGGCTGCATTTTGGACCAGCTGGAGCCTCTGGGTGCACCCCAAGGGCAGCCCCATGTAGAGGGCATTGAAGTAATCTAATCGAGAGACAATGGGAGCTTATGGAGGGCATCCCTGTCTAGAAAAAGCCGCAACTGGCACACCAGGTGGACCTGTGCAAAAGCCCCCCTTGTCACGGCCATTAGATGATCTGCCAAAGACAGCCGTGAATCAAGGAGGACACCAAGGTTGCGAGCCTTATCAGAGGGAGTCAGCAACTCCCCTCCCATCATAAGTTGTGGGGTAGCTAGATCAGGGGATGCCGGAATCCACAGCCACTCGGTCTTGGAGGGGTTGAGTCGGAGCCTGTTTCTACACATCCAGACCCGCATCACCTCCAGGCACTTTGACATCATGGAAAGGGCATCCCTGGGTTGCTCCGGGGTGGAGATATACAGTTGGGTATCATCAGCATATTGATGATACCTCACCCCGAAGCTACAAATGATCTCACCCAGCGGCTTCATGTAGATGTTAAAGAGCAGGGGGGAGAGAACCGACCCCTGCAGCACCCCACATGTGAGGGGCCTTGGGGAGGACCTCTGACCCCCCACCCAAACAAACTGCATATGGCCTGAGAGATAGGAGGAGAACCACTGTAATACAGTGCCCCCCACTCCCAACCTCCCAAAGCCGTTGCAGTAGGATATCATAGTCGATGATATTAAACGCTGCTGAGAGGTCAAGTAGCACCAGAATGGAGGAGCAACCCCCATCCCGGGCCCGCCAGAGATCATTCACCAGGGCGACCGATGCCGTTTCCATGCTGTGGCCATGCCTGAAGCCCGATTGGTATGGGTCTAGGTAATCAATTTCCTCCAGAAATTGTTGGAGTTGGTAGGCCACCACAGCTTCAACAACCTTCGCTATCAAGCGAAGGTTAGAGACGGGACAAAAATTGCTTAGGGAGGCCAGATCCAGCATCGGCTTCTTGAGGAGGGGTCGCACCACCACCTCCTTAAGTGCAGCAGGGAAGACCCCATCTCTCAAATAAGCATTGGTAATCGTCCGTATCCAGTCCACAGTCCCCTCTCTGGTGGCCACAACCAGCCAGGAGGGACATTGATACAGCAAACATGTGGAGGCTCCCAATCTACCCACAATCCTGTCCAATTCATCTATGGAAACCGGATCAAACTCAACCCAGATGTCACCTTCAAGACTAGCTCCCATTTCCTCATCGGACTCTGCCCAGTCAGAGTCTATTCCATTCCAGATCTGAGTGACTTTGTCTTGCAGAAATTGTACAAAATCCTCAGCGCTGCCTTGTAAGGGGTCATCCCTCACTCCCTGATTTAGGAGAGAGCAGGTCACTCAAAACAAGGCTGCTGGGCGATTTTCTGCAGATGCAATGAGAGCAGCGAAATAGTCCTGTTTCGCTGCTTCCATCGCCACAAGATAAGACTTAATATATGTTCTTAGTTGTGTTTAGTCGGATTCGGAATGGGAAGATCTCCAACGGCTCTCTAGGCGTCTCTTCCAATGCTTCATCTCCCACAGCTCCATGGAAAACCACGGAGCAAAATGGGATCCCTGTCGGCAGAGAGGCTGCAAAGGGGCAATTCGGTCCAGTGCCCCAGTGGCCGCCGTTCCCAGGCATTCACCAAGGACTCTGGCGAATCGCTGGAAAGGTCAGTGGGAAATGTCCCAAGCTCCGTCAGGAACCTATCAGGGTCCATCAGGTGCCTGGGGCGACACCATCAGTTCCACCTCCCAGCGGCGTGGGCTGGCGGATGGAAAGTCCAGTTTAAGGAGGGAATGGTCGGTACATGACAGGGGTTGTGTTGACAATTCACCCCTCCCCCGAGCATTTATCCATTGCCCACAGATAAAAATCAGTCAAGTGTGTGTCCACCTCTGTGAGTTGGGCCCTGTACAACTTGAGTCAGGTCCATGGCGTTCATGGAGGCCAAGAACTCCTGAATCAGCTCAGATGTCTCACCGGCTGATGGGAGATTAAAGTCTCCCATAATCATCAGGTTGGGGAGCTCAACCGTCAGTTCGGCTATGACTTCGAGCAGTGTGGGCAGGACTGAAGACACGCAGCTGGGAGACAGGTATGTAATCAACAGAGTCGACTGTACTCCAGCGTCCCATTTCAACAGAAGTGATTCACACCCACCTATCTGAGGGACAGTGACCTCCCTAGGTCTGAGACTTTCCCTAATAACAACTGCCACGCCTCCACCTCTCTCCTGGAGTTGAGGCTGGTGTAGAACACGAAAACCCGGTGGGCATAAGTCAGAGAGAGGAACTCCTCCCTCTGGGCCCAGCCGGGTCTCAGTGATACAGGCCAGGTCCGCACCCCCCTCGTATATCAAATCTTGCACAAGGGGGGGCCTTATTGATGACAGACCTGGCATTGACATGCACCAGCCTGAGTCCAGGGTTCCCCACTCCTAACCCCCCAAGGACACAAGCAGAACCATGAGGGTCAGAATGCTGAACTCGCTGCAAGCAGCGGGGATGCATTCCTCTGTTGTTCTTCTGTCCTCTGTTCACTCCACCAGCATATCTCCTGACCGCCACGGTGATAAAATGACCCTCACCCTCCCATGCCCCGTCCAGTCCCCCCTCCCCGCACTCCCCACCAATGCCATCAGACAGGCTAACTCCCTGATCCGCAAGGACCCCCCCAGGTCCACCCGAAAAACAATCCTCCCCCACTCCCGAACCCCTTAAAATTTTGATTAAAAACTTCCCCAAAAAGCCTCTCAACCCCCTCCTCGCAACATGCCACCTCTCGGGGTTCCAAAACCCGTCATCAAGGTAGGCCCTCGATAGAGTGGAGGGCCAGGCCTGTGAGAGGGGGGAGTCTCGCAGTGCAAATAGCTCAGCTGCTGAATACATCCACTAAAACCAAAATGGAACTGACATCCAAGTGGGGTCCAGTAACCTGGTCTACAAAGTTCTGAAACAGAAGATGGAAACTCAATGTGGGAAAGCTGGCCTCCACTGCCCTCTCACAGCAGTGGGAGGAGTCTTATGCCCTTGAACACACTTGGAGGATAAATGTCCCAGCCACCCTCTCATGGTGGGTGGTCCAGATGGTCGTGGCATTAAAAGAGTTTGATGGTCCGCCTCCTGCCTTACAACAGTGTCCATAAAAGCTGGCTCCCTCAGCACCCACATGATAACTGTCCAGTCCATATCGGCAAAGGGGCTCCATAAGAAATAGAGCAAAAATTATGGAGACAAGACTATGATAATCCCACGGGAGGGGGGTGTTTGTGAAAGGGGAACGAGTTTGTGACAAATATAGTCTGGAGGCAGCAAGCCAGGAAAAGCCCAGGCCAGGCTAGAGAAGGGGGGGAGATACCACCCAAGGCAGCCAATCAAAGGCCGTCCTCCGGCATCTCCAATTCCCAGAACTTGACAAACCCCCTCTGCCATGGCTCCAGCCTCCAGGTCCCCTGATCACAGTGGGGGTTTGTTAATCTCTGCAGGGCTGCAGGGCATGCTGGCAAGTTGCCCTTCTGTTCCCCTCAGCCAACGTTGCTCTTCCACCCCCATCCAGCCTTCACCCAGTGGCTGCCATTATGCCAGGGCAGCCCCCACCGATGCTGGCAAACACCTGACTCCAGTGCACCCCCGGAACCCCCGGAACCTCCAAAGCTCCCAGAAGGTAACCAAGGGCCAGGCGAGAGTCTCCACACCAGCGTCGCTGTTGTTATCACCACCACTGATTCAGTCTGCTGCTGCCGCCGCCCCAGGCATAGAAAAAAAAAGCTGGAGCTGCTGGCCGTTGGTGCCTTCCACCCTGCTGCACTTAGTCTCCACGAATTCTCCCCAGCCATGATGTCTGGAGGGCGAAAACACCCTCGACAGGCTGGGAGAGAGTTCCCTTCACCGGGGATTTGGGGCTAAGCTGGCAAAAACACCCCAAAGGTCCCCAAAACGCCTGAATCCACCCCATGATCGGTCGCAGATTCAGGGAAGTGTCGCCATCATGACACATGTGCAATAGAGTGTAGTTGAATAAGAGAGGTAATGTAAAGAATGTGAAGTTCTGACACTGAATGGTGAAACTCTGTTGCTCTAGCAGGTGAAGACATTTTATTTATTAAATCAGTTTGTTAGCCATCTCACAGCAATATTCTTTCAGCTGGCAGTCCACAGCTATAGGTGTCCCAAGAAAATATTGAACAGCTGTATTTACTTTAGGTCTAAGAGTATAACTGTATAACTAAGCCTGAAAAATGTGTTGTGTGACAGATCTTAAGTTACTAGGTCAGTGGAGGTATGGGAGAATGTCTTATGTTGAAAGCATCTCTACATCTCTATAGCATCCATGGCAGCTGACATGTCATTCTCATCCCAAATGAGGTAACATCAGGGGCCTCCTCCCAAGAGGTTTTTTTCACACTGAGCTGAGGGGCACCTAGGGAGGCTTCAGAATAATGGAAAGATGTGTGAGGAAATCCTACCCAGGAGTGTTGACAGAAAGGCTGTGTGCCTTCTATGTATTTTTCATCTTCCATGGATTTTCAGGCAGGAGGAAAGAACTGCAGTCTCTTTGCTGCCCCTGGTCAAGCTTCACACAAACAGAGCATAATGTAAACTCTCTGTATGCTCAGCAGTTAACTATGCAAAATACTCATGGAAATGACTCAGCTTTTGTGTCCCTTTACAATAATGAAGCCATATATAGAAGATTTGTTCACCATTTTTAAAATAGTCTGTTGATTTTCTTTCCTGCCATAAAACTGCAGACTTGCACTCTCCTATAGGTTAATTGGATGAAGAATCTTTCAGCACTGATAGGTTTACTCTCTCCTCTTTACATTCTGTGCATTGCAGATGAATAATCAAAGATCAAAATCAAACAGTCTTATGAGAAATTTGGAAGAGGAAACATGAATGGTGTAAAACTGCTCCTTTCTTGGACAAAGATGGACAACAATGTCTTCTCAATATTGCAGAGAGTGAAGAGAAAGTGATAACTTGGTGGATTGAAACGTGAGAGATTGCAGGTGGAAATAGGATGTCTGAAAATGTTCTCATGAAACTTTACACTAAGTTCCATCTTTTGAATGACTAAAAACTCAAGATAATAAAAATGTTACAAGCAAAAATGACTTGTTGAATCACTTTTATCTGTTACTTCTATGTTATCAGTCAAATTATCAAGCCAGATTCCTTAGGAAAGGATTGCTAATACTAAAAAAGCAGTAAAATATGATTCCATATGAAGCCTGATAGAGAAGAAAACCATCCCAACATTGTGGCCTCTCAAACCATGGATTCACTTTCCATTATCTTACTTAATGTGATTTCTAAACATCGAGTCAGTTTGTCCCTGAGGTTTCCTCATTACCCTTGCTGCACACACTCATTACACAAGGTAACTGGCCATTTCTTGGATTACAGCAAGATTACAACAAGCATGTTGTTTCTAGGTCTCAAGGCACTTAGAGATAAAGTTGGCTTCCACAGTGTTTTAATCACCTTCTTCCTATGGTTCTTGAGCAAACAGCTACAATATTAAATGTTGAATATAATATTAAGTTGATTGTTTTTTTCTTTAACATTTCTGTTAATGTATCTGTTGTTAATTAACTTCTGATTTTGCATGTTCATCTTTCATGAGAGTTTGGAGCAAAGATATGCTGGGGAAATCATCTAGAATCCAAAGAAATGGGTTCCACTCTCAAGTGGGAGTGGGAGATGTGGCTGAATTTTCCACTCATTATGGTGAAACTATCAATAAGCCACATCCTGCCCATCGCCCACTATGACCAGGCCCAATACTTGACTCCATGAAGGACCCTCTCAGTATGCCTTTTACTGTAGCAATTTTTTGCATCTTGATTGCTCACGCCAGTTTTATCAGTAGAGTCCATGTAATACAGAAAGTGTTAGCATCTTTGAGTAGATTTATTTTCGATTCTTGTCCTCATCCCTCACTTTTAGGATCCTTTCTCAGAGCAACTGTATCACAGATAGGGAGGAGAGAAAAAAAAAGGGACTAGTCTTAAACACCCTGAAATGTTGCCCTTTTCTAGAGCACTTTTCTTGTAGTTGAATAAGAAAGCTAATGAATACATTTTATTTTCATTTATTAAATCTGTGTGTCACCCATCTCACCACAATCTTCCTTCAGCTGGCTGTAGTCCACAGCTATAGGTGTCCCAAGCAAATATTGAACAGTGGTATTTAGTTTGGGTTTAAGAATATAACTGTATAACTAGGGCTGAAAATGGTGTTGTGTGATAGATCTCAAGTCACTGGAGGTATGGGTGAATGTTTTGTGTTTCACTTTGAAATCATCTCTACATTTCTATAGCATCCATGGCAGCTGACATTTCATTCTCATCCCAAATGAGGTAATCATCAGGGGCTTCCTCCCAAAAGGCTTTTTCATACTGGGCTGAGGGACACCTAGGGAGGCTTCAGAATAATGGAAAGATGTGTGAGAAAAACCTACCCAAGAATGTTGCCAGAAAGGCTGCATACCTTCTATGTATTTTTCATCTTCCATAGATTTTCTGGCAGGAGAAAAGAACTGCATTCTCTTTGTTACTCCTGGTCAAGCTTCATACAAACAAAGCATAATGTAATCTCCCTGTATGTTCAGCAGTTAGCTATGTAAAATACTCATGGAAATGACTCAGCTTTTGTGTCCCTTTATAATAATGAAGCCATATGTAGAAAATTTGTTCACCATTTTTAAAATAGTCTGTTGATTTTCTTTTCTGCCATAAAACTACAGACTTTATATCCACTTGTCCACATTCCACAGAAACCAAATCTTTATATAATCCAGGGCTCTAAGGCATTGATATCCTGAGTTTTTTCTTTCTGCCTTTCCAAGTCAATTTATACCTTGTAAGGACCCTGATCTATGTTGATTCTCCAGTTCTTTGCATTTGGAGTCGACATTCAGCCCTCTATTCTCATGTTGATAAGAACATCTGAATGACCCACTTCACCATGTATGTCTTCTCTTGATAACACATAGTATAGAAGTGATACATAGACAAAAGAATGGATTCAATCACATAATATACCATTTTCATTCCCCCCATCCCCAATATCTCTTCTTATTCCAGATGAACTTTGCCATTGTAAGTGAAGACCTTAAATCTCCTATTTTTCACCAGATCATCTTTCCCAGAGAAATCTGAGTACAGATATCCAGGTATCTCCAAATCCTAATATCCAAGTCACAGATTACAGACAGATTAGATGGATGATAGATAGATAGATAAATAGATGTGTGTGTGTTTCATTTGCAAGTAACCAGTTATGTCAACTCTGCAGACCACTCAGTAATGGAGCCAAATATTTATCATTCCAAAGTATTTTAGCTATAAGCAGAACCATTTAACTAATGTATTCAACTAACTCTCTTGGTCTTGCAAGGACTTTTGCAACCGTTAGTCCTCAGGAATGTTTCAATAGAAGGAAATACAACAATACCAATAACATTTAAGAATAGTTGCAATATTTCAATGAGGAAGTCTGATGCAATAATTATACCTGCATAAATAGAGAGTTCTGCCCTGTTCCAGGAGTAAAATTTTGTCCCAGACCAATCCCAACATGAAGATCCTTTATCTGCTGTTCGCATTCCTTTTCCTTGCATTCCTGTCTGAACCAGGTAAGAAACCAAATTATTGATAATTTAGAAATGACTGATAACTCACTACTTTCTAAGCAAGTACAATGCTTAATGCATTGTAAGCCGCCCTGAGTCTCCGGAGAAGGGCGGCATATAAATTAAAGCAAAAAAAAAAAAAAAAAAAGTATGATCATCACTGAAAGCAGGATAACCCTCAACAACTTCTTTTAGTTTATGTTAAAGAAATAGCTTTGAACACTGTGGACTATCGACAACATGAACCTTCAAACATTGGAAAAATATGCCATTGGTTTTTCTTTTGCATTAACACTCAAGATCCAGGGAGATATACGGCATCAAGGAGGGACTGGAAAACCAATTCATTATTCACTATTCTCTACAAAGCTAAACTGGAGGTTTTGTTATTGTAGGTTATTGGTTGGTTCATTTTAGCTTTGGTTTACCAAATTCTCAACAAAAGTGTTTGAGGGACAATAGAGAGCCAGTTTGCTTTAGTGGTCAAAGCACCAAGCTAGAATTTAATCCCAGAGGACTGAGATTATTGGGGGCAATATGTGGACTCTGTAAATCCACTTAGAGAGGATTGTAAAAGCACTACGAAGCGGTATATGAGTCTAAGTCAGTGGTTTGTTTCTACCAGTTCACCCCAGATCGGGCAAACTGGTAGCGGCAGCGGTGGGTGCTCTGCCCACCCGCCCAGATACTTCTGCACATGCACATAGGCTTCTATGCAGCACACAAGCATCGCACATGAGCATGAGCACACCCACGAGTGAACCAGTAGCAACAGGATCTGCAACCCACTACTGGTCTAAGTGCTATTGCTATTGCTAGTCCCACCTTTGGCATGAAAGCTGCCTGGGTAAGTTTGGACTTCTTTTGGCGCAAAGCACCTGACAGGGCTGATGTTGTTTCATTACCAAACTAAGTAACATCAGTAAGGAATGGAGTTTGCTCTCAATTTATATTCTAGTGGTCTTCCCTGTTAATATTTATAGGAGTGGCCTTGGAAGTTTTTTGATTGTACTATTTATTGTTAACTTTTTGGTACTTCCTTGATTAGGGTATTGTTTATTTCTTGTTTGCTGTTCTGATGTTAAGCTTAGGGTTAGGGTTAGGGTCTATAAGAACATCTAGATGTTGATTGCTGGTGGGGAGATGTTTTGATCTTTTTGTTCCCTTTTTGGCTTGTTGATTGTCTCTTTTGCACAACAAGTACATATTGTTTATATCTATATGTCTATTGATAGCTAATTTGTCAGAGTGCCAGGCTGCCAAGAATTCTCTAGTGTTTTTGTACTTGGCTTGATCTAGGATGGTCACAGTTCCTCAGTTGAAAATATAGTTAAAGATGTCCATATGTTGTGAAATGAAAGAATTGTCATCATGTCTTATGAGTGCTACTTGGTGGTTTTCATCTTGGAAATAGGAAGAGGAAGAGAAAGAGAAAGGAGTATTAGATACATTTGCCACCTTGAGTTATTTTAAGAAATAACTTTATTTTATTTTAAGAGATAAAAATAAATAAAAACTAAATATTAATTAACTAGTGGATGTATTGACATTCAATTTGTAAAAAAGATATTGCAGTAAAATGTTGCAAATACACCTCTTTTCAAGAGATGAGCAGTGTCAGAAACATTAAGAGAAGGGGAAGAAAGCCAAAGGTAAACCAGATCTTGAACTTCAAAGGAAGTTAACCATTCTCACTCAACATCTCCATCCAAAACACCCAGCAGAACTAGCCATGATAATTCAGGATTATTTCTTAGCAAGCAAGGAACCATAGTAATAATGGAGAGAAATATTTTATTTATTTATTTATTTAGTTTGTCAAACACGTAAAAGATAACAGCAGGGGTGAAATGCTCCCGGTTCGGACCGGATTGCCTGATCCGGTAGCGATGGAGGCAGGTGGTTCGGAGAACTGCTAGCAAAAATCCCTGCCCCCCCCATGCCCAGCTAAGCCGTGCGATCATTGGAGGCTTTTTTTCTTTTAAATGCCTCAGACGATCCAAGCTCTGATGATCCCAGTTGAGTTACCTGATCGTCAAAGGGTTTTTTAAAAAGCCTCTGCCGATCAGGCAACTCAGCTTGGATCGTCAGAGCCATTTAAAAGAAAAAAAGTTTTTTTCTTTTAAATGCCTCTGACATCCAAGCTGAGTTGCCTGATTGGCAGAGGCTTTTTAAAAAAACTCTCTGATGATCAGGCAACTCAGCTGAGATCATCAGAGCCTTTTGAAAGCATTTTTTTACAACCTCTTCACCGAAGAGGTTGTAGAAAAAAATGGTTTTAAAAGTTAAAAAAAAAAAAAAAATTGGCCACGCTCACCCAGTCACATTACCCCCCCACCAAGCCACACCCACAGAACGGTAGTAACAAATTTTAGATTTCACCACTGGATAACAGGTATAAGTATAAACATAAATATGAACATAGTAAATGGGTACAAATAAATGAAGACAGTAGGACAAGGACAATAGGCATACTAGTGTGCTTATGCATGCCCCTTACAGACCTCTAAGGAATGGGGTGAGGTCCACGGTATTCAGTTTAAGGTTAAAGTTATGGAGGTTTGGGGATGTAACAACAGTGTTAGGTAGTGCATTCCAGGCATTGACCACTCTGTTACTGCAGTTGTATTTTCTGAAATTAAATTTGGAGTGGTTTACCAATCGAGTATACTAATCAAGTTTGGAATAATAATAATAATAATAATAATAATAATAATAATAATAATAATAATAATAATAATAATAATAATAATTTTATTTATATATCACCCTTCTCCCGAAGGACTCGGGGCGGTGTACAGACAAAATTAAAAAACATAAATATACAATTTCATAGTTAAAATTAATTAAAATCATTAAATAGTTTGGGCCGAATTTTAAAAACCAAAGTTAAAACCCAATTTAAAATCATTCAGTTAGGAGTAG
Source organism: Pituophis catenifer annectens (assembly GCF_029215685.1). Classification (NCBI taxonomy): domain Eukaryota; kingdom Metazoa; phylum Chordata; class Lepidosauria; order Squamata; family Colubridae; genus Pituophis; species Pituophis catenifer. Next base: position 28,175,881 of record NW_027256881.1, on the reverse strand, counting down.
TTTGTATCTATTTGTATCTATTGTGTGCTCATGTATTATTGTGATTGAAACTGAAGTAGTCATTGACAGGTAGGACGCTGTAGCAGATAATTTTATGTATTACACTTAGGTCAGACCGTATGTGGCATAGTTCTAGGATGTCCAAGCCCAAAATTTTAAGCCTGGTAGCATAAGTTATTCTGTTGTGAGTAGAGGAGTGGAGGACTTTTCTCGTGAAATACCTCTGGGCTCTCTCAATTATATTAATATCTGATATACAGTGCAGATTCCAGGCAGACGATCTGTATTCAAGAATTGGTCTAGCAAAGGTTTTGTATGCCCTAGTTTGCAGTACAATGTTACCGGAGAAGAAGCTTCACAAGATTAGGTTGACAACTTTTAATGCCTTCTTGGCAAAGCTGTTACAGTGAGCTCTGGTGCTTAGATCATTTGAGATGAGTACTCATCCTTGACAGAGTGAGGGATGTCTACGAGGTCATATCCACCCAGCTTGTATTTGGTGTTCTGATTTTTTTTTTGGCAATGTGTAAGAAAGAGCATTTGTTGGTTGAGGTTTGGAGTTGCCAATTGTTTGACCATTCTGACATAGTCAAGGTTGTTTTATAGGGCAAACACAAAGGCTTTGCAGAAGTCTAAGTAAATTGCTTTACCCTGGTCGAATTGTGTAGTCCAAATGTTTTTGCAGTGTAGGAGTTGCAGATTCCAGGACAATTTTTTTCTGATACCAAACTGCTTGTTGGGCTTAAAAACTGGGTTGATACAGTATATGATATATTGGGGCTGCTGAAGGGAGATTAGCAGAAATGGATTCCTTGGTCAGAGAGAACTTCCTGAATTCACAGGAATCCTGCAATTCTGTAGAAGAAAGTGATGTCTTAGAAGGAAAAAATTATCTAAATAGAAAAGTATCTTCATTTATCATTTCCCTTTTCTTCTGTTTTTCTTTTCACAGGTAATGCCCAGCGCCAGTGTCATGATCAAGGAGGATGCTGCTTTCATCGATGTAGAGAAAACACCGTGCACCTTGGGAAATTGGACTGTAGATTTGGAACGACATGCTGTCGACCGTAAGGAAACTTCAAGCCTTGGAGTCTTCTTTCATTGGGGATGTTACTTGGAACCCTGACACACTCCTCTAATAAAGATGCCACAGATGTACTTTGGGATACCCTTGTTTATACTCCAAAGCATTTCAAGGCATTGACCTGAGGAGGAACAGGTGTTTCAAAGGAAGAAAGGAGGGCAGGAGAGATTTTCAGGTTCAGATAACAGAATTTACCTTAAACTTACTATGATCAACCTATTATTTTATCTCATTTCTATAGGCTCCGTGGAAAATAATGCCATCTCCATCTACAACCCTGGACGTCTTCAAGATATGGCTAACGACCTGAGATTACCGCCTGCTATCGCTTTATCTTTCTTTACATGAATCAAATTGCTATCTATCAAACTCGAAAACATTTATGCATTGAAATAAAATTTGGCAAATATTCCTTCAAATAAAGCAAAACGAGCATTGCAGATATTGTGCAACTTTTTAAGAGGGATCTCGGGGCACTATATTAATTTCACTATGTGAATGTATCTGTCTATTTGTGTGTCATATCTCTTTCCCTACATTTCAGTGTGGAAGGTGTTCCCTCTTCAACCACACATTATGCCAAAAAGTCACACAGTCTCATTCTTCCCCATCTGTTTATTTATTGAAGAAGTTATTTTGTCATTGAGGTCTTTCAGCTGATGTGGTTGCTTGAGTAGAAGTAGTACAAAACAGAATTTCAACTATTAACTAAGACCCCACAATGGAATATACAAGACCCTGACTATTTTGATACTTAAGAAACTCTTAAGATTATTTTTTTCAAGATAAATACCATGCGATAGGACTTAGAATAAGAATGTCCTTGTATGTTAACTCAGTATCACCATAGGCTTGGGTCTTGGTAAAAGAATGTAAAATGTAGCAAGAGAAAATTTGCATGAGAGAGGTCTCTTCCTGAACCATTCTGTTTGTTAAGTGCAGAGACCAAAAGATATATTCTATTAATTTCATTCACCAGCATAAAACAAAAGGAAAGACTACAATAAACAAAATATCAGAGGGTGCATCAGGTAGAATCTCTTACAAACACACATACAGGAAGAGAGGGAGATGGAGGGAAGGAGGGGGGGAGAGGGAGAGAGCACAACCAAATGAGGGATACTACCGTGGACACTGTTATACCTATGCTCATAAAGGGATGTGATTTACTGTAATGAAATGCACAAGTAAAAATATAATTTGCAAACCCAGAATGTACACAAAAGTGTAAGAAACATAATAATCAGAAGTCTGAACCTTCCTAATTTTCCTCCCTCTCAAGTCTTGTTCACTTACTTTCCAATTCTCCTTTATTATAGTGCCTAAATTTAGAAAGGGATACAAATATTCAATTTACAACAAAATAAACATTGGCTGACATCATCCACTACAATGGGTGAGGGAACAAATGGCAAACTGATCACAGCTCAGGTTTTACAGCATAGAATGAGT